>NW_024884822.1:443295-1043295 GCF_019232065.1 Centrocercus urophasianus | reverse complement strand
TTTTGTTTTAGGAGTAAGTTGGCTGAATGCAAAAATAATTGTTACTTGTGAAAAGAAATGAAGCTTCAAATGTTCCTCACTAAGAGTCCCTCTCTGTTATACACAGGGACTGGATGATGCAGATGACACCAAGCTGGCAGGAAGTGTTGGTCTGCCTGGACATAGGAAGGCCCTACAGAGGGGTCTGAACAGGCTGGAGAGCTGGGCTGCAGCCAAAGGGATGAAGCTGAACAAGAGCAAGTACTGCGTCCTGCACTTTGGCCACAACAACCCCAGGGATTGGTACAGGCTTGGAGCACAGTGGCTGGAAGACCGTGTAGAGGAAACGGACCTGGGGATATTGGTTGATGCTTGGCTCAACATGAGCCAGCAGTGTGCCCAGGTGGCCAAGAAGGCCAATGGCATCCTGGCTTGTGTCAGAAATAGTGCAGCCAGCAGGAACAGGGTGTGATCATCCCTCTGTACTCAGCTCTGGTGAGGCTGCACCTTGAGTACTGTGTTCAGTTTTTGGGCCCCTCACTACAAGAAAAACATTGAGGACCTGGAGCGTGTCCAGAGAAAGGCAGGAAACTGTGAGGGGTCTGGAGCACAAGTCTTATGGGAAGCAGCTGAGGATTATTTCCTCTGGAGAAGAGGAGGCTCAAGGTAGACCTTATAGCTCTCTACAACTGCCTGAAGGGAGGTTGTGATGAAGTGGGGATTGGCCTCTTCTCCCATATAACTAGCAATAGGATGAGAAGGAATGGCTTCATGTTGTGCCAGGAGAAATTGAAGTTGGACATTAGGAAGTACTTCTTCCCCAAGAGAGAGGTCAGGTGCTTGAATGGGCTGCGCAGGGAGGTGGTGGAGTCACCATCCTTGGAGGTGTTCAAGAAACATTTAGATGTTACACTGAGGGACAACATGATTTAGTGGGAACTGATGGTGACTGGTGAACAGTGGGACTGGATGATCTTGGAGGTCTTTTCCAAATTTGGTGATTCTATGATTCTATGGATTAGGTAATTCCCTGGACTGATCCAGGGTGAGATTCTCATATTTCTGCATTTTTGATTTTGCTACAAACCAATGTTCCCCCTGCAAGAGTTTTGGGGAGCACTTGCTCCCCAGACACAAATGCAGTTCAGTGTTCATGCTGTTTGCCACTGATGCAGACATCAATAACAGAAGACAAGTATGGGGTGGGTACACAGCACCAAGCTCCCTGTTTCCTATGGATTTTACAGGAGATCATTTAGAAGGCTTAAAATGTTCCTGTCTCACAACACAAAGCATGGAGATGTTTCATTCTAGACCTCGATTCAGCTTGTTTTCAAAATACCTCATGGGGAGGACAAAAATACCAAGGGGGAACACTTGCTGAAAGCTCTGAGGTTCCCCTTTGGCCACGGGTGACTGTAAACCTTGTGAAGACAAGTTCTTCTTGATCTTTTTAACCTGTGCTGCTGAGCTTTATTGATCAGAGCTGCAAGTTGCCAAGAACTTCCAGGAAAGCACTAACAATTTACATCCCCAGCCCTGAGGTATATTAACTGTTCCTAGCTGCTTTCATAGGAAAGGAAAAACAGATTTCCATCTCCTTCATCCTTCATCTCTGGCTCCTGCTAGTTCCTCCCTGATTCTCCAAAAGAAATAAAGACCTACAACATTATAAGAGCACGTCATCCTACAGTTAGTAGGTGGAATGGGATGATGCTCATCTACACCAGAAGATGCAATATCCCAAGCAATTATTTCAGCTCTGCAAGATAAAAGTGCAAGATAAAAGACCTCTTTTTCCAACACACCTGAAGTCTCTGCTCACTATGTGCAGGCTCTTCCCTACCAGGTTTCCATGATGTTTTTGCAGTCAAACAGTGCATGACACTCAGCCATGTCCAACTAGTTCTGATGCATTTAGATGCAGGTTCCCCTACATTTCATATACATTGTCAAAATGAACATTTGACAATCATGGCAAGAACTGCAAATAATTATTAATTCCTCCTCCTCTTCTCTCCCCTGAAGTAGAAAATCATTTTCACTGTGCTTATGCCTCCATTGGGTTTACTTTTATACTCACTCAAATGCTCATTAAAAGCGTTTTTTAGTCTCGTCTGCTAACAGTCACACAAAAAAAATGCCACATGAGATGCAACGCCATCACAAAACCTACTGCCAGACTCTGACACAGAGGCAACCGAAGAATCCAAACACAGATTTATCCAGAGCCTTCCCAGCAAGAACCATGTACATACATGCAATTACATTGTGTGAAAGCAAAAAGCTACAAAATTATTTTAAGCTTTGCTCCAGCCAACACACTTAATGCTATTAGCCTAATTTTCCTGGATACTTCTTTGCCAGTGTCTTCTTCCAGCTCTCCTGGTTATAACAGCTATGCTTTATGCATTCTGGGAGCAATGATCCATCATTTGCATTAATCACAGCTAACCAACATATGCGAAGTTTCAAACACGTAGCACGAATCCAAGCTGCTATCCTCTCAGAAAAATATTTCCCAGCGGGACGTATAAAACACGCCAATATTCAGCATGTGCTTACAGAGCATTAGCAGAATGGGCCACACAGCATTATAAAAGAGATTCGATCCACCCAATAGTGGGACAGACTCTGCACCAGGGTGTGCAGACGGAGCCATCGGTGCTGCCATAGTGTCAGTAGGCAACCTCCTGAATACGGGCTGAATTGCTGTTCCCAGCCTGGAAGGGGAGCCCACGCTCCTGGTGATGGTTAGGGAAAAAGTCAGCACCTGATCAGCTGCGGTAATTCAGAACACCTGTGACAACAAGAACTTAAAAGAGTTCCACTGAGTATCTTGGCTCAGGATTTGTCTTCAGCACCTTGGGCAACTGCACAGCGTTGAGCCGTTCCCTGATGGGGCTCCTCTCTAGGGACAGGCCAGGCAGTGCCACCGCTGGCACCTGGAATGGCATCTCCACTACTGAGCGCAAACAGCCTCACATGGAGACCCATCCTGACAAGATGGCAGCCTGCAGCTCCAGGGCGAGAGGTTTGGTGTTAAACAAAGTCATTAACTCATGCTTAACAAAAACACATCCGTGCTTCTGTTGCCCACGTTCTCTGTACTTCTTAACTTAAGGAACTTGACTGTTGCTGCCGGGAGATTAAAGTGGAGACACTGAATTTATATGGTCCGTGTGCTGTCAGTGCCTCAGCACATCCTGAGCATGGCTCCAACACACATTGCTTCGTGCTCAGTGCTTCAAAGCCCAGTCAGAATGAAGAGAAAGAAACCTTCAGAAATCAATATTCTTGGTTTTATGCTGAGACAACACCGTCCTACTGGGGCTCTCCTGCCCTGGGAGGCACAATAGGAGAAGGACTTCACCACAATGGGACAAAGAGCAGCAAACGGGGTGGACACAGGGGAGATGCCATCCCTGTATGTTCCCATATGATGGCTCAAACAGTTCTGAATCTAAAGTGTAAGCAGAATTCAGAGGCTGCAAACAGCGATGCAACAGACTTTGGTGGGCATGGCCAGTCCAGCAGCTGAAGCAACTGCGTTCCTTGAAAGCTGCTCATACATTCTGTGCTCAGTTTGTGCAAC
This sequence comes from Centrocercus urophasianus, assembly GCF_019232065.1. NCBI lineage: Eukaryota > Metazoa > Chordata > Aves > Galliformes > Phasianidae > Centrocercus > Centrocercus urophasianus. The sequence continues at coordinate 1,039,721 of NW_024884822.1, read as the reverse complement.
AAGAACAAGTGAAAGGTCAGATCAGCATGTGCCAGCACCTCCCTCCATTGCCACAAAGAAGGTATGCCAGTTTGTATTCAACGCATATCATTTCAAAACAAGAGCTAACATTAAAAATATTCTGCATTCAACACAATTATGAGGCTCAAAACAAAATTCAGGGCGATAACTACAATGCAAAAGCACTGTAAGACTGCAAAAGAGTCCATACTTCTCAAGAAAGGTTCTCCACCAAGTCTTAGCACATGCTGAACACTGAAGCCAGTATTGTTTGCTTCAGCACAACTTCAGGCAGAGCAACTCACTGCAATGAACACAGGCGGCTGCCACCTCTGAACTCATCCCGAGACTCATTTTTCCAACTTTCTAAACTCTGGAGCCAAGTCATAATTTTCTTGCCTAACAGAAAAGGGATCACTAACTGGTAATGTATCAGGTTTTCGTACTCATTTTTTGCTATTTTAATACAGTCAGTGTGTTACATCTATATAAACTAGGAATCCAGGTAAGAAAACCAGAAAACTTTCCAAACGCAGACATATTTCATATTTTATTTATTCTCTGTGGTTACAAAGTGGGTTTCATTGGAAACTGTATGGGAACAGGAATGAGAACACTTATTCAGCACTGATGTAACTGAGAATATGTAGGATTGGAAAGGGACAAATCAGACCTCTGATGTTTACATGCTCTCCTAATATAACCGCGTAGAGAGGCTATACAGTTGCACAGTTAGGTTCCCAAGAAGTCAGCTTAAATTCATTAAGCTCATTGAAACTTGCATGTGTATAAGATGCACCGTAACGCAGCTGAATTGCAGGACTCCTTCTGAAATACCATTCCCCCCTTTCCTGTAACAAGGGTGGTCCCCTTTACTCAGACACTGTCACAACCCTGTCTGGTCAGTAAGAAGGTCAAGCCACCAATTCTCCTACAAGCATTTTGTTTTGGCAGCCACAGGGGTAAAAAAAACAAGCAAACCAAAACTCAAAACAGGAAGGACGTGACACCCACTCAAGTGCAATTTCAAGGACACAAAGAAACAGAAATCATCAGTAACACCCATGATGTGAATGGAAGCTGCAGGGATTGAGTATGCCCATAAGCCAAGGTCTCCTGCCAAGCCTAACCGGCAGCTCATGTTCCCTCTATGATCAGATAACTCTTCTTTATCCCCTGAAAGGTTGCTGAGCAAAGAGCACCAGCTGCCCTACAGGAAGCCTGGAGCCTCCCAAGGACAGCCAGTGCCTACCCGCAGCAGGGGGAGCACAGCAAAGCCGGGAGCCTGGGCGATCTGCATCTCATGCAGTCTGCTTCCCCAGGCAGCTCACTCATGTCCTGCTGGGCTCAGGAGAAAGTGGAATCGAATTCAAGCTTTCTATTACTCTGCTTGTTGCTATACAACATACCCATCCATTAGAAAAAAGGAACACTGTCATTCCTCTTATCCTCTTCCAGATGCATGTCAAATAGGTGGAGGTTTAAATACCGCAAGTGAAAGCTACAGACATAAAATACATATTTGTTTGTGTGAATCTGCACATGGCTAACCTCACAGAATGTAAACCAATCCCCAATAATGGGACCCAGATTGAAATGGAAACCAGCTCTCCACAATGAGATACAGATTCCCGTGTCTGAAAAGTCTGCAGTCAGCTACAATAAAAATCATGCGCTAGAGCACGGCCAGCCCCCGAGTCTCCATAAATATCAACTTTCCCTTTTTTACTGTTAGCAGGAGAAGCTTGGCAGAGGCATGCCACCACACTATTAGTAAACACACATTATTATAAACACAAAACAGAGATCATAATAACCGTCAAGGAGAAAGAAGGAAGAAATTACACAACTAACCATCTTCTAGGAGCACTTTGGGAAGGCAGCAGGTCTGTGCACCTGCCTCCTGTGCTCCTCACTGAGCCTGGGAGCTTTGCCAATACTAAAAGAAAGGGGAGCATCCAAGCCTTGGTTTGGCTTATGTTAGGAAGGACTATATGTAAGATCACAAACAAAAGGTTTGTGAGGTTGAAAAATAAAACCATACCTGGAGGTGTAAGGTTTAGAAGAAGGCAATGGATGGGAAGGGAGCTTCTATTTCTGGGATGGGAACAAGGAGAATTGACAAAGTAGGCGAACACAAGATACACCAAAGGGAGAGAGAGAGCATACTGTAACTTTTCAGTTGTGGAATGTATCAGCAAGCTAATGGATAAGAAGGGGAGGGCAGAAGCAGCAAGGAGATGACAGGTAGGAAGTGTCTAGAGTGATGCAGACGAGATGAGATGTGAGATGACAGAGACAGATGTGGAAGAACACAATTTGGGGAAAACCTGCAGTGACTTCCAGTATGATAATCACTTTTCTTGATGAGCAAACACTAATTGTAAGGCAGAGTTGGTAAAGTAACTTGCTCTGACTTGGCACCTGACATGCAAGCAAAACAGGTGTGATTTATGTAGTAAAATCAGTGTTAAATGGGAGTGTAATAGGAAGAAGGGCACAATTTGTACTCATGGTATTGTTCAGAGAAGTTTGTTCTTACCTTTGCTTTGCAAAGACCTTTCGGATATGTTTTACACAGATGGCCTTGAACAAATGGGAGTCAGTGGCTGTCTTCATTTCTACAGAAAAAGGGAGGAAAATATGTCTGAAAATCCTCTCCTCCCTCTGCCTGGGGGAAAAAAAATATTCCACGACTTGTTAAAGTTCTCAATATTGGATGCAGATGATGAAAATTGCTCAGCAATTTTAGCAACATCCCTATGGAATCTGGAAAAATGGTTAGAAGAGGTAGTTCACAAGAGGAACTGCTGAAGACAGCTTAGAAAGCCGGCCTCTGCAGTTCAAAAAGAATACCACTACTGCACTGGGCTGGACTGGCCCAGCATCTTACCTCTGTCGTGCTGCTGGATCACGCCACCAGCAGCAATTTCCTCTGGAATGTCCATGCTGGTGGGAGGAACATCTGGTATGTCCATATGGGGCTGGACAACAAGTGCATTTGTTGGACATACTGTAGCAGGAGAGGTTAACACTAAGCCTTTCAGTGGTCAAAAGCAGACTTTGAAGTTAACAGCCTATTAAGATGAATGGGGAAAACTCACACCTCTTGGTGCTATTGTTTTGGTTGGTATCCAGACAAAGTAAGACAGCAGTGGGTTGATTTACATTAAGAAACCTACAGTAATGTTGGCAACCAAATGAGCTATGGAACCAAAAAAAAAAAAAAAAAAAAAAAAAAAGTTTAGAAATTGGAAAATACAGCAAGATCTGCAGAAAAATGTTAAATCCACAGGATCCATAGCCTTTCCAGGACAGCAGTGCTGGATGTTCTCAGTCTCTATTAAAAATAGGGACTAAATAGAGTACATGGTTGTTTGAAATGTTGGCCTAACACACACCAGTGAAGTGGCTGTGACAGTGTCTAGATGAGTGGGCTGGAGTAATAAAGGCAGATGGCAACAGATTAGCAAACGGTATTTTACTACTTAGCAAATGGTACCTACTTCAATGGCCAGCCCAAGAAAATCCACATTTTTTTCAGTTTTCCATAGTTTTCCTCTTTTTGCTGAAAAAAGTTATTGTATTGGGAGGGAGGGGGATACGCAAGTAGTGCAATGCTTACTCTGGATTTAGATAGAAACCTCAGCCAGACCCTAATTGTAGTGCAACTAATGAACTGCAGTGACAACCAATTGAGCCTTGATTATTTGTTTCATGACATTTCTAGTTGTGTACATCTTACACTGACAGCACAGTTGGACATTTAGCATTAATTCTAGATTAGAAGAAATAGATTTTTTCGCAGATTTGCAAGGATTTTGCTACAGTTTAAATTATTTAAGTCAACCTATCAATTTTCACGGTAATTTGTGAATTAGAATGGACACTCTTCACAAATTTCCTATTTAAAAGTAAAAAAATAAAGCATCCATATTGAATACCTTTGTCTACACCGAAGATCCTTTCCCAGTATTTTCATGCTCTTTTGGTTACCACAAACAATGACAAGAACTGTAAGAATTAATTCAGGAACAAGAGCATCCTGCCCTTTTTCAATACAGCCCAGATCTCCCAACACAGCTTTTTACAGCAGTGCCTGGGTCCTGGAAACAAGGCAAAGTGAGCAGGGAGAAGCGTTCCCAGACCCAGAATCACAGGGCATCCCAAGAAGGAAAGGGCCCACAAGGAGCGCAGACAGAGGAGAGATGCCAGGTCAGGTGAGGCCAACCAAAGGGACCAACCACTCTTCTCCTACCTGGCTCTTTCCACTCTAAGGTCCATTTCCAAAACAGAAACAAACAGGACAACCTCAGATCTGCCAAACTTCAGATCCAAATGGAACAGTTCAGCTGGAAGAGACCTACAAAGATCATCAAGGCCAAGCACAATGCCTAAAGACAATTCACTACTGAATTCCACCGTAAGGTTTCACAATGAGGATCTCCTTTGAGGCTTTCTAGAGAAGGGCTCTCAACATTTGTAGGAAGATCTGAAGTAATTTAGCAGCGTGACCACATGAGGAGCAGTGCAGTGCCCAACCCAAGCACCCAGCATCCTGCAGAGCCCCTCCAGCACCCCAAGCAGCACCCAGTGTTTCTCCCAGCCATATCCTTACAGCAAACACAGTATAAGCATTATCCAGACTTCTATTTATCCATCGACATTAATTTATTCACTTCAACTACCAAAGTGGTTAAGATACCAGCAGAAAGATACGTCTCTCTCAAGAAAAGAGGAAAAGAGAGAGGATGTTTGTGAATTTGGGGTTAGGAACAGCCTAGCAGAAGCAGATTATCTCTAATGTCTTAATGAAGATAAGCACATGAAAAGGGCCACTGCGGGTTGCCATTGGCTCGCAGTTAAGTGGTGGGTTTGTAAAATAACTCCTTCTGATTCATTTTCTGGTTACATTATGGTTCTTCAGTCAATTATATTACCGCATGGGGTTTTCAACCAGATTCCTGAGTAAACAGCAAGCAGCAGACAAATTAGCTTTAAAAACCAAGCAGTGCTATTTATCACAAAAGTTCTGATGAGTAGTATGACTTCCCACCAGTGGCTATCAGACTCTTGCCTTCTGTGAACGTGCAAGTCTGAGGGTTACAAATGCTTAACACGTGCACAGCCCAGTTAGGATTTTTTTGTAAGTACTCCCAAATGGCTTCTAAATCTACAGTTGTCCCCCAGATACCCCCAAAATACAATAAATAAGTACAATAAACGAGATCAGGAGCCTGGGTGGTTGCTGTGAACTTCAGAAAGACAACCAATCTCATTGCGGCGCCGTGCAAGTGTTCTCATTCCAGCAGTGACCATTCTGCAAACACAGGCATGCTAAGTGAAATCCCTATGTTATTCCATCACCTGGCAAAAAAACATGATCTCTACTAAAGGTCTACTGGGAGCTGCTGCTTCTTGCAAAGGCTTTAGAGAGCTGCAAAGCCCATAGTTCATGTTCAGAGCTCTCTCAGTGCCTGGAGCTGCAAGCTGAACCAGGAGGGAAAAAAAGTGCTAGCAGTGGATCAATAACTCTGGAAATCACAGTTCTGCATTCCCATTTCCTTGTGGAAGACAGGATTCTAAACTGAAGTCATCGACAGTCCTAATACGACTTGCATTGCTTGATTTGTGAAAGCAATGCTCTGAACATGTACTGATGAGTTTTAATTAAATCATTTTCTCTGGAAAATATGATTTCATCAAAACAGAATCAAGTAGGTAATCATCAGGTGGTTTTTTAGACACAGTGTGAAATTTTCACTAAGATGGTTCCTAGATTGAAATGCTGCTCAGCAGTAGTGGCTCTCACCAGGGTGGCCAGAGGCCAACTGCCGAGCACTCAGTGACTCAGACGACACAGCAATGCTGGTATTCCAGGTCTGACGCTCCCAACGCGGTGAATACTCCTCGAAATCCTGATGTGCCATTCTGTCTCCTTTGTGCATATCAAGTGACAGAGATCAGAAATACCTGCAGAAGGTTCTCTCCATCCCAGGATGCCAATAGTGGTTCCCAGACCCCACGTTCAGTGCCTTTTTCATGCCTCCTCTCAAGGATCAGCACACCAAAGTTTTTTTTGCCTATCACAGCTGTAGGACCAGTGAAATCCTAAGCAGCTTGTATTCCTAAATGAATGTTTCTAAATGATACAGCACAAAACCAGTACAAGCAGCATAGACAAAGCCACATCCTTACTCGGTTCACTTGCACACAGGCACTATGCTCCAGCTAGTTTCAGAGGATGCAGAGCTCCCACCCCATGTACGATGATGCCACGCTGCTCTTCGGTCCATGGAGAGGACAGCAGGACTTGCAGAGCACGTGGCAGAGCAGAGATAAAGGCACAGAAATTCTGGGGAAATGCTGAGAAAGGGCTACACTGGCTTGAGAAAGACTTATTTAGACATTTAATGACAGTGAGCATGGAAGGTATGAGCTCAGATAGTGCTATGTATCTGAAGCAGCAGAACTCTGCCCCTGCTCAGGGACTCAGCCTGGGCTCATCTGCAGCCCTGCAACACAATGCAACACAGTCCCACTGCTCCATGCCGACCAACAAGCCACATTCACAGGGAAAGAAAACAGGGAAAGGAATGGGATTTCCAGCAAAATTTTTGCAACATGAGTAATAAAGACTTCGGATATCTTATGTGCTTGTTCAGAAATAACACACCTATGCTTTTGGCCCATTAGATAAATTGAAGCCCTTAAGTGCAGGGGAGTTAAAGACTCCCCCCGAGTCACTGGAGAACAAGTTGGAAGCATCTTGCCTACATCCACAAAGCGGGTAAGGGAATCCAACTTGCCTGATGAGCAGCCCTTGCTCTGCCCTACAGCCTTCTATAAGGAGTGTTTCTGCCCACAGCTCTCAAGTCATCCATCACAGTGGGGGTTTCTGCTAGTGGCAAACAACACTTGTGGTCCTCAGTCTCTGTGTTTGAAAATCAGCAGTTGGAAGAAGCACCTTCCCCGTGTATTTCTCACTGTTCTGAAGACGCACTTTACAAGTCACCACCAGGCAGTGAGAGCTATCTGCATGCAACTATATTTTCAAACCATCTTTGACAGACAACACGTTTTCCTTACAGATCTTCTAATGCTTTGAATGGCAGTCAAGAAACACAGAGATATGTGTATTCTTGTAAATTATTACCAATTTTTTCCCCCCTTGCGGCCATAACTCACAATCACCTCCCAGTCAAACCAAGGATCTGTTTTTGTCATTTGCCTCATAGAGAGATGGGCCATGTGCCTGAGGAAGTCAAAAACCTCCATGGTGCGGCAAGCTGACAGCATGACCTGGCACAGAGGTGGCTCATGGCATGGAAACACCACCCAGAGTGGTTCCAGCTCACACACACTGAGCCACTCTTAGTTACAAAGATTCATATATTTTACACACTTCTACGTACATTTGTATATTTATGTGTATATGCACATATGTGTATCTGAGCTGCTGTTCCTGCACAAGGCACTGGGGTCCACAGTACTGGGATCCCAGGGGCCACCAGGGACTGTTTCTCATTCTTACAGCCCAGTTCACACGTGCTTTGCACTAACCTGCATGAAGCTGCACCCACCCAGGTGTCCTGCTGCTACCGCTGGAGTCTGATCCCCTGCTGTGAGAGCCAGGGCAGCCCTGCAGCACTTGTAGATGCAAACCACATCTGGCAGCCATTCGGCCTTGTCTCATGCAGCCAGGTTGGCCCAGGGCTTCAACACGTTGTCACAGGGGAAGATGACAACTCCACCACCCACGTGTCCCCTCTGCATGGCACATCCCCACCCAAAGAGCCTGTGCCTCCAGCCAGGTTGTCGGTTCTGAGCCTGACAGTTTGGAAACATGCAAGAAAGAAGAAAGAGGTTTATATTCCAACTCTTAATTTTTTGAGTATTTTCATATTTCTAGAATGCCAAAGAAACAAAGACTTAAAAATTTAAACACAAACTTGGTATGACTTCAGCTCCCTCCTTCACTTTTTCACTGTCCTGCAGAAATGCTTTTTAGTTGACACTGCTGGGCTGAATGGAAGGAAAAAGTGAATTCTGGGCAACTACTTGTGAACAAAGGGGTGCCTGCACCACACAGTCAAGCTCCCCATGCCAGCCCCCACACACATCCTCTGTGCAGACACACAGGTCCCAGATCAGAGCACAACGGCACCGAGAGCATTACAGACAGAACAGCATCCAGTCGCTGGGGATCTGAGCTCCTCAGAACTTATTGCACGCACACGCTGTGAATGCAGGAAGTAGAACGATCATGGAAAAGCCTTTGCCAAGCACAAGGTGGAGACAGAAGCCAGTTTTTAAAAGGGGAAAGTGGAACACATGACCTTCCACCCCACATGCACAACCACTCCAGCTTATGGAGGAGACAAACCTGACTGCAGGACACACAGTAATATGTGTTACAGTAAGGTGCTGCTCTGCTCTGCCTCCCATCTCAGACCTCTGGCTTCCCTGAATGTGCACAGCGCCCTTGAAAAAGCATTTGAAGTTACAGTGATGTTACATTCCTGTCCCTAGGAGAATATCTGTGATTCTGAGATGTTTTTCTTGCCCCAAACTAGAATTAAGAAGATCTGATAACAAAAGAATGATCATAAAAAGGAAATCCAAATAAATAAAGGTGAAAGCAGACACACTGATTTGTTCAGATAATTGCAATGCTTATGTGGATTCCAATCTACTTTATAAACCATTCCTTAGTATAAAGGTGGATTTCAAATAATATTTAAAAAAACACCAATGGAGGATACTTTGGTAACGTGAAAACTCTCTTCAAGTTAGGAGCTGAAGAAACTACATTTTTCAGCACAGAACTTTGGTTTCAGCAGACTGGCATCAGCAGATTAATGCCTTTTCCAAGCACTGGAATTGGCTTACCACTGATGAACTCAACTCCTTCTTGGGAATCTAAACGAACACAAGCAGCCAACTCTGATTCATTGTAGAGACTGAAATGCTCAACACAACTTGGAAACTTTCCTTCACTGTGTCTTGCATCTTGAAGTTACTTTCATCTTCCCATACATCAGGGGATTCTGGTAGCCCTGAAACAATGATCTGCCTTCTTCATAATCTCATCTACCTTTTCTCTCTCCCTTCAGCCCCCTTACACAAAGCAGGTAACTTTACCAACCCTGAAACCCCCTAGCTGACATAGAGATGCCTTTGAGGTAACACAAACGCCCAGATAGCACTCAAGAGACTTCCAACTGCGCTCTATGGCACTGTCCCCAAATTACAGGCAGACAAATTACTCACTGCCAATTTTCTGAGTCAACAATTTGTGGCCCCATGGTCACTCTATCCTTTCAAACAGCTACGCTATAAAACACACTGACAGTTCTCACTTCTGTTTTTCATCACAGTGGTATAGTGGCAAAACAACCAAACTACTAGAAAATTGAGACTCAGTACAGTTAGGATCACCATTAACCAGACATGCACATATTTTTGGGTTTGCGGATCCAGCTTAGAACTAGGAAAGAGGCAATCCTAATAACCTTCCATATCACAATATCACAGCGTTTTAATCCAGGTGCATTCAGCAGAAATACCGCACTTATAAAAACTGAAAAAGCTGATAAAGAAGGTTAAATGGTAACTACTAATAGTTCCTTATTATTGTGGCTTAAGAAACAGCAGCAACCTCCTTGCACAGGTGGGACAGGTCAAGCACAAGGGCTGTTACTTTTTCTGTGTCTTAATGGCAAAGGGACTTAGAGTCAGCACTTAATCCCTATGTGCTCTTCAATAAGGAAGTCATAAATCATCCATCCTTTATTGTAGTAAAGGCAGAATTTTGTCTTCAATTAAACAATTGTATCAACTTCAGCCGTGTATTAACATTTGCTCCAGTGAGACAGAGGCTGTGGAGACATTCCACCTCCCAGCAAGGCCAAACCAGGCATCCAGGACTTCCCACCCTGTCCTCGCTGCTGGAGACAGCAGTCAGACCAGTACCACAGTGAGCACTCACACATGACCTCAACAGCCTCTCAGCTACCATACAGATTCTTCAAACACACTGGAGGTTTTGACTCATCCCGGCTGAGTATCTGGAAGAATAATTAGAGCAATAAGAAGGGTGGATGAATTTTAGGGCAAGAAACTGAAGAAGTGCAGGCCTTTACTGTGCCGCAGCACCTCCTGTTAACAGTCAGACTTGGCTTTGCTGTTATCACTGAGTTGGAGGCAGTGATGGGAATATGTTCAGGAAAATGCAAAGATTGATCTTTGCTTAGAGGGAGGCCGGGCCAGAAGTACTCAGCATCGCAGGTGTGTGGCCAGCATGAAAGTAACACACATTCATCTCAAGAAGTGTTATTCTAATGGAGAAATGGTTGCTGCAGTGGGACAAGACAGCAAGGCGTAGATTTATGGGTGAAAGTGTCCTGGTACTTCGGATGGTCCAAGTGGTCTGAGATTATTGTTGGCTGATGTCTGCACTTAGCCAGTGTCGGGGAGCTCTGACACCTGGGTAAGTTAGCTATTTCATCGAAAAAATAACCCCTCTCTTCAAGGTTCATAGGACTGGACCAGTTAGAAATGAAAACCTGTTTCTAAACAAACACTGCAGTGGGTCTGGCTGTATTTTTCCGACAGCTGGCTGCCCATGATAGTCCTGTAAATGAAGGCAGTGGCACAGGTAAGCAGATTGAAATTGGCATGAGGGACTCATCTGTCCTTGTTCTGGCTGTGAGTTGGACTCGATGATCCTCGTGGGTCCTTTCCAACTCAGGATATTCTATGATTCATGACGATTTTGAGCCCATCACAACGAATTCCCTGAGCTTCTTTCAGACAAGCAAATTCTAAGCAGTATTTTTCTTAGACAAATATTTTCCTTTCTAAGTAGAGTCAATATTCCCCTCTCAGTTTAAGATTTTGTGACTTACCCATATTAGCCTTTCTATCAAGCCTAAGCATTTTATACCCTTAAGGTTTTATCTGAATCCTCAAACAGCAGAATACATAATGACACAAGGAAGGTGAGGTCTGCAGAGGGCCTCTGTCATTACTAGTCTGGCAAAGCAGCTCTCAAAGACCATCAACCAGCCCAGCCTTGTGCCTGGAAATATAATCCAACCACCTGGAAGCATTTGGCATCCTTAGCTACGTCTTTGTGTTCTAAAGTGTTCTGTGCAGAACTTGTCCCTGTGCGAGGAATGTACCTGACAGAGACTCTCAGCTGCAGAAGGACATGTCATAGCAAGAGAACCTCCACTTCACTAAGTATTGCAGTCACGGAGCCTGGGACCACTCTCAGGTGCATTCTGATGCACACACAGAGTGCAAAAACGGCGAGCGTTATCTCTCGTACCCACTCAAACACTTCAACAGCTTTTCTTGCCTTTACAAGGGGCCACTTAGAGCCAAGCAGGGGACGGGAGAAGCGTGTTGTGATAATCAGATCCCAGTGAGACGTTCTAATTGTCATTGCCTTTTAATAGATACGAGTTATTCCTACACACATGGTTTATTTTCCCATGGCCCACACTTTTCTGGCGAGCAGACTGATGCTGAGGGTGAGCTGGGAGAGATGAAGCCAGGGATTCGTTGGCTTTAATGCGCAAATGAAAGATGCTTTCAGTCAGCCGCAGCCTGCGCGCCAGCTTCTATTTTCTCAGTGCTCTCACTTTGGGGTGGAGAGGGCTGGCCCTCTCCTTCCTCATGCTTCCTTTGCTCTCGCACAATCTTTGTGGAGCTGCAGAAAAGAATTTTCCCATAAATAAACAAAATATTGAGTTACACACCATGTAAGTGACGACAGAAGAGAGCCCCAAGTCATCATCTTCATTTCTATGCACAACATACGTGCCAACTCTCAGATAAAAGATGCATGAAAGAAAATCGCACTGCTTCCAAGTCCACATAGTTTTGAACTAAAATCACCAAGTCGTCATTTTCCATGCACTCACGTGTGCTGGGTGCAGGGTTAGGCCACCTGAATGCCCACCTTCAGGGCATCCTGAACTGCCTGGCGTGCCCTCCCCTCACTCCTGTGAAGCTGTGTGTGGCTCTGAGCTCCCAGCAGCTCCCAGCCTGTGCTCCAAGCTCAGGGATTTAAGTCCTGAGCTCAGCTGCGGGCAAGCAGGTGATTGTTTAAGGGTCAGAAGCCAAGGTGCTAACTTGAGACCTCAAGTGGGCAATGTCCGTGTCCTGCCAAAATCAAAGATGCTGCTTCCTCTCTCCTTTGGCTGGACACCAAAATTCAGCCTCAGAAGGCTTTCACTGGGGTTTAGCTGTCTTTGTAAAACCCCCATGCAGGGAGGTGGGCTCTTGAGATTCTGGTGGGGAATTTACAGTCAAGACTATTTCTTTTCTAAATCATATGATGGCAGAAACGTTTCACTGACTTATTTTTAATGTCAGCTACAGCCATTATTCATGAGAAATTGATTCAAAATATTCAAAAGAAATAACATTGAGCTCTGGTGGGTTTACTTGTCTAAGCAGGCCCTGCTGCTCTTCTTTTTGACTCTGAGGGATGTGGGATTCTCATAACCGAGGTGTAAGAGACCATGCCAAAGGCCAACATGTTTGCCAGATAGTATTATTCTGCACAAGGCTGTTGAGGTGGGAGGTGCTGGGGCAATGCTTTGTACAGCACCAAGCAGATGCCACGGGATGCTTCCAGCCCCTGGCATGCTGTGTGCTGATCCAGCTCAGTGAAATGTGCAGTGAGGACATTGCTGTGCTGGCACTTCCATCACACTCAGCCAGTTCAGGTGCTTGCAGAAAACCTTCAGAAGGCCAAGAACTGAATCTCTGGTTCAGAACTGCATTTCAGAATCATGCCCTGCTTTCTGCCTAGTTACACCTCACATTATGAAGTCAACATTATTGTAATAGCTTTATAGAAGCTGTCCTGCCCAGGAAGCTCTCACATTTCTTAGGAATTGATGTTTTGCTGCTTCTTTCACAGAGGACTCACCTCTACAAAGCACTCAGCCTGTCCTGGATCAGCAATGGGCGGATTTGCTGCAGTGATGCCCTGCTGCATGCAGTGCATGCTCAGTGTGTGCTTCTTTTACAAGGCAGAGAAAGCCATGCCCCCATACAGACCAGATATTTACCCAGCTGCACACTGTCCCAGGGCAGGACTTCTGAAGCATTTTCTGCACCATGGTTCCATGAGCATCATTGAGAGGTGACTGCAGGAATCCACTGAGAAACTGCAGCAGAGTTTCTGAGCTGAAAGTGCCTGGGACTAGCATTTCACACACTTCCTGAGGCCCTACACAGATATGAAGCTGAACTTTAGACAAAACAGAGATGAATATAGGTGGGTTACTATTCCCAGTGTCCCACTGTGCCCATGCTGGCACCCGCTGCCAGCTTTATATGGCACAAGTCAGGCTGCAAGGAACATGCAGTGCTGTGATACAGGGAACAGAAAAGAGTGAACTGAACGTTTTGCTGTTTGTTGCTTTCTGAGCTGTCAAGACCCAGCTGTTAGGTTACTGTCTATTGCAGTGAGGAATGGGAATATGCATACTAGGAAAAAAAGAAAGAGAAGACCTGGTCATAAATACATTAATGCAGAGAGTGGGGATTTGGGCATTGCAATTTTGATGAAATGGTTCTTACTGTATTTTGTGCAAAGAAATCTGTTTGTAAATGAATATGAGGGCAATGGCACAAAGCGCTTGTTTTAGGGAGCCTTTATGCAGTGACTCAAGTACCAAGGTGTCAGTGCAGAGCACTCTCACTCTGCCTTTGTCTGACTGATTACCTCTGACAGCAAAGGGAAATCTGTGGGCCTAGAGGGGCAGATTCACAAGGAAGCTTAAACAACAGAAGAGCTGGGCTAAAATAGTGACTGAAGAGCTCAGTTCAGCAAGATGGTGGGATGGCAGCTGTCCGTCCACCAAAGATAGAGGTGGAATTGCTTCAGATGGTTCAAGGAATTACAAGTAACAGTTACTGGACTCAACTGAGTCTGAATTTCCTCCCCAGGAGGTCTATTAAACACTGAAATACATTTTCCATGTGGAAGCAGAAGCACTATGACTTGAATTATTTAAAACTAGACAAGATCAGACTTTGGTGAAAACACGGCACCAGGAGTAATTCTGTCAAGAGCCAACAAAATGAATGACCTAATAGGTCTCTTTTCCACCTCTGATTTTTAGCTCATGAAATGCAGTACCATTAGATGCAAATAAGAGCAAAAAAAGACCCTGGCACGTTTGTTCTGCAGTACAAGTGCTGGTTAGCACTGATCTCCACCACTGTAGCAACACTTCAGTGAAGTGCCTCATTGCAGGTTATTATTATTTCTTTTGTTTAGATTGTTTAATTGAGATCAAAGCCTCATTGTACAAAGTACCACACAAGTGCTTACTGAGATACCTCCTGCCCCAGGCAAACTCTGAAGATAAAAGAAAGAAAATGACTTCTCATACAACACTTTAATTGCGAAGCCTGAGAGCAAACCTGAGCCTTGTGAGACCAAGTGCACCTCAATTCCACCACACAAGTCACCTCTCAAAGAGGTATCCAACCACGTGTTTCCACCAGCAGATCCAGGCCATGCCCTGCAGACCCTCAGCAGAATGCCACGAGGTTTGAGTACCTACACAACCACACAGACTGTAGATACTGGCCTCTCTTAATACCTGCTTTCAGAAGTGGGTTTGTTTCTGAACAGTGGTTTACAGGACACTCCTCACCATCTTTGCAGTGGCTTTTTCTCCCATGTACATACAGGTAAGCTCTGATAATTCAATATATCAAGTGTGTTTTATGTTCCCATAGGCAGATTGCCTGCTTCACCCAGTTACCAGCTGGTGCTGCACACCAACAGTGCTCATCACCAGCCACCACACAGGGCTGACCTGGTACAGACACATCCAGCTAAACAGGTGTAGCACAAGCAGAGTCCTAGTGATAGCAAGATGTCTGTAGCCTGAAATCAGTATTCCACCTGAATACTTCCCACCTGAAAAGAGAGCTGAGAATAAATAAAATGAGCTGTGCGATGATTCCGTGGAGTCCTCAGTGCATTGAGAGCACACTGGGGACATCACTGTCACCACCATCACCTCTCCTAGAGCTACCCAGGCTGCTCAAATCACCTCTGAGAGACTTCTCAATACTCAGGCCAACCTTTTGTTCTGTTTTAACAAGGAAGACAGAGCTCTATATGATAAGTCTTTCGGCAGAACGTGGGGAACTGTTGGACAAAAAATGATAGGCAAATTTTTACACTTAAAAGAAAGCTGAAAACAAGATTAAATGTATATAACATGCATGTTTTTTCCACCCACTCTTGGATGAAAGTTAAAACTTTTCTAAAACTTCTTAGTGTGCAGATAGCCCACGTATCAACAAATAGGGCTGCTGACATCAAAGTGCTGTACAGATTTGAAACATTTCAGAACCCGTGGGTAATAATTACACACCAAAAGCACTCGCCCTTGTTTACGGATAGGAAAATTAAGATATATAGGACCATACACTTCCTCATTTGGTCTATCAAATAGAATTACAGGAGCAATGAATCTGGCTCAAAGAAGTTCAAATGATTTGCTCGAGGTCACAGCAGAAAGCTGAGGATGGAGCCAGAACGAGAACTCAGGAGTTTCCAGTCCTATTTTTAATCCACTTGATCATACTGACTCTGCAATTTGTCAGAGGGTCGAGTGTTCAGTGCTCCTGTCAGTACTCAGAAAAACCTTTTGACACACATTTCCTTTGAAAGAGTTGATACCAGCACAGAGCAGAAACCAAACGGAGCAGAGCCACGGTCTCATCGAGTTGAATCCATCTCTTCAGTATTTGCACTTAAAAAAACTCTCCACTCCCCCTTAAACTGACATAGTTTCTTAGCAGGTTCATCCAGCCCTGGCATTTTCTTTTTCAGAAATACACTTTCTCTCTGCAAAACTGGT
Organism: Centrocercus urophasianus; assembly: GCF_019232065.1. Lineage (NCBI taxonomy): Eukaryota > Metazoa > Chordata > Aves > Galliformes > Phasianidae > Centrocercus > Centrocercus urophasianus. Next base: position 1,023,810 of record NW_024884822.1, on the reverse strand, counting down.
TCAGAATTAACAGTCCAGCAAAGCGACGCTCGAAGGTCAGTAACCAGATAGACCCCTCCCCTAGAAAATGAATGTACAGCCTTGACAGCTGTATTCCATGTCTGATGATGCCCTCATCACAAATGCTGAATATTCAACCACTTTTTCCTGGCAATAAAACCTTGACACAAGCTTAGGAAATCTACTGTACTTGTGAGAAAAGTGAGGTAAGAATATGTTTCCATTTACTCTCTGAAAGAAAACAAAAACAAATGACCTGCTACTGAATGTCCTTTTTATTCAGAAAAATAAATCAGCAGCAGTCATTCTAATTTATGTTTCACTAACTTTTCCTTGAGATTATTTAAAAGAAAAAAAATGGCTGTTTCTATGGTTAGCTGGGAGAACATGAAGGATTTTCTGGTCCTGTTTGTTCTCGTTAGGGGTCATAAAGTTCTGCTTCTTGCTGAGTTCCAGTCACTGCGAGCCCTTCCAAATTTCAAAGATATTTCATAAATTAAATTTAAAAAGAATATGGTACAGTATTAGTGACAACTTCATGGGAGAAAAGGTGGAGTCAGCCTCATCCGTGCTGCTGACTCCTACTAAATCAATAGACTTCAGTTTCCTTTTTCAATTAAGTCAATACCAGAAGTATTTTTCCTTTCTTTATGAAAGAGAAAACTGAAAGGAGACAGAGAGAGAACTGACAGGGGATAGGTTCAAGAGCAGCACCACAGGAACTGCAGGTGAACCTTAGCAGAGCAGAGGAGCCCTGCAGAGGCAGCTCTGGAAAGGGTGAGCTGGCTGGGATGCTCCCAGGACCCGCAGTATAGGTATGGACAGGCAGTGGGGTCTCAGCAAAGAGATCTGACCCTGGGTCTTGTGATGTGTGTGGCCTGCACAACTGAGAGTCACACAGCTCTGAGCACCAGTCCTGCTCACACTAACAGCAGTGCTACAGCTCCAAGGCTGCGCTGTACGCTGTGCCACCCACACAGGTTTGGGCTGAGCGCTTCTCAGGATGCCTGAGCCCCAACAGCTCTGTCCTCAACCTCAGGGCATTAGAAGAAGAGCAGCACAAGCTTTAATGAGAGAAAATCACCATTACGAGTTGTGAGGGCTCTCTGTGCTGCTTACAGTCATTACAAGCACGTAACTGCCCCATCTGTGACATAACCAAGTGCTGGATTCCTCAGAGACTCAGCTCCAGCCTGCAGCTCATGCTCTGTGCACACAAAAGGTCCAGATGTGACAGACACAATATAAACATGGCTGAGGCAGAAGGAACCTGGGACCTTCTGGAGCCACTGTTGGCATCCTTCTGCTGATAAAAGAGGAAACAGTATGAATAAAATCTTTCACTTGGAAACATTTGAAGCAACAAAACTATTTGCAATATGTATATTTGACTATTAACCTTTTTTTTTTTCCCTTCTAGCTTAGTCTTCAATATATATATATTTTTAAGAGTATAGAATCATACAATCAATAAGGCTGGAAAAGACCACTAAGATGAAGACCAACTATCAATGCATCCCACCAGGCCCCCTGACCACGTCTCTCAGTGCCACATCTCCACTGCTCTTAACACCTCCAGGAACAGTGACTCTACCACCTCCCCGGGCAGCCTGTGCCACTGCATCACCACTCCTTCTGAGAAGAAATTTTTCCCAATATCCAACCTGGGATATAAATTTATTTAATGTATTTACAGGAAAAGAAGTCCTATACCATACAGTGTGCATGATAACCAAGCCTCAGTGCACCTTCCCGCTTCTTGTTCAGGGCTTGCACCTCATTCATCATTGCACTGCAGTGTGGCACCACATCCTGCTTGTTGGTGGCATGAACACGAACAGATCACCTGCAGTTGCACTCAGAAACAGTGAGACTGAATCAGGCCAGAGTGGGAACTCAGCAGGGCAGGCAATACATCTATACATGGACTTCTGATAAAAAAAAGGAAGTAGAAAACCGTTCTAGAGCAAGGCATGAGTCTCTGAGCTACTCAAGAGACAGCAGCTGTTATCAGAAAAACAGCATCACATGGAAAATACCTCCCAGGTGCTATGTCTAACTCTATCTTAAATATTCAAATGTCTATTTTTCTGATCTTAATTAAAATGCAACATTTTCCTTTCTAAAATAAAAATGCAATATTGCTGACACAAAATATTGTCCTCTCCTGCATTTTTTCAAGTAAAAAACCCCACATTCCTTATCAGTTCTATTTAGGACTAGAGCCCCTAGCTATAGCTTCTAAAGGAAATGCTGGCCTGCCTGCAGGATAAAGAAACAGCAACAGGAGGGCATTATTTCCACAACAATTGCCGTGGTCACTGCAAGGCTCCTGGGGCTGCATTTCTGAGCACAGAGCTCTCCCAGGGGATGCACTTTGCTCAGAGCCCAGCAGGGCTGGTATGGGTACCCTGTGCTACAACACGCACCCCAGCCTGCCTGGGGAGCCCAGCAGGGCCAGGTGGCCTCTGTTTCAATCAGCATAATGTGCAATACCTTCTGATAGTAGTGAATGTAAAAGAGGTATAAATGAAAACCAAGCCATCAAAACAAGGATTCTCTGAATTTTAGATCTGTTAGGTGCACCTAAATTCATTAAAAAATCAGATCCCCACTACCTTGGCTTGGGCATCAGTGACACCCAAGACAGTAAGCTCTGGAGCAGCAAATTCCATTTTGCTTTCCAAATGTATGCACCGTGCCTCAGCAATGCTGATGAGATAAGCAATGGGAACACGAGTTACTGTCACCAACCACCTCCCATGGCTGTGCTCTCCCAGGCAGTCCTGGCTTGCTTTGGGCAGCACAGAGCAGAGCAACACCTGGCTTGAGCGGCCATGCAGCCCATGGAGTGTGCAAGCAAGTGTGCCCTGAGCACCCCTGCCACGGGATGTCAGCTGGCCACCTGCCAGGGGAAAGCACTGCAGGGAAATGGCAAGGCTGACTTCATTTGTTTTTGTACATGAGAACAGATGATTTTTGGGAAACGGAGGTTTAGAAACGTTTAGAACCAACATTAATGAGTCCACCATGGTGATGTACAACGTGAGACGCAGGGCCCTGATTGTACATGCAGTGCTGTTTATGATCTTACGGCATTTACCTCTCCTTTCTTTCTTCACCTTTGTCTTCAGCGTATTTTGAAGCAGAATGCAAAGGAACGCCCCATCCCCTAGGCCCCTGACCTTTAAATTGAGCTCTCAGCAGCATTCCACCATCACAGCTCGAAGGAACATTGCATTTCCGCTTTGAAGGGGTAGATTTGAAAAACAGAAAATATATTAAATGGAAAACACAACTGGTCAGAAAAGCCATCCTATAAATTATGGGTCTGGGCAACAGAGATATTTTTCTTTGGGAATCAGTCACTCACGGTCTCCAGGCTACGCTATGTGTAAGAAACAAAAAAGCCAAACAAAGAGAAAAAGTGGAGGATTTTTAAGCTGGCTCAGGAAAGGATTTTTTTTTCAGCATTGGGAAAAGAAAATTTAGAATTCAAGTGAAGGACCAACCGCAATCAGGAAAGCCTGAGGGCTGAGCCACAGAGATGAGCACGCCTGACCTGTGAGGGCCTTGGGGACCTCCACCCTGTATCTGTGTCTTTGGTGGAGATCAACCCTGTGACTGCAGCTCACCTTTCTCCCGACGTCTTCCCATCACTGGGAAGATGACAACCAGGCCTGAGAACATTAGCTCTGCCCCACACCACCATGGCCACCCCATGCAGAGCCTTTCAGCTTGTGGGCACCAGCACCTTCGAGGCCAAACCACCATGCATCTTTACAGCCAGAACAGCTGGAGCGTACAGCAAACGTGCCACTCTCTGCATGATGCCCAAACCAGCACAACTCTGCCACTAGCAAAACTCAGTATTTTGCACACATAATCCTGCAGAAACACTGCTGGACAAATCCAGATGGGGGTGAACTCCAGCGGTGCCCTAAGCAGCTCTGCATCCTCAGGAGAGGGAGAGAAAGGCCACGCCACAGCAGGCACTGCCAGCCGTTGCTCCCTGGTCACTGCTGATCCCATCCTCTGCCTTCAGTGGCACCTCATATGGGTTTAGGTCTCTCCAGCAGCAGAAGGACTGTGTAAACCTATATAAAAGAGCACCTCACAGGAACCTTGCTTATTAACACTTTTGCCCTAGGGTGCATTGCTGTGAGAACTTTTTAAGTAAAACTCATTCAACAGAGGTAAGAATTATCTCTCAAGTTTTTCTCTCTGGGCTTGGAAATGGAACTGAATAAATCCAACATGTTCAGGCCTCTGTACCTGTCTCCATGTAACTATCATTCTCTCCATACAAAAGTGAGAGTAAATGCTTTGTGAGAGAAGTTCACATGGCCTTGGATTACTTAAACCACAGCAATTCAGCACCAGGACAAGAGGTGGTGATTTCCTCCCTAGAAAAACCACTGCATGACCACACAGCCTGATCCTACAGCATTTATAACATCCATAGCTCGTCAAGTCCTGACAAGGGGCAGCTTCGAAGTTCACCTCGCAGCCATTCCCACTTACTGTGTGTTGGATCAGTTGTGAGCACAGGGCTTTGCTGGGCTGTGAAGCTGGAAGCCCCTCTCTGAAAGCAACACAGTGCACAGCCCTGCAGACAGCCTGGGGCCACATTCAGGATGGGGACATTTAGTCCAAGATGGCAGACTGAACTTCGTCTGACATGAAACCCAAACACATCAAGCAGAGGTCTGAACATGAGGGACCTGAAATATTTTACCTAGTGATGTGCTTCTATTGTGCTGCATGACCTGCAGACAGAGCCAATGCTTCCTCCCCATTCACCGGCTTTGATCCCTCCTGCTGCCAAGACGTGTGGTTTAACACTAGAACACCCTAACAGGCTCTTCTCTGGTTCTGGTCCTAATGCTGCTCAGAGAATTGCACTCGGGAAATGCTCACAAGCCTGCTGATAAAAACACATCGATTTGCTGATATAAAACAAAACATCCACTGGAAGACAGTGTTACGATGGATCTGTGCATAGGGACAATTTCAGGCCACTTCCAGGTGGAGAGAAATTATTTCTGAACAATTTCTTAATATTTCTAAAGCAATTTTCAACATACATATATATTTTATATCGGGTTTTATAAAACTCATCTCTGCTTTTTCATTTCCTGGATAACAAGATAATGACAGAGCTGAAGAAAGACTTGACCTCTTGACTTGATCCTCCTGGCTTTTCCTCGGAGAGCAGTTCTCATCAGTGAAGCAGGCTGTGCTGCAAACACAGGACATCACAGCCAGCAAAAAGCAGCTCCACCTTTCTCATGTCAGGGACCTGGAGAAGCTCACTTGAAGGCAGCTGAAGGTAGAATATTGCTTTTACCCCACATCGATCAGCAGTGCTTCTACAGACGCATCTTCCCTCCACTGCGCTGCTGCTGATGTTTAGGAATAGGACGTAAAAACCTCAGGCAGCAGACGCTTTTCATTGGGTTCTCTTCCCTGCAGCTGACTAGCTCCTCAGGAACTAATGCTGGCATGAAAATGGAGTAACACAGTAAAAATGGGGATCCCTTGAGTGGTAGTTTGTGTCAGTTACCCCCATGGAACCTCATTAACTTCACTGAAGCTGCAGAAAAATAACATACTGCAGAATTTGGCCTTATTTTATTTTTGCAAATGCATCTTTTAAAATTGCGCATCTGGAATTTAAGTTCTCTTCCAAATGCTGTGTGTGATTTGTTCTTGCCAAAGAGGCACACCTGGGACTAGGAAGGAGGTTTAGATAAGTGCCTTTCCATATGGCCCACTGATAAATGATTCATTCTGTACAGCTTAACTTTGAAAATAAATTCAGAATCGTTAAGATATTAAGATACCAACTTCATATTTCACCTCATAATTGCACTTCACATATCACGAAAAGAGCTTGTCTGTTGTTTTTGCTGCTGCTGTTTGCAGATGCAGCTTGCAGACCCAAAGTGGAGCTCCTGGGTATTGCATCACAGCCCAGCTTGCTCTTTCCTTCGCATTCCAGCACACATTTTGCTCTTCTTTAGAGGCTAATTTTTGTGTGGATCAATACCAAAAAAGCAAACAACTTTCTTCTCATAAAGTCACAGATTCCATATCTTTAGATGAAGCAACCTACTATCACGGTTTTTAGGATAGTGCTTAATTAAACATGCTGATGGGGTTAAGGACCACATAGGATGAAAACAAGATCAAAACAAGATTCTCCTAAGAGGTAAGGAGGGTAGAATTCCTCAGCTTCTCTTTCGGACGAATGGTAATGGTGCCAGGCTGGTGAAACTGGTCCTGTTGGCTTCTGTATGTGCAGTGCAAGGTCGCAGCCTTCACTCTCAGAGCTATTCTGCAAATGAACTCCCAACATCACTGCCGGCACAGTAGAGTTTCTGCTGGAAGGGTGTAACTGGCCAGGAGATCTCCCAGAGAAATGGATGCAGCTTGCATTTGATGCCCTGGGCACAGAGCAATAGGTATACAGCTGGCCCCAACAGCTGCTGACAAACACAGTCAATTTTCTTGTCTCTTTTTTAAGGAGGGAGGGAACCAGGACACACAGAGAGTAACACAGAGCAAATCCAGTAAGCTAAGGGCACAAGCCCACATCTCCTCCTAGCAGGAACCTCCTCCATACCAGCAACCCAGCCCTGGAATGTGACACATAGGTCACTGAGACCCAGGAAAAGCAAAGCATCCCAAAACCCTGTATGCACCATGCAGCACCTCTGCACCATGCCCGAGCATGGCCATGCAGGCACGGGATGGAGCTGTGAGTGCTGCTTTGCATTCAGCAGCACAGCCGCCTGTTGTTCTCAAGGGCTGAGCTGGGTGTCCCCACTCAGAGTACCACCATAAGCCTCACAGCAGCACGGTCCTGACATACACGGGACCCAGGTCACATTGGTGGCATCATGCTGCTTTATGTCCCCAGGACACACTGCTGCACAGGGCTGTAAGAGAGGACAAGGACCCAAAGTGAGGACGAGGAGCACACTGGGCCCAGGAGCCAGGTGGAGAGGTGTGCTGTGGGAGGAACGCTGGTCCCTGCAGGCTGCAAGCCCTCATGGATGCTGATTCCTCCCATGGGTTTTTTGGACTCCTGTAGTCACTAATTGCTTCAGAGCTGGTGAAAATACTTCCTGTGGTGCTACCAGCCTGTCACACTTTAGCTTAAAAGCACAGTGGTTGAAAAGCCTCCTCAAAGCAACTGGGTTCAGCTAGGAGAAAAGGGGAGGAAGCCAGCAGAGGCCAATTTAAGACAAACATCTGGAAAATATTCCTAATGTAAGATGTACTGGTGTGCAGCAGGAGCTCTGGGGAGTGAAAGATGCCCACAGGTTGAGGAGATGTCAAGTGGGCAGGCCAGGCCTGGAGGGGCTGTGTTTAGTGCATGGAGATGTGATATACTAGGTGCTGCCTCCAGCTTTGTTCAGGGATTAGAAAGCTGCCCACAGCATTCCTCCTGCACGGCACACAGGGAAGTATATGGTTACCCTGGTAAGAAGGATGATCTGAAGGAAGCCCAGGGAACAAAGGAGCACGTGCTGGAGGCAGGAAGCAGGCCTGGCTCAGGGTGCAAGGCTCAGCTCACAGTTCTGCTGGCACAGATCAGCGTGACCCCAACAGAAGTGGATTTACACCGACTTGCACCCAGAATCAATCTATTTTGTACTGCTAGACAGAGAGAAATAGGTACCTCATGCCTAGTCCAACAGTTTACTACAAGTTACTGAATATCATGTTCACAGGGAGCAAAAAGGCCAGGGGAATAAAATCTGACGAGTCAAAGTTTGATCCTGAGGGCTCCTTCCAGGGACAGGCAACTGAGAAATACGACTGGAGCAGAAGACTACTTCCAATTCCAGGTGCAGCCAATAGACATTTAGGCACATGATTTTTTTTCTATATAAAAGCAGTCCCAGGTGAGAATTCATAGATGATATATCTAGGAAAAAAAAAAAAAAGAAAAAAAAAAAAAAGAAAAAAGCCTTGCTCTTGCTCTGTGTTCCAGAAAGCTGTCTTCCTTCTTAATTCTATCCATTCAAATTTACTGCTGCTGAAATTTCCCATGTCTGCCAAAACGTAAGGAAAGCTGCATACAGATGAGCATTAGCAGCACAACAGGGAGAAGCGTTCAGAACAGAGGAGGAAAAGAAATACTGACGAGGACAGATCAGTCATTTTCAGTGATTACAGCAATTCCAGGGAAGGATCTTTTTGAATTACTGATTAGAAAAAGACAAAGCAGGAAAATTCCTGTTGTATGAGAATGGATCAGGCCAGCAGTCAGTATAGCTGTTTATTACAGCAGTCATCTGATATTAGAAGCGTGTTACACTGGGCTCTGCATAGCGTACTGAAAAATGTGTCTCTGTTCCAGAACTTGCCCTCCATTTCAACATGCATCCAGAAAGATGCTGAGAAGGGAAGCAGTGCGGTGATGCGGTACAGGATGGATGAAGCACTGTGCCAAGCTGTTCCCTGGCTCCTGTCCCAGCTGTGCTCTCTTGCTCCTCCCTGCCTCCATGGGCTCTCAGGCATCTTATCTGCTGCGAGACCTGTTCTGATGAGGTCCTTCCATGACTTCCACATTGCATTTGGCTGCAATCAGCCAAATGGTCCAAAGGTCACTGGGAGAAGGGTAAAGCAGCTGAAGATGTTTGCAATGGTTGGCAGTTTTCAACAGGAGAGCACCCTGGTGAGTTTGCAGTTCTCACCTTCAAAAAAAATCCGGCTGAAAGAAACAAAAAATGCTGAGAAGAAACTTTTGTATGATTTGAAGTACTTTAACCCCATAAATATATAAAACTATCCCAAATGCTTTACTAGAAAATGAGAATTTCCAAAAGATAGACTCTACAAGAATCAGAATATCAACATTTTCCAGGAAAGCTATGTAGGAACCTATCACCAGCTCTGTTCTACGCTAAGCAATTGCATTTGCTTTCTGGCTTTTTACAAAAGTAACACACAGAAGGTCATTCTGCAAAGCTGGATCCCAACTGACTGCACTATGAAGTGAACACTAAAAGCAGCAAGTATCTCCATACACTTACTCTTCAGCTCATTTTGCATGGTTTTCAACCACAGAATTCAGCAAGAGCTCTTTAAAGTGCTATTTTCCCAGTGCTGCAGTTCCAGGAATAAATGGGTATCCAGGCAGGTGAGTGAAAGGCAGTACAGGCAGAGGCCCCAGTTGGGTCCATTAACGAGGACTCAGTGTCCATTTCTAGGAAAGCCACACTAGCAGGAAACGGGGGGGATAGAAATAACTCGTTAGAGGTCTTACACTCTAATGCAGATGCATCTGTATTTTTCCATTATATCGAGAGCTTTGCCCATATTTACTGCTTGGGGACTGTTTTTCTCACTGCTGTTGTCCTGCCAGCAATATGTACTTGCGGTCGAAGCCTCTGCAGTACCTTGGCACGACAGCCTGGACGCCGTGGCTGGACCCCACTCTGCTCCTGCGCTCGGGCTCTGCTCTGCGCCACGGCTCACATCATCACCAATGCTGTGTGCACTGCCAGCCAGGGCTGGGGTGGCTCAGTGCGTGGCTCTGAGCTGCCCTAAACCAGCTTAGTCAGTGGGAACAGAGAGAGTCCCACGTGCTCTGCAGGCCTCAGCGCTAACAGCCCTTAAGGAGCATTGCTCTGCACTCCTCGACACCGCAGAGCTTAGCATGAGGTAGTGTAAGGGCAGTGAAAGCAGTGCTGGAGATGATCCCTGTGCTCAGGTGACGGACAAAAAGGAACATCTGGCTGAAGGCCATTTCCAGGCAGGGTGATGCAGACTGGCCCCACGCAGCACTGCCCTGCTGCCTGCACCTACAGCTGCACAGGAGCCAAAGGCTGGGCTCCGGGGTGGCAGAGCCGCTGCGGCTCCGAGGCTCTGAACTGGAATCTTCTCCCAGTTGTTATTCAAGTGATTCATGAGATGTTTGGCCTAAGCTGCAAACACAGTGGGTTTTTGTCAAACAAAGCCCAAGAAATATGCATCAAATTGATTCCAGAATGTCAGGAGGGGGTCGAGCCGTAAGGCCAGTGGTCTCCAGAGGCTCTCCAATGTGTGAATCGGTGAAAATCACAAAAGTATCACAGTGCTAAAGCAAAAACTCATTAATAAAAGTGACAGGGAAAGCTCTGAGACAAGGAAAGTTATCCAAGAGCACACCTTGTCTGGCCCAGGAAAGCCACACAAGCCCTGTTACTTGAATGGTTTTATAACTAGAGCCATCAATATTCTCAAGAAGATACTTAAGGAAAAGCCCTCGGTGGGCAGAAGGGCTGAGAAGATGACCTGGCAGGTATTTCCCATCCTCCAGTTCTATGAGCCTTCTCCATTTACATCAACAAGGTTTTTTACTGAAGTGAAGGGAATTCAGCACTCCCGTTTGCCTCCTTGTTGTCAGGTTGGTGCTTAGAGCAGCTGGCCTCCAGTGAAATCCTGCTTAAGCCAACAATTTTGAAAAGCAATTCTGCACAAAGTTGAATGGAAACAAACCCATGGAAGAGCTCATTGGAGCTTTATATAAAAAAGAGATGAAGGCCCTGGGCAGGGCTCAAGCAAACCTTCCTCAGGGCTCCCAGCTCCAGCTCAACAGTCTCACACCATTGCTCCCTTGCCTGATTCTGCTCAGTCAGCTGCTTTTGGTGCATAAACACATGCTGCACAGTATGCATCCTGCCACCCAAAGAAGCCAAGGGCACTTAGTAGTTTTGGCTTGGCTCACGTAAGGACTCGAGCTGTTGTGCTAGGAACTGGAGTATTCTCCTTTCTCAGGCAGTGCTATTTAATCTGAGGAGACTTGCAAGAAGGCGATGCCAGGTGTAATTATGCCAGAAGAGATAAGCAGGCTTATCTGACTGTCAGGGGCATTATTTGCATACACTGTCATACACTCTAATATTTCTGTCTGCATGGCATAAAAAGGAGCAAAAAAACCTTGGAGAACAATCACAACGGCGTTTCACCCTTTCTCACCATGTGACATCTTTGCCACCTGTTTAGAAAATATTTATCAAGTCAGTATTTGATATTGTTATCTGCTATGCTCTGAAAGTAGAATGGAATGGGTGGAATCTTTGTAGACTCAATCTGTGGATTAACTCTGAGCAGGAATGTATTTATGCTTAAGAACCACGTCTGACAGCCACCCAGCACTACTTTCTTCATTGAGAACACATATTTTATCCCCTACTTCAACGACTCTGAAAGGTTTGCACTTGCTTCTTCAATTAAAGGAGTTTACAATGACAGTTTTATTGTCATTAGAGGAAAAGAAGGTGACAGTGCCAAAGATGACGTGAAATTCAGAGCTGCTACCCCAGTAACTTGCTGACTAATGCAAATCCCTGCTTCAAGTCTACCAGAAAGCACTGCAATACTTCTGATCACATTCTCTGAGACCTTTCCTTGTACGGACACAGTGTCGCAGAGGACCAGCAAGTGAATCATGTGCTCCAGGGGGGGAGGTGGTTTTCCCTAGATATTCTGTAAGGCTGTGAAGCTCTTAATTAGCCCACGTTCTCCAGCAACGCAATCGAAGCTGATTATCTTTCCTCTTTTTTCATCAGTACTTGGAATAAATTCTGGAATGATTCATTGGGCGCTTGATCTTTTTATAAAGTGTTGACTACTGCACATGAAATAATAGATTTCCACAAAGGTTCCAGGGCTGTCACTGCTGCCTGACCAAATGCCAGGTTTGGCACACATCTTACCTGGAGCAGTAAATGCTGTTCTCTGTATTGTTCACATTCAAAGCCTCTATCAAAAATGCAGTATAACCACAAAAAAAAAAGCAGCCTCTGCTCAGAAAGTGTACAATTCGAGTTTGAATCCTCAAAACGTTACCTTAACGTTGTGCCAGAACAACACAAGCCTGGCCTAACAAGCCTCTCTTTGAAGGAAAAGGCCACTTTTTCTACAGATACGACTTGCCTGGTTGTTGTGTGTTGGCCTTGGTCAGCAACTAACCCCCATACACAAAAATGTGTATGGGACTGGGAGAAAACAGGATGAGGAAGGGTAAAGATACAAACAGGGACATTCACCCATTCCTACACAGTCAGAACAGACTTAAGAAAAAAGTTAATTTAACTGACTCTTCTCAAACAGGCACTCACCTTCCCCTCCTCTGCCCAGCCTGTCACTAAGGACCCTACCCCAGTGGCACCACCATTCCCTGCAGCTCAGCCCCATGGGGTCAGAGAGCAGCAGCAGGGCTTGGCATGGGGCAGCCATGGCCTCTTCAATCATGGCACCAGAACCGAAAGTGGGACACGTGCACCCCAACCCCAGGTCTGCCAGCATGCACCACGGGTCAGCAGTGCTGAGGGAGCATGTCACCTTTCCTCTTACCCACCCTCTGGAGAAATGGTAACCTAACAAGCAGTGAGATCTTCCGAATTTCAGTTCAATTATAAGCAATTGAAATGTCATTTTTTATGGCAGAGAGATGGCTTGAATACACTTCCATGTATTACAAGGACTACATGATCGATACCTATCCTGCTTGAGTGACTTGTAAGTATATTCCTGCTATGCCCTCTTTGCAGCAGCACTCCACGGCCAGGAGTTTTCCTGCAACTGAAAGCTTTCCCGACCTTTCCTGCAGCAAGAAGCCACAGCCGCCTTCTTGCTGTGTGTTTGCACAGGGGATGCTCTGAAGCCAGCAGACATTTCAGCAGTGTCCAGGACCGCATCCTCAACTGAGAGGTTAGCCCTGCTGAGCTCCTCCAGCCAGCCTGTACATAATGCCTTGCAACAGGGAGATTAACATTTTGTGAGTTTTGCTTTTATCGTATTCCCTATGCTTTCGTAACTAAATTCAAAGCTATCACCACCTTTAAACAGGACAGATCAAAAGCTGGGTGGGGCAGGAAGAGCACTTGGATCATGTAGGCATGGATGCAGTAACTCCTGCCATTGGCTCCTCCAATGAAAGCCTAGAGATAACCCTGCTCCTACATCTGCAGCAGTGTGAAGACTGGCACACAAACCTCACCCAGATCAGCACTGCTTGCTGACCTCCCTTGCCTAAAAGTGGGATGCCTTATCTTGTTTCAGAGCCAAACTGCGCCGCAGTGATTTGCTACAGCATTTACGAACTGCCAATTTGCATGTTTTGTTCACTGCTGCAGTCTCTGAGTCATGTACCAGCGTAGTCACTTCCAATCTTTTCTATACTAAACATCTGACCGCTTAAAAGCACAACCCAGCCCTGCGCGAAGCATTTGCCGGTGAGCGGAGCCATAAATCGTGGCGGCCGCCTGCTCAGAAGTGGCTGGGCACTGAGAAGTTTCCGAGCTGTAAATGCCCCCCCAGCTCTCTGCAGACTCTTGGACTTTTGATAAACACAAGCAATTAGCGCCTTCGCAGACATCATTTTCCTTCCCTACTGGTGGAACATTGGATACCCAGAAGGAAACTGTGCCTTGGAGAGAGGCTCCGGGAAGGTCTGTAGGGTTGTGCATGGGATGTCTAACAGTGCCTTGACTCATGCAGAGCCCTGTGCTAACATGTTCCTCTCCCCCACACCTCCTCTCCGAGTGACATGTGCTGTGACAAGCCCATTGCTGTCTGACAAGAAGAAAAACAAACATTACAGTGGATAATCAAACAAACGCACTTCTTCAACTCCTGGATGGGAACTCACTCTTAGCTAATGCCATAAAACATGGGAAGAATGCTCTGTGATTAAACACTTCTCTGGAAATATTTGACTGTTTGGAATGAGCTACAGGAACAACATTGAAGTCATCAGCGGCAGTAAAGGTTGCATGAGACTGGGATGAAGGGACTTTCATCAAAGTACACACCACAGAGAAGCTTGCTGCATTAAGCGAACCTGTATTTTCTCCTGTTTCACATCACTGCAACTTCCATGCAGGGGAAACTGCAGCTGCACTGAGAATCCAAGTCCATACCTGAGCTGTTGTTGGCACACAGCGTTCATCTTTCTGATGCAGGACACGGGCTCACATCCTGCTTGCTCTCAAGCTTGCCCACAGTCTCATTTTTTCTGGCCATGACAGCAGCTGAGCTACTTTCAAGAAAACCACCAGCTGGTCTAAGTCATGCTAGGATTCAGTGACAGCACAAAAAGCAGCAACTCTGACTTGGGAGCTGAAGCAGCTCTATCAGAGCCAGGCTTAGAGATCTACCATCATCAGATGGGCAGCTGCATTGCCAGTTAAGAAAAAAAGGAACAAGCTGTGAATCTTAATGAGGCATAGAGATGCAGAAGGGAAATTCTCAGGCTCTTGAAGTTCTGTATCTCAGAATACTCGAGGAAAGCCCCAGAAGCACAAGGGGTACATCTGTCATATGCTGAATTTCTGCATCATCAGCACATCACACATGAGTATGTCGTTCTGCCCTCTGGAGACCTTGAATCTGGACCATGACCTCTCCTTCTCCTTGACCCATTACACACCTTTCCTGTGTTTGCCAGACATCTCTTCCTCACTGCAAGACTAAGAAACAGGCAGTTTCCCACCCTTTGGAGGCATTCTCCCTCCTGAGCACAGGCAGATCCCAACCTATCCAGATATCTAACCTAAATATCACCTCTTTTACTTAAAAAAAAAAAAAAAATCAGTGCAGAGAGGATGCTGCAAGTAGAGCAGGTGGAATATGGGGAGCTGGAGTGCCAGTGGCCATCAACCCCAAGATTTTAAACAGAATTCTGTTTAAAAACAAGTAGAGGTGTGTTAAAGAACAACCTTTTCCTGCTGAAGTGAACAACCAAAGGAGATCTTTGAAAGTAAGTTATTTGCACAGTGGAATAGATTTATCAATAAAGAAAATGACGAACTTGGCCTATTGAGATGGTCTCCCAACTCGATGGTAAAGCAGACAAAACAACAACAAATATATGAAAAAACTGATGTGGTGATCAACCCTCCCCCCTCCCACCCCCTTGTTTTTGAAATAATGCAAAGTAAGTGTCAAATACCACCGTCAGAAGACATCATTCTTACAGCTGTTAATCTACTCAAGGAACTAACAGAAGAGGAATACAGTACACATTGGCAGTACTTCTCATTACATATTTCAAAGGAAGAAACTGAAAACACATTTCCAGAGTTGGATTACCAGGACGACACAAGGCACACAGCAGCATGAACCCCACTGGCTGCCCTTCCCACGTGGCAGGGCAGCTGGTCCCTGCACACAGCTTTGGGACAGCATACCTATGGCACAAAGGGGTTTAAAGAGGACAATGAAACACAGCAGGTGCAAGCACACGAGAAAGAAATAAAGCAAAATTCTCTCCTTATGGGAGCAATAGAAATGATTGAGAATGTGGACTCCGTAATCTGCAGAAACTGGGGCAACACTGTTGAGTCAAATTAATGCACAGAGTGGAAAAATCCTAGCCTGACAATGTACCCATGTCACGTGTCTATATGTAATTTACAACCACGGTTGGAGTCTGCCTGAGATAGATCAGGGGGGAGAACACACGTGTGGGGTTGTTTCGTCAGGAAGCGTGGACACTTGCATATGTCCATAACCACACTACAGAATGATGAACAGGACAGTAAATTTTTTGCACTCCCAGTCCCTGCCATCATGGTTAAGAGTTGTCTCCAACCTGTCAGCCTCAGTGCTGTGTTTGTTTATCAGAAGGCAGGGAGAAAAAGACATGAGGTGAAGCCTTGCTGTAGCGCCTCTTTAGGGGAGAGGAAAAGGAAGCCCCTAAGTAGATGTTCTGTCTGCATCCCTCTGTCTTTCACCAGCAGTGCTATTGGGCCCAAGTCAGCATCGCCCTGCTAAGCCCTCACTCCAGCACACTGCCATTCAAGCAGTTCCAGGTGCCCCCACACAGGCCACCCTGACCAAACCTCATCCTGAAAACACACAAGCAGAAATGCTGGAATAGCAGCGCAGAGGGAGCTGTGTGCCCAGGATGCTCCCATCCTGATCCCAAGCAGCAATGTGCCATGTGCCAGCCCACCTGCATCAAAGGCAGAGATGGCACACCTTGTCTCCCAGCTACAGGAGTTTAGTGCAAGCAGACTCCCACCTATGAGATGCACAAAGGTCAGGAGCCACCAAAGCACCTGGAGCTCCATGTATTCCTGTCTTTCTCAGGAGTGCCAGCCGAAGCCCTGGATGGAAATAACACAAGGAGACAGGTCCATATATACACAGCACACTCTGTAGTGCAGTCTTTATCCCCACCAGATACCCCCTGCCACCCACTGAGCTTTACTTTGCTGTCAGGGCTGGATTTCAAGTCGAAAATTCACACTGCAACTGCTGCCTGGGTTCAGCTCCTCGCATTCAACTCTAGGAAACTCTCCAGATGAAACAAAAAACTGGGGTGCCTTGGTGCATTAGCAGCAACACCCCAGCAGAACTTCTGCATGCTCGTTAATGCCAGACCAGTTTCAGGTGTCCCAGAGTTAGGGTTTTTTACTGGATAGGTATGAAGTAAGAATTACGGTTTGTCACCTTTTATTCTTATATACAGACAAAATTTAGATTGCAACTGGGCTCAATTCCTTCACAGGTGCAAACTGCATCAAAAAGGCACAGAACCACAATCATGTGAGGAGAAAGGCAAAACCACAGCAAGCGTGCAGCTCATTTAGATAAAGACTGTCTTCATGCTAAAACTGCCTGGAGCATGCACAGCCTTGCTGCTCCTGCCCTGCATCCCATGCAGCAGGTGGCACGGTACCTCAGCAACCTGGATTGGGTTACATGCCCAAAACCAAGCGTTTCAAATTCCTCCGGCTCCCAGAGCTTTCTTTCACATCCCTTGTTCTGTTGAGTTGTAATCAATTTGGAGAGAGAACAGCAGACATGCTTTTTTTTTTTCAGCCTGGTAGTAATTATTGGATTTAGTTACCTGCCAGCAGCAATCCATGCAGCAGTGGGAGGGGTACATAAATATTCCTTGGCTCCTCTCCAGCAATGAAGTATTATTTCATACACTAGTAATCATACAGAAGCTAATTAGGTATCTAAATAGGCTGTGGTTATTTATTCTATAATTTAATGGCCTGACAGTTGTCACAGGACATTTGTTTGATGCTGCTTACTTCATTTTACGGTCTCTGACAACGAGCTGCGACACTGTGCTGCTGATGCTGGGGCAGCAGGGCCTGGGAGAGCCACACAGCCAGGTAAACCTTCTGCTGGCCTAGTCCCACGCAAAGCACACGCTGGGGCAGGGCTGGGGGGTCCTGTCCTGCACAGCTCAGCCATCTGCTGCCCTCCCACTGCTCTGTGTGGGGGTGGCTGGGGCAGGAACACCTGAAAACACGCTGTTGAGAGGCACACTTGCTAATGTCAAAGGGATTGGGGAGGAATAAATAAATGAGAGAATTTCTGAAGCTCTTCCTTGTATTTTTCTAGGAAAAATATTTCGAGTAGAAATGCAAATGCAATTGCATTTTTCAAAAAGAAGCAGCACTCATTTTGTTAATTGTTTGCAACATCAAAGGAGCACCAAAATGAAGGGAGACTTCCTTAACAAATTAAAAAAAAAAAACTCAGAAATATCCTTTAAAGGCTTCATTCAGCAAAATGGAATTTCAAAATATGCATATACAGAAACCTAACACAAGAGAGCTCAGATGGCTGGCTGGCATTCAGCAACAGTCATTCAGGAAGGGAAAAACACTGTAAAAGAATTATTATTAAAAGAATTTACAGGAATTTGGAAAATCTGAATGCATACAAAGCCATTTCTCCAGGCGGGAGCACATCTCTGTGGAGGCAGAGGAGCTGCCCTCCCCTCTGCTCCCCCAGCAACCTCATCACCATCCCTGGGCAGCCAAGAGGAGCTCCTGCCTGCCAGAGCCATGCGCCCCTCACATGAGGGAGCACAACATGAGCTCAGCAGAGCAAGGCATGATTTAACATCCATGGACTGATACATTTCAGGATGTGTTGTGCACCTCACACACTACATACGATGCGCTGCACACAGACTCCTGCACTGATGAAACCATCCCTGGGTGACAGTGATCAACATGTAGAAGGTGTGCTTTACCAGGAAGAATTCAAGCATTCGGATGAAGGGAGGATTCTGCAGCTTTAGAAGCGTACTGCAGAACACATCTGCAGACTGCAACAGTCAGTTAGGACACACCTAATGGCTGCATCATGCGACTGTGGGAAGAGAACAGTGGGAGAAGGCCATGTCCCTCCTGTAACAGAGAGATGGGACAGGGACTGCACAAACTCAAGGGCCTGTGTCAGCCAAAGGACCAACACCAGGATGAGGAGTGTTTGCTTAGACAAGAGCTCTTTGTTGTGAAGCCAACCAAGGGGTTTTAGTTTCCAGTCTAAACAGGTGTCTGATTACCCTCCTGCTCGGAGATAAGGTACCTGAATGTCTTGTGCAAACATGGGGAGGCCAGAGGGAGAACAGAACTTGTAGAAAAGGCTCTTGGTTGCAAGTTGTCAAAAAGGAAGAATGTTCTAGGAAAAACCCAAACAATTCTCTCTGACTTTTGTTAGCGCTGATGGAAAGTGGCAACATATAAAAATGAGCTTTACGGCTTGCCAGAGCGTTGCTGGGAGTGGAACAGATGGCCAATTCATCTCCACCGAACTTGGCACTTTTAACAAAAGAAACAATATGTGTTTTGCTACCCTAATTTTTCCCCCAGGTATCCCAGCAGGTGACTGGGATGTTTGATGACAAGAATGACTTGACTTGTGCTCCCCAAGAGCACGAGTTGCTTGTTTCTGTAGCCCTGCCATTGTTTTGCCCGATTACTTACTTCTACACAGCACTCTGGTGAAGTTTCCCATGATGCAGAAGACAACAGTGAACCTGGATGACACAAACTTGCACCGCTTACAGGGGCTGTGTTTTTTCATGAGGACATACATTTCAGTATCCTCACGACTATCCTAAAAGCTTCTGCCTTCTTGTACCAAAGCTACATGCTGCACAATGCAAACATGCTTTACAGAACACAACCAGCTGTAAACATTCCAAGACTAGACAGAGGGATCCAAAAATCGGTTGGCTCCCCAAGTACATTCTCACATTTAATGTTAATTCCCAGGCATGACCATAAAGGATAAGGGACCAGTAGATGCAATGGCCACTGGGGTCAGGAAGTGGGCAGCACATTCAGGAACAGAGGGTGGCTGGTTGCAACATCTCTGCAAGACTATATTCTTTCAAAAAGGCTCTATGAGGAGCTTGTGCTCTGACTGGCCACAAGTGATGCCCTATCACATCACTGGAGCGACTGGATCAGATGATTTAAATCACCTTCATGATTTCATAATCAATGATGGTAATTAAAAATCCTCTGTTCAAAAACTTCTGGAGATATACCGTAATAATAAATCAGATTTTTTAAATTATGCTTTAGGGAAACTGAATTGTATTTTTATTAGCAACAGATTAGAAGGACTTCTAATGGGTTAACCAAGCATTTTATCCATGAGCTATTGCACTGGGAGATACAATGCTATATTCCCCATACTGCAAAAAGTTGTTTTGTCATTGCTAGTAAATATTGACCAAAAACACTAATTAAATTAATGTTCCAGTCTTGCTGACTCAACTACAGCAGTATTTGTTCCCTTAAGAGAACATTACACACACTGAATATGCATACAGAGAAATCAATCATTGGACATATGTTTAGGATATTAGCTTTTCCAACAGAAAAAGCGAGGCTCTCAGTGAGAAACCAGAACCCAAGACAAGTTGTTAGAGCAGCTTATCTCACAGAAGACCAGCAGAACAGCTCACACTCTGGTCTTGCAGAAAAGCACTGCCATATTCATGCATTTTAAGGAATTTGTAAAAATAATCATCTCATTTTTTTTCTTCTCATCTCATTATTTTGTTCTGCGGCTATCTACTGGGAAACAGAATAGCCTTGCACTTACAATACAAGCCTGGGTCTAGACATCCTGTCTGACTGCAGGCAAATAATCTCCAGCCTGATTTTTAAGGATATTTAAAGGCACTGAAAATGCAAGCAGGGCTATTTTAGAGCACGCTGCAGAGTCTCCTCGCCACTGGTTTCAAAGAAATTTAAACTCTGCAAAACCTGTCTCACTAATATCCTACAACAGTGGACCAAGGCTAAGTACCTTCACAACGCTCGACTTGGACAGCGTTTCAGCACAGTGCAGCTCACCTTTCTCTACAATGCAGTGCCACATGTACAAGGGCAGGAAAGTGGTCAGCCCAGCTGCATGAGGTCAGTGGGCACAGCCTGGTGCAATGGGATCTCACTCCTTCCTCATGGTCCCCAGAGAAAGACAAGCTGCTTGAAAAACTGAGCTTTTGTCTGTGTAAAACACAACAGCAACACGCTGCTGATTCATGCAGGCTTGCAATTGTAAGGAGCACAGGCATTTAAATGGGACTTAGAATAGAAAATGAGCTCAGTGAGTCTAGGTATACATATTTTGTAGGGTCACCTTTTACACTCCTTATTTCACTAAGGTATCATCTTTGCTAGGCTTTTACATGTTGGCTTCTAAGTCAGTTTAAATGAAAATCTGTCAAACTGCTGAGGAAAGAGGTGACAGACAGGAGTCAGCACAGAGCAGTCCTGCAGCCCTGTGGCCAATGAGCTCAGCTCACTGCAGCAATAGGGTCACAGCCAGCTCTGCTCCCAGGATTAAGCAGTCTGGGGTCAACAGTTGGATGTATTCAGACCACATTTTCCTAGTCCAAAATTCCTCTGCACAAACCCAATGCTGTTAGATCAGAGCAGAGTCAAAAAAAAAAAAAAAAAAACCCAAAGTACTAAACATGCATACTAGGTAAGAATTACATTCTTAGTTCTGAAAAAAAATAATCTGTGGCCATAATTTTTGAAGCTTGCTGTGTGAGGTGGACCAAAACCAAACTTCAAAATGGAGCTCTCGTGAATTTTGATTAAAAAACAAGAGTGGTCTGAAAGGCAGGCTTACAGCTACAGTCACCAAAGGTATAGAGAAAAGAACAAACCCCACAGCGGGAGCATCCAGCTGAAAGCACGCACCATGACACTGCTTACTCATAGTATCAAGGAGAATAAGAAACCCAGAATACACTCCGAGCAAAACAGGTCTGGAAACACCTGACGAAAACGTGAGGGAAATGTGAGATTCCCTTCATATACATATGAAGGTAAGGTAAGGTGTGACGCTGGCTGGGCAGGTGGATGAGGAGCCTCCCCACTCACAGAACTTCCCATCCACAGAAGCTCTGTAGGCACTGTATTTTACGAAAATGGCTTAGCAGAAAGCAGCAACTATAATAAGATACAGCATATGAAGGAACACTGCTTCAGACAGTTCATGTGGCCCACCATGGACTTGTAATACCTTGGGGAAGAAGGAAAACTGCTCGGCTCTTTGAGCTGCCTTCAGTGCAGTAACCTAAGGGCATCTCTGCCTCAGGGTGCCCTGGGCAGGCCAAGGCCGATGGGATGGACATGGACAGAGCTGAGCCCCTGCCCCATCCCAACAGCTCGTGCATCAAGGAGCAGTGAGATTGCCAGACAGGATCAGCATAGTGGTCTCTTTCCTTCAGCTTTGTGTCTCGTGGAGTTGCCAGTACAAGTCTCAAAGGCCATAAAAACTATATGGTATATTTTGTTAGAATGATTGTTCTGTCATCGCCCAGACATTGTTGTTATAGGTGCTACACAGGGCAATAAATAAAATGAAATTAGACAGTGTCATGCAATGAAATAGGCAATCCATGCTGGCAGCTGTCCCGGTCAGACTGTACCCGAGCTCATTAGATATAGCACATATTATTTCACTGATGAAAACACAACTCATCACATATGTGCCTGTCTGCTGGATCTGCTCCGTGAGCTATAGGCACAGACCTGAGCCAGCCCCAAGCACTCACTGCAGCCTTGCCTTCCTCCCAGAGGACGATGCTCTCGGACCCAGCCTGCTTCACACCCCCTGCAAGGACAGAAGCATTGAGCTTTGGAATGAGGAGTGCAACACAACTGCTTTGGGAAACATCCTGGTGGACATACCAGGTACAAGCATCATATTTTAAAAGTTATTTCAAAGGAATTCCCATAGCCTGCAAAATATCAGTTTTCAGTACTGTTTTGTCTCACTATTTAATAACATTCAGCTGGTCAATAAGCAAATCCGAGTCCTTTGCCTGTTCTGAGATGTTTCCTGAAGAACTCACACTGAGTGCTTTGGTCCTGCCCTGCCTCCCAACTTCTCCAGCCCAGGGTCAAGGCAAAGCTCTTTCCTTTATAACTCATGGCTGCAGGCTTCTCTTTTGCACAGAACATGGGCAGGACCTTTCTGCATGTTCTACAGGAGCCCCAGGAGCTGCTAAGCCCACGTGCAGGCCATCAGAAGGCCAGCAGGTGGGTACCTTGAGATCTGGTGACTCAGGACCCTGCCCTCTCCTGCTTGGAATGGGGAAATGGAGCGGTGGAGATCTCCCATGCAGCCATTGCAGCAGGCTGCAGCGCCATACCTAAAGCCAGCGGGCTGCTTGTACCCCCGAGCAGGATTTGCAGCAGGCATTCTCCACAGCTAGCATGCTCTGTCATGAACAAGAGGCATACAGAACGAGCTGCAACACACAGCCCTGCATGGACGAACCCTGCTCGTGCCAGTGCTACCAGCACAGCTGTCCCAGTGCTCTTACCTCAGCTCACAGCTCAAACGTGCTCACTGCTGGCTTCATGCACAGCTATGGGAACCCTGGAAACACAAAGGAAGTCCTCTGTGAAATATATCCCAGCTGGAGCATGACATCATTGCCATAGATCAGCTTTTCAGTTATTTGGAGTCCTGATCTCTCCCCTTGTTAGGACTGATCAGTAGAAGGAAATCGATCCGGCCCCAAATTGCCACAGAGAAAGTGTTTGCCAAGAATTTCTTCTTGATCTGGGAGACTGACAAGTCTTCCATACAAAAATAGAACGACTTTTCTCAGTGGATCCTGAAATCCTTTATGGCATCTCCCCACGATCCGCTGAGGACTCTACTCTCACAGGTGGACAAATCCACATAAAGAATGGCCCAAGTGTGATACTCAAAACTATTTGAATCCAATACACTGTTGTAGGTTTTTCCAGTTCGTCCAACATATAAGCAGCATCAGCAGTAAGATGAATAAGCAGATATAATCACACAGTAAGGGGAGCAAATACCCAGTGCAAAGCAAAATGTGAGTTATTCTAGTACAGATCCAGAACAGAACAAATGCCACTTGACTAATTGCGGATAAGCCATCTAGCTTGGAAACTTCCAATTCAGACACCAACTCATAAAGCAAATGAAGCACAGAATAACAGCAGTGTTTAGAAAACAAACTTTAGACCGTGGAGATTTCCTGAGATCA
Source organism: Centrocercus urophasianus (assembly GCF_019232065.1). Lineage (NCBI taxonomy): Eukaryota > Metazoa > Chordata > Aves > Galliformes > Phasianidae > Centrocercus > Centrocercus urophasianus. The sequence goes on along the minus strand of NW_024884822.1, from coordinate 1,000,490 downwards.
AGTGGGGTTAGAAATACTGTCACGTGCTTGGCAGGGATTAAACTTACAATATCTTGCCATCAATTTGAAATAGTTTTGATACATGAAAATACCACAAAGGGGACACAAAACTGCAGAATTTTTGCCCACATCAGAATCACCCCCAATTACAGAAATTACCCCCACAGTCTCATCACCTTCTCCCCTTTCTCTTTTGCTCTTCCTTCTGTAACCTGTCTCAGCCTGCAGGCACGCACACTTTGGTGCCTCCAAACCATGTGTAGCGCACAACCTCCTCATGGACATCTGCACTGGGACACATGAATGCAATTTAAGACACCCAATTTGGATGCAACAGAAAATACCTTGCCCCTGGTTACCAGCAGCCTCACATCCACGCTCTCACACCAAGGCTGAGATGGGCTGTATCAGATGCCAGCGCGGTCACCTGCACCTACTGGAGCAATGTGAGCTCTTCCCATTGCTGAGATGGGGCTTCTTTGCCCACAGCCTTTCCAGCCTGCAGGGACTGAGCTTCCTGAGCTCCCAGTAACAACCAGAGAGTGAGGTCCATCTTAATACAAAGCCCTCACCTCCTGGTCCACCCCACTGGGATAGCAGTGTGAGTGGCATTTGGGAGCAGGAGTTTAGGCTCTTCGCTAGGCAAGAGTTAGAATGTTCTGCAGGCACATGGAAGAGGTTGGATGTAATATGAAAACTGCATAAAACTCTGAAGTGTTGCATGCCAAATACAGCTATCTATACGTAAGAAAACTGGAATGTAAAAATCTGCCATAATTCATAAGCTCAGTTAAAGGCCTTTTACACATTTGTCCCCTCGTTTTAGCACATGCAGCCTCATGCTGCATTCCAGTCAATCAGCAGAAATTCCCATACTCCCCTACTAGATGTTATCCTTCATGTGCACTGTTAGTTACAAGCTCCATGTACTGCAGCAGGCACTGACAGACAGCAGGAGATGATGTAGAGGGGCAATCATATCAGAGTATTGAGAGTACAAATCTGTACACCATAATATAAGTCTTCTATTGCATGTATCAGAGCTTTGAAACATTTTCTATTTTTAAATATATAGTCCAAAAACTTGCAGCATATATCATATCATCGAAACAACAGACTTCCATTGTTCATGTGGCATAAATCTATCACAGTTTCATAACAGCATCTGATTTCCACTAGCTACAGGCTTATATATTGTCACACTAGTAGCAAAGGTTTTGTACATGGAAATCGACTTACACTGTAAGAACAAATTTTGCATTGTTCTGTACCTTGAAGTCACATGTTGCCACAATGACCAATGAACTCTAACACAGATTGCTGGCAAGGGTAAATCATGCCGAATAATCATATGTATTTTTCCTAGGGGGTCTGCTTGAGGGATCCATGGCTCAGGGCTACTGCAGCAGCAGAACCCCATAGGGCAGCTCCATCAGCGTGACCAAACCACAGGGGTGACACCATAGGCCCCAGCTCCATGCAAAACTATGATGTTCTGGGGATCTTCCTACCCTACAGGCACCACCATGTTGATGGTGACCTCATCAGATGATGAGATGCACATCCATACTCTACAGTAAGGACATGCTTCTGTATCACAACAATTTGGCCATAGGTGGCATCCTTACTGCTCCTTGGCTTCCTCCTCCATTCTAGACAGAAGTGTTTCTGTCCTAAAATAAAACATGTTCATCCTCAGCCATTTTCCCTGTCACACCGCTTCATTTCCACATCCACGCCTACCCCTGCATGTATCTCTGCAGCTACCTTCTCATGATGCTGGCACCATAACTGTGTATACATTCCCCAAAGATATTCTGCAGCTCTCAAAAGCACGCAAAGAGATATTACAATGAAAAAGGCATCCCTGCACAGGAGCTGTGAGTTGGCCTCCAGGTGCAGACCTCCTTACTTGGAGCACCCCAGGGCACAGGGCTGGCACATTGCACACAGAAGTGGCCGAAGGTCACAGTAAGGGCAGGATGCTCTCATGTTCCCCCCGAGGATGTAACAGATGGAGTTATATCAGGGTGCTCCTGCAGCAAGGTAGTGCAAGCAATTGACAACTGTGGTCTCAAAGGCATGCCCACAGATGAGGTGAACGTAGCCATGTCTTTTTGTAAAGGGGAGGCAACACTCACTGTCAAAATACTACTTCTTCCACAGCACTTGGAGAGGGGATAAAGTCTTTCTGCACTTCCAGTTGAACCATGTCCTTCCATCCTAGTGGCCACGTATAAGAGGTTTCCCAGAATGCAAAGAGTATAATTCCAAAGGAAGGTAGGAAATGACTCACAAGCATGCTGTCTGAGAACTACATCATAAAATAGTGGCTGTGGTCTTGCATCATACCACACAGGCAGGAGAATTTGTATCAGCACACAGAGGCTATAGAGTTACCTTTTCTAATCAAATCCCAGACATACACCATAGATTACAGGCACTCCACTGGCAAGCATTTGGCTGAAAAAGCCTTGCAATGTGACTTCAGGAGGAGATTGGCTTGTAGTGTACGTGTCTTATAGTTTGCTGTCACAGTGCCATATTTTCTGAAGCTTGAAAACAAGAGGTCAAGAACTAAAGCCAAAGCAGGAGCCAGAGTATAATCAGCATCTTCCTGGTCTATAAGCAGTTTGGGATAAGGAGCGAACTGCAAATAACATTCAACAGCAGCAGGAGGACTGCTGTGTTCATGCAGTAGGTTACAGTAGGTAAAGCAGTAGTGTTAAGTCACTGGCTTCCGTATCTCGCCATACTCAGCACACGGATCATTGTCTGGAAGATACAACTTCATTCCTGTAAGAACTAAACCAGTGTGGGCAAATAGTTATTTAGACTGTGATAATGAAAGCCAAACACACAGACTGTTGTGTTACAGGTTTCACTCTGTAACAGTGTGCTGAGAATGGGGTTTACAGTGACACCAACTCAGGAGTCACGGCTCTTCCAGCAAGATGCAGCCATGCAACACCTGCCTAGTCCAAGGTAGTAGTGGTCACGTTATTTACAGCTGAAACTAAGACTTCTATCTGGAAAAAGCTGGGTGGAACAAAGGTTTTTATCTTTAAAAACCCTGATATGGTTGAATCACTTCCTCTTTCAAGGTAACTGGAAGCAGTTACCTAGAATCTAATTCATTCCCTGCAAAATGCCTGAAGCTTGGTCAACCTGCATTACTACACATTTGCTGGTGTAAGAGAGGTTTTCACATACAACAATTTAATTTTTCTGGTTGTAATCACCTCTGCTGCCATTTACACCACTTTTAAAGCTTCTAATTCACATCATTATCTGTGTGGAATCTTACATCAGAGTAGCAAACTGTCTCGCTAATGCTATTAAAACCTGCATCTCACAAAACGCTTTGCAACAAATTTTGTAGGCTATGGGAAAGGTAACTAAACTGGAATTCTTTCCTGTGTGTAACAGGGATGATAACACAAATTTAACACGCACAAAAACAGCAGGATTAAATTCACTCTTTGAAAGCACATCAAGATCCTCCGCAGAAGGTACTAAGAACAGGAGTTGCAAAGCAGCCATCATACAATAAGGTCAATATATTATTGGCTAATGAAATACAGTCTTAATATATCCCCAGCTGGATAAGGAACAGGCAGGATTTCAGCATATCTTATTAGAATAATGCTAATTTGAAAATAGGGATTTAAGAGGTGATGGGCAGACGAAGCAACTTCAATGCTTTTTAACTAACCCAAGAGGGATAATCTGCATGTTTGACATCCCAGTTCCAGACACCACCACAGTCAGCACTAGGGCAACTTTCACAGGCTTTTCACAGAGCACCCTTCTTTTAATTAGTAATAGCTATAATCATGCTCAAAGGTTTAATATAGCACAGTTTTTCCACTCCCCGGTGTCCGTGAAACCTGGACTAAACAATCCCTTCAGAAAGGATGTGGAAAAGCTGGGAGAATATCTGTCACCATGGTTTTGATCCATGTTTCCATAACGGACCCCAGCCAACGTTATGTCCTCATTTGAATGAAAAACTGAGTTTTGAAAGAATTCAGATCTTTAACATTAAAGGGAAATAAAGCTCTACTAATTGTGACTCATTAGCAAAATAATAAAAATCCTCTCATTTGGTTTATTTAAGCTCTCATTTAATTTCCAGCTTGCTACAGGCTGTTTTGTTTTGATTTTTTTTTTTACATATTTGTGTATCTGGTCTTCACACTCATACCTCAGCAGCCTAAGGTTCCCCAGGGTTTTCCCACAACCACTGCCATTCATTATTCTCTTCTGCTATGAGCTAAACATCACTTTTATATACTCCCAGGCCAACCTTTGGTTTTGAGGTAGCTCCAAGGTGTCATCAAGGGAAAGAAAAATGGCAAACAGTCAAATATTTCTGTCTTCACATTCCTTTCTTCCTTCTCTTATTTCTGTCTCTTGCTCCTAACATCCCCCAACGTTCCCGCTTTCACTCCGTCCTGGGAGCTGGAGACATACATATTTTCCTTCAGAATGCTGAAATCAAAGGTTCTTTTCCAGCACATTCTCCCTGTGGATCAACGTGGATATCAAAGAGCAGTGTTCTTACATACTCTGCAAACCAAACATAAAAGATCTCCTGCCACTACCAGGTGAGATTACTGACTGCAGGACTGCCTGCTGATTCCAAAGAGTGTACGTCCCCTACAGCTGAAGCTCTCTCTTGAAACGCCCATTTCTTCTCCAGTGATCTCAGAAGGGTTTACACAATACCACAAGACACTGTAGGTATTTCACTGCAACAAAGGAAATGACAGCACAGGTACCTGAACCAGCAACACGTCTCTGCTGACAGAATACTCACTGGATCAACTAATGCCTTACCTGGGTCAGCTGAGTCATCACTATTGCAGGAGGGTAAAACATTTAGGTTAAATAACCTCTTGAAAAACACTGGCCAACAGAAGCTTACCTGTCATTGCTATAGTAAAACAAAAACATCTGCTTGAGTTTGAGTAGATATTTTTAACTTTGATTCAAAGAATTCAAGGGATGGAGTCTCTACTGTGAGAGAGGGAGAAATAATCAGCTTAGCCCATCTAGATGCCTCGGTGGACACATCCCTCATGCTTTTCATGTCAAATAGCAAAAGCTTCAGTGGGGAACTGTATCTTTTAGACAGCAAAATCTGTCAGTATCATGGCACAGATCCACTGGAAACTGGGCTCTCCTCAAGCCAGCTCCAAGGAGCTCCTGGCACCATATTGCTCCCCCCATCCCGGCCAGAGGGCTCACGGCAGCTGGACAGACAGATCCTCCTGCAGTCCCCCTATGTCTGTAGAAGAAGCACATACATGACTCCATCAGGGGAACTAACGAGATGTAAATGTATTCTGTCAGAGGTTGATCCAAAGCTCACTGAAGTCAATTATTATTAATGTAATTAGTACTGTATAAGCAGTTCAAGACGTAATTCAAATCAGGTCTCCAACAAGCCAGACTGTATATATATGCAGAGCAGATTTAAAGGGTTGACAATCTAAATAGGTGTGATAGACAAAAAAAGAAATGGAGGAAAGAGACATGAAGAGATATAAAAAAGAGCAGATCATTTGCCACAAAATTCAAGTCTTATTCCTGCTTTTTGTCTGCCAAATCATGTACCCTTCAGAGAGGATTTTCAGTAAATGTTAAATCAACAATGTGTTCATTAAATGGTATTTTAGATCTTTATTCCTGAAGAATTTTGCCTCGTCTTAAATTTCCATTAATTTTACCTCTCCTTTATCAAACATAAGCACACTACTCATTTCAGTAGCAGTGGATATGTATTCAGGGTCATTCAAACCTAGCCAACGGCATGACCCTGCAGTTACAGAATGAATTGCTGAACAAAACCCACCAGGAGCTTCGCCTTCTTCTCCACTGATAATTAAAAATGACTGAGTCACATTGTGCATTTTCTGCACTCCTACACAGCCTCCTCCAAGGTAACTGGTTTGCTCCAGCATCGCGGCCAGATGCCAATCCACAATAACATCTCTGCATGCTGGCACCAGCCCAAAGTCATCTTTTTTTTTTTTTTTCCTTCTTTTTTTCTTTCAGTTCAGAAGGGAGAGTTTGCATTTGCAGCAGGAGGGAAAAGCAGCAGGCAGCAAGGAAAGGAGCGTGGCTGGGCTTGCTGCAAGGAGCTCTCAGCTTTGTGCAAGCCCTCTCCCCAGCTCCTGCACCAAGAGCACCCTCTGCTGCTACACTCTTCCTGCCAAAACCCCAGGTGAGGTTGGGGTGTTTGCTGAGCCCTACCTGCAGTACCTCATTGGATGTGCCAGCATGCAGCAGGCCAGGGCTGGTGTCCACCCCATGCTCACCTTTTATGGGTTGCAAGATGGAAACTGCTCACACCTCCAACCCCAGTTCTGCAAACCTGCTGGTTTCAAAGCCAAAGGATTAAGAACATGGCAGGAAACTCCTTGTTCTTTAAGACTAGTGAGGGGGCTTTTCCCCTACAGCACAGCGCATGGGTGTAGTAGAGAACGTGGACTGCATTGGAGCCCTGGGCTACAGCACGGGCTTTATGTGGAAATTTTTGCAACTGCCATTGCCATTAGGCCATATGAATGTAATTATAATATTCCAATAGAAATCATTCAAGTATGTGGTAAACCAAGGGAACATACAAGGGAATGTGTGTAAGATAATCTCTCTATCATGCACTGCAAGGACACCAGGATTCCTTCCAGAATCTGAGCGTTGCCCACACCTCCCTGCTGCTCCCGCGGGGGGACGGCGGTGGCTGGGTGAGCCGGGCTGACAGCAATGAGCACTGCCTGGGTGCTCAGAACTGCCAAGCAGGCAGTTGTGCCAGTGCAGATGACAAAAAGAAGCGATAGGAAGGCATTTTGTAGCTGGAAAAGGCAAATCAACATGTAAATCCTAGTTAAAATATCTTTATTAGCAGCATTTTAATCACTTGCAAAATCTGGAACAGGATCAAACTAAACATAAGGCAGCAGCTGCTGTAAACAGCCGTTGTTGAAATGGAAAAATGATTAGCACGGAGGGAAGGATGTCAGGCATAACGAGTCTGTACCAATTGCTACTAGAGCCCAGCACCAGGCACTGCTGCCTTCACCCAGAGTTCTCACACCCATCCTCCATCTGCGGGTGGGGATCATGGGCCTCTGCCCATATTTACCACCTTAGAAGGTGCATTTCAATCTCTGCCTTCAGGAGTGCAAACAATCACGCCAAGGTAGGAGCCTTCCTCCTTAAGTCATCACACACCAGAATAACACTAATAGTCACTTCAGCTACCGCAAAATTAGAGAAGGGTAAGCACCCAGCTGAACACGAACCCAACCACAGAGGCATGTGGTCTGCATTCTGGCAGGAACTGCCTGACATCACTTTCCCCTCTGTGAGCAGCAGGCCTTGGCCATGCCTTTCTGTGTGCAGTGGCTTCGGAACCACAGGGCCAAGGTGCTCCATTCACCCATGCACCCGAAACAAACCCACGAGTGCCAGGAAACTAAAAGGTTCATGTTGCTGTCAAAGCAACATGCATTTTCCAAATGAGAAGTTTTCTATATCTATTTAAATGAATGCAATATTAGGAGGAAGACTTTTACACAGAGGGTGGTGAAGCACTGGAACAGGTTGCCCAAGTAGGTTGTGGATGCCCCAACCATGGACGCATTCAAGGCCAGGCTGGATGTGACTCTGGGCAGCCTGGTCTGGTGATTGATGACCCCGCACATAGCAGAGGGGTTGAAACACAATGATCTAGATGATCATGGTGATCCTTTTCAACTCAGGCCATTCTGTGATGCGAAATAAAATGGGAGTGTCATGCTTTGGAAGCACTCAGGCAAAGCCATCTTAAGTCCAGGGGCTTTCCTTTCTCCTCAGCACAGGAAACAAATGGCAAATCTCCAGCAAATTCATAAATGGTTTAGTGTCATAAAATCATGGAATTGAAAGAATTAACTGGAAGCCACATTCAAATGCTTTGGCCTCCTCTAACTCTCACCTTCACCTGCAGTGCCTGCTGGCTTAACTGCCCTGTCGCCATGAGTAACCAAGGCGTCCCATCAATCCAGGCATCGCTTCCAGACAGCTACAGCCGTCCTGTCCTTAGTGTTTCTGAAACAAGCACAGTCATCCTTGCCTGCTTTTAACCATTCCCAGTACCACAAAGGCCTATGTGACCGTGATGGGGCTCAGGGAGCACCAGAGCCAGGTCCAACTCCTGCTGGCACAGCAGCTCCAGCTGCGCAACAGCAGTGATGCAGTTTGCCCTCCCTCATTCAAGGCACTTTCCATGTTATGCATGGATCCTTTAGCAAAGGGAAAGTGTGAACTGGGAATATTTCTTTTTCCCAACAGAGACAACTTTGCAGCAGGAGAGTCCAACCCCACTGGAACACTGGTGCTCACTGTGAACAAAATCACTATGACCATAAAGGAATGAGAAACAGACCTATTGGTGGGTACTTTTTATAGCTACTATAAGAACCTCTCTCAATACTTGGCAAGCCAATCAGCTCAGGCAATGGGTGAGAAAGCTACGATACTCAGCCGGTACGAATGTGAATTTGTCATCGTTTTAAGTAAAAAGTACTCAATCTGCTTTCACTGCACATGCCACCATAGCTATAGAAAAGGTGCAAAATGAACTTCTGACATAATTTTCAGATCTGGTCTATATATTTTCAGAACTGGTCTATATAACAGCATTAAATATTCAATGTACCCTGAAGAGAAGCTAAGATATATGTGCTCTTTAATGTTGCAGCCTCAGCAATGTCCCTCCTGCACTAGCAGTGCTTATTATGATTTCTTTGATTTTCATGTTATGCTGATGCACTTCAATTAGACACCCCCAGTCAATCAAAATTATTGAGTATGGTTTGGGACACTGCAGAGAGTGCTGGCTGTCCAGTTTGTCAGGAAGGGAGCCACAGCGTGCAACGTTAGAAAGAGCCAACAACTTCCTATGACCTTGTCAGACACATTTACTGCTGCTTCTGCCCCACTCCTCCCTGCCCTTCAATCTGTCTAAGAAGTCCATAAAATGGAAAATGAGGAACGTGGCAAGTTCTCTTCAACAGATACAGAGCATCTCCTTTCCTGTGCCTCTCTCCCATAGCTTCCCCCTACATCACAGAATTGCACAATATCCTAAGTTGGAAGGGACTCACAGCATCATCAAGTCCAACCCCTGGCTCCACACAGCACAACCCAAACTCAAACGCCATGTATTAAAGCGGCGTCCAAGCTCTCCCTGAGTCAAAAAAGCTTGGGGCAGTGCCCACTGTCCTGGGCAGCCTGTGCTGTGCCCACCGTCCTCTGGTGCAGACCCTTTCCATAACACCCACCTGATCTTCCCCCAGCACAGCTCCATGCTGTTCCCTGGGCCCTGTCGCTGCCACAGACAGCACAGCCCGGTGCTGCGCTCCGCTCCCTGTAAGGAGCCACCATGCAGCCACCACGAGAGCTGCCCTCAGCTCCTCTGCTCTGGGCAGAGCAAACCCAGGGAACTCAGCTGCTCTTCACACACCGTGCCATCAGACCCTTCCCCATCTCTGCAGCCCTCCTTTGGACTCTCTAATAGCTTAACGTCCTTCTTGTGTTGTGGCACCCAAACCTGCACAGGGCTGGAGTTGAGGCCACACACCACAGAGCAGAGCAGGACAAGCGCTTCCCTCGCTTCCCCAGTGCTGGACCTGACAAGCCCAGGGTACAACTGGCCCTTCTGGCTGCCAGAATGCACTGCCAGCTCAGATTCAAGTTGCCACCAACCAGAATGCCCAGACACCTTTTTTGCAGGGCTGCTCTCCAGCCCATTGCCCCTCAGCCTGTACACACAGCCAGGGCTGCCCCATCCCACATGAAGAACCCAGCTCCTGCTCTTCCTCATGCAGACGGGGACCACCCTCATGTTCGTTCAGATCTCAGAACAAGGTCTCTACTCTCCATAGAGTCAACACTCCTCCCAGCTTAGCATCACCCACAAATTCACTTCATACATGTATAATCAAAGAACATCAGGATGTTATAATCACAAAATAAACAAGAGTGTTAGGCAAAGCAGACTACGATAACAAAAAAGGATAAACAGAAGGCTTACCCCTATCCTGGGCTCACTCACAAAACACCAGCAGAGGCTACCTCCAGAAGAGAACCTTCCCCCCTGGCAGCCAGCTCTTAAATAGCTCTAGGAGGGGGGGAGCCTGGCTCCACCCCTTCCAGCACGGGTGAATTGCCTTCACCTGTGCTCCTCTGGCTGACTCATGGCTCGCCTCAGGTGATCAATCAGAGGTTCAGGCCGTGACTCAGCAGTTCCCATACAATACAACTGCCGGATCTTTATTGGAATCAACAGTGAAAACATTCCAGAGAAAGGACCTTAAAATTGAGCCCCGCAGAATCCCACTGGTGACAAGTAGGACAATGTCAGGCCATAGCCTCCCCTCACCCAACACAGCCATGTTTTGCTTGTCATGGGACATTCTTAGGGTCGCACTGCCATGGCCTTATGATGTCCTGAGCCACCTTCCTGCTGACGGCTATAGAAACAGGAACCCTGACAACAGAACACCAGTTGCATACTTCTGTCGGGGAAGCACGCATCTGAGACACAGAGCTCATTACCCAGATTCATCCCTCCCAGCACAAGAGCTTTGGTGGAGGAGGGTGGATCCTTCAGGCACACTGAAACTGGTCCTGGTGGCATCGTGGTCCCTCCCGCGTGCCTCTGCAGCGCAATCCCTGTGCTTTACAACAGAGCTGAAACACAAAACTGCAGTTGTGCTTCTTTACCGGCCCTCCACTCGCAGTTTGGTTCAGTTGGTTTTGCAGAACACAGGAACACAGTCTACAGTTGCAAGGACAGATATCAAAGTGAATTTAAAATGACTGCATAAAATGAAACTCAAAGATGCAGCCAGAGAAAATTGAAATGTTGTTTGTTTTAAGCAAATGAAGGGAAAACATACTGAGAAACATCACTGCTCTGAATTCTGCTTTACTGGTCCTCTCTGCTCATTCATACAAGTGAAAAAGAAGATTGTGAGGGAAAGAGAAAAACCTCTCTGTTGGCCTTCTGGTTTCAGGGTAACTGACACGGCTCTGATGGGCAGCACAGCAGCGTGCAGCTTCACCCACTTCATCTGCTGTGGCCAAAGCAGAGAGCGCTGCCCGGTTTGTAATCACACCATTCATCATCTCAGCTTCCTTTTGCTCTCCAGCACTTCTCTTCCCATGCACCACTCAAGTCACTCCTCCTGTCCCCAGAGTACATAAATTAATTTGTTTCCTTTTTCTAGCTTCTTTATTTTTCAGCCATGTCCCCTTATGAGATCAGGTGATTAGCAGCATGTGTAATTAAAATCAATTTCCCTAGCAGCACTGAAATGAGACCAGGAACACAGAAGGGCATTGCACAAATCCCATGAAGGCCTAAATCTCCTTCAGCACATGGGCAAAGCAGAGAGGCCGCAGCCACTTTGTGAGCCCTTCCCAGCAGAAGACTTGAGTTTGTATGGGAAGAAGGACTCAAGTTTGGCATGAGGGTCCATTCCAGTTGCTTCACTAGGACCCTGGTTTCAAAACTGGGCAATAAACAATTTAGAAGAACACTACAAAATAATAATACTAATAAAATCTAAAAATGAAATTAAAAAAGCAAAACCAGTATGTGCCTCTCCAGTTTTGGTACTTTAGAGCCTGCCCTGGGACATGTGTTCCCCTCTGTTCTCCCTGGCAAAGGAATGACTTTGCCTGTGAGGTAAGGGCCCAGCCCAGCATCTTCAATATATTCTAAATATGTTTGATACTATGAATACAGGCACTATAAAAACTAACAATACTATTTGTTGTTACCCAGCATTTTAAATGTTTGAGCAATCTCTCTATCTGATTTTCAATGATGTTAGGAGCCAGCCAGACCCTTCAGGCATTGTTTGAACAACATCCATTTATATGGCTTACAGAAAGTTGGTCTCGCAAGAGCAAGAACTGCTGTCACCACAACTTGCACAAGCTGTCAGAGCCTTTCACCAAAACACAGGACATCAGTGGGATGATGCTGATCAGCATCAGCTCCAACTATGGCACTTCAGCACCAGGAAATATTCTGCAGTCGCAGGAGCTGCTCCACTGAGCAAATCCAAAGCTCTGTCTAGCCTACTGTTGTCATGCACCTGTGCTAGAGAGTGTCAGAACAGCCTGAGCACAGAACTGTATCTGCTCTCACACAGAGAAAACAAAGCAATAAGGCAAGAGCATATCTAAGTCTACATGTGGTATCTCTCACTGGACAACTTGAAACTTTTTACTAGAATTGGCTAAGGGAAAAATCCACAGTGTGTATTTCTAACTCTTGCAATGGTTCTGATCGATCGGGATCCAATCCAAAATATCCACTGTAAAGCATCAAAATAGTCATATTCCAGAACTAAATTATTTTATCCCACTGACTTTCTTTCACTTCTCTGAAGACAGAGGAGACTACAGCTATGATTTACTCTGCAGCATCTCTTAACATCTGAAGAGCTCCTGTCCCCTTCTTCACCATCAGGCAATCACAAGAAATTCCAACCTCAGAAGGAGCTCAAATAACTTTGAGTATAAATACATACACTTGCCACCATCATTCATGTTTGCCATATTCCCACTCCATAATCACCTGAACTTAAAACGGTGAGTTGAAAAATACTACTGTAGGCTTGAGAAGTGTCTTCATAGCAACAAACTATTAGTTTTGTCTGAGACAAGAGGAAAAAAGCATTGTCTAGTATCTTTCATTTCCATAAGGGGGAGCCTGTGCATAGAGGATTACTGGCTGGTGACTCCAGCCCCAGAGAATTTACAATTATGGCTCAGCGCGACCTGCTCTGGTGCCAATCCCTGCCTGGGACAGAGCACACAAGTTCAGCATCAGTGTGACTTCTATGACCTAACTGTATTAGTGGAAGGTTAATGGTTTTATGCAGCTGAAGTGCAAGTGATACCACGCATGCAATGACTCCCCATGGTTCAGAGATCGACTATATAGTAAATATTAACATTCGTGGGATGAAGAATAATTGTGAGGGTTATGAGTCAAGATCTGTGCAAAGGTTTTGGGATAACAGGCTATCAGCTGCTAACAGGCTTGAAATTAAAGATGTTATAATCTGTCTTTAGGAAAATACCTTCCAATCCTTTCTGCATCTTATGGAAGCAGTTCTGAAAGTCAGTGGCTGGTTAAACAGTTCCTACTGGTGGCAAAACCATCATGAACTAATTTTTTAGGTGTTGACTGAAATTTTTCACATGCAAAACAGGTAATAAGCTACAAACATGGAATTTCCTACACATAACAATCGAAGTTTTTTTTGAACAAGAAGTTAAGGACAAAAAATCTAATGCTACAAACACCTCTGAGGTACTATTTTAGAACTCTGCTTTCCTGGAAAAAAAAAAAACACCCCTGTCTTCATGCTTAAACCTATCCTATCTTTCCAAGTTCAACTCTGCAGAAAACTCTGCTGAAGTTCTCACAGCTCTCTTCCATGATGTTTTTCACAGGGTTAAACCAAACTCCCATACAAAGCTCCAGGCCTCCTGCCTACATACTCCAAGCCAGCTCAGAAGCCACAAGCAATTTTCCTTTCCAAAGCTTTTGTTCTTTTAAGCTTAACGTTTAATCTCTGTTCTGTCACTGTTATGAATGGACAAGGACATTAAGACAAAATTCTTCAGTTCCTATGTGTGTGTGTGTGTGTGTGTGTGTATGTGTGTGAGTGTGTGTGTGTCTATTCAAATCCTGTAATCCTAAAAGCAAATTCTGAAAACATGCTTTCCCTCCCTGCCTGATGGAGATGAAGCCTCACCAGCATCTCCTCCTGTCAGAGACTAGTTGCTTCCTTGCAAAGATGGACTCAAAGACAGAATAGGAAACAAAACTTTCTTTTTTTTTTTCCAAAAAGAATTGAGACTCTTATTTGGTAGAGCACACAGGAATGCCCTGACAAGACTGGGATGGACGGTTCTTAATGTGCTAACAAAGAAGGGCTGGCTCTGAAGTTCAGTGCATTTGATTCAGTCAATGCATCTCATCTGCATAACACATTTTCTGTTTCTCAGGCATTAAATTCACATATATTTCAACTTTACTGTATTTTACGTATTCTGGGTTACACTACACTATGCTTAAAGACACAAAAACTACATAAACAATGAGTAAAAGGCCCAAGAATTCCCCTCCAGTCATTCTGTCCAGCAGAGAAGAGAGCTGCTTCACCTATGTTGCTGCAGGTTGAAAACACAAGTGCCCTGTTGGCTCTGCCTTGCCCAACAACCATCCCTCATCTCTCCCCCAAAACGGCTATTTCATCCCCACGATCATCTTTACCTCAATGTTAGGAGAAATTCACAGAATCACAGAATCACCCAGGTTGGAAGGGACCACAAGGATCATGTAGTTCCAACCCCCCTGCCTAGCAGGGCCACCAAACACACACATTCAGATCAGGTTGCCCAGGACCCCGTCCAACCTGGCCTTAAACACATCCAAGGACGGGGCATCCACAGCCTCCCTGGGCAGCCCGTTCCAGGGCCTAACCACTCTCCTTGTAAAGAACTTCCCCCTAACATCCAACCTAAATCTTCCCTCCTTCAACTTGGATCCATTTCCCCTAGTCCTGCTGTTGTCAGCCCTTTTGAAGAGTTTACTAGAGGGACCAGAACCGTATCCTCAACACAAATGATGAATGTGCAAAGGGTTTAGAAGTCTTATCACTGGCATGGTGCTCTTCAAATTGTTTTTCGTTTCCTTTTTATACTTCACCTCATAGTCTAATTGCCTTCCATTTACACGACAGGGAGCAGTTCACAATATTGCACAAAATCAAATGCATCAGCAGATAAACATTTTCGGATTACCAGTTTCTTACTCAATCCTGAAAACCATTATGTACAGATTGAGAGGTGTGACACAGCTTTCTTCCACAGGCTGAGAACCACCTGCGCTGGGCAAAGCCTCTGGCACCTGCTATGGAATGAGCCTCACATGAGAGCGGGACTGCCTGGGCTGTGGGCATTCAGGGCAGAACTGATCCTACCAACCACAGCAAGGAGACAACCTTCCTGAAATCCCAGGAAAAGAGCCCCCTCCAGAGAAGCTCAACACAACAGGAATATCAGGCCACTGAAATAAGTGCCTACAGCACAATTCAGGTGTATGGTTAACCATACTAGGCAAAGTATTTCTATAAGATCCAGAAGAGTTTAAGCAAATTTTGGCGCTCCTTTAATTGTTTGCACAACTACAAGAATGCTGCTTGCTTCCTGTCTCATACAGTTTGGGGCAGGATCCTTCTCTCACTGTTTGTTGCTTAATGGGATGCCAACACCAAATAATGAAGTACATTTAAATCAACAGCTCCAGTGACGTGAAGCTCTTGTTGAAAAATGGGTTACATTCATTATTAAACAGCTAAAGAAATAGTGAAATTCATCTCCTAAAATCTTCCAGCTGAGCCTTACTAAAGCCCAAGCTCTCACCCCACAATCTATGGGCTCTACAGAGGGACTGCAGTGAATCACATTGGTACCTCTGGACTTTAAACATTTCTGGATCATGGGTGAGCTATCTGACCTAATTGGTTGCCACAAAATAAAGTCCCTTTGTAATTTAACATAAAACACATCCACGTCTACAATCCGAGGAGACAGATAGTGAGGAGATACAATATCAGATCACAGTAATGTTTCTTCTGGTACAAGACAAGAGGAGAATCAGTCCAAAGAAAACTCCGTAGCAGATTGAAGCAGTTGAAAAAAAAGTACATTTACTTGTTAATGCCTAATAGTCTCAGATGTCTACTGTACAAAGGAAAGTATTTGAACAGCTTAAAAGTTTTATGGCTAGAATAACATTCAATAAAAAATACATTTTTGCAGGACTGGTTAAGAAACCACATACAGGCGGGAATTCCCGGAAACCCCAGGGGCAGCTGTGCTCCACAGGGCCAGGGCCAGCCCTACTGCCCCCACCAGGAGGAGGGGAAGGGGCTTCTCCCCAGGTACTGTATTCACCCTCCCTCTGGCCTGGTCTCAGAGCTCTGACATATCAGACAGTCGTGAGCGGTCAGTGCTCAGAACTCTCCCTTCACACTTACATCAAGTTCTAAGCCCCACTGCTGCAGACTTCAGCCTATATGGCAAGAATGGAGACCTCAGCCACGGCCATGATGGCTGAATGTTGGCATCCAGGACAGAAGCAAACGCGTCTGATGCTCCCAAAAGGACACCAGCTCTGGCTCAAAGGAACAAGATCAGGGATCTGCGGCCACAAACTCAACACAGCCCAAACTGCCTCCTGGCTCAGGCGGCTTTATGTTAGCAAAATCCCCAAAATGAAAGCTGGGTGCTGTCTTTGCCATCTACTCAGAAATCTGACCTGCTGCCTGTTTCACTGCAACACCCTGTTCAAAGGAGAAGCCATGAACTTTGTGAGCAATGCCGTACTCTGGACAGAAGTGCTAGGCCGAGCTTCAAACGCGCTGACGTGATGACTTACAGATTTGTATCAGGACCACAGCAGGGGAGGCACTGCTTCTCACTGCTTAAAGAGCTGAAACCAGGTGAGATACAGTGTTATCTAATAAGTTTGACCTAGAATTTTAAAATGCCTTTGATTCCAAAATTCAAAGTGAAAGTCAGAGAAATGAACCCATATGAACCAAACCCAAGAATGTATCTCTGCAAAGCACTGTGAGGTGAAAGCACAGCTTTGCAAAAGCTTTTCTTGATGTCTTCCTTCCAGCAGGCTTCTAAAACAGTTACCAACTTCTGACTGACCAAATGCAAAATGTCTTCTCTGTGCTGTTCTCAAACAGCTTTAAAAACAACTGGTCATAGATTGAGTGCATTAAGAAAATGCTTTCATCTTATGCTAGCATCTTACAGGGTTAACAGCAGTTATCTTCTTTTGCCATAACCACAGTTGACGCCAGTGTGATCTGAAGGAGTGCTGAGGTGCAGAAGAGAGGAAAATGCAAAATGAAACCCTGACAAAATACAGCTGCACGATGTTGACTAGTGTTTGCCTGACAGATGTCTCCCCCTGCTTGAGAACACCACTAACACAAGGTACACTCCACAAATGAAGTGCCACATAAGCACATCATAACAATAGGCCACTGATACACACACATATAAAATCACACAGGTATGCACAGATGTATCACCTCACCAGGTAATGCAGATCATGCTGTCACCGCTTTCTGTGAAATACCTGTATACTCCACACTCATTGCAGCACCTGGAGAGGTTGTTCTTGCTGACATCTCACTATCTCCTGCTCCCAACTAGCTCCAAGCAGCGCTGGGAAATTAAGTATGGAGAGAGCAGAAACCTACTCTGCCCAATTTGCAGGAGTCATTTGCTATCAGACCTGCACCCAGGCCTCTCATCCCAACATCCATCCTTTCTGCCGGTCACATACTCCACATATATTCACAGAATCACAGGTTCATTAAGGTTGGAAAAGACCTCTAAGATCATCTAGTCCAACCATCCATCAACTACCAATACTGCCCACTAAACAATGTCCCTAAGTGCTACATCCACCTTTTCTTTAACCACCACCAGGGATGATGACTCCACCACCTCCTGGGCAGCCTGTTCCAATGCCTCATCACTCTTTCTGAAAATAAATTCTTCCTAATATCCAGCCTGAATCTCCTCTGGCACAACTTGAGGCCATTTCCTCTCATCCTATCATTTCTTTGTTGGATGCAAAAATCAGTTTGGCTCAGCTTGGACAGGCCCAGAATACGTAAAATGCTGAACTGCAAACAGCTCAGGGATGAGCCATACTTTTGGCAGTCCTCAAGTCTTGACTGATGACCCAACAGTAAGATTGGGATGGGGTTGCTATCCGTGCATCAGCACAACAGAAGAAAAACAACTTTACTGTTGGCTGCATCCACCTGCATTTACCTGATACGTCTGTGCTCAATTCCAAAGGTAACTGCACTGAATGAATGTGCATGCATGGAAGACAGGGCAGATCAGTGTCCTCTGCTTGCACATGAAGACTCTCAAGTGACACTGCTGAAGAAAAAGCCAGGCAGCTAAGCAGTTAGTGCAGATTCTGAGCTGCAGCCCACTGACACTTCCCACCAATACTCCAGCCCAAATAACTTTAAAGCTAACTTCAGATTCCTGCTTTTTCATATCTTGGTTTAAAGCCATACATCTGTTCTTTTCTCTCCCAGTGCCGATGGCACTCAGCAGCTATCCTGAGGACATGCCTCTTCCTAGATGGGAACCAAATCAGAATGAAGATACCTGCACAAGTATTTTCTGCAAGCACCATCCTCACAGCTGCAGATGCTTTTGCTTCTTGACCTGTAGCAAAGGGATATCATCTTCACAGCAGATGCCAGTGGACAAATTTCCTTGCATGTGTTAAAAACCATGAAATCTCTGTTCTCTAAGTAAAATCATGTACCACTTCCTCTACACAGGGTATTCTGCTACCTACATAAAACATTATTGTGATCTTTAACCTTGTGGGGGAACCATGCTGTATGCAATACTGGGGAAAAATAACATGGGAACAGGCAAACATACATGCAAAGCTCCAACATTGTTCCAGCTGTGCCCCTTTAAATGTGCTCAGCATGCAGCCTGTTTTTCTGTCTGTATCCCCACTGTGCTCTCTTCTGCCTTTAATTCAGCCTTCCTTCTAGCACCTCCCACTATCCTCTCTCTCTGTTTCAAAGCATCCCGATTAGCAGGAACAACACTGAGCAGAGAAGCGGTGCCAGAGAGTAGGAGGAGATTTTGTCCCCGTGAGAGGAATGACCTTCATCCCTTCACTCTGTCACTGAACCATGATCACAACCTCTGGTTCCTTCCGCTGCCTTAG
Source organism: Centrocercus urophasianus (assembly GCF_019232065.1). Lineage (NCBI taxonomy): Eukaryota > Metazoa > Chordata > Aves > Galliformes > Phasianidae > Centrocercus > Centrocercus urophasianus. Next base: position 981,607 of record NW_024884822.1, on the reverse strand, counting down.
AGGAGCTGGACAGACACCCTATGAGAAGCAAGCCAGGCTGCTCCAGCTCACTGGGATAGAATAAAATGTTAGTTTTGAATGAGTTAGCAAAAACAGCTCCAACTGATTCAACGGGCTCACCTAAGAATTACATGAAGAATCACCTCTCCATTGCATTTTTCCAGCTGCAAACAACCGCACAGCAGGTTCCAGGACTGTGTTCTTGGTCAGGAGCCCCCTCCCAGGGTGCACACAGACCCACGCTCCTCATTCCCCACAAACACAGCCCATTGCTCCTCTCTGCTCTCCTGCTTCAGCAACGCACCCTGGCTACTCCGCTACTGCCAGTCTTGACCACAGTACGCACCCGATTCTGGAACGGAGACATTTAATTACTGCTATTTGGTCTTGCTTTTGCTTGTTTCATTTGTTATGTGGCTTTGGAATCCAGAGACATAGGCATATGGCTTTGTAAGAGCTAAAAACAAATCTGTTTTGCTGCACACTTCTAACAATAATTAAATACAAACTTTCCTTGAAGCTTCTCTTGCAACTAGAACGACTACAGCATTTTTCCTTCTGCAGGGATGCGCTGCTCTCTGCAAGACAAGACTGTCCATGACAGCAAGCTCCAACCACTCCACAATTACATGGGGTCGAGAAAAAATGCTCATCACCTTTCCATCAAGTGTGGCTCACTCACAGTACCAGAAGGTCCAGAAGTCACCCAAGCAACCAAGCACAGCCTAGCAGGTGCCAGTCCTGCACAGCCCCGCTTGCTGCAAGCCTCCTCTGGCTCGTGGCAGTGCCAGCTCACACAAATGGAAAGCATATGCTGAAGTTTCAAGAAATTACTTTCCTAGAAAAAGAAAACATATACAGGGAATTTTTGTTTGAGAATTAATTTTCCAAATACAAGTTTCATTTTCCTACTCAGAGCTTCTCCCTGCAGCTGCAAATTCTAGAATTTACGTATTAAAATATTTTAAAACTTAAAGTCACAGTCAAGACAAGCATTCTGGCTTATATTTTTTTTATGTGAACCTTTCCTTTGAAAAGTGGGAGAGAAAACAAATTTGCTGCTTCTATTGCAAATGATGGAGCACCAGGTTAGCGAGGGCTCATCGCTGGCGTTGAGCAACATCAAACTGCTGGCTCCAGGCTCTGTTCTGTTTGTGTGTGCATAATCGGGTCTTTGGAAAGAGAAGTCGATGGGCTTCAGGCAGCAGCTGTGACAAGGAGACACTACATGAAAATTGTTTTTATTCATGCTCCCAAGGCATCTATCCTAAACAAAAGGCTATAGGTGCTGACAAGCTTCAGCACTACAGATTAAACCAAGACAGGAAAAGTAATTGAAGGAGAAAAATAAACAAAGGAATATTTTAGTAATCTCGAGGATGAAAGGCTCTTTTGACTGGCTTTGCTAGCCTTCTAACACAAACCTTTAGCTTTGCTTGGAAGAATACTAGATTCTCTACGGGATGCCAAGTCATGAATCCATCAGAAAAATCTATTTTTGAAATCTTTCTATCATGCTACCAAAAGCAGAAGTTGTGTTGACAAAAGTGTCCATTGCGCTTGACACAGCCTTTCCTTGTTCCTTGTTTCAAAAACCATGAAGGAGGCTGGGACTAAGGGATTTATAGATGTTAAGCAAAGCCCGTCTCTTTAATCTGAAATCTGTCTTGCTTTGCCCTTAGGTTGACATTTATTGTTTAAAAACCTTGAGAAAATGTACTGAGGAATTGCCCATTCCCATCAGTTTCAGTATGAAATGTTTAAAGTGCACATATTTCATCTAGTGCCAGGTCCAGGATCACAGCCAGGTCTTGTTTGACAACCAGATGACTAACACAAAGGGGTTCCCCTTATGAAAACGTTTAGATATGTGAATTGGCACACGCGAGCAGATCACAACATACCCTTTTGGGAGCCAGATCACAGTCATGTGCAGGGCATATGGGCAGCCACATGAAAAGCACGCTGCCACGCCGAGCGGGGAATGGTCGTGTTGAATAAGCAGGAGAGCAAACGTGAGGGTCATTTTATATTTCACTGTAATGCGCAGAGCTGCTTAAGGGTGTTAAATGGAAACAATTTTAAGAGTGCAAATGAAAACTGACCGCACGCTGCCTGGAGGTTGAGTAATGCCGATGTGTAAATTTGTGATTACTCAGTGCACACATGGCCTGTGCCTTTGGCATGGGAGTAGGGTTCCCACATCAACTGTAGGCATGAGGCATCAACTAAAGATGTGAGTGGCGCTCTCATAGGGTCGCCTTCATCTTCAACTATAAAACAATTTATTCTAATTAAACAGAAGTATTTTCTGCCTGTCAATGCAAATGAGTCCCTGAAATACAAATCTACTGAATCAGAAGTGAGAGAAGCATCCCTGTGATATCCCAGGTCAGACTCCGAGCAAATGAAACATTAAAAAAAAAAAAAAAAAAAAAAACCCAAAATGTTTTGGGAGGTGCAGAAATATTGTAAAAATGAACTTCACCTCTTTTTTATATTCTTTGTATGGCCTTCTCCATGCTACCAACCTTACACCTGTACATTGCCAGCTCTGGAAAGAAAACCCAAACACTGTGCTCCATTCACTAGATCTCTGCAAGCCCTTCAGACAGATGACAGAGACCCAACAGCTCAGCTTATCCTTCCATCCCCTGGCCCAAAGCTGGCCAGGACAAAGTGTCAGCTTGGCACGTGGCTCAGCACAGCCCTGTGACGCTGCACGTAGAATGGAAAGCAGCTTCCCAGCACATGGTGCCATGCTGACAGTCTCACTGCCCCTGGAACAGCACAAGAGCACACCAGGAGGCTGCCAGGCTGCTGGGCCTTCTCTTCAAGTCATTGTGCAATGACTACAAAGTTATGGTAAGTTAAATGGCAGTATTTGACTTGGTAAATATTTTGCATGAAGACAAGGCAACACGATCACAAAGAATTTCTTGGCAGGGGGTGCTCTCTCAATTAATATTTACTCATCAACTCCCTGTCATTCCACCACACCGATTCCAAAATCCTAACAGCTATGCACATATGACTCTCCGTGGACATGTTTTAGCTGGGGAATCTTCTTTTGCAGCTCTTAGGAGGTCCAGCTGTTCCTGCAGCTCCCTCTGAAGCTTTGATTCCTCCTCATTACCACCTGTAGACACTTCCGTGCAACGACTGTGCGACAGCACCACAGAACAAGAGATGTCCTTAACAAAGCCAATCTCCAATTTCCTTTTGATTTTTGTGCAGTAAGATGTTTCCAGGGCACTGCTGTTCCGTCAGATCCTAAGTGACAAAAAACACAAGAATTTAGAAGAATAAAATGGTGCAGTGCCCACCCCAACCCACCAAAGCAATGTGGATGTAGGATCAGCAGACATGTCATCTGTTTTGACCATGGCACGAACCATCAAAAATTAAATTATGAAACTCTCCCTGGCTGTTATGCCTTATGCTAAAAACACCAAGCAGGCACTGCGAGGCTATGGTGGAACAGCTGCCTTTACCCATCGTGTTCAGGAGCCCACTGTATTCCCTCAGCAACTGGGAAATGACCTGAAATACTCGGTTATTCTCCAAGCCACAACTGAGCCAAGACGCAGACTTCCTAGTGGGATACTTCAAAAAGGCAAACTCATCTTGAAAAAACATTTTAAACTAACATTTTGGTTTATAAATTTCTCCCACCTCCCATGTAAAGCAGAGCCTACTCAGGAGGTTATCATGGGAGAATCCTGCTGGAAAGGACCTCACAAAGTTATCTGGTCCAACCTCCAGCTTAGCACAGGTCAGCTATGAGACCAATGCTCAGGACCAACCACTCCGTTCTTGAAGCTCTCCCAAGGATGGAGACTGAAGAGCCTCTCTGGAGAATCCTGATCCATTGCCACGTAGCAAATTGGCTCACAACCAAGGCTAGTTCAATGTGCCTGCTGTGCAGCTCCAGCAGAACACTTCTGGAAGTCTGCCAGCTGCCTCCAAAATGCTTGGTGAAGAGGAATTTTCAAGTGCCTGTCTTACTGTCAGCAGCCTCCATCATTAAAGAGTCATTGTGTCGCACTGTAATATGGGGGTCGTGTTCAGAGCTGACAGTGAAATATCCTCCTGCCTGCACACCAAAGGCACGTTTTCTGCTTCTGTTTCAGATACCTTCGATACATCTCCCATTTCACTGTAAAACTGCTACGCCACATATCAACACTATTATAATAGCTGACAGCAGCTAGTAATTTCTGCTGTTAAGATTGCAAATGACCTTCAGATAGCTTTGCATTCTTACAACTTTCTCAAGTACCATGGGGACTGAAGTCTGATAAAACTGCTTCCAATGGTAACAGCAAACACAGAACACACAACCATGATTCAAGTAATTTATGTGGTCAGTTGAAGAATGTGGCAGGCTATTTCATATGCTTACAAATCAAATGAGCAAACTCAATGTTCAATACAGTCTCCTTCTCTTACTTAATGCAGAGTAACACGTTTCTTCTGTTCCATCATCAATCAGAACAGGATCCTGAACTGAATGCATCGGGGGCTGCTGAATTTGCTTCAGTGATTTCAGCACCGAATCAGACGAACATGCAAAAATAGAATAAATCTATTTTCACTCCCCAAAATCTATGGATGAAGTAATCTCCACTTGTAAAGGCAGAGCACTCATTTCTCCCTCCTGAACATGAGGGCTTCAACACATTATGCAAGTGCACGTTAATTTCTTGGACAGAAAGCTAGATATAATTGAATTACAGACACGCATTGGAAACACCATAAGTGAACTACACAAAATGCCACCTTTCTATTTATGCAAAGGATTTACTATTATTAATCATTGCTGACTGCCAGCTTAGTGCTCTGCAGTTATTCTCACCTCTGATAGGAAGCCACTTACAAATGGGGAGATGTGCTTCTGGTTTATCTCATCTGGGGATACAAATGAGTTGTTACCGCCTTATCTCGCCATAACATTGCAGAGCCAGTAGTGAAATCCACATGATTTAGGTTCACACCGGGTGGGAAATGCTGAACATGGCTCTTTTCTTCCCTGGGCTCTTTTCTTAGCTCCAGGCTTTGCACCATGCCAAGAAAAAGCTCCCTAAACATTCTTGTCTGAGAACCTGACAGAACAACTGGCAAACTGGGGCCTATATTTCTTATAGCCATTAACGTACATTCAACAGTCATCCTGCCTTTGCTCTGTGAGCCTGCACACATCCAAAGGGAAAAAAAAAAAGCCTGGAATAATATCAGCAAATGCTGTGATTAACTTCGCCATGGCAAAACTGCCAGGTGAGGGTTTTTCAGGTTGGCCCTGGCTTCACCCCATCTTACCCTGCTGCATGGCACACCTGGGCAGAGAAGGTCAGCAAGAAAGGAGTGCCAAAGGAGTGAACAGCACTGCGATTCATTGGAGCACCCACTCTGTTATCAGGCCTGGGAGCAGGATGTGGGATTTGTGCCTCATTTCGTGTTAATTCTTCACACTGCCGAGCTGGCTGCCAAATAAATGTAGCAGCCAGTGAACACTGACCTTACCAGTTTTAGAACATCAATTATCGTCATTATATTATTAAAACCAGCAACACGCCTGGAATTACACCAGTATGGAGATGATCTCTGACCAAGCAACTTCCTGCCATATGGAGATAACCACATTAGTCCATAGCACATTCACACTCATTTAAAGTGTATTACACAGCAAGTATTGGTGTAATGATAACAGCACATTCAGTACAGGGGAGGACTGGGAGGGGGTTAGACACTAAAAAAGTCTGTCTATTTCTCCATTTCATTGTATAGCAAGCGTCACATTGCTTCCAGATTCAAATATAGAATGTCCTTATGGCAGCCACATTCAAACCTGCACGCTCAGATGGATGCACGTTACTTCTACTGCCAAAACATGGCATGCTTTTAATAAAGTTCACCACCCTAACGCAGTCAACAGTACCTCTGTGAGCATCTGACCACAGGCACAGACTGAGCATAACCACTCAGCATGAGACAGCAGGTATTCTCGCTCAGTGTTGTACTCAGAGCAGCTGCTGCCTTTCAGTGAATCCAACAGAGCTACTGCTGCACCTCAGCATTATTTCAGGCATTGATCATTACTGCAGAAAACATTTTGCTCAGAGCTGACAGCTGTCACCCACTGTCCTTGAAGAACTGGCTCTGTCAGGACTGATTTTAAGTCCAAAGTCAGGAAGAACTTCATTGTTCCTTTATTTTTTCTACTTAGTCTTACTTGGTCTTAAAAGTTACACATATCTCTATGATTTTTTTTACTCCCAGTATTATGTTTTAAAGCAATTAAAGACTAAGACTTACAGATGTGCCTGTGAGGAAACTGGCATCCAAGATGTTAAATGCCTGCGCAGCGCTGCAGAGTGCAGTTCATATTCACAGGAGGTTTCCACTAACTTGCTTGGGCAAACTGAGCAAATGTCAGTGGGAATTCTGACCCTGTGCATAACATTAATCTTCATAACTACTCGTCCAGATGTTTACATGTTCCTAGGATGGAGATGGATTTCACTCATGTTAATTTTTGCTATTTGGAAGAAGAAACTGAGGATCTGGCATCCATCTAGTTCTGTGCTCAGCTGAGGACAGAGATCCCTCATTGCAGCAACGCCACCTCCAAGGGCACAAAGTCTGTGCTACCAATCAGATTCCTATACCTATGGAAATCTCCAGCCTGTGTCACCTGCCACACAGTCCCCAAAGGCTCACCGCTAGGTTAGAGATGTTTTTGCCTACCAAACAGCCTCTTAAGCTACATTTAAAATCAGATGTGCTTGTGGTTTGCTGCGGATAACTGCTGTTCAGAAACTATGACCTGATTAATGCTGACCTGAAGAACCAGGTAACAGTAGCAAATTGCAAACTGCAGGAAGAATACAAGGGTCCTTTTAAATCTTTTAGATGATGTGATCTCAAATCCAGTTTCAATATGCCTACATAGTCTCTGCTGTGCCTTCCTGACAGCAGCACCCAGCAGGGAAGACTGCCAGTCAGACACTCCAGCATGTCTCCATCACCTGGGATCACCAACATCACTGTGAGGCACCGAAGCTTCATTAGTGACTTCTGCAAGGTTATATAGGAGTGCTGGTTTTGTCAGCCAGTCATCCAACAGGAATACAAGCTGGTATGCAGCCCCCTAGCACAACCCTTTCTCCCCAGCATACTTTCCCAATGAGACACTTGGTTCTATTTAAGCCTGAACAACATTGATAGAATCCACTGCTCCCCCAGAAATGAGCACAACCCAGACTCTGCTGGACTGTCAGTCTTTGCCCTTGTTATCTCAGCTGATAGGAGGCTGCCCTAGCAAATAACTGCCCTGGGCAACCTGAAAGAAAGCTCTGAGGAAAACTGCCATTATAAAAAATTAATCTTTACATAGGAGAAGCTGGTTAGACAGGATCACTATAGGATTTTTAAGCTGACTTCAAAATGCTACTAATTAGGCAGAAGATTCATTTGAGTCATGTATGGAAAGAAGCCCAGGGCCTCCACCCTCCACCTATTTACGAGAAGGCCGCATCCTTACACCTCGTGTTCCTGCTGCCATCTGCCATTGCCTGCTGCAGCTTCCTGAGACACTGGTGAATCCTGAGTCTCCCATGGTCCATTAAACGAAGCGTACAGACACTGGGGAGAGAGTTCTCATTTCATCAGAACAAGATCTTGAGCTGCTTTTGTTTCTGTGGTTTTTGTTTTGTCCCCTGTCAGCAAGTCTGTGCGACACACTGAAGGTACTGACATACTGTGCTGGCTTATCTGGAACTAATCACCCTGCGTTTCAGCATGTGTCCTGCAAAGGGATGGCACACGCTCAGTTTGCAGTTTCAAAGATCACACTGTTTGTTAGCACAGTCAGCAGTTTACCAAACAGAAAATGCAACTCTGCTCCTCCAGGAGCTCCCTGAGCGGTGCCTAGGCAGACTTCTGCAGCTCTGTTCTTTCGCTGGCTGCTTTGAACCAAGCTGCCTGCAACAGATCCTAAGAGATTTAAAATCTGCAGGTTAGGTCGCTTCAGTCATGCCTGTGAAGTGCCCAACATTTATTTGATAAGATCCTTATATTTTTACTTCTATCTTCCCTGTTAGTGACTCATTAAACCAACAATTTGCAACTTTTGACTGATCAAAGGGCAATTTTTCAGAAATTGAAACAAGTCGTTAGATTATTCAGTGTCTGATGATAGAGGAATAGAATCTCACAGATTCCTCAGGTCAGCTGTTCCCATGGTTTACAACAGCACAACTTCCAGTTTCATGGCATTACCTCACTACCTGCTTCTGCCTCCATTCCAGCTTGGAAGTCCCCCAGTGTTCCCCTTTACCACAGGAGCCTCTGGTCAAAAAAGGGGGTAGGACCTCTTACTGGGAAAAGACCCAAAGGGAACTGCAAAGAAGGAAAGCTTCTACGATATATGGTGATGAATGGAACAGGGGACGCTTTCAAATGCACTATTTTCCACAGCTGACTTTTCATACAGAAACTATGCATTCCTATTACTAGATTGTTTGGAATTCCCAGTGCCTTTTGAGGATGGAGACCAAGATGTCAGAGCTATTGCTTTCTTTCTGATGTATTCTGACCATTCGTGTTCCAAAAACATTTGCCATGGGAGCGTCTGGTGCAAGAGATTAAATAGCCAAGTTTGAGATGTGCACACAAGACTCGTGTTTTGATGGCTGCCGTTGTTTTGACAGCTGTAGAGATCTGCTGTCAGCTTCTACCTCTGCTGCTTCCCTTCATATGCTGATAAATGTGAATACGTGTGCAAATCTCTCATAAAAACAGAGTTTGTTTGTGGGAAGAAAGAGTTCCAAGGAGGATTTGTTCGTTCTGTTTTTCCTTTCATACTGAAAGGAAGATCAGTAGATATACTGATCAGTTATCAGTAGATATACTGAAATCACAACTTCCTTCTGGCCTCTGTTCCATTCAAGACCTCATGGAGACTTCAGCTCATGTTCCTGTCCTTGTGGCAGCACCGTTACTGCAGGGAGCCAGTGCTGAGACACTTCAAGGTGGCAATGCAGGGGAATATAATGCATATTTCTGTTGGATTAGTTCTCTACTGGCTGAATGTGACAGAACAGCTTGGCCCAGGTTCAGGTCAGTGAATTAATGACAATTATTTTTTCCAGACTCGATCAGATAAACAAAAGATAACTGGAAAAAAAAAAAGAAAAAAAAAAGTAAATAAGCATGTATTTAACATGCCTTGATGAAAGAAATGGAAATTACCCTACCTGACAGAATCAATAAAGACTCATTAACTGCCGGGAAGATTAATGGGCTATGAGAAGAGTAGATATACAGCCATTAATCTTTCCTGAGATGCTGCATAAGTAATGATTACGGTGGCCCTCCTTCATTAGCAAATCCATACTGTGCAAACTACCATAGGGTACACAAGCAGGCTCAGCCTATGAGCTCAGCTCCTTCAGCTTCTGGTTACTGCAGCAGGAATGTGTAAGTGGATCATCCACTTACAGGAACAGTGCTGCTCAGGATTTTCTCCAGACACCTATCTGCAAACCATTTGCTCTTTAACTCCTTGCTCTCTAGGCAACAACCAAATTAGCTCCATGACACACACCCTGCACTGCACATCTGGTGGTTGCTGTATGGAGCCCCGTGGCCTTGTGTCAGCTCACAGCAATGCAGGAACTCAAGGAAATCTTCTAGCTCTTTTAATTGCTGCAGACCCAGCCCTGTGTGCTCAGCAGAAGGGCTGCAAACTCCTTCCTCTGCTGCAGTGCAGTAAGAAACTGTGATCCAGCAACCTGTCCTAAGGTGCCATGGTGTCAACAGAGAGTAGAGAGCAAATGTATGATGAACACAAAATGGGCTACGTCTCCATTCCTGAGCATACTCAGAGAAACAAAAGCAGAACACAAATAGCTTCAAATTCCAAAGAAAAAGAGGACCAAATATTATGATTGCCAAGACCGTAACTCTGCATACATCCAAAGCTTGAAACAGATCTTGTAAGTACTTAACACTGCATGATATCATCTGTAACGCTATATGAGAAGCTTTAAAAGCAGATTCATATAGAAAACAATAAATCATCTGCTTCAGTGGCTGGCAGCCAGGGTGACGTTACCAAATACCATCCCCACCGGCCCCACAGCTGAGTGGGGCATTCCCCAGGGCTGTGTGTGCTCTGGGAGCACTGCCACAGTGGCCCTGCAGCACAGACAGCCCCGCACTGAGCCCTGTCCCCAACTCAGGTGATGGGAGCCCATCACTGGGGCACAAATCCCCAGGGACAGCTGGGAGAGCTGGAGCTGCTCCGAACAGGAGTGACCTGGAATCCCTCTTTCTGGAAGAGCTCAGGAAGGGAGGGAGGGAGAAACTGAGGTATGCACAAGATGGAAAGCCATGATTCAGCTCTGCTTGCCTTGCTGTGCATCCCCTGCAGCCCACCCGGCCATGGGGGCACTGCAGCCTTTGGCCAAAAGAAGGTGCTCTGCCCGCACCCTGAGACAGCTGTGCCCCTGCATCTCTGTGCCTCCCAGCTGTCTCTTGCACCATACATATTTATTTTCGTGTGCCCCCAAATTAATCCTTTTCCACTGGACTAGCATTAAGTGTCAGAAAAAAAACAAAACTCTTCATGCCTACATTTTGGGGAGAACAAGCACACACAGTTGCTTGGATAGCAGAAATACCCACTTCTTTTCCAACAACAGAAATCCACGGAAGCTCTCAGTTCATAGGGTAACAGCAGTGCCCCATTATTCCAACACTATTTGCTTTAATTACCTTTTTACTCATTGCTTCATCGCATTCTGCTGCTCTCCCAAAGAGGCCAGTCCCACCCAATGCATTTGTTTGTCAACTTCATCATCTACAGAATCTACAGAACCTTCTGCATCCAGTCTAATCCTGCCTACTCAGAGATGTTAATTCCATAGATCCCAGAGCATCTCTGGGGGATTTTGCCACTTCTATGGCCTAGGTTGCCTTCCCTGTACAGTTATAAACTTTCACTTAACCAAAAGCCTACAGTTATCTGCAGAGCCCTCTGTTTTCCAGACTTCCCTGAGACCTGATTAAATGGAGGTCAGATGTGCTCCCCGAGGGTTCATTCCACAAAGTTCTTCATGTGCTGAAGTCAGGCTCCAGTGCACAGGTTTATGTGTGAGCCATGAATCCATCCACCCGAAGTCAGCCTTCAGTGCAAACTCTCACCTTGCTGGGTTGAGATGCCTTTGAATGTGGTTATGAGAACCAACTACCTCTGAGGTCAAGTTACCCCAAATTATGATGGCCAGATGTTCTGTTAGAATGACACCCAGTTAAGTGCTTTTAGCTGAACCTCTGGCTACAGCGATTAAACACTCTCATTCTCCTAACCGATTGGTCATTGCTAAAAGCCTGAAAGGCTTCAAAAATCAAGTCCTCTTCCATTTTCAATGACACAGGCAGGAAGTGGTTACAAAGCACTACCAAAAAATCACTTTCTTGGACTTCCATGAATTGTATACCACATAACTTACTTATTTTTGATCGAAATATGTCAGCCTAAAAAGAAATTACTTGAAGCTGTTCCTCTGAAAACGCTAAGCTGTACCACCTTTCTCAAAATGTGAATCACAGAATGGCCAGGGTCAGAAGGGACCTCAAGGATCATGAAGCTCCAACCCCCCTGCCACATGCAGGGCCACCAACCTCCCCATTTAATACCAGACCAGGCTGCCCAGGGCCCCATCCAACCTGGTCTCAAACACCTCCAGGGACAGGGCTTCCACAGCCTCTCTAGAGTGCTGGTGAGCTCTAGGCAGCCTCACCACTCTCTCTGTAAAGAACTTTCCCCTGACATCCAATATAAATCTTCCCTCCCTCAACTTAAAACCATTTCCCCTTGTCCTGCTGTTATCTACCCTTGTAAAGAGTCGACTCCCCTGTATCTCTTCTAATTGGAAGTCCTAATTAGAAGTGTCACTCAAAATGGATTTTGAGGATAAACAAAACTTGGATTTAAGTTCTCTTTCTGCAGAGATGGCAGTGTTTGCAAAAATGTGCCTTGAAACGCTTTCCTCTCATCCTTCAATTGGGACCAGTTTGTTGAAGAATCTGAAGGACATGACATCTATAAGTTCCATTTGTATGGTCAGAACTGAGGCACAGGATGGAGGAGCAGCACCTCGCTGCAGGGCCAGCTGTCTGGGCACACAGCATGCATTGCTGGCAGCCGGAGCGAGCACTGAAGGAATGAGAGGTACTGCTTTGTGTTCTCAGCCACTGCAACTCCAGAATAAGGTCCTACTCAAGGGCAGTACCCTGCACACACAGCTCCACTCCTAATACACACAGCACACGTGTGCTGTTGGTAAGAGGGGAATACAGCCCTCAGACTTTTTACTATGGGAGGCTTCTCTCATTGGCAGGAAAGGCTGTCTGTGATAGTAACGTATCAGGTTCAAAGTAAAAGAGCCAGCACCAAGTTAGAGTTCAACACTGAAAGTAAACAGATCAGTGTAACTCAGGTACTATTGCATCTCTACTTATTTGCAAGCAAAACAAGTTTACAAGTTTGGCACCATAAAGAGGAACAATGTGCAACAAACCTGAGAAGCATGACATAAACTCAAACTGCCTATCAGCCTGGGCTGGGCTCAGTGTGCAGACCACTCTGTGTGCAGACCACTCTGCAGGACCCAGCCCCACTGCACCCAAACCCCTGACAGGTCCCAGCACATCCACTGCCAATCCAGACATGCTTACTAATTGGGGAAAACGACTGCCCTGGGATTGCTGGTTTGCTCGAGTCCCTGGAAAGCAGAAAATCTGGGGGAGTGGTGAATTCCTTTCCTGTACAATAGAGAATTACATCCCTTCTCTGGAATGTTTAAGCTAATCTGGGGAATTTAACAGATATTAATGTTCTTGCTGCACAGACCTACACACCAGTTTGCAGCTTTGAATGAATGACTTGTGAATCTTGCTGCATTTCCATAGTTCTCTCTTGAAACAAGGCAAGTTTCATAGCACTTTATAGGTTTTGAAAAGTGTATTTCCCAAATTATTGACTTTCTGTGAAGTTCATGGCATTTCTTGAACTCCTTTATGCCCTTCCAGGACTGAACTCTCCAGCCCTTGCTCAAGGAAGAACACTTCAGGAGGACACATGGGCAGAGCCTGCCCTGTCGGCACTCCCAAGGCTCGTGTTTCCATTACCCTTCCCTTAACCCACCATGCTATTCCAAGTGCTGCTGCAGCCACCAATCCGACAGGACGGGCCTCCCTCCATGGCTCTCACCAAACATCTCCCAGGTGCAACCAACCAAGTGGCCAGACCCATCACAACTGCAGCTGCACACCTCCATAGAGGTGACCCAGACGTAGCCCAACTCTGCAATGGTCCTGGTGGCACCAAATGCCTGCTTAGTACATGCCACTGGGGCAGCACCAGTGGCACAGTCACAGTCCAAGCCCAGTCCCTGGCTTGCGCTGGGGAAGGCTATGTGCACCCTAACCTGCTTGTACCTGAAATACCTACAGCTGGTGACACATTCTAGGTAGGGTTGGACAATTGTCTGTGCAACAACGACCATAAACTAGCCCTCAGAGGGCCCACAGACTCACGTTTGGTATTTCAACGTCTCCAAACTACATAAAATTAACTATGCAAACTCTAGTTTCTTATGATATGTTGAAAAAGAGTTTTCTGTAGCTAAGAATTTGCTCTATGAAATAGTGCTGTTGTGCTTTCCATACCTATTGCACTTTCCACAGAAATAAATAGGAGGCATTACTTTTGGAGTGACCCGTGCACTTTTGGAACGACCCACATATCTTTACTAACTGATGAATGGGCTCACAAGCCAATGTATCTCCTTTCTTACACCTGCTTCACTTCTCCACACTTTCCCTCTCACCCCATAAGTTCATTTCTGGTTAATTCAAACCTTGCATTTTTAGAGTGATGCTGGAGGAAACCTCTCTCCAGTGCTGAGGCAAGAACCAGCGAGTGCAGCTCCTTCCCCTTGGTACACTCACAGTGTCGTCAGAACTAACCATTACTTAGCAAATTAGCCTTTCAGAAAGCACAAGACTTACCCAATATCAATTGTTTTCTTTCATTTTCTATAACAGAGTTTGATACCGCGGCCATCTCAGCACAGAAAACTACAGTCCTCATTTCCAGTATTTTTCACACGCTGGTGCTGAAAACTGGTGCTAGTGCTGGTGCTGAATAAAGCATTCACAACCTGCACAATCCTGTGGCAACTCTCTGATGCATCCTACCGCCATGTAAATTAGGAAATACTAAGAAGATGAACTATCACATCTATGGTTTGACCAAGATCTGAGCGAACTGCTGTAAAAGATCAACTTTCTAAACTTGGTACAGTATTCTGGGGTCATATCCAAGATTAAATTTGGCTCGTGAACTCCAGAGCAGTCCCATTTACATCAGAATAAATTGGGAGCAAAGTTATTAAAGCAAAAAGTTTTATGCCAGTGGGGAAAAAGGCCTGTGAGAACACAGTCAGGGTATAAAGGTTCATGGTCAAATAGGTAGGTTACACTGCAAGTAATGCTTCCTATTAATTTCCATGGAAACTACATCATACAACCAAAGATCTTCTGAAGAAACTCACTTGGCCTCAAAATCAGGCTTCATCTCTTTTCCAATTAGCATCTTCAGGATGCTTTCATCTCAACCGGAACCCCACAGTGAGTCAAAAGCTTTTTCCTATTAAAAAAAAATTAGGTGCAACCCCAAATTACCAATTTATCCAGATTTCAACCTCTTTGATTCTGTTCGGTCCAACTTCTCTACTTGCAGCCATAATTCCTCAGTTCGCAGGCTGCAGAACAGATGACCTGTTCTTTGGCAGGATAAGCTGTTATGTTTCCATCACAATCTATAAGCTCTGTTTCAAGAGGGTGAGCGGGCAACGGGCCAGGAGTAGAATACCTCTGCTTCACAGTCATCCCGGAGCCAAGATATTATTTTGACTTTTCAAAAGCATGAGTGGTCAAAAAGCAGCGCTTGGAAATTGAAACCATCCTCCATGCACCTCTGCTTCTCTCAAATTAAGCTTGAAAAGCGTTGTGGATTACATGACTCATGCAGCGTGGGGACTGCATTTTCCCCATCAATAACAGTCTCAGTTTATATTTCTCAGTTGCACTCCAGTGTTTTTCCTGTTTGCAGCCAACGCACAGAGCCAACCCACAGCAAGGGGTCACGCTGTGGCACGGGGCTCGTGGCGCATCTCCATCATGCTCCCACATCTGGCCATCCCACATCTCCCCCAGGAAGGGCCCTGTGCAGCCGTGCTACGGGCTCTGAGGCAGCATTTGGAGGCTGCTGGACAGCCCTGAGCTGTCGTCCCTTGCGAGGCGTCGTGCCACGCTTCGGTTCATCTGACAGTTACACGGCTGTCTGGGGCTTGCTTTAATCTCAATAGCAGGCTGAAGTATTTTTCTAGCTGTTTAGCATTTCTGGTTTATGACTGTCCAAACGCTGCAACATTCTGCTGGTGTTACCATGCAGATCCAGAGGAAAAAGCTCATGTCAAATTCGTTCTAGGCACACGGTGATCTCTGCAGGTTGACTCAATGCCTGGCACTGCCCCCAACCAATCCGGCCTGTTCTGTCCCCAGTCACTGGGCTCCAGGGGGTATCTCTGTTGGAGCTCTGGCTGAGGACTTTGCCTGGGGAGATGCATCACGTTGCTTTTGAAACCCCCAAGTTTTAGAACTTCCTGCATGTTTCAACACACCTGGGAAAGACACGGGTGGAGTGAGCTCAGCAGTGGGATGCTGGCTGCAAGCACGCAGCAACAGGAACTGCAGACATCAGCACAGCCCATGCCAGCCTGCAAGACCTACACACAGACCTCAGTGCCACAACTCCCCTGCCTTCACACAGCAGCCTGGAAATCCAGCCTGAATGGAAATGCCCTTGAAATGCCATCATCCTGCATTTCATGCGCTTTGCTGTGCCCCACAGACCAGAATAAAACCACGTGCACCCTGACAATCACAGGTCATTATGCTCTGTCCCAAAAGAAACAAAGCTGCAGCAGAACAGAAGTTTCAAGGAATAAGTGGCTCTTTTTAGGCATTCCCAGAGCAGTTTCTGAGGCTATACATGCAGCACGATCACAGCCAGGCTAAATTCTGGTCAAACACTCTGAAAACTAAGAGAATCAGCACCAAAAACTGAAGACAGAAGTGACAGAGCAAACAAGACAATCAGATATTTCTTGCATCTGAACCCTAAAACAAATTTCAGTTGGGAAAAAGGACAGAGACACCCAAACTCGTAAATTTGGACCATCTGCTGCCCGATGCATGGCCACAACATTGCCAGATGTGAAAAACTCGAATTCGAAGTTGTACCATCTGTTCTCAGGTAAGTTCTGAACTCTCTGTGTTTGCTCGAGACAGCTGCATAACCATCAAGTTCTGGAGAGCCCCTGCAGAAGTACGTCCTCTCAACACACAGTACATGCTCAAAAACCAGCTCTGAAAGAAAGCAAAGCAGCCGTGTATGTTTGTACCAGAGCCTGCAGGTCTTAGCAGCCAAACGAGAGTGACAGCAAAATTGGAGGGCAGCTGGCAGACCTATTGTTTCACCATCTTTTCTGAAGTGTACTTTTACCTTACCAAAGAAACAAAACCAAAACAACAAACATTTTACATCGCTGGACTATCAGCCCTTAGCAGCTCAGAAGGAACAGGCCAGAGCTTGTGGCAGTGCATTCCGTGCTGGGAAGACAGCAGCACTGTGAGCATACAGCAGTTTGTGCCACGTGAGCCTGTGTGCTCACAGTGTGTTGGGGCAAATGACTCAATGCTCCATTTACAACATATTAGCATGAAACACAAAAATACACATGCACAGGTACTGTGTGCTGGGTTGGATTGCTCCAAGACACGAAGTTAGAAGGCTGAACAGATATAATATGCTTTGCATCCCAAACCTTCTGGTTTGGAGAGGGGATTCTAATACATGTATTTGAAGTTCTAAAGAAACTTGATTTTGCAGCAGGTAATTGTCTTGTTAATCCAGCTTTTTTCCTAAATTCCTGTGTAAAATCTCATTCAATTACATTGCTGGCACACCTGGCTCCTCTGAGTTTTAAGAGGTGATGCTGCTTTCAGATGTCCAAAGAGGGTTATTTGCAAACATACCAGCATTGTGAAAGCACAGAATAAGACACAGCCACTTGTTCTAGAACATACATGATTAAAAAAAGACAAAATGGTTATAACTACTTACTGACAAATGTAGCAATGTAATGATGAAGCATATTTTCCAACTGTGTGGGCCCTGTAAGCTGGAATCATTCACTGGCCTAATGCAATTCCTTCCAGTTTTGATTTTTAAAGAACTGGGAGAGACAGTAAAAAATTAACAGTAACTGATGGTAAATTATTGTTTTAAGACTGAATTAGAAGAGTCTGCCTTAGAAAAAATAGACTGCTGCATTGGTTCCCACTGCATGAACAGCAGGGAATGGGAATCAGCAGAGCACACAGCCCAGTACATGGAGCAAAAACCAGTAAGAACCAAACAAGGGTAAGAGGAGACAGGTTAGAAAGAGGAATATTCACGGCAGAATTTGTTGCTAGCATTAATTCCTTTAGAAAGCAGAAATTCAGTGTCTGAGGATGGTATCTGCCTCCTTCACTGGGAAAAACAAAAGCTCACAATTTAAGAATATTCAGTTGCTCAGTCGCTTTTAGATGTAACTGCAGATCAACTGAGGAATTCACAGCAGGTGAGTGCATGTGCCATGCTGATGGTGACACAACTGCAGAGGGCAGCTCAGGGCAGCAGCAGGTGTAGCTGCAAATACAATGCAATAGCCGGATGCTGGACTTACTCAGTTACTGTTATTCACCTGTTGCCAGCATTCGGATACCAGATCACATGTAACGACATGGTTACATTCTGGATAGTGATAGACACTGCCCCAGAGCAGTGGGCAGCCCCACCTGCTGCTGCTAACCGGATATGCTGAGGCCACGCCAAAATATGGAACAACTGTATTTATCTCCCTAAGAGATAATGCGCTGAAACATTTACCTTCCTTCAAACCCTTTTAAACAGCCATCCAAGCCCATTGGAGAGTTTTGCTGAAATATTAAACTGTCCTTTCTGGAAGCATCCTACAGCTTTCAGTGCAATTTGCCTCGATTTAGAGCTGAATAAATCATTAGAGCAGCCTCGTTCCTCACCACAGAAGCACAACCCCTCTTCTTCTGCCTCCAGACAATCTCTCAGCATATACTGTATTGTTATTAGCAAAGATGCCAAGTCTACAGATCTGCTTTGAATTTAAGGCTCTCTGCTACAGCACTGCAAAGGTTTTCACTGAAATGTCACTCTCATTTCCAGGCTTTGTTGATGTTTCAGTAGCACAATGGAAGGCAGGTCCCTGTCACAACGAAAAGCAAAACTACAGTGTTTGATTACACAGAAATCTTTGGCCCAGCAGAACACGTGCCATTCTTGATGCTCTGTGCATTCAGAGCTCTCTAGGAGTAGATTTCTGCAATTTGCTCTTGTGCATGATATCACCACATAAACCAAACTAACAATGGCAGTCTTTGCTGCACAACAGACACACAAACTTAGAGAACAAAAAGCTGCAAACCCGTATGTAGCCACTACATTTGTTTGTCACAGTTACTCATCCACAGCCCAGGACATGCATCACAAGTTCCAAAAAGAGAATTTACAATAAGGACCATACGAATATTCTTCTAGTAAAAATTCACTTTTTTGCATGCATTTTGAAAAACCAGACTTCTTGTTTCTACATAGAATGAAGTTGTGTTCTGTGAATGCAGGCAAACCTGTTTTAATAGGCATTTTCATATGTGCACACCTACATATAGTGCATACATCCCCTAGTGGGGGTTATTCTAGCTTACTCAAGCAAACATGGTTTTGATGCCCAAGGCGCAGAGAAAGAAAGCTTTTCCTTCGGCCCTCCTGGAGTTTCCAGCCTTACTGCCTACAAACACACACAGACCTCCCCTCGCTTCCCCTGTCCATCCCAAGCATCTCCATCTGCCCCAGCCAAGCTCCTCCAAGAGTCCCACTGACCAGCAGCCTGTGCCCAGCCAGGCCCTGCAGGACAGAAGCCCTCAGTATAGCGGGGTGGCTCCCCAGCTTCCATCCTCTAGCACCTTTCCCCAGCAGCCTCTCAGCCTCGTTAGGGAGGATCCTTTGGCCATAAGGACTTCTTGCAGCAAGACTAGAAGAAGCCTTGCCAAAGAGCTGAAATGAAGTCTATAGATCTAAATGGAAAGCAGCACTAAAAAAAAAAAAGTTTATCTCCTGGGCATATGCTTGGCTTAGAGAGTAGGATAATGTATCTCAAAGATGGAGCAATAAGCCACAGGATGGAACATGGCACAAGGAGATTGTTGATGCTCAGCTGTTCTCACCCTCCTAACATACACCACAGACACACAGCAGAGCAGAAAGGAAGCAGCCTGAATGAGGCTCCTTTGGAAAGCAGCAATTTTGAGAGCAGAATCACTCCTGGTAGAGGGGCTCAGTGCTGCAAGCTCACTTTGCTAAGAGGGAGAAACATCATCCTGGGTAGTGGCAATTGACTTCCCAGAATGGACATGGTGGCCAAAGCAGGGAAGGGGAAAGAAATCATGCGGGGTGACCCACCTTCTTCCTAAGAAGTGAGCCAGCAAAAGAGCATAGAAGAAGCTGAAGCAGATCAGATTGTCCTTGTAGCTCCACAGCACCTGAACAGTCTGCAGTTCCCAGGGCATGCAGGGAAGTGACACTGCCTGTGGCAGGACGTGGAATCCAGGCAGTAGATGAACATGTGATATAACACAGGGGTTTTTTTAGTTATATCTGTGTTGCTTTGAGCTAGTCAACCCCAATAGCCAATCCCCTCCCCTTTGTAAAGCAATGCCAGCAGAGTCCCATACATGAAGTCTCTGGCCACAGCCATTAAATGCTGTTCAATGGCCAGCTGTTACTGCTCCAGGTGAACAATCAGAGGGTCCATGGCATGGTAGGATCAGGTCAGAAAGGCCTCGTTACACCCGGGGACAGCTGCATGGCTGATGGTGGAGCTGCACAACACAGAAATACGCTCAGCGCCGAAAGGAGAACCATCAGCAGCTGCAGGAGGAGAGGAGCTATTTACCAATGTCAAACTGTATAAATATCTACTTACTTCTGATTGCTCAACCTGCTGCGAAGGGCTCATGTATTAAACACCAGCTTGCACATTCCACAACAGGTTTTTTCTTTGGAGGCTGTCAGAAAAGATTTGGATGAGGTCAGGCTCTGAGCACAGAACATTAAGTCTTCAGTGGAGGATGGACACAAAAGCTCCATCTTCCACTGTACAGCATGCTAGCAAAGCGCCCATCAGCCCCATTTGTTTTATTGCTAACAATTACCAGCTACAGCTGAGGTGACCTGGTGAACCAGCTTTGTGATGCAGCCATTAGTCACAGTTCAACAGACACCATGACACAGTCAGATTCTAAGCCCTGCAAAGTAACGGACAGGTATCAAACAGTTGAAAAACCATAGACTAAGCACAAGCAGCTCTATGGCTGCCAAGGGGGGAAGAAACCTCATGAAATCTGGAATGTGTTTCTACTTACTGTCCATCCTAGTAAAATAAAATGATCTCTCATTTGAGCATATGGTTCTACTTAGACAAGAAATTGTATATATTGGTCTAAATCCAGAATAGCCTTTCTGACATATTACTCAGTATTAGAAAATCACTACAACCTGCATGCTCTGTAGCAATTCCTAATGCTAAGTGCAACAAATCTGCAATGATCCTTCCCCTCCCCCTCTCCTCCCCAGCAATCTGTCCTTGGCCTGTTCCTCTTTGCTCTTCTCACAGTTATACCTTCTCCTGCATGGCCTGTTGCAAACACCTTTCCCCCTTCTACCTTCTTCACAGTGCTCCCCTCCTGATGAACATCTCTCTCCAAAAGAAGAGATGATGACTTTTCCCCTTGCAAAGCCTTCCGGCAGCACCTCAGCAGTCTCCACTTTGGATGGTAACCTCCTGACTGCAGGGAGGTTTAGCTTTCAAACTGCAAATGTCTCATGGATAAGCTGCACACACATGCTATAAGGCATGTATGTTTAATAGATTGCTTAGCTTCTACCATGCCTGCTCAGAGGGACAAGAAACCTCCAAAGCCTCGTGGTTGCTCCCTGGGTCCACAGAGATCCTGCCCCGATCCCAACAGTTCTGCAGGATCCCCAGATGATCTGGTGCCCATGCAGTTGCCTGGTCAGGAGCTAAGAGCCTGCTGCACATTGCAGTACCATTCACAATGCTTTTTAAGCACCTACAAAGTGCTGAGACACAGAAAAAAAGAAGCAAATACCTGAGAAAAAACAAGGCTTTGCACATCTTACTGGAAAGGAGCTCTGTGGAGAAGGGGTCCTGGTGGACAACAGGCTGACCATGAGCCAGCAGTAAGTCCTTGTGGCCAAGAAGGCCAATGGCATCCTGAGATGCACTAAACAAAGAGTGCCCAACAGGACAACAGAAGAGATCCTCCCTCTCTGCTCTGCCCTAGAGAGGCCACATCTGGAATACTGTGCACAGTTCTGGGCTCTAGAGAGATATTTAAAGCCTGCCTGGATGTTTTCCCCAGCAACCCACTGTAGGGAACCCCCTTTAGCAGGGGGTTGGACTGGATGATCTCCAGAGCTCCCTTCCAACTCCTACAATTCTGTGATCTTGGGTCAGTGTATAAGACCTCTCCAAAATGGACATCATTCTAGCTGCATTTTCCAGTTGAAAATGTATTTTAGAAAAGATTCAAACCTTCTATGTGAACGTACTCATTTTCAGAAAATGACATTGCAAAAGAAATATTGAACTGAAACATTTCAGTGAGATCAAAATATTTGAATGGGGAAAGCTCACTTTGTAAGAATGGATACGGATGGGAAAAGAGACTTTGCCAGAAAACCACTCAGCCAACTGGGCCTGGGCTGGATCCAGACGTGTCAGAGATAGATTCATGCTAGGCTCTTCTTGAGCTCACAGAGCTGCACAGCAGTGACAAGGAGGGAGGAGTTCCAAGGCACCTGTGCTGAGGATAAACTGGAAGCCCAATCCCTCTGGCATCTCAGAGGGCTGTGCAGGCAGCACCATGGCTGCCTTGCTGGAATCAGCTTCAATGAACATCAATGAAAAATGCACAGCTAGCACAGGAGGTGTTTTCCAACCTTGGTGATTCTCTGATTCTGTGAACCAAGAGCAAGGTTATGCCAACAGACAAAAAACGAGAGGCAAGGAACTGCAGCAGCACAGGTCATGGCTGTCCTACAGGCCTGCCACCTCTGGTGGTTGGGGCTGGAAGACAGAGCCTGGCTGTGCAAAGGGATCTTCCCTGCTGGGTAAGACAATGAGCATCAGCTTATGCAAAGCTAACGTGAAAAATGCTAACATCATTGTTTGGAAAGGATTTTTAACAGTCCTTTCATCAAAGCAGCACAGAAAATGGCAAAATTCCTTCTCACAGCTCTTAAGGAAATGATTCCTTTGAGATGTGTTCACCATTGTGGACTAAAAAGTTGTTTCCTAGCATTCATCCTGCCAGTTCCTTGTTAATTTGTCACCTGTGATTCCAACAGGGCAACCTCCAGAAGTAGGCTATGACATCTGCATGAGAAGGATGAAGGCTCTTTCCATTTCAAGACCTGTTGTCTTAGATAAAGGTTTCAAAGTTCAGATGTGTGCAAGCACCCCTGAAATAGAAATAAAGACTTGCTAGAGAAAATGTTGAAACTCACTGTATCCATCTCAAAAGCGATCAGACTGGCCCAGCACACACCATCAGCATAAGAGCAGCACAGTGGCTACAAGACCTAGAGTGAAGGCAAGAACCAGATTCATGAGTGCAAGGGATGTTCCCTTTCTTGAGAGAAACAAGGCATCATCACAAAACGAGGGCAGCCACCCTTCTGCACACTGGAGAGTTCAGCCTGGCCAAGAGGACTCATTCTTTCTGCTCACAGCAGCTTTCCACGTACCTTGGCAAAAATGAGAGATTGTTCCAGGGATGAAGGAATCTCAGCTCCTTGTAAAATCATTCTAGAGAAGCTCTAGTTACTTGTCAAGGTTTACATGGGGACTGAAGTTAAGGTGAGCAGCTTCATAACCTCTTCAATTAGGTAAAAAGTAAGTTCTGAGGAGCACACACCTCCGCCTTAGGCTGAAATACAAGTATTACTCACAAGGTTGAAGCAAAACAACAGGCTGGTGTCACCTCAACCAGAAAGCTGCTGCTTGTAGAGCTCAAAACCCTTCTCTCAGGTCTGACATAAGCACCTATAAGGAACTGGATAGGTAAGGAAAGGGAAAGTCCTAGGACAGCTAGGCCAATAAAAGAGCATAACTGCAGAGATAACTACAGGGAGCTATGAAAATTATATTTGGCAGACAATCAGGATCCTTTGCAGAAGTAGGCTGCACTCTATGAGGCACTGGAGGAGTTTTCTTAGAAGAAATGCACTGCATCAGCTGCAGAGAACTCATATAATGCATTAGCCTGTGAGATGCTGAGCTGGACGAGGAGCTCTGTTCTGCCCTGGAAATGTTCTGGTTATGGAGCTTTATAAAAATTTTAAAAGCTGTATGTATTATTTATCCCTATATATTGGTGTATGTATAAACACTCACATATTGTAATACATATGAATACATAACCTTTGACAGTACCTATTTATGAGTCACAGGGAAGAAACTCTGTTTCATAACACAACCCCCCCCACTAAATCTTCTTCCCACAAAACTTTAAAAATAAAAGATACTTTCCTCCCCCTCTTACAAGTTTATGTATTATTTACAGTGCCAAGGAGCTAATTCTGCAATGCAGTTATACACTGCACTGAGCAGAACATGGTTAAATGGAAATGCCCAGTTTTATTTAATTTTATTTTTAAGCATGCTTCCAACAAAGAAAAAGCCTCCTGTAGGATACGGATCAATTCAGCTCAAGAAGGGCCTCATCTGGGCTCTGGACAGAGCGCTCTGGGGCTCTAAAGCATCTCTGTAGGGAAACAAAGCAGCCAGTCACACCCACGTGATGTAAGGATGCCTTCAGAGGTCAGAGAGATTCAGCACTTCAGTCCTGAGATAAGAACTCCATCTGCAAGTCAAAACCGTGGCTTGATGCAGGATTTTTTCTGAGGAAAGGGGCTGAACTTATATTAATGGAGGTGAAGCCTGAGCCAGCAGTTTCCCTCACTGTCTGGAGCTACTCATCTTCCTGAAAAACAGATAACCTCATTGCACCTA
This sequence comes from Centrocercus urophasianus, assembly GCF_019232065.1. Lineage (NCBI taxonomy): Eukaryota > Metazoa > Chordata > Aves > Galliformes > Phasianidae > Centrocercus > Centrocercus urophasianus. Next base: position 957,296 of record NW_024884822.1, on the reverse strand, counting down.
CTGCAAATAGACATTCAGACAAAACTTCCTTAAACCTTGACAGTGTTTGTGAGGATCTTGTGAAGGAAAGAATGGTTTCTTCTACAGTTAGCCAAAATAGGGACTTCTTGGAAAGAGCAACAGCATGCAGACACTTTGTCTACAAGCCCCTTGGCATCCTTCTGTTGTGCTTATGTAGCACCTGGAGCAAGCAGGCACTGACTGTAGAGCTTGTGAGGGCTGACACTGCTCAGATAACAACTGAGGGGTGAGAAAACGTGTCAGTAGGAGCAGTGCATTCATAGTGGAGCACTGCTGAGACAGGTAGCAGAGTGCTTTCATCAGCAGTAAGAACATTAACCCCATCCAATCCACGCAGAGCAAAATGGGGACACAGGACTGCCTCCACAAATGAGAGAGAATAGTTTCTGCTGGCTCTGCTATAATCACTTATTCAGGTTTTTGTTTTGTTTGTTTGTTTTTTTGGTTGGTTGGTTTTGGCGAGATGCAAATAATTTATGCAAACTCCCCCACACATCATCAATCCCCATCAGATGATGAGATAAAGGCTGAGATAAGGCCTTCTTCTAGCTGCACAATTTTAAAAGGAAGAAAATTAATATTTCAGAGATTTTGTGATGCAGATAGATACGAACAATAAAAGCAGAGGTAAAGAAAAAAAGAGCTGGCTTGCGTGGCAAGGTAAACCACGGACCCACAAAAAACTCTTGTCTGTAAGGTTCACAGCCATATCTCCTCCCACATTAGAGTTCTGGCGCTCTGTGTCTGAAGTAAAACTCTAGCTGACCTGTGCTGTATTGAGTTTCTAAGCTGTCTCTGCTTCTGTAATTTAAGCATATTTTGTCTTTCCACTTAACAGGCAAACCTCACCATAAGAAGAAGACAATATGCAAACTATGGGTGGAGTATGTATGTAGCCAAATTGGTACAAATTCTTTCAATATGAGACAAAAACCATATGTGAGAGCATACTGTCTGAATTGGAACCATACTGACTTTAATATACATGCCAAAATGCTAGAAATCGAATTTTGACCATATTTGAGAATTTCCTGTTACATAACCTGAAACTTCAGCTGCATGGGAATGCCACACGAACCAGCAGGCACCTCCAACCCTATCCCTTGGCATTACACAAAGGAAAAGGAAAACAAATGTCATGATATGATAAATTATCCCTGCTTTCACTTCAACAAAAGCAAGAACATATCCTGAATTACTGAAAATCACCAAGCTTGATCTTACAAATCAGGATGTAACATGCTAATCCTCATCTCCAGCAACCAGAAGTGATAAATAGCAGAGGAATGATTGATTCAAAGGTCTGGAAAAGAAATACTGACACATTAAGAGCATGAGACAAATCCAGTCTAGTTCACACACTGCTGAAAGCTGCTGCCAGCCAAAATCTCATCAGTTATCAGAATGCTAAGAAAGCTACATTTAATGTGTTTTGGCTTTTTTTTCTTTAAGTTAAACAGGATCCCTGACATTGAAAAAAAAATAACAAAAATAATCACGCATTGCCGTCATTTGAATCAAAAAACAGGATAAAATCGCTTGGACACAAAACGTTCACAATTTCTAAAGTCACTTTGCCTTCAGCAAAACGCTCTTTGCATTCACCTGCCTTCCACAGATGAGTCCAAAAGGCTGTTTACTAACCAGCCAACTGCCCTGCAAGGGTTACTGAAATTATCTGTCAGCAATGAAGACGCAACAACACAAAGAGAAGATCAGCTGAGCTGCTGACACTTTAGAACACTGAATGGTACTAAGACCTGAGCCATGTGAGTTCCCCAGGGCAGCCTTTCTCAAGCTACCTGGATGACCTACTGCTGGTGGGAGTTATTTCCTGCATTTCTGCATTCTCTGCCATGGCAGAGACCCTACCCTGCGCAAGGCCACGCTCCTAAGAAGTTCAGATTAGCGTGGCAGAACTCTACCTTATTTTCTGTATTAATACCTGTATTGATCTCATGTGGATCCACATGATTCACACCCGCAACGAGTCTGGACTGAGAAAAGCTTTCAATAAATGCAGCAAAGAGATCACACAAAGATGATGCAATGTGATGGAGTGAAGTTGATGTGCATGGATTTGAAGCTGGGTGTGATTGTGGAGTTGAAATTGTATCACTCATTGTCAGAAGAATTCCTGAGTGTCCTCATGGAGAAAGCTATACATTGACATCACAGGAGTCAGTTTTCATAAATTAGCCCGCTTTAAATTTCTAGATGCCTTTTTTCTTATTATGCACCATTTGCTTTCCCAAAGTTGCATCTCCTTTTGCCTTTCCCATTGGAATGGCTTTGAAAAAGTCTCTGAAATAAACATTCCATGATAGTTGTAACACACTTCATAGATAGGTATTTGGATTTTCATCCTGAGACATTCAATGCATTTTGCTTAAAAAAAAAAAAAAAAAAAGAACCAAAAAACCCACACAGGAACATATTCCACCAAATCTGTACTGATTTTTACACCACTTGTTTGTGATGTGACAGGCAGGACGCAGCGAAAGGCAGCAACTCAGCAATCCCAGAAGGTCAGCCGGGCTCTAGGGAGACGAGAAGGGCAGTGAGATGACAACCAACCAATGCAAACAGTAATTAATTCCTTCTTTATTCGCAGATCTTAACAACTTGGTTTCCCTCTCCTCTCAGCACCCTCCCTCTGTCCAGACACCAACAAGCCATCGCTGATGCCCTAAACTGCTCAGCAAAATGAAAATCAGAGAAACCTTTCTCCACATCGGGAACGTTTCAAAGCTTTTTGACTTGGGGAAAAACTTGGGTGCCTCACATTATTTTTTCCAACTGTTGAAGCTACTATCTTTATTGATGTGTACATTATCTTGGTGTTTATCAACAGTTCTTGAAGATCCTAGAGGGAAGAAACAAAGAACATCCTTCCTTATTTCTCCTATCGCTTGGCCACCACTTTGTGCTTCTCCATGGCAATGACACTACCAGCATATTCATTATTGTTTCCATTTGAACATCACTTAAGCAGCTTTGTGAGCAGGCTTGGTACTGAAGTGTTTGCTTTGCAAAAACATTCGCATTGTGGTTAATCAGTGTCTTCCATTGGGGTTTTCAAAATGGAAACTTCCATCACATATTCTGCAAGTCTGATTTTACAAAGCCTGGTTTAGGGTTAAAAAAAATGGAACTGCAGAAATGCTTTATATAAAAGACACAACAAATTGGACCACAGCACTGATGTCTGCAAAAAAAATGCTTTATAGGATTTCACACTCGGAGGTCTCTGCATCATTATTACTCTCCTCCCCGCATGTCAGCCAATACAGAATTGATGCCATGGAATTTGTATCTGCTTGCTATATATCCAGCTTTTTAATAGATTTTCTTATGGCAGGAAATCAACTGTTTGCTAAAAGCCAAGAATATAATATCTATCGAATTCCCCTTATGTGCTAACTGAGTCATTAATTACACTGAAGACAGCTATTACATTTGTTCACCACCAGCTAGTTTTTAACAAATAGCCTACTCCTTTCCAGTAGCTTTGCTCCCTATCGGGCATATCCCAACCCTTCAAGCACCAGACCAGCCAGCAGTGGTCCCAACACAGAGCTGTATCTGTGGAGGGAACATTGGCTCCTTAGTCATCAAACCAAAAGATTTGGAAAAAAAAAGTTTCTCTCTTTAGAGACAGAAAAATAACTGCCGTTTCCATTTTATTCTTTTTAGAGGTTAGAAGGGTTGTTAAAATAAAGGGGCTCATTTTTCACTTCCATTGTGAATCGAACCTCAGCCAGAAGATTCAGCACCCAGACTCCATGGTTGGGTGGGTGGGCTCAGTATGGAAATAGCTGCAAGCTTTTCAAGGGGAGTCAGCCAAGCAGGCTCTTGTACCGTTATGGACATTGCAGGTTGGGTGTTTTTCTTTATCTAGATGATGTCATCAGCTCTCCACTCTGCTCCAGTATCCTAAACAGCTGACCCCACAGGGGTTTCTACATTTTGAAGTCTTGAAATGCAAGCACTGAAGATTTCAAAAGCTTTCCAATACTACTGAAGCCCTCACAGTATCTGAAACACAGTTAAAACTCTGGAAGCATTACTAAGGCTTTGCTACATCCATATCCCTCAATGAGTGAATCACAACACAGGTTGTTTATGGAGTGAATCAGTGGACAGGAAGAGCCTCACATTCAACAAGGTCAGAAGGCTCTCCCAAAGAAGCACGTGAGAGCAGTGACAGAAAGAACGATGCAAGTCTGGGATCCTCACCCTAAGGCCACATCCCCAACCACACTGGCTGTTTTCTCTTCATACAAGGTGTTGCATTTTGCTTAACAAAAATTCATATTCTTTTTCCAGACATGTGATCTTCTCCATCTTTCCTAAAACTACCAGAGTAACTACAGCAAAAAAAAAGTGCATGAGAATTGAAATAAATAAGCTTGCATACAGAAAAGCTTAAATCCATTCATTTGCTTACGTTTTAAGGAGACACTGGAATTCCCCTTTTTATCCCAAATTCCTGAAATTCTTGGAAGAAGCAGTGTAGGTTCAGACAGTGAAAGCTGGTATAAAGCCTTTGTCATAAAATACACCAGGTGTCCATGTGGAGAAAAACAAGTGCCTTCTGGATCTCAAGATGCTCAACATCCTGGCCAGCCACAAAGGAGGAGCAGACAGTGGTGAAGAATGCGTTCCTCAGCCACTGGAAGCCCAGCCAAGACACATCAGTCCTTATTTAAATCATCCTCCCCCAAATTATTCCTAACCAAAGGATCAAAAAAAAGAAAAGAAAAAAAACCCAAACACAGTCAAAACAGTCAATGGATCCACTCATAAAAATAATGTTTAAATCAACCGTGGTCCAAACAAAGAAGGAACCGACTGACGCAGAAAAAGCAAAACCTGGCCAAAACCACAGCTTAAGAACTGTACTGAACTTTATTGAGGGTTCACACGGAGCTGAGTAATACCTCCCACCAGCCATAGCCTGAGTCACAAGCTTTCTGCCCAGCTAACTTTACAATAAACACTTGTGCAAAGTCCAGCTCCCATTTTTTCAGGAGAACTGGTAGTAGTGGCTACGCCAGAGGCTGCTTTTAGATACCACGTGCTCTGGAGTTTCTTTACAGGGAATTGTCAGAACTCACAATATCACTGCATGGTAAAATGCAAAGTGACCTTGCAACACATCTCACTGTAAACATCTCTTGAGGACTGCTGCATTAACATCTAGAAGATCGTGGCTTTGTTTCCGTAGAACTGGGTTCGTTGCTGAGAGTTCTCCTGCTCTTAAAACCCAGGAATGTATTACAAGGGTCAGATTCTGCTCTGCTAAATGGATGTAAATCAGAGTAATCAACGGTGACTTTATTCTGGATTGACTGCTACTTTTAAAAGTGCTAAAAAACAAAAAGCCAAGACCTGCTGTTACTACAGTTAGCTAACCGTAATGATTCTTTGCCTGGGCATTATTATTGCTATGATTTAAAGCAGCTTTGAGTTCTCAAAAACATACTTCTGCTCCCTTCTAGACTAAAAGCCACGACAGGATTTAAGAAATCGGAAACCCAAAAACATGATTCTGAGTAAAATAAAGAGCATCAGTTCTTGCTACTGTCAGACGAAAGAGGACAAAGTGCCAAACACCAGCACAGTGACCATAAACAGCAAGAGCTCTCAGCCTCTAAACAGAGAAATGATGACCGCTGGTCCCCACATTCAACTTGTTTTAAAAGGTTTTTTCTCTGTCCCTGATCAACATCTTTCCCACCTGAGCAAACAGAGCAGGCACACGTGCAGTGCCACAGGGAACACCTCTGAGCTGGCAGCAGCCATGGGAACACCAGCTTGGCCAAGGCTCCTGCTGAAGCACAACACTGGTGGGGCTAAAGATGTGTACAAACTGGCACGTCAAGGTATGTCCTGAAGTACGGGGAGCTTCTGGAAACAGGTCAACCTGCAGAAAGTCCAAGAGAAGAAACACTAAGGAAAAAAAAGACCTCACTATCGTAATACTTAGAACTGATTTAAGTTAATCTTCTTTCTCGTTGCTTTCTAGAAAAGACAGCATGAAATGTGGAAAAATCCTCCAACACATTACAACCCTCACCTTTACACAACAGGGACCATGCATTTCTTCTTCTCCTCCAGCCATCTCAAATGCTGCAGGCAGAGGCTGTGCTGGTTCCTCACTGCCAGTGAGTACAGAAGTTACCTGGACACTGCTGGACCTCCAGGCTCGTCATGGCTCACTCTCTAGGAACACAACAGTTCATCTGTTAAATGTTACAGTGAGGTTACATAAGTCTGAAACAGCAGCCTAATTCATTTCAGAGTTTCAACTAGTTTCAATTAATGCATATAGCAATCAATTTGGTTTTACTCAGAAATATCTTCCATTTATTTACACATTTGTACACATCAACATGCGTCCTATGGAACGCAACAAGGAAAAAAGCAATTAAAGAAAATCATAGAATCATAAAATATCCCTAGTTGGAAGGGATCCAGAGAGCCCATTGAGTCCAACTCATGGCTATCTAAAAATTAAACCCTATGTCTGCACGCATTTTTCAAATGCTTTCTCAGCTCTGGCTGGCTTTGGATGAGATCTCAAAGTGCAAACACCGTGACTGTAATTCTTCAGAAGAAAAAATTGCTGACCAGAAGCACGTTTACAGAACATGCAGCTGTTCAAACTGCCATGAATATTAGCAGTCACCGCTCCAGATTCTAGACTATGCTCAGTTCTTCATTAGTCCAGCAATACAAAGCCTTTACCACAGTCACCATAGAAAGGGAGCAGAGAAATGTGCTTCGTCATCTAAGTTGTCTCTTTTAAAGCTTTAATGCTTCAGCAAGTTGTCACGATCTTCCCCTTCAGCAAGAAGAAAATACTGTGCTGCTCCAGTAAGCCCAAACTACTGCCAACACAGGAGAATACCCACTATCACTTGGCAATTTGTTGAAGGTGATGATGCTCAACTTTGTAGCTTAACAGTCCCAGCAAACCTGCAGAGAATTACCTGCACAATAAGACTTAGACCCAAACCCACCCAGCATCCCGAATTCTGTTTGGTTTCCTCTGCCTCGGGATAGGATAAAATTTGGCCCTGTTTTGCAACATCACCTGTGTTCCAGTTCTAAGGAAGAAGAAAAAGCAAAACGTGCACTTATATTCTGGATGTAATGAAGACAAGTCACTTCTCCTTTTTATGCTTCTGTTTTATCCTATAATCTCATGAAAGGATGGCATTTTTAGAACTCCCATGTTTTTTAGAATACAAAACCTCTACCACTGTACAATGCAATTCTCACCATTTCTCACTGTTATTGGGACATTATTTAATGTAACTGAACCACGACAGAAAAAAATTTCTTAATGACTGAAACAGTTACAAAATACGTAGCAGAAGTAGCAAAATCACTTTAAGTACTACTTAGTGGTAAGAAAAATGGTGTAAAGTAAGAAATGAACTAAAATGCCATTATATATCTACACTTACTGGAAAAAAAAAAAAAAAAAAAAGTGTTCCTGAAGGCATTTTCTTCCCCTTGATTTAGCATCTTTTCCTCCTCCTGGAGCCTCACTTAAGACACCTGCTTAGTTTTGAATTTTTTCATTGCTGCAGTGCAGCAGGCATTGAGCCAAAGCACATTTCAATCACAGCCAGATCTGGGCATCGGCAGTGCACAGACCAGCTACGGCAGCCCGTGGCAACAGCTCAAAGATTATTAACTGCCATGCCAAGTTAATCACTCCATAGCTTAATTACTCTAAAGAAAGAAGCTATGAGTTTGGGTGGGAACAGTCTTCACTTTGTGACCTTTGTATTTCCAGTAGAGTTATCCTGATGGATCTCACACAACTGTTCCCTACCATCCATCTCCTCCTGACCTTCAATGAAACTCAATCACGAAACATATCACAGAATCACCAAGGTTGGAAAAGACCTCCGAGATCATCCAGTCCAACTGCCCACCAACCACCATTATTTTCCCATTAAACCACATCCCTCAGTACTGCATCTGAATATTCAGCTCCCAGTGCTAGAGTAGGTAAGAGTGTTGTTAGATCCCCCCAAGACCCAAGTGGTGACTGGTGGAAATGGTTCCCTAAGAACTCTGAGAGTGAGATACTCAGTTTGCTTGAATTTCAGGACAGCACTGATGCCTGGATCAGTGGGCATAGGGCAGAGCTACATGGCACAGTGCATGTCCTGGTATTGACTCTAATGTCAGAACCATACTGCTCCACGTGCAGAACAGCAGTACAGCAAACTGAGTCCTAAATGGAAGTGTTATGAGTGGAACTGGAATCATATCACAGGGGCTCTGCTCCTAGTATAAGAGGGAAGAGCATTCAGAGATTAGAAAAATCCCTGTTAAATAAATGCACAAAGCTCTATGACTTGAAGTAACACAGTGGATGAATACCCCAATGGCAATTGCTACAAAACAACATTCAAAGCAAACACCTTCCAGAGGGAGATGACTGCCTTTTCCTTACCAGCCGTACTGGGGTTTTCAGTCTTGTTTTATTTAGGCATTCTGCAAACTGCCCAAATCAGCAATACGCACATCAATAGCAAGACAGAAGAATCAAGCCAAACTTCAGATGCTTTTCATTAATCCCATCAGCAAATGTCCCTTTCCTGGCATGGCGTCCTCTGAGTAGCTTTAATTAAAAAAAAAACATCAAAGTAGGTGGTTCTAATTACCACAGTGAGCTGACAGCAATTCCTCATACAGAAATGCTCACGCAATTGGTTACCCCAGCATCCCAACCCACCCTCATGCTGAACTGCACCTTCATGACTGGATGCACGAAACTTAACCCGAAGCAAAGCTGAAAAAATGCAATGAGTGAAGCTGTTTCCCAATACATATTTACCTGCAGCCTGCAGGTGCTGGGAGCCTGCAGCTGGTACTGGCATATGGGGTATAAACAGTAACTACTGTAGTAGTGCATTATGTGACATGTAGTGCTGCATGGGATGAACCTGTAAGAGCCTCCTACAGAATACATATCACGGACAAGCATATCTGTATAGTAAACACATGTGAGTACATGCAATGCTATGTATTAGATGTACCATATTGACATCTCAATACACATTACTCCATGATTATAACTCACAATATATAATTATACACATTATCTTATAGTAGCTATATAAATATTATGATATAATAATTGATATAAATTACTATTAGTACCGACAGCTGTAACAGGTAACCCAACACAGGTGTGTTACTATTCCTGGTAAGTGCAGCATTTACTGGTATAGCATCTGATGGAAATAACACAGCAGGAGGGGCAGGGTGCAGGCACTTGGTTTTGTCTCTGAGCACAGAAAGTGCTCGAACACCAACATTCTCTGCAGCTTAATGGCCATAATTACCTGCTCCCCATTCTGCCCTTCACATCCTCCATTTGTATTGCAGCTTCACAATCCCTCTGGCAGCCCATCAACCACTGCTCTCGGTATTTTAGAGTTGTATTCTCTCACAATTAACTTTAACAGCTTATCACTCATCCACATTGGTTTAAAAGTTTTATGTATAGTTTTAAGTAAAGATATATTCACCCTCTGAACCAGCTCCAGCACTTCTTTAAAGCTCAGCCAGTTTTCCTTCATAGGCCACTGTCTGAGAAATAGTGCCAGTCTGCTCCACTTACTGCTCTCCTGATTTTATCTAATTGGAAGTTTTTTAAGTTTAATTTATCTGGCTTTATATCAAACATCAAACAGCAGCCTCTCTCTACCTTGGATAGGTTGCACAGCACCCTTTCCATGTAACAAATGCACACATCACCTTCCTTATCAATATCTATTTCTTCCAAGATCGCAGTTGTAGAAAATCTTGGCTGCACAGCAAGCAGTCTGAAGCTGGCAACCTTTTCATGCCTCTGCTCTGTATGCTTTTAATTTATCAGTTGCAAGACAGATGACAAATTAAGTCCCATTAAAAAAATCACCACTGCAAATGTGTCTCTAAATTCCCCTTAAACCTCTCATTTTAACAATGAAACATCCAGAAGCCAACAGTCTGCTATCAGTCAGCTCTAACTGCAGATTCCCACCACTCTCCTTCATGCAGAACTTACTGAGCATTGGTCTGCCCCATGGCACAGCCCCAAGTCTGCCCTTCCCTCCTCCAGTCAGCTCTGCACAGGGACACGTGGAGCCAGAAGAAAGAGCAGCCCTGCTGGCAGGGCAGGCAGAAGGCGTCAGGACCACGGCCCTGTGAGCACAGCCCTTGCAGCACATCTCAGCACCGAGTGGCAGATGTTTGCATGAGGGAGTTACTGGGCTGCATACAAGCAGGTGGCTTGTTTTGGCACATCCAGCAGTCAGCGCTGAAGTCTGCAACTCCTGCAGCAGGGAAAAGGCCTCATCCTGGGAAAAAAATACAAAGGGAATTGCAAAGATGTTTTCATTTCAGCTTGCACCCAGCAGCAGCAGGAGATAGAAACTGCTCTGCAACGTGAGGAGCACAAATGGGGCTCTGCAAGCTCTGCTATGGACAGAAAGCAGTGGTGCCTTTTGCTATACTCTGATTTTCTTGTGCTCCCCTTGGGCTAGGTGGAAAAGCTCACATATCATCAGAATGGCAGGAAAGATCATTCTGATCATGCCAAACACTGTTTGTCTTTTTAGTATAATGATCCATAGAGGAGAGAGGCTGCTAGGTGGAGAGAGCAGTGGAGACAACGGGGATGCTGGACCCACAGAGACTCCCCTGCCCTCCACACCTCAGATAAGGAGCATCAATGCACACACTACCTACCTGCACCAGGATTCTGCAGCATGAGCAAACCTTGATGCACACTGAAACTGAACTGAAATTCTGTAGAATGAGATGCTGTGTTTCTCTACTACTCAGCATGCCTACTGGGGCTGGCTGAGACCTCTGCTGCCTGCTGTCACCACAGCAACAGGCCATCTCCCTTCTGCAGAACCGCTGCCAATCTGCTCTGCAGAGGGGCCCAGGGAAGGCTCCCAAAAGGCAGTGCCATGCAAGCAGAGAGGCTGATATTTACTCCTTCTTCTTATTGTACCTAAGGGATATGCTTGCAGCCAAAACAGTTTCATAACTGAACTGAATACACAAACCAGCTCAGTATCCAAGCAGCCAGAAGAGTTTAGTAAATAAATTATCTACGCTTACCAACGACATGCAGAGTTCTCCAACTTGTAAAATGAAGTAACTCCTAAGACTGGAGCTTAGGATAAACAAAAAAAACAAACCATCAAATTCTGCACAACCTGTTTCTAAGTCCAGTACGTTCTGGGTCTATCTACAGTACAGGAGAAAGATCCAAGGTACGCTTCTGCTCCTGTGGGAGGACGTGGGACCCCGCAACCCTGTCCAGAACTGCACCAGTGTAGATGGTTCTCCCCAGCTTTGCCATGGCCATGCATAATGTCAGACTGAAAGGCAAAGATGGCTGGAGGAGGAGGCACTGCAGGGGCTGGAGGGAGAAGTATTCTGCAAGAGCACATCACTTGTTCCCTGACATGAGGCCATAAACTCTGGAGAAGTACTGCAGCCTCACCAACGATTGACTGGGCAGGCTGAACCAGTCAAGTATGCTTTTTTTGTATACTTGCCCAAAACTTGGGGATCATCTATTGAATGTTTGACTCAAAAATAGCTAGAAAATACTAAATAGTGCTACTTTACAGAAAAATGAGGAAGACTGCTGCCTAACTAAATTTCCGTATGACGCTGTACCCAAAACACAATGTCCAAACACAAACTAAGTTTCAAAGAAACTAGGAGGCAACTCTGCCACTGGGGATGAGCATGAGGAGGTTTTCCCAACATTACCGAGGAACTGCCACTAAAGACATGGATTTATTCCCCAATTCATGGAATGCAATTTTTACCCCATGTCATGAAACAGGGAAGAAAAATATTAAATATTCCAACTATCCTTTGCACAACCAACTTTACCTAGAAGTCCTGCAGATTCACTCTGCAACAGGAAGCTATTAAGCACTGTTAAGACAAAGGAGGATTAAGCAGAAAAGCTTAGTAAAAGTTCAGCAGAAGCACACTACTCAGAAAAGTGAAAGACTTACCCTATTTTGTTTGCATGCAAAGGTCACAGTGACCATATAATCAGCTTCCACCACATAGTACCTGTGTACAAGATGAGGCTCAAACTTTTAACTTGCAGATAAAATGTATTTCCCTGTGTCTGCGTTATCAAATCCTCCATCCTCAGGGTATTATTTAGTCTATAAGTAATTTGTTGCTAGTACAATTCTACTCACTGAATTACATCCTTTTGATTAATTAATCACACACTGTTTGCTTTCCTCTCAGCTATTTCCCATCATTCTCCCCACACTGCGCCCATGAAGATGTGCATCATCACAAAGGCAGTAACAGCTATTAAAGCATAATTCCTATCTCAATCTGAAGAGGTGCCACATGCTGTATCAGCATCCCAGAACCCTATGTGCCTCAGTACTGCACTGCACACTGACATGGGTGGGTGAAGGTGCCCAGCAGAGCCCTTGCAGGAGGATGGGTCCTTTCCTCAAATGACACATTTGTTAGCTATTTTTTTTTTCCCTCTGGGCTCAGTTAACAGGAGAAAAGAGATCCTCAGCCTGCCTTGGAGGAAGGATGTTGTGAGACACTGTCTCCAGTACAGAGAGAGCAACGTTTCTGGCTTGAGGCCGCTGCGTGCTTTCTGTCCCACAACCTAATTTCATTTGCCCACAGAAGCTCTATGAGCAGCAAGCACAACACTTCAGGGAAACACATGTCTTTTCATCCCCTCAGGATGTGCTAGCCCATAAAATCATCCCCTACACTTGTGCTGGGCCCATAAAAATCACTTCAACAATGTGTTATTCTTAATTGCCTCAGGCAAGCTAGCCAGGACTGCTGCAGACTCAGTACCAATGGTCTATAAAACCAGAAGAGATACGGAAGAATCTCCTGCACTTCTCAGTAGCACCTACCATTCTGAGCAGCGGTGCTGATGAGCCATGAAGCTGTCACAGCCAGCCCTCCTTGGCTGGAGCACAGGACACATGACGTGGGGTTGCAGAACCATTTACCAGGGCAAACAAGGAAATGTTCCTTCCCTGGAAAGACAAGACACCGTGAAACTTTTCCTATCATTTTCTGTTCTTACAATTTTAGCTCCAATACCAAGTCAACATAATTATGATTTCAGATTTTACATTTGTCTATTCAAGTCGTCTCTGTCTTTGTATAGCACATAGGTTTTCTTTTTTGTATCAATACTGCCAGCATGTTTGCATAGCAATACTGCACCGACCCCAGCCATACAAGCTATCACATTGAATATAAGCTGCTGAAAAATGAATTCTGCTGATGGCTGCTTTCACCCAAAGCTAAGTACAAGGGCACACAAAGGTTTATGCAACGTTAAGAGCTGTCAGCTGTCCAGTACAGGGCCATGGAGACACGTAAGGGACCTTCTCCATGTGTATAAATACTTGATGGGGCAGAGGAGGATTAAAAAAAAGGCTCCTCTCAGGGGTGCCTAGTGACAGTATGGGAGGCAGTGATCACAAACTGAAACAAGGAAAGTTGTTTGAAGATGAGAAAAACCTGGTTTTGCTAGCAAATATGGCCAAGCATTAGGAAGGCTGCCCAGGGAAGCAGTGCATCTCCATCCTCAGGGATAACTCAAGACCTGACTGGACCTGCTGGTGAGCACTGCGCTCCAGAGGACCCAGCATGCAGCAGGGACTGGACAAGGAGATCTCCAGAGGAGTCCATGAGTGGACGAAAACAAACTTGGCTTTAGGGGAGCTTACTTTCCCTGCCCCTGCTACACACCATGAAACTCATTTCTGAACCCATATACTGTACTGTGCACCATGATCTTCCCTCCCACTATAACAAAATACACCTCCTGGAAAGATCAGGTCACCATGAGTCAATGGCAACACAGCTGACAAACCCAGCCCACAGAAGAGACTTGAGCTATTCCATCTTCAGATCTGAATGAGGGCAGAGGCAATACTATTGAAAATCTATATTTCTCTGGTTAGAATAGGTTGCCCCATACAAAGCAGAAGTTAATGACTTGCCTTTTCATAGGGAATTAAATCCTATCACGGTGTTAAAAGAAGCTCAATTATCAAATAACTCCTATCAGATCTATAAACTGTAGTGCAATAAATGAAATGAATGATTTATAAAGACTTATCATAATAACTCAGAAGGAACATGTCCTTTGTCAGTCTGAAACCCTGGCCAAGGATTACTCTTTTACAGCACCAGGGAGAATTGGAAAGAGAATGCACAGCTCACTAAGAGGCCTCAGAAATGACCAGGAGTGCATCCAAATCCCCAATCCTTTAGTGCCTCCCAGTGCACCTGCTTTCTCAGCACTGCATGTGCTCAGGTGTTTGTGTCACTGAACTGCACTTCACCATTTAGTCAGGGACCCAGAGAAGGGAGAGCCTTTGGAAAGCCACCAGCAGCACCCAGAACCACATAGGACACGTCAGGTGGTGCGTGGGAACAGCCTACAAAGAACAGGTAAGAAAAGGAGGAAAAAAAATAAGCTGTTACGCGCTGCTGGAAACTACAAAAGCATAGAAGATACAATGGAGAGTTTAAAAAGAATTGAAATAGGAATTGCCAGTACCTGGCTGCAATACTCTCATGAATATTCATCTTCCAAGAGTGGGATTCTCCATCTGAATACTCATCAAGTCTCATTGCAAACAGTGGATAGAAATCTTCTTCGGAAAGCAATTCAACTCATCTAAAAGTAAATCTATAATTAAATAGGTGATTATCTATTGACATTGTCTTTTCTAGCACCTACAAATGACGGCTAAGGGGACTAAATAAGACACAGACATTTGAAGTTTGGGAAAATAAAGCCCACCTGTAGTGCATTCTTCATAGCATGATGCTATTGAAGAGATTTGAGAGCTACTTGAGACACTGGGACCATGCACTTCTAAAGGGAGCAAATATTATATTGATAAATAGCAGATTTAGGTGCTTGCTCTGAAAGAGACGTTATGTGACGTTCCTTCCTAAAACAGTAAATATTTTTGTATCTTTTTCTTCTGAAGAACACTCGAAGGCTCCATCAGATGTCAGCGAAGCAGTGAACTTACCCATGAACTCTGGGATAGCAGGTCCTGCTGCTGCTCAGGGATGGTGTGCCACCACCTCTGCTGCCTTCAGAAAACAGTGCTCTGCCAGTAATACACACCAAGAAAGGAATTTAATTTTCTCACTACAGAAAGCCTTTCCTCAGAAAATATCAAAGTCCAGAATGGACTCTGGAATGCAAAAAAATAATCTTAGCATAATTTGGTTAAAGAAGCAAACGTATGCCTCATTAAGAATTTAAATAAGGTAAACCCTACACGAGCTTAAAAATGCTTGCACTGAGAAATAGATCTGAAGGCATTCGTTGTGCAATAACCCGTAACATGAGCAAGGGAGTCGTTAAAGTCAGGCAGGTAGTGTTTCTTTAAAACATCCCTTCAAATATCCCTGTGACACACAGCCAGAGCACGACAGCCTGCAGCCGCTCAGCAAGGGCCGCAGCCGCCTGCTGCCTAAAGCCCATGGCTCACGCCTGCAGCAGGCTTTCTGGGGAACCACTGGACTTTTGCAATGTGTTAGAGAAGCAGACAAAAATGTTACAACGTGTGACAGGGTTACTGAGGTGTGATGTCCATTAGAAGCCACTTAGCTTTATGACACAATATGATTTGGCACCGGCATGCGAGGATATGCTGTAAAAGCCAGTATGAATTACATTATGATGTGAAGAGGGACTCATTAAATTAGGAATAGGATCTCTCATAGAAGCCAATAAGCATCAGACGGAGCTGTGGAAAGAGTTCATTACATTAGAATATAAAAAGGTGGGCTGTTACATTTTGATTTGTTAAAAAAGCCAAAAGGCATCACATGAAAAGGGCCTATCATCATGTTACAACGTGCAATAAAAGCCAATATAAATTGCATTATGATTTTAATAGAGTAGTCATTGAGTTACAACACATAATTGAAGCCAGTAGGCCTTATGTAAGGCTGTGAAGCAGGGTTTGTTATCTTCATAGAAACACACAAACCCCAAGACTGCGCATGACAACACGAAATGGGGCTTCTCCAGACTGACACAAGAAGAGCTTTTCACACTCATTCTGCATTATACAATGGAAGCCAATGGAAAAATGAATGATGACGTGTGGAAGGGTACACTTCCTAACCATAGGCAATAGCAAGGAAATAAAAATTTCAGCTAAATGGGACAGGATGGATGTAAGATTAGCAGCACCACAAAATCAGACCTGGTAGGACAACAAGGAACAGGAATCACGCAGGCTGCTTGGCCATGTGCTGCCAGCATACAGCACAGCACGATGCAGCTGAAGCCCCATTGTTGTTTCATTTTCAGGAAGGTGACCAGAGAAGCATGTAAGATACCTGTGTAAGGACTGAGCCTTTTGCCCAGAACAAAAGGAAACAAAACACTACAATAACCAGCAGAGAAACTGTGCTCATTCCTGGCGCAGCTGGTGGTGGCACTATTTTAGCAATGACACTCCAAATTGACCTGATGATACAACAAGCACAGCCAAGTCACTGCTATTTGCTACCAATGGTCAGCATTGGCTCCCACCACAAAGGTTTAACTCAGAGTTGAAAATCCTCCTTCCTATGTGCACCCTCACGTTCTCAGTGAGAGCAGGACACAGCCGTGGGCAGCACGCAGCCCCAGGGGTTCCAGCTGCATGGCAGCTCCTGTCCCTGCTGCCTCAGGAGCCGGGCTGCTAAAGGCAAGGAGGGAAAGGAGCTGTGCCCAGCCTGGCTGCCCGCAGAGGGCAGCTTCGGTACCTGCTGCAGGGAGCGAGCAGGGAGGAGCCGGGCAATCATTTAAATCAATTAGCAAGCAACGTTTCCATTTAGACATGTAGCTATGTCAGGAGCTTTCCAAGAGTCTGTTTCTTCTCATAGACTTTTTCCCCCGGCATGTTTTTAATTACGGCCAACGCTAATTTTAACGAGTTGTCTGCCTTCAGTTCTGCGTGACTATAATGTTCTCCAGCTGACTTTAAAAACTCAGAAGGTTTTAACTTCTCGGGCTGCATTCTCAATGAAAACAGCCGCCCGCTGCACGGCTTGGCAGCTGGCCGTGCTCCCTCTGGGCAGCCCTGAGCTGGGCCCCGGACAGCCCTGCCGTGCTGCCACTCACCGAGCTGCCTCCTCCTCTGGCTGTGCTCCCTGGGGATCATGCAGCTTTGATACACTTTCAAGTAACAGGAAGCATTAAGAGACCTTCAAGACACCAAGGAAAAACGATGATCACCCAGGTAACCTCCTGCATGACAAAGCACACAAAGCATCACATATGATTCCTGTGTCAGGACAAATCTTTTCTGTTCAGGTAAGATACAGTTACGGGAAAGGTTTGGTCTTGACATGAAGCAATCCAAGTTAGCGTTGAAAGACTTAGCAACTTTTCAGCAAACTTTTCTTCCAAGAACAGGGGATAGTGTCAACATCAGGGGACTGATTTTGTTCAGAAAAGGAGAGAAGATTGAAAGCTGATGCCCAGAGCCTTCTGCATGCATCGAGGTGGGCAAGGGGCTGGCAGGGATGCTGTACAACACTGAGAACATCAGCACCGAGTGCATCCCTGAAACGTTCCTCACATACCTGGCTCCTGGCCCATCTTGATCTCAGGCTCTTACTACAGTTCAAGAGCATTCAGAACTCAAATTATGCAACAATGACTCTGCTGTTATCACCAGGACAGGCTTTTCCACTTCTAAAATATGTAGAGCACGTGAAATATCCCACTGGTTTTGCCTGGTAGTACCCACAGATGCAAATCATCACTTCTCTTACTTTTCATTTTTATATCACTCACATATCTCCTGAAGAAGCCTGAAAGGAAAAACATGTTCACCTGTTTCATGGAGAATTCAGAAGGTCCAAGTTCCTGTGTCACTGCAAAGAAACATGTTCTGTTGTTCTCTGAGCCCATACACCTGCTCTGAAACTATATTTGTCTTCACTTATTTTCCTAACACTTGTGCTATCCACCTGGACTCTTTTTTTTTTTTCCTCTCCACATCATAAAGCATTTATTAATTTATTTTTAAGATCAAATGCAGCTTTCAGACTTTCCACCTCTTTGGGAGTTTTATAGTTTACTTTAACAGTTTGGAAAACCCTCTCATTTTGACAAATACTTACGTTCCTGCAATGAAGCAGAATGATGCTCAACCCTTACTGTATCCATGAATAAAATTACACCTACAAAACCACTGTAACACAGGAAAATAAATCAAGTTGTGATGAAATGGGGCTGCAGGCTGAATGGTGCCCAGCTATAGCTGCAATTAATTCAGCAATTAATTGCCGAAGTTTGGTATCATCCAGAGAGAAACGAGGCACTGTTGCCATGAGTTTTGGCCCCCAATCTTGAGGTCAACCCTGCCCCAGTGATACAGAATAACAGCAAGATTTGTATTATTACATCAGAATGAAGAGAGCCCCTTTCTCAGACCCACGCTCTATCTCCCATGAACCTGCTTTATTTCGCTTTAGTCAATGCTGCATTTCTCTCCAGACAATCAGATATTTCTCTCCAGATATATTTGTACCACACTTTACTGTTGTATTTTTCTCTTCCAGATTAGAGGTTAATTCACAGCGTAATGAAGTCCTACAGCTCAAGTATATTCCCAAAGCATGCCATACACCACATGTAAATGTACTGATATCTTACACTCTACGTCCATAAATCACAGAGAGCATTGAATACAAAAAACAAGACTTTCAAAACCATTACATTATTTGAGAGCGAACCCAAATGGCAAACCAAGCAAAGCAGCTGGATGGGGCCCTTCTGAGTCACTCCAAAGTGACAGCAAACCCCTCAAACATTTTGCACAGCATCCGTCTTGTTCCCCACCTGAAAGAGAACTCCTCTTCGTTAGCACGTAGGTAATCAAGTCCCTCAAGTTGACTCTTAGTAACACTTTGGGTGCAGGTGTGAGCCCATCTTTAGTGGGCCACAACACCTTGGCAGAATAAGCTGCTTAGGTTCAGAAACAGAAGCCCAGCTAGAGCCCCAGAGGTAGTTCTACACAGCTGCATGGAGATTACAAAAGGAGGAAAAAGGCATCTGCATCAAAGCCCTCTCAGTGGAAATCCCACTGGATCCAATCAGCTGAACCTGCCCCTACATGAGCAACACACATCCACACGGCCATGCAGCAGGGCCCCATGGCACGGCCCTCGTGCCATCACTGTCTAAGACATCACAGGGGGAAGCATCTAGCACTGCAAACTGATGCCTGATTCATGGGCTTGTCATTATTCATGGCTATAAAATATTAGAATGCTCTAAATAAGTAAAAACATTTTTGCAGCTGCTGCAAATGTTTCATTCCTAGATGTAAGCCTGGCCGAGAGCACAGGGATCTGCATAAGTGCCAAATTCACAGTGAAGTAATTAGTACTTTAAAAATATATAGACCTAATGTGGTATGCTTAGGATTTAGCCAGTGCTTGGACACGGCCAATGCTGATAACTGGCCACAAATGCAAACGTTGCCCAGGCTGCTCTCTCCCAGACAGGTAACTTTATCCTTATCCCAAAGGTGTGGAAGAGCAAGGATGAAGTGTTACAGAATTGGAACGACGTCCCGGGTTACAGATGTGTAAAACAGCTGGGCAAATGATGTCATTAAAAATACTTTGCCACCTCTGCTACTTGCTCTTGTTATTAAAAGCAGACATTAACTTTCTTTACCTAATCGCACTGTGTAAACCTGTTGTGTCAAGTCCTCAGCGTGCTCTGTTCCTAATTAACAAAGACAACCCACAGCTGCTTCCCATAAACTTCTCTGAGTGGCTTTGAACTTGCCGTGCTGCAACGCAGATGTATTTTGCTTCTGAAATGCACATTTTTATCTGGTTAACAGAGGCTTCATCTGAAAATCTACGCATGCTCTTTTCCAATCCCAAGGCCATGGAGCATGCATGAACCATAACTCAACATGAGATGGAAATCAAGCCATAATGCTTTTTGTCCATCTTTCCATTGCAGACAGACAGAACTTCAACTCAAATCAACCAAGTACCTACCCAGCTGCTTGGAACTCAGCAGGAAGGTCCAAATTCCCCTAAAAACAAATAAGATCTCAGTGGCCTTCTGGTCCCAAAATGCAGTTTCTATTAATAAAGAGGAAACAGTATGTGCTTCAGAAGACACGGCCCTTAAGAATTATTAATAGTGTTGTAGGTCCTGATGGCACCACCCTTCCAGTAGAGCAAATTTAAGTATTTCTGGGAACCTTCTAGCTAAGCTTTCACATCTGCTGCACTACTGACAGACAAAGGCTTCAGATGAACTCGGCGCTCCCATGCCCTGCTGACTGCAGTCACCACCAGGGCACGTGGTTGATCATCACACAAATAAAATCAGGATGGCAATGAGAATCAAACTCTATCCCAAAGACGCATGCATTTTCCCATATTTTAGTTTTATTATGATAGGATCCTGAACTACGAGCATTATAGACACTGTTTGCTTGCTGTTTCCCAATGTCCCTCAGTGCCAGCACAGCCCATCAGGGAGAGCTGTGTCTGCAGCCACATAGAGAGTATCTTCTTCCCAAGAACAGCACAGCTCCCCTCATGGTAGGAGGAAAAAAAATCTGACTATGTATTAGTAAACATGGATAAAAGCAGATTATTTGATAATCCTATTAAATTGCAATAGGTTTTAAATAACTCCACCTGACAGCATCACAGCTGTTTTTCTCAGCTGTGCAGCAGGACATCACACCAAGCAACTTCATGGTGTCTCTTTACAATGACTGGCAGTGCGCCCCAAAACCTGCATCCTGGATAACCAACCGGCCAGCTTGCAGTGAGGATACCAAAGAATAACCCAGCACACAGAGTCAGAGGCAGAACAAGCAGGTATATTCCCTCTGCTCTAAAGTTCAAGAGATGTTCACAATTCCACCTGGATTCAGGACCTTACGGCCTTTCACAGAGCCTTGTAACAGACTAAGGTCACATCTGCTGCTGCCATATCTCCACATACGCTGAAAGATAATTTAGTTCCCACTAAGGTCTAAACAAACGGTACCTTTTTTTCTGTACAGGAAAGCCCACTAGTTATTAACGACCGCAGTGACAGCACCTCATAATTAACATGGAGCTCTGACTACACCTATTAATAACATGGATTTCTGAGGGTCATCAGGGCACAGCAAGCAACCGCTCTGCCCCTGCTTTTTGTAAGTATGCCAGCAACAGACAGCTCTGCTTCAGCATTTCTGTGGCACGGACCTCTGAGATGTAAATACACGTGTAGCAAACACACTAAGTGACTGAGGCACCAATCTTCCTAAGAAGAACTCTTATTAAGCTGTTACTACTCTGAAGTAAACACATTGAAGGCACAATTTGATTTTTATACTCAATTACAGCTTATTCTTAGTTTCCAGCCCCAGAAAGCCTCTGTGGCTTTCTACAGGTATTCATTTATTTTATTCCAGATGAACAAAAGGTATCAAAGCAGAGGATAATAACAGAAGAATAATGAAATAATTCATTCCTTTGGGGGAAGTTTCACACGTGCAGCTCATTCTTCTATAATGCTATTGCAAAGAGATGCTTCTCTTTCAAGTCAAAAACAGTAATAATACCAAAAGTGAGAATGGCCTTTTTGCAAGCAGACTTCTTGCAGTATGCTTTGTGTTTATTGTTTGGTTGGTTGTTTTTAATCCTTCAGAGGGCCTAGCAAAGGGTGTAAAATGCTTCCTAATCGATCACTCCTAGAGGCAATGAAAATGCTTTCAGCACAAGAGCTGAAAGATTTTATTATTCCTGGTAGAATCACTATTAAAATGGAGAAAAGGTGATAAAGCTCCTTACTAGGAAAATACTCACAGCTAGAAAATGCAGAGTTCTCAGCAGAGGGCACGGCTGCCTAGAGAGAAGAAAAGCAGGGATAATTCCAGGTCCATCATAGCTGCTTGGCTACACAACCAGAACATTTGCTGATTCAACTTAGCAAGTTCATTTTACCCTGAAAATAGCTCCTCTATGCAAGGAGGGATTCTCTACCATGTACACTTGAAGGGACAAGCTATCCTGATAGATGTTTTCTTGTCACATTTCATAACACAAAATTCTGTTGTTTTGTTATATTATACCCTTTACAAAGCAACTAGAACATGCTATCTGTACTATATTAATTTTTCACTGCCCGAATACTGCTTTGTTCACTCAACTCACAAAAGACATGATGGCATAAACCACAGATAAAACAATTTTTTTACTGCTTTTCTTAACGTACCTCAAGCACTGAAACTCTCGAAACACCACAGCCCACGTGCTGTGACTGACAAGCAGATGCTAGGGTTATAAGCAAAAAAAAAAAAGAAAAGTGAAACAAAGAAAAGCTCTGTGTCCACCACAGCAACCAGGTTGCTCAGTTGCTGGGCTTTTGTTTTTTTTTTCCTATGGAATCATCAGGGGACGTATGCTCACAGTCCTTATTTGATGCTCTGGTTTTACAGCCTTTTTTATTCCTCAGTCCAGCCATATGTCTTGAGTTACTCAACTTCTATCTCTGCAAGGTGTGAGAAGGCACAGGAGCACCGCAGCCCGGTGATTTAACAGCACACCTCCTCTCCATCCCAGGGCCACGGGGTCTGTCCTGAAGATAACCCGCAGATCTCTGCCCACACCAGCTATGACTCACTTGCCAGGAGCAGCACAGGGGGACAGGTTTGTTTAGATTAATGCTATCATTGCTGGTAGTTAAAAAAAAGAAAGAAAGAAAGAAAGAAAGAAAGAAACACTTTTGGTCATAAACTAATTTGACAGGAAGAAGCCATTAACATTCTTGTCTTTAAGACCACCCTGAGTCTGTAAAACTGACACAAGCAGTTTGGCTAAAACTCGCTCAAAAGAATACGTGAGCCAAAACTCAAACTACTCCACAAACTACACTTCAGCATGGCTTTCAAGGCCTTTTTTCTCAACAATACATCATTAATATTGATGGTTTATAGCAATACGTGTCCTCTTTGGATGCAACAACAGAGTGATGGGATTTGGCAAATTAGGGAAAGCACCGCTGAGGAGCAAAGTGAAGAGGGAAAACCCCGTTCATACCTGTCTCACCTTTATGGAAGCAGTGGTGAAAGAGTTTAGGATAGGCTAAGGCTGATGGACAATGGAAAAGGCTGCTTGCCTTTAAGTGACACTTGGAGTGGACGGCAGATAAAGACACTTCTAGAACAGCCTCATGACTGGCTTTGCTTTCTCCTCCATTCACTCTTTTCAGGAATAAGACTCGTGCTTGCATTTTGAGGCTGCCTGGGCAGCAGGCACCTTCAGCTATGGGGAAATATGTTCTTGGGGTTGGGAGGGCAGAACCAAGAACAGGAACCTACCCAGTGACAGCACAGCTCAGGAGGCTGCAATTCACCCATACACCAAGCAGCGAGGGAAAGTCTTCTATTCTGGTCTGGATAACCTCTGAAACATTCGGATGCTTTTCCAAATCCCTTTGGCTTGGAAACCAGGCTGGCAAGCTCCCCAGCAGTCTGATTTTTTTTTTTTTTTTTTCTTTTTGGCTGGTTTTCCAGTGCTTCCTGTTTTTGGCTGGGATGGAAATACCACAAGAATGGTCTTCCTTGAGTATTCCAGAACTTTCACTTCCAGTCCCACCTCAAGCTAGGGTGTGCCGAAGCATGCGGAAAAGACAGACTAAGAAGCACAGCCTGGTGGCATGGCAGCCTGGAGCTCCTTGCTGTGCATGCTGGCTGCAAGGCTTGGTTGCTGTGGGAGCAGCAAGCTACCTCTCTGGCAGCAAACTGCTCTTTAACCAGCAAACCATAGAGCTGTGTCACATGGATATGCATTTTTAATGTTCCCATCATCAGGGTCTCCGAGTTCCTCTACAAACAGCACAGCTGGGGTTGGTTTTCAACTCTGAAGGGCTTTGTTTTTCTCTCAATTCTTCCATTAGTTGAAAGTCCCTCTATAATGCTCAAGATACAGACAACATGTACTGCAGAAATAAATAACATGGAGCTCAACAGTGCTTACCCCCAATTTAATGCAGTCATTAACAAATCTCTGATGGGACTGAATTCGCTTTAATGAGCGTGCACTTCTTGATCCAGGGACCAGATCTAGATAGCCAAGTTTCAGTTGCAGCATCAAACGCCTCAGACAGTGCTGATCCTACAAGCAGAACAAGATGACCCACTGCTGGGCAGCAGCTGAGCACAGGGGCTGGTGCTGTTGGTCTCATGGCATTGCTAGAGCTGTTAAGGCATTAGTAACAATGCCTAATGTAAATTGTGTACTTTTCATCATTTTGTTTACCTCAGAGTAATTACATGGTCACACTGTAACCTATATTCTCCCCCAGTGACCCCACTGCAGGCGTACAGACTAAGCTCAGATACTTTGAATAATTACTGACATGAATAAAGAGCCTGAAATCCCCAATTCCTATGGAAGCAAAATCAGTGCAGCACACACACAAATATCAACAGCAGCACCTATAGCTCGCCCAGAAGGGACGACAGAAGGGCATGGCAAGGACAATTTCAGGGTTTCCTACCTGAGATTATGGAAATCTGTGCTGCTCATGTTGTAACACACAAGTAGAGAACGATTCATTGAGGAACACTCCATTAAGAAATCCCAATATATTTCTCTGCTCACTTTAGTCAGTGCACGCTACAGTGTTTGGGGGTTGTTTGATGGCTTTTTTGAGAATATTGATTAAAATATTTCTCACCCAGGAACACCAATAAGCAGAAGTTCTCCAACAAAAACACTGGAGCACTAATGCACTGACTTTATCCCTTTTTTGCATGTTTTCATTTGTACAACCATGGGAAATTACCATCTGCTATTCACTGATGCTGGCAATCTGCATTACATTCTCATACTTACTCGGAGTGCTGGAATAAAGGAACTCTTTTCACTAACAAACAATCCAGGTATGTGCTTCCTCACTGCCTCCAGTAGCATACAACAGCCTGTTAAAGAATAACTGCCGCTGTTACCGACCGGTACTGCAGAAGTTCTTCAAATTCCTTGACCAAATTTTTCAGATCTAGAAAATCTGTTGAGACCCAGAAAGAGTTCACATATTTCCAAACCGACCCCAACTGCTGTCTCGTGTCTTCCTTTCTGCTGAAGCAAACTCCCTGATAATACCGAAGGATGCAAAGTGATGAACTACTGAAGCAGCAAAAGCATGAGAGAAGCACTTGTTCCAGGGGTTACTCGTACCTACCTCTCAATAGCTAGAGACAGAACATTACACAAAGCACTTGCATACATTTCTTCTCATTGTCAAGCTTCGAAAACAAAGCTGAAAGGTTAAGCACACTGTTACAGATGCATGGGACAGGAATTAAACAAGCACTTCAACACACCTTGAACTCTCAATGTGTACTTCAGACCCAGATTTTTCTGTGACTGAAGTACATGCTGAAGAACTTTGCTGAACAGGCAACAGTCACGGGATGACATGTCCATTTAGAGCTGATGGATGTGCTTGAGCACTTCATTGCACAGATAAAAAAATCAGATAGTTTAAATGTAATCATAGTGCTTAAGCTTCAAGTTCAGAAAAATTCTCCATAGTATTTGTTATTACAGAGTGAATGTAGGGTTTAATCTCATTTTCACTCAGCTATTCATTGCATTTCCATTTAAAACTTTTAAAACAGGCTAACAAATTAGAGCAATTCCAGCCCAATTACCAACAAAGCTTTCAGCTTTATCTGAGGCTTTTCACCTCTGTTATCACAGAAAAACCATTCCCACTATCTAAATAAGCTCAATTTTGCCAGTCATTGCAGCATACTATAAATACACATTTTAGCCTTCTGGGTCCAGAGGAGAAAAAAAGAAATGGGGGGAGGATGGGTGAGGGGAAACCACACTTTAAATGTCAGGCTGAGATCCTCTAACAACACAGTTCATGCAACAGCAGAGTAGGCATGGCTGTGTTCTGTTGTTTTATTTCACTAGAAAGCCACGCAGAATACAAGAACTAAGCTAGATAGCCATTTGGCTCCAGGAGCAGTAGAGCTGCTCATCTCAGACTGCCAGCAAACGAAAGCAGCTGTGTGCACAGAACAGAGCATAGGGGCACAAGGGAAGACCACACCTCTGTTCCCTGCAGGCATTCCCCACAGCAGCAGCCTCCTCTAGGGCCAAAACCGCACCAAGGTGACAGGATCACGTCTGACAGCCTCCACAAGCACAGCCTGCAGCTCCTTGAAGAGCAAAGGGATATCAAGCACTTTTCCTCAGAAGTTACTTCAGGAGGTATCCTTTGCTGCAACTCCTCTCATGTTCATGGCACTGACCATGGTCAGCCCCACATACATGCTGTTTGGATCACCTCAGCTATGACTTAGTGGGGATGCTATACACATTCTCCATTGGTTATTTGCCCAAGGATGGTGTGGCCCATGCAGCATTCTCTACAGACATAATGCAGTCAGGCTGTACTCTGCCACGCTGGGAATACACCAGCTCTGCAAGCCCACAGCACGGGGAGATGGGCTCCTATCAAAAGGGGGACAGATTCACATACCATGATGCCATCAATTCAACAGGGCTTGCACGAAACTAGAGCAATTCTAACTTGCTGCAGAAGCTGGACTAGTCCCAGGATCAAGTCAGCAAAAATAGCTCCAAGTCACACTTGTTTTCCCTTGCCTGGTCTTGGTTCAAACACAGCTTGGGCAAACCAGAAAATCTGGATCACATGCTTCTTTCTAAGCAACATTCTTGGCATTCTGAACTTCTGGCAAAGGAGGAAAAGTTGCAATTAGCACGCTAAGAAGACATGTATGTGTTGAAGCTAAAGCATGGACCTTCATTGAGAACAGAAGCACGGGGCCATGGTGAAATGTTGATAGCATCACATTACCTCTATTAACTGCCAACGTTAAGCCATCGCAGCCACATCCCTGGGCAGGTCAGTGCTGGCTGAGACACACCACGGCCACCAGCTCCAGCGGGGTGGGGGCATCCATGCTGATGGAGGACTGTCCTGTCACAAAGCAAAGCAGCACTAGCATCAGCTACTTTGACATCTGCCCTCAACTTGAAAAGTCTGCTCTGAGAAAGCTTGTTCAACTTCAAATGAGAGGATGAGTGGAAAAATATATCATTTTTCTGCCCAACTGAGATACGCAGATTGTGCTATTAAGATGAACAGCACAGCTTCTCTTTCAACACTTGTTATCTAGCCAGTGCTACTCTTCACTTCCCTTTTCATCAAGAAATCAAGTCCTTTGTAGCTGAAGAGCAGCAGGCAGAACAAAGTCCTCATGTTTACAGCTGCCCTTTCACTGCAGTCACAAGCCAGCATTAAGAAGAAAAAAGAAATCACTCTCACAGGGCTGCAGTGGACTCTTTCAGCTGACAATGAATATAGTGCCTTCCAGTTTCTTCACAATATTTTACTGGCAGGAAAATTTAAGGGGGTGAAAAACAGAAACACTGCAGGATGCACAAGAAAAGGGAAATTTGCACTTGCAACAATTCTTGTGTTGCAAACTTGATTGACAACTATGTTCTCAATAAACAGACCAAATGTGTTCCATCAGTTATGCATTTTGAATAAGCAAAAGAAAGCTGCAATAATGAACTGAAGGACTAAACATTATCCAACGAGTTGGTGACAGAACCCTCCTTATGGGCACAGCAGAGGAAAGAAATGGCATTTCACTGGAAGAATAACAAATAATTACACTGAAAAGCCTAACAGCACAATTTTTAAAAGCACTTTCATGACTTAGGATCGATTCCCTGATTTTGCAAGTAAAATTTGATTTTCCTCATCTATGTTACCTGAAAAATAAGGATTTGATTTTTGTTATCTCGATGTTATTACTTAATGCACCTTCATGCCTCTTTGCAAAGTGAAAAAAAATAAGTATGGTTTCCAGAGTACAAAAATGATGACTCATATAACAAGCTCAATGAAGCAGGAGATTGCAATATTAATCTCACCACAGATGATCTGAATACTCGTGGATGGAGTTCACCACCAAGCAATCTCTTGAATGCAGTGCACTTCTGCTTACCAGTGCCAGCAATGGGCGCATCATACACAAGTTATAGTTACACACAGCAGGGCAAAATTTCACCTTCTTTCCCAGCGACAGCCTAAGCACTGTCTAGCATTTATTTTGTTCATAGCCTAAGGTCCAAGATTAGGTAAATTCACAGTTATCTGCCAAGAGAGATAACAGATTTCATCTTAGATTGCTATAGATAAAGAGCAAAAAAAAAAAAAAAACAAAAAAAAAAAACCAGCACCAAATTCACCTGGACACACCTCTGCTCAGGTTTCCACCTGTCTGGCTTGGTCATGGCATGTTAAAGGAGAAAAGCTAGAAAGAAGAAAAACATTTTGAAGGAAGAAAGTGTTAAATGTCCCACAGATATTTCTTTCAGAAAGTGACCAACAATGTGATATAGCAATTATTTAAACCATTGTAAAGAGAAATATCCCAAGTTGAGACTTCACTGGCAGTCTCTGGACGCTCTCAGACATGGCGTTTGGATTTTGGGCGGTACTGTGTGGAGCCATGGGTTGGACTCAGTGATCCTCGTGGGTCCCTTCCAACTCGGATGATGCATGCGGTGGCATGGAGGCTCCCACTGCTGCAGGCTGTTCTGGAGTGATGCTGCTGGCCTGCTGTTCACTGCTCCCCAGCAAGAACCATATCAATTTGCTGTTCTCCCTCACAGCTTCCCCATATTTAGACTCCCCTCATCTTGTACCCCAAAAAAAGCAGACCAAAGAAGACACACTGCTCTTTAAAAGTTATTTACACAGCCCATTTTCCCCACCTGATTTATCAAACCAATAAGTGCTGCCAGCTAGCAGGTGGGGACAAAGCCAGAGGCTGCCTGCCCCCATCCCACAAGCTTCCCAGGAGGAACTGGTGCCAGGTCCCACAACACAGGCACCAAATGCACGCTTCAAATGCAGCCAAACTGTTTTCCTGACATGGAGAGAAGCAGCTCAGCTTTATTCTAGCTGAGCCTCTGCGTTGCTCATCTGCAGCACAAGATATTTTGTAGCACTACTCAGCTTCAGAGCCATTGCAATTTATTTACTACAGGAAAAGAACTGCTGAGCAGAAAGCTCCAGAATACAACCAGCTAGAATGCCAGCTACGTGCCCAGTCATTGATAAGAAAACAATGTACCTGTTACTCCACTTTGATTCAAGATGTTGCTGTCAAAGATTCCAGCAACCACTGTTTCTGTACCAAAACACAATGTGCATCTGCTTTTCACCCTGCATATTCTCTCCAAAGCTCTCAAGGTCTAATTGTAAAATGAACTTTCACTAAGTAATGAAAAATCACATAAAACACTGATTTCAAAAGATGTGTTAATAGTGGCCATAACTTCTGTGTCATTTTTAAAATTTTCCTCCCTCTTTTCTTCCATAGTTTGCATCACACATGCAATTGGCTTTGACTACAAAACAAGCACTTTGCACCATGTGCAAGACCGGCATCAAGTACATTATAGATCCTGAGAAATTAAGAGCAGACAATTGAGCTGTTATCTCAGCATCATGTTTATGCTTTTTATTTTTGTCAAGGCTTCTCAGAAGTAACGCAGCATTTCATAAACCTCTGGCAGGCTCTGGAGAGGATCTGGGTCTTTTACATGAGATAATGTAAGCTTTCTTTCTGCTCGCTTGGAGCAGGTCGTTTTGGGAACCACCCAAACTCACTTCAAAATATTTCGTCCATGTGCCAGAAATGGCTTTTGAAGTGCTGTGCCCAAGCCACAGGCGGCTCGGTGCCAGCAGGCGCGAGAGCCGGAGCAGCAGCCCATAACAGGAAGCGTGTCAGCACTATCTGTCCAACAAGAGGGTGGGGAAGAGACAAGGGAGTGGTGCAGACACTCATTGAGTGGAAAATCATCTGACATGTCCTAGGTCTAGGATCAGATCATGGATGGGTCAAATGACATCCATTCAACTCTCGAGATCAAACAGGGCTTTATTCTTTCATATTTTTGGCCCCTGGTTGCGAGAGCATGTTGTAATATCATGCTTTTTAAAGTGCAATATGCAGGAAATCATATTTGAAGGGTCTGGCATGTATGGTATTTTTACGAAGTTCACTTTTCCCTTTTGCTTTTCATCTGTTTTCTACTTTTTTTTTTTTTTTCTTTCCACCATGCGTTTCCTTCTGATTTATTGTTTTATTATTCTATTTTTAAAGTAAGAAATATTTCAACTTAAGAGTTTTTAATGTAACTCATATGAAAATTAGTGATGGACAAACCTCAGGCTTTTGAGAGGTTTGATCTGGTTAGGAGAAGCATCCAGAAGTTCAGAGGCTTATCCAAAGCTAATCTGAAAATGTCCAAACCTCTTCGGTCTAGACAGAGGCACAGCCACCCGTTGGCTCAGGACTCCCACCACTAACTGGGCTCGCCTCTCTCATTGCTGCTCCCTTGCCGAACATCCAGGGCTGGTTCTTACCAAGTCCTTGCTGAAGAGCACACAGGATACGCAAGCACACAAACAGGGCTCTTGGGCATCTGTTCTGCAAAGCAACAAACAGATGTTTAAGTCTTATAGGAATCAGAGAAAAAGCACGCACTTAAGGCCCCTGTTTAGCAGTAATGTTTTGCTGAGGGCTCATACTATGATTCCGACTTGTCATGTCCCTGCCCTCCAATTGCCATCATTGTGCTTCGAAGCTAAGATCCAGTGCCTCAATGCACCTTACATAACAGCACCTATTTCATCAAACACAGAGGAAGGAATGTCTCGGCACTGGATGTCACACGCCAGTCAGGCTGATAAGGATAGATAACATTTCTGTGACAGCTTCATAAAAGCCTTGGTGTATCAGCCTTGGTATCACCTGGAACTTGTTCTATTCACTGTTTCAAGGGGTCAAAGCCTGAACTCTACTAAGAGGCCAAATACCATCACAAAATCAGGTACACCTGGTACAACCACATCAATAAAGTTCCTTCACTAAATTTCAGTGGTTCCCAATATTCTCTAAAAATGAAGAAATCCAAAGTATCAAATGCCAACACTTTTCTCAGTATCACATCTCCATCTTGTCCATCTCCGAGCAGCAGGACTACATTCAAAGCAGTACAAACCACAATTCCACAGAGGTGGCCTAAAGCCATGTTGAGACTTGTCACAAAATTTGCAGATCAGAGCTCAATAAACACTGGCTCAGCACGAGTCACTCACAGAGAACAGGAGCTCTGCTGTCACCAGCACCTGCTGTACACCAGAAATGAACGTGTTGAGGAAACTGAATGCAGCAGCACACAACTAAGAATTCCTTGTGACTATTAGCACTGAAAGGAAAGCAGGCTGAAGAAAAACTCGGGTGAATCCATACAAGCAGAGAGGACAAAGGACACATACTGATCCTGAACTGGGCACATTAGAGAACAACAGTTTTGACAGGAATGATTGATTATACGGGTAAACGACACAGAAATCTGGAATGTTTTTTTTCTGCAGAAGATTCTAGGGTGTTCCTCATCAAGAAAAAGGACAACACAAAGAAAACCAGGATGGAAATAACTTGAAAATACTTTTAAAGGGGCCTGGCATCCTGGGGCAAAAAGAAGACACCAGGATAGGAAGAGAGGACTAACAGTGTATGGAGGTGCCACAGAAAAACTGGGAGGCAACAAAGTCCTTGCTCAGATAGAAACTGCTGTGTGAGGTAGAAAGTTGATGGTGATACCTTCAGCCAACGAGGAGCACAGTGGGAAGATGAGGAAGGATACCATCTGCAGCTCACACACACACACCAGAGTCACAGCCCAGCACAGAGCTACAATTCCAAAAGTGATTATAAGGTTTTACTTAACAGTTCTGTGTGGGACAATTCAACTACTTCAAGCTCTAGCAAGTTGCTAGTGATTGATATACCAATACGTCTCAGTGACCTCAACGGTTTACAATCTTTTTTTTTTTTAAAAAAAAGAACATTCCATCTCAAATAGCATATAATCAATCTACAGAATTTCATCCAGCAGGCAGTCCTGTGGCCCAATTCTGTGCTGGCAGTGGAGTCTTTTTATGAGCATTAGGAACAATCCCAGTTACAAATGAAAGCATTAAGATCTTTTACCACCTGAATTTGGAAGATCCTCTCTTACATTTTGTTTAGAACTTTAAGAACTGGGGAAGAGGAGAAGCTGAACTATACGCACGTTTTTTCTTGAGGCCCTTCTAGATGTTCATTTATCAGCAATACCGTCAAGTAGCCAGAGCTGGCAGACCTGAAGGACAAGAAGCTGCAAGTCTTGCTCCACTAGCTGAGAGAAATGCCACGTCTTTGATCAAATTACAGCCTAACATCCACTCACATAGGTAAAATAAAGATCTTGGTACTGAGTTCATTCACACCCACTGAAACTCAGAGCAAACAGACTGGCACAGTGTATCTGGAAAGATAAATTAGAAAAGGCAAAGGGCAGAACACTGGAAGACTGATTTCCTCCCTGCTCAATGCCAAATTCTTTTTATCAAAGGGATTTATACAAGCTTTCTTGGGAAAAGAACTCAGTTTCTCAAAGGGTTCTGGCTTTATTTAGGGAGCTTTACACCAGGAATCTAACTTTCAAGGCTAGGAAAAGGAGATCCTTACGGAGATTTCAATGCTTTGTCAACAAGAAGAGAAATAAATGCTTGAAATGGCAAAAAACCTGATCTAATTTCAAATTGCCATTGCTTTGCTCTGCTCTTTATTTTTCAAAACAAACAAAAATACATCCATCTCCCCTCTTCTTATAACCCATTTTTCTGACTGTGACATCTTAGAAAAACTAATCAGTATTATTTTTCCAACACAGCTTCAGTATCAATGAGCCATGTTATGCATTCTACAACACTACAGATGTATTCCCTCTCCTTAGAGCTATGAGCTGCACATATGTATCTAACCGTACACCATGTTATGTGGTGTTATGAGGTGAGGCTCATGAACTACACACTTCGTCACTCTTTATCCTCAAGTGGTGTCTGATGCCATACACAGGATAACAAACACGGCTGCAGAATTCCCAGGATCGTGTTGTGATTCATCTATACTCAGACATTCTGGAAGACAAGCATCTGAGACCGGCCAGAAGTGGAGTGGAACAACTGTTTGCTGAGGGCTTCTTTTGCAAAAAAATATTTTAAACATTCTTCATTTTTCCGAATATCAATTCAGCTTCCCACTCCCTTTTCTAAAGCTTTTCCTCTAAAGCGGATAACATTTATGTCTGACCCTGAAATTCCACGTGAAATGAATTATACACCCAGTGATTTGAGCTTCCCAGAACAATAACTGAGAGACAGTTTGGCCTTCTTAAAAGAGGTGATTTGCAAGTCTAGATGCATCCAGGAGTGCCTTATAAGGCAGCCCACCAGACCTGCTTGCCATGCAGTTAACCGTGCGCTATCATTCCTTAATTTCTCACAGCTCACTATTCCAAAATACCAGTCACATCAGCAAACGCTGACAACTATCAGCACTTCCCTCACAGGCAAGGCAGCTGCAAGGCAGTCTGGCCAGCAGACTGGAATGGCCCCAGCGGCAACATGAGCCCCAGAGCCCTGCCCTGTGAATGGGGCTGAGCCACAGTCAGAGCCAGAGACCCCCAAGCCCAATAAGGAGAACCATCAGCTCCCACAAAATTGGGCAGGAAATACAGAGTCCCCACCTAGGAAAACAGAAAATAAAGAAACTGTTTCCCCTACCCTCAGCCAATTCCTCTCCTAGCTTTAGAAGTGAAACTAAGAGTTCAAAAGCCATGAAAAATGGGAAGAAAAAATAATCTGGTATTTCCCAGGCAAACCGCTGATAACATAGAATCATAGAATATCCCAAGTTGGAAGGGACACACAGCATCATCAAGTCGAACCCCTGATGATACACAGGATCACCCAAACACACAGTCCTTCAGCTCCAGCAGCTTGAGGCCGTGCCCACTGTCCTGGGCAGCCTGTGCTGTGCCCACCGTCCTCTGGTGCAGACCCTTTCCATAACACCCACCTGATCTTCCCCCAGCACAGCTCCATGCTGTTCCCTGGGCCCTGTCGCTGCCACAGACAGCACAGCCCGGTGCTGCGCTCCGCTCCCTGTAAGGAGCCACCATGCAGCCACCACGAGGGCTGCCCTCAGCTCCTCTGCTCTGGGCAGAGCAAACCCAGGGAACTCAGCTGCTCTTCACATACCGTGCCATCAGACCCTTCCCCATCTCTGCAGCCCTCCTTTGGACTCTCTAATAGCTTAACGTCCTTCTTGTGCTGTGGCACCCAAACCTGCACAGGGCTGGAGTTGAGGCCACACAGCACAGAGCAGAGCAGGACAAGCGCTTCCCTCGCTTCCCCAGTGCTGGACCTGACAAGCCCAGGGTACAACTGGCCCTTCTGGCTGCCAGAATGCACTCCAGCTCAGATTCAAGTTGCCACCAATGAGAATGCCCAGATGCCTTTTTTGCAGGGCTGCTCTCCAGCTCACCACCCCTCAGTCTGCACACACAGCCAGGGCCGCCCCATCCCACATGAAGAACCCAGCTCTTGCTCTTCTTTATGCAGATGAGGAACATCCCCATGTTCGTCCAGATCTCAGAACAAGGTCTCTACCCTCAACAGAGTCAACACTCCTCCCAGCTTAGCATCACCCACAAATTCACTTCATACAACTGCCAGATCTTTATTGGAATCAACAGTGAAAACATTCCAGAGAAAGGACCTTAAAATGGAGCCCTGCAGAATCCCACTGTGACAAGTAGGACAATGTCAGGCCATAGCCTCCCCTCACCCAACACAGCCATGTTTTGGTTGTCATGAGTCATGACAGGTCATTCTTAGGGTCGCACTGCCATGGCCTTATGATGTCCTGAGCCACCTCCCTGCTGACGGCTATAGAAACAGGGACCCTGACAACAGAACACCAGTCGCTGACCGACTTCTGTCGAGGAAGCACGCATCTGACACACAGAGCTCAATAGACAGATCCTTCCCTCCCACTGTGGGAACTTCCAAGGAGGACAATGAATCCTCCTCCAGCAAACAAGCGGAGGCTTCTGGGGAGCAGCAGTGAGCCCAAGCCAATGGACGTAGACCCCCCAGAGAGCAATGTTGAGCCTGTGGGGGTGGACCTACCTCCAGAGAACAAACCAAAGGAGGTGGATCCATCTCCATCAAGCACAGGCAAGCACTATAACATCATGATATGCTTGCCTGGAGACATCACTAAATCTGTTTGTGGCACAGCAGGGCTCTCCATTTCCATCTCGGCATTGAAGAGTCACCATCTGCCAGAGAGCCCCTGGGACAGCTGCTGCTCTCCAGAACCCCTCCTTCCACAGCCCCCAAATCCTTATCCTTCCCCAAAACCTCTCACCTCTTCTTCACTGAGGTCTCAAGAAAAAGGCACCCAAGACTACAATATGATAATAGCAAGGGGAAAAGTCTTTGGCTACAGCAAATGAGAAGGAGCCCAAATGCAGCAGCCACAGATAAAGAAATAAAGGGAAAAAGCTGCTTACCTTTGGAGGGCCTCAGGTAGGCAGCGATCTCCAACAAGACCCACACCACCACTGACAACCCTTAAATGAGGTCTGGGAAGGGGTGGATCCTGGCTCCACCCCTTCCAGTCACTCAGGTGCATTGCTGGCAGAGCTCCCCTGGGTTGGCTCTGCCTTCCCAGCAGGTGCTCAATCACTGCTTCAGGCCGCAACTTAGCATTTCCATTACAGGGCAGGACTGGGACTGATGTCCTCTAAGCTTCTGCACTGACACAAAGGGAAAAGTCCAGTGGATGGGCACGAGCTCCCTGAAGCCTCCAGGCAAGTCCTGAGCTTAAGGCCGGACTGGGACTGGTGTCCTTCATGCTTCTGCACCGGGACAATGAAAGGAGTCCAGTGAACATCCCTGAGCTCTCTGCAGCCTCCAGGTGATCCCTCAGGAAGAGGATAGGTCTGGTATTGGTGTCCTCTGAGATTCTGCATTGGAATAACAGGAATCCAGAGCTGGCCCTGAGCTCCCCTGGGCTTCCAGGCAGGTCCTGAGGAAGAAGGCATGACTAGGAATGGTGTCCTCTATGCTTCTGCACGGGACAGTGGGAGAAGTCCAGCAGGCAGTCCTGAACTCCCTGCAGCCTGCAGGTGAGCCCTGAAGAAGAGGGCAGGACTGGGACTGATGTCCTGTCAGCTGCTGTGCAGGGACAATGGGAGGAGCCCAGCAGATGGCACTGAGCTCCGTACAGCCTCCAGCAGTGCCAGAGGAGGTACAGAGGCAGCTTCCACTGGAGAAACAGAAGACTTTGGTTTGGACAGGAAGAAGGACTCATGTTCAGCATAAAGGTCCATTCCAGCTGCTCCACTGGGACTTCTGTTCCAAACCAGGACAATAAGCAATTCAAAAGGACAATACAAGGTAG
The DNA here is from genome assembly GCF_019232065.1 of Centrocercus urophasianus. NCBI lineage: Eukaryota > Metazoa > Chordata > Aves > Galliformes > Phasianidae > Centrocercus > Centrocercus urophasianus. The sequence continues at coordinate 920,781 of NW_024884822.1, read as the reverse complement.
TAACTATAGTAAAAACCTGAAGCTGTTTTCCAAAGCCAAACTAGTTTTCGCCTCTGCACTGTATGCACTCCCAAGGGTGCCCTAAGCCTCCCGGTCCCCCTCTGCTCTCCCCATTGGAACGGCTCTGCCCCACAGGGTGAGATATCAAAGTAAATTTAAAATGACTGCATAAAATGAAACTCAAAGATGCAGCCAGAGAAAATTGAATTGTTGTTTGTTTTATGCAAATAAAGGGAAAACATACTGAGAAACATCACTGCTCTGAATTCTGCTTTACTGGTCCTCTCTGGTCATTCATACAAGTGAAAAAGAAGATTGTGAGGGAAAGGCAAAAACCTCTCTGTCGGCCTTCTGGTTTCAGGGTAACTGACACGGCTCTGATGGGCAGCACGGCAGCGTGCAGCTTCACCCACTTCATCTGCTGTGGCCAAAGCAGAGAGGGCTGCCCGGTTTGTAATCACACCATCCATCATCTCAGCTTCCTTTTGCTCTCCAGCACTTCTCTTCCCATGCACCACTCAAGTCACTCCTCCTGTTCCCAGAGTGCATAAATTAATTTGTTTCCTTTTTCTGGCTTCTTTATTTCAAGGCCTCTGGAGGGGACAGGACAGTCCCCAGCACAGCACCAGCATCCTTTGGCTCTGTTTGTTTGTTTTTACTATTTTTTACTATTTTTACTATTACACTATCAAGCAGATACTATTTTAGAGTGGTGTGATTTGAAACCATTTCTTAAGTATGAGGACCGTCATTACATTTATTGTTGCTATATAATTTATTATCTCAACATACCTACTAACAGAGCAAGGCTACGTTTTTCAAGCACTAGGGAACAATGAATTATGTTAGCCCACCCAATCGATGGCTTCAGGGCACTGCTCATTTAGGAGGGATAATGAAAACAGACAGAAAGCATAAATCAGGCGTGTGGTAAACTAAAGGAGAATGCTTTATATCTTCTTCTAAAACTCTCTGCAACAAACAGTTCCTGATTTTTGTCTGAAGTGTCCACCGCTGCCCACCCTCATGCACCTCCTTGGATTGCTTTGTTTCTGGTGAAGTCAGCCCTTATACTGACTCCCAAAGCACAAGTGGGGCTCGACTCAGAAAAGCTCTGGATCAGCTTCAGAAAATAACAATATCTACAGTAATTTAGGTACTCAGAGATATAACTCAAGTGCATGAATGTAAATTCAGACTCTCAAGAAGCAACCAACATCCACATGATTCCATACACGCTCAAAAATCCACATGGGCTGCTGGCTATTGACAAGGAAACTGTTGGTAGCCCAAGAGCAAACAGTAATGGAAGCTGTTGTGAATGAAGGCCACAGTAACTACAGAGGAAGCAGCTCTTGCATGTTTTGGTGCTACGCCAATTAATCTGAATCTGACTCCTGCATCCCCTGTGCTGCACACACAGCTTTGGGGTTTTTCTTCCTTTTTCTAGTGGGGCAGGACTTCTCTCCTGTCTCATTTTGCAAGGTACGTTCAAGTGTCTTTTGCTCCGCACACACCAATGGCTCTGCCAAGGTCAGGGGGATAATTTTTGCTTAAGGAAAGCAACACAACTACTCCTGTACTACCTAAATGAGGTCAGATGTTTAAGCATATGGCTTAATAGGGTCTCCCAGGCCTTCTCCTTGGCATCACCTCTCTTTTTCCTAGTTTTTGCTCACTATACATTTCCAGAGTCCCAACTAACTTCAGGAAGATATCCATGAAATTGCGTAGCTTTTACTCTCGTCAGTAATGCTACTGAAGTAAAAATTAGTATTTTTTTGTAAATTTGACACTTTCAATTATCTAATCTTTCTCAAACTAAGATTTACCTTTAACACTGAATTTAAAGGTTACAAGAACAAAGGAATCTTTGCACACAAAAGGAACAGACTCCTGCATTACCACAGTTTTGAATCAGCCAGGTGTTATTGGAGCCCTAAGTGATCATTATTGAGGGTTCCTAAGCACAACTTACCATAAAATTCCCCCCAAACTAGCACAGAACTTCTTTTGAGAAGCTTCACAATCTGCAAACATCAGTTCAGCATGCACAACTCTATAACAACCATTTGCTTGAACACTGTTAGGTACTTTTTTGGGGAGAGGGAGGGAAGTGACTTTTTTAAGGTTTGCAATAAAACCAGTTCAACACATTCAATGTCAGTTGATCTTTACGTATTTTGAAGCTCACTGATACTTCCTTTAACTTTTAGAGTGGAAATGCTCTGGCTTATCCTATAAGTATCTCACCTTGTGGCTGTTCCCTCACACACATACCATGGTGACATCTGCCACAGAAGAGCCAACACGGAGCAGAACACCATAACTATGTAATACCATAAGCGACATACAAAGCAGTTGGTCTTTCAACTTGTAGAGACATCCCATAGCTGGGAAAGGCTTCATTCCTTTCTCTGTCAAATCCCTATCTTTATAATGAAGTACACTTTTTCAATCTGCAAATGTATTTATAAGGAAAAGCCTTGGCAGGTTTGTTTTGAAATGACAATTTATATACAGGACAGGAATTACTACAAGGATATTATACAGGATATTACTTTACTTCTTATTCCGAAGAGCATCTTGCATTCTTTAAACCAAGGAAACTTACAACTTGACTTTTAACAAAGAAAAAACTATCCCACAATCCATATCTTACTGCTACATTAGACCCAACTGTCTGAAACAGATCTGTGTGCCAGGACAACATGATCCAGAAGACTACTTCTATTCAATTAGCTTTGCCAGTAAGCACATCAGTGAAGCCATGCAGTCTCCACTGTCTTTTATGGGACTCAGCACAACCAGATCCTGGGAAAGAGATCAGACTCCTGCAACAGCAAACACACTGCATAGCTTGATTTCTAAAGGTACTCAGAAATCAAAAGTGTAGAAATGCTGCCCATATGAACTGCCCCCAAATTAGTAAGCCCTAGGAAAGAGTTGTACCTCAGGCTATGAGGTGCTCTGAAGTATCACAGACTTAAAGGACAGGTATTCAGAAGATTTGAAGGCTCTGTATACTGAGGTCTCATGAGATTATACTGGCAAACAATTCACAGCAAGAGTGGCAGGCTCCAAGAATGCTGAATGCTGACAATACAGTTCCACCTGCTTTTTGCAGATCTCTGCAGACCTCCAGGACTGCGCCTCTCAGATCAGAACTGCAGTTTTCACACACATTCACAGGGTTCGTACCTTTTACTGGCCCTGTGAAGTTATAAAGGCAAATTCTTTCACATTACTGCAAAAAAAAAAAAAAAATTAACACTGACAGAAAAGACATCTGCCTAGAGAAAATCAGTGAGATCAGAGGAATTAATAACGCTAGTGATATACACAAGCTTACCAGGTTCTAAATACGCTCACACAATCCGGCCATTGTCTTTAAAAGCTCAACGGTATCTGTATTGATTTATCCCAGGTGGAAAAAAAATCCACAGTAACCTACATCTGGTACTAGTGTGTTCAAACAGATATTAATGAGGAAGAGTTTTTCTTCTGACTGATGTGCACAATGAAAGTGCAATTATAAGGAGAGAAATACGGTACATCCAAGAGAACATATGTTTGAATTGTGATGGATCGTCTGTGACACTAATCCCTGAATACAGCAATCAGACTATTGACCAATTATTGTAATATGATAGAAAATGAAGCAAGCAGAACCTATCCGGGATGGTGAAATCATAGGCATTTCACATAGTCTTGCAATTTGCTACCTTCTCATATTCTCCCGGTCACTTGCCAAGACAAATCAGTTAAAATGAACGGACCTGGAGCAGTGTAACAGAAGTTTGGTGTGTTCTTCCTAAATGTAAAATTCATTGAATCTTTTCTTTAGTTTTAAATATACTGACTCTCGAGAACTATGAAACAGACTCTATCCAAACTGGAACTCATTCCTGAACGTCTGAAGTTTAATCCAGCTTCCCAGAATGGGGCAGGCTATGCTCTCCATACAGAAAAGGCAGCAGCGGATGACAGTGGAAAAAAAAAAAAAGAAAAAAAGAAAATCTAAAAGTGCATATGAATTTTGATTTGGGGGCAACGATCTTCAAAACAGATTTTAACGTGCCCTCTTCTACCTAATTCTGATATTTTAAGTTCAAATCCTCCTTCATGTAGTAGGCTCACAAATAATTCATTTGGACCCTCAGCTCTCTACCTTTTCTGCCCAAACTGTTTGAGCCTATAATGTTATTCTGATCTATATTAGTTAATCAATCACAATCTTCACCCTTACATGATAGCTACATGCTTCAGTATTTTTCAGAATTTCCTCAAAGGAATTCCTCAAGTTTCCATAAGGACACCTAAAAATGACACATGATCATATATTTAGAGGACTCCTTAAGACACTCTCACCATCAGGTGAAACATTTACAATTGTCATCAAAGCCCATTTGGATATTCATGGCAAGTCTTCTGCTTGCAAAATCTACATCCCAGTTCCTGCTAACATCTGATGCTGAATTTGGCAGAAGCCTCATCTCTACACGTCCAATATCAGTTGGCTAATTGACATTTCCTAGAAAATCATTCTCCTCGACCAGAGGGTTCAGCAATCAGAGCAACTCTTGCAACCTCTGACTTCTATTTTCTGCGGGGTTAAGAAAAACAAAGGCAGAATATTTCAATAACTATGATATTTATTTCAACTGATCAGTTCCTTGAAGTGCTGAACTGCTCAACAGTGACGCTTCAAATATTTCATAGAGAATGAACAATCCACACTATGCCACAAACATGGAAAGTGCAACATCTGAATGAGGTGAGGTGGGAAGAAAGCTGTTCAGGTACATTCCCAGCACTGCCGCTGATTTGCAGTGCTGTCAGACAGCTCACAGCATGGATCCCAAAAGTACAATTGAACTCTTCTTGAAATCAGGGATAGCTTCTGATGTTCATCCAGTCTAAGAATTAGGCCACCCACCATATACAGTGGAACTCCTCACATCAGCAGGAAGAGCAATTCATTAAAACATACAGAGAACAAAAGCTCCCTTTAAGTAGTTGTCCTTGTTAATGACAATTCTTGAGGTGGCTTTCCATTGGCAAGTAACAAATGTCAAGGTCTCTATTAACATGGAAGAAAAGAGAAGACCTCAAAGATTTTTTTTTTTTTTGTATGCGTGTTTGTTTTCTTTCAAATAAAACAAGAATTTCAGGCAAATCAAGGGAGATGTTCCTGACTGACCTTCATACAAACCCAACAGTAACAGGGGTAAAACATCTCCACTGAGAACTGGACAACTTACATCATTCATGTGCAAGAAGAAAAACCAAACAGATTTGCTTTTCTGAGCATCCTCTTCCGAAATGTGATATAGAGAGACAGTGATGAGAAAAGGTGTGAGTGATACAAAATGTCAGCACGTCAGACTACACCAAGCCATTTAATAATCACCCAGGTCCTCGATCAGAGAAACGTGATCAAGGTTGTGAGATTCAGAGTGCAAAATATACATTTTCAAATGTGCTGATTGATAAATACTGTTTTTCTTCTAGTACCTTAGAACTACAGCAATTCTTCCCATCCTGCAGAAAGCAACCCTTTATTTCTTGGTAATGTATGGTACTAGAACAAGGAATTCAAGTCTGATCACTGTATTAGGCACATTCACATTTAGCACTTCCAGCCGGAAGAATCCTAAAGGAATTCCATGGATGTACATGTAACAGTTAATTCTTCTAGATGTAGGCTCAAGTCTAAAGTCATGCCTGGATCTGAGTGCTGCACACTCCATAACTCAAAGCACTTGTACATCCCAGGCTGGGGCTTCAGCCAGTTCCTACTGGTGGGTCACTACTCCTTTGAACTCAGCACATAAGAGTCCATATATAGAATATACATTACAGTGGTCACTCCATTACTGCACTCTCTTAACCCATCCTGTTACGATATCATGCATTTTAACAACTATTGTATTATGCCTTAGAAGTAACTGCACCTCAACAATAAACTTGGACAGCATCTCTTGCCACAGAGGTGGCATCAAAACTGCAGTGACCTGACACTTAGCCAGGGAGCATGCAGGTAACAACCCCTTCATACTGCACAGAGAGAAGGCAGAGAGATGATGCATGTTAAATGAGCCACATCAAAATCACAGAGTTGGTGAAAAAGTCTACAGCGGATTTAGAAGTATGGATTCTCTATCAAAGATGTGTGAGGCATAAATATGTACTACAGGGTTGCTACAACTCTGCCTTTCTCATTTCATCGAATGTAGGAGGTTGGATAGCCTGGTAACATTTTGGCTGTCTGTAAACAACACATGTACTGAAAAGAAAAAGGACAGGCATGTCCCATCATACTGCTCGGTATCCACAGGGGAATAGCTCCCAAAACAGAAATGGAATGTGCTGCTGCCAGAAAGAGCTGCATGATTAAGAGCCTGAGGTCTGCACCACTCCCTGTTACTCTTCAAACCAGACCCCCATGCTAGCGAGCACAGAGGTACCAAAGCTGCAGAGCTCTGGATGAAATACAGACTGCACATGCTCCTCCTTCCCTCTCAAGGGGATGGCAGGGTTTGACCCATTCTCACATGGGGAATTTTTTGTGCATTTTCACTGGAAAACAATTTATCTCTATTTCCTGCTATTTAATTTGAATGCTGTTTACGCTCACTTTCCCCAGTTAAATAGCCCTCATCTCCTTTTTCTGGTATAACCAGACCCTACCAGCTGTACATTCTCTGCTTCAGGAGCAAAGAGAGACTTTGCTGTAACTGCACTCAACCACACTTGGCTCCTGGCACCCATAAGCATCTTCAATGCATGGAGAGCCCATCAAGGCAAAGCAAGCTGTCTGCTCCCCTCTGGAAAGCTGTACTTACTGATGTACTGGGGATCCAGCAGCAAGGCATCTGAAGGCTTGCTCACCATATCAAGACTAGGGGGAAAAAAACCAACAGAATACATATATATACTTCCTTGTCTGCACAGGATCAGCAGCACTACAGAACACTTAGCACAGCAACACGGAAGCAAAACATCTGAAGATCCTCTTCTGCAATGCACCACCCCTGGTCTATCAGCATGATGTGCGCAGCAGCTAAGCCATGGTAAAGCAGCTGTAGGGTGGGCAGACAGGGAGCTGGAGCTGTAAGCTATGTGCAGAGGTGGTAGAAATCAACTTCACCCTTCTAAAGGTAGCATGTACACTGACATAGATAAGTACTTACAGCCTCTGCAGAATGGCTGTCAGCTACTGCAGCACTGAGTAGAGATAAATTTGTTACTATCCATAAAAACTGCCTAATAGGGATGTAACAATAGTTTTAATTATCAATGAGTGGCTTTAGTTCTGATGAGGCTTTTCTGCATCCAAAACAAAGTCTTTTCAACATTACCATTAATGAAGCATTTGTGTGTCCCCATTTCCCTCCTCCCCTGTTCTCTCGATCAGTTGTTTTTCCAATTTATCTCGCACTTTTGAAAGGCACAACAACGACAATTCTTCAGACAACATCTCCTTTATCTTAACAAGCAACAGGATAAAACCCCACAGCCTACCTCAGTCTTTAGTTCCAGTATTTCTGTGGAGTTTGGGACTTCTGCAATTTCAACCTCTTACTTATCTACTGAAATGCCCCCCCCCCCCAAAAAAAAAGCAACACTAGTGGCACATTCTGAATTGTTCTTTTAGCTACTGATTTTCTGTATTCCTTTCCATCTCATGTCATTTGCCCCCCTTCAGATTTATCAAAATGCACAGTGCTTATTCCAAGTCCTAAATGCTGGACAACAAGTTTAAAACAAAAACTACTGCTGACCTCAAACTCTGAAACTCAAATCCAACTCACCCTCCAAGCAGAACAGCAGCTGGCACTGGAGATATCCACCTCATTTCCTTATGCTATGGATAAGCACAGCCTTAGCTGGCTCCACTCCCCATGCAGCAAAGAGTTCTGTCAGTGCAGGCCTTTCCCCAAAGGAAACATCCCAGGTCCACATTTCCTATTCAGTATTTTCAGTACCTGCCAGGCTGCAGTGCATTTAGCCCAGATACGCTGCCTCTTCATGAAGCCTGTAAAGCCTGTACAGCTGGATGCATGGATGGCCTCAGGAAAAGAACCTGTTGCATTCACAAACTAGCAAGCCCATGCAGGAGTTTAGTGAAGGAAAAAGCGGATACATTTGTTCATCACTGCAGAAAAAAAAAAAGTACCTATTCTCTCCAAAATGGAGGAAAAGAATAATGCTAGGAGAATCTCTGCCATTTAGTTAGTCTTATTAATATTTGGTTTGATTTCTTGTTTTAAATCCGCATTAGAAACTATCAACTCTTTCCCCTTCACCAAGTGTTGGACATTTTCTGCCGTGTTTGTACAGCATAGTTTGAACCCACGCACCTACAGGCAACGGGACCATCTTCCAGTTGTCTAATGGCTAGAACCATTAGAAAACAGACTTCCTGCTCCCAGAAAGAACATACATTGGAGAATAAAAATTAATAAAAAATAAATAGAGACAAAACACTACTCTAAACAATCTAGCCCGTTCAAGAGCAACTTTACAATGAGCAGACGAAACAGGCAGCAGCAAATGGACTCATCGTGTACAGGTGAGAAAAGTGTGGAGGTCCCAGAGCCTCTCTCCCAGCTGGGAGGATTCTTGTTTCCCTCTGCTTTTCCTCTGGAGGTCCATATTCTCAAGGGGCAGATTTGAGGAAGGTTTTGCCCAAACCTCTGCGCATGAGTATGCGACAGCGCTGCAGCCCAACCCAAAGCAAGTCGCTGTGTACCTCTGTAGCCCAGCACATGAGAGTGCAGAGGTGTACCTTTCAACTCTGATACCTCCCCATGGATTTTAAGCTCGTATAGTAAAGTTTATGTTACTGGTTGCTGTGTTTCTTAGGTTGCCATAGAAACCTTCAAAAAACTGACACCCTGACCTCTGCACACAACAGACACGGCCCAGAGCCTCTAGAAATCTAAGGGAAGGCTGCCATGCACAGCCCCTGTAGCTTTGAATCGGACGAGTATTCTCCAAGAAGGTGGTGCAGGAATTAAACCCAGCTTGGGCTGCTCTGGAGGCACACAGTGGAGAAGGAGCCTGGTGCTGTCCTGAGTCGGGGTCCCACAGCCCTGAGGCTGGAACAAAACAACAGCTGGCCCTGAGCCCTAGTTTTATTCAAGAGACTACAAAGCATACCAGGGCACTGGTGAAGCACATCCGTTTATACTTGAACTCAAGTGTACTGGCTCTCTCCTGTATTTTTTTGGGTGGAAAGGGAAACACAGTGGGTCATAGCAGGGTAATCTCTTTTTAATGTAGTGTGCTGTGCAAAATCCACACAAAGCCAGCCAAAGCAAGACAGATATTAATGATATTAGCTTGCCCACGTACAAAAATAAGACATCGAGAGTGTTATTAATCTGCCTCGATGGCTTTCTCAACACAGAACCACTCCAAATTACTGTATCTGTTAAAAAGGACAGAAAGAATATCAACAGAATTAAAATGCATTTTCCAATCCTGTTGTGTATTTATTTTAGATATTTATACGGTCTTCACTACATCAGTATCTGGACTTCGTACATTTTTAACACAATTTTTCTATGTGGTAGGAAAGCATTTCCCCCCATTTTGCAGATGGGGCATTAAAAGAGCAAGCAACTCACCCAGCAATGGCAACCAGAAGTACTTAATTAACATCAGGCTTCAAAACACATACCAAAATGTCATCTTAAAGCCCTGAGTTTCAGGAAGAAACAGTACATCTTTTTGTATTTGTCTTTTGTTTGCTGAACCCAAAGATGCTTCTTGGCTTTTGTTCCCAAATATCTCTGAGGAAATAGAAGATATTTTAAACAAAATAGGTGCACAGAGGCATGTGGTTTCTGAACACAAGTAATGGGGAAAAAAAACTGTGAAATGCATTAAAAAAAAAAAACATTGTTGTGCCACAAGTGCAATGAGAAACACCAACCTGAGGCAAGCCAACATGTTGAGAAAAGCTGTTCAATGTTTATTCTTCTTTCTGCCTTTCTACATCTTATTGCTGTATTTTCTGCTATATTTTTCTGCCTGTACAAAGCATCCCTTCTACAGCAAACATGAAAATGAAAACCACTTTGAAACCTGCATTATGGATGCTGCTGCACTGCTAGCACTGGGACACCAGGCAGAAGAAGCCCTGCCGCTTCCAGCAAGACCCAGCCACTCAGTGCAACCCGTCTGGACAGCAGCAAGAGAGAGCAAGCCCCATCTTGCCACAGTACACAAACATGTCAGCACACCAAGTGTGGATCTATTTGTATTACATGACACGTGGAAAGTTCTGATTTTGGTGAGTAATTGACATATGCTCTGGTGCACGGGACCTCAACATGCACAAGTACAGCAGCAGCCTGACTAGACTGGAGGGAAGCACACAGGTTGCCTCTGGAGCAAGAGAATCTGAGAGCCTTTTTCTATGAAATCTTACACAATTACGTGATATAAATGAGCAAACAGATCCTCAGCCTTTTGCCAACAAGTTCCCTGGTGCTGCTAGAAATAGGCTCACTTCTCAGAAAACAGTATTTTCATAATCAGAATGAGGAATCTTCTGGTGGAAACATGTCTTCAAGTAAAACAACAGTGAAAAGTCAACAAAAAGACGCAGCAGTTTGGCAGGGATGGATTTGAGCCCAAGTGCAAAGCAGGCTGCACTGACCAGTGCCTTGGACAGAAACAACTGCACAAGGCAGACCCACTGGGTTCTTGATAATGATCCAAAACCAAAATGTAATAACGCTCCAAATTTTTAATTACCTCCTTTATAAGGGTAAATCTTATTTCTTCTGCTTGCTCTCTGCTCGGAAGCTCAGCATGCACACCAGCACCCAGAAGACTCACCAAAACACCATGCCATGCTACAGACAGGGCTGCATGGCAAGAATTGATTTCTCCTGATCTTGAAGTGACCATCAAGGCAGGCTCAGAAAGGAGATCCTCTGCGTGGATTGGACACAAGTCCTGGAACTGCAGGGTTTTCTTGTGTCATCCAGTGAGATCCCATTGTGGATTTTTCCTTGTCTACCAGAAGACATATTTGCACATTTAAACTGCTGTCTGCATTTACCCTTGTGGCTTACTGCTTCCTTAGACAAATGTGGTTTTCCACTGTTGTTTTTGTAGATGTTTTCACAACAGGACAGTGACATCAAGTCACTTGAGCTTGATGGTCTGGTAACCACAATGAAGTTAATCTGCCTGGGTAGCTACGCTATCACCAGCTCCAAAACTTCTGAATGTTTAGGATTTTTTTTTTTCCTTTTTGCTTCCAGAACACTCTCATGTCAGATTATCTTATTCTTTGACTTACTGGAGGAAACAAAATACTTTCTTTCCCAATGAAAGTTAAGATTTTGATTGCATTTCTTGCTTTATGAGGAAAGGCATTAAGAAGCAGAAGACTTGCAATTAACTTCCTACAGAATTGTTAATTCAGTCGGAAGGGACCCACAAACCCTGTTGAATCCAGCTGTCTGAGCTGAGAATTTAGAGCTGGCATCATTGAGACAAGTACCTTAATGCAGTAAGACACAATCATCCTGGCTCACCACATCTAAGAAGAAAATACACTTAGGGCTCACACCTGATTTCCAACCCAAATGATTTTCTTTGACTCTCTGGCTCTAAGAACAAGTCCCTGGACTGGTCAGTGCTTTCTGCAGAGGTGAGGAGCAACGCCCTGGGCCAGCACCCTCCCCAGAGGCAGCCGCTGCTGCCCACCTGCTGCCCTGTGCCCAGTCCATGGTCCTGCCCCAGGCCAACGTGCTGCTCCTGCCATATGTGTGTGCTTTCCAACCCTGTGACCCACCTCAACGCCAGAGAGGATGGCCTTGTGGGACACTACTGCGTATTGAAAGACCGGATTTCTGGAGCTGCTTGCGTGATGTTATTTAGAGACACAGAACAGGGGGGGAAGAATGAGGCTAAAGGATTTTGCAGCTCTCTCCACACCAAATTCAGCATATCAGAATTAATTCCCAAAGAAACACTTCCTGCTTTGAGCGTGAGGGCAGCTTCTCCTGTCCTGCTGCACACCTGCTCGGTTTGCTCAGCCTTGCACTAGCTCAGCTATGGGGAACCAAGCACCAGCCTGGGCTTCAGGTCCTAACAACCCCGATCTATATCCATGCAACCAGTTCCTCTCAAGTCATTGATTGAACTGTAGTCTCTGCGGACTTTACAGCAGCCCAGTCTTTGAAGGAGGAGCTGGTAGGAGCCATTAAGTCAAGTAATGCATGTCTTGCTGATACAATGCACACTGCCCAGCAGCTCCCCACCTCTGTGTACTCCCAGGATCAGTGCTTTGACATTTGCTTGATACTTCATTCCCTAAACAAAGTGAATCTAAGCTAAGTACCAGCATTTATTCTGCTTTACAACTGAATCCATTAAATTTATAGATGAAATATTAAGGTTGTCATGCAGTCACCAAGCTCATATGAGGCCAAATTTATTTCACCTGAAGAACGCAAATATTTTCAGTGACATTAGTGTGCTTTAGACCGAACACACAAAAAATAATACTTTGGATGACCAGGAACCTCTGCTTCAAAAATGATTTAACAGCTTAAATTTCATAACGAGTCACAAACAGCAACTCAAGTTTCTCATCTATTGCTCATCATTTCTCAGAGTAAGTTACAGAGATAAACCCTTCACTAAGAAGGGATGCAGCATTTACCAGGAGCAGGTATTTTGCTTTTTCTGAGCAATAGCTGGTGTTTTCAGAGCATATGGTATCCAAATGCCCTTGTGGAAACAGCACTCGCTCTCCTGGGGCAGGCATACACATACACCTCATAAAAAAAGACTTGCAAGTCAAAATCCGCTATGATTTGGAATGCAGGACCTTTTCTGTAGATGCTGCAGAGCACGAGGTGCTCCCCAGATGTGCCTATTGTAATAAAACACAAGCTTGCAGGACCAGCAACCAACCAATTCATTTTAGCTTCCCACTTATGTGATCGCATTATAGAGCACAGAACCATTAGGGCCCAAAGGGCAGGTAAGGGAGGCATGGCTTGTTAACTCTTTTTCTGCTGAATTAGAAATGGGGTGTGCATACAGGTCATAGAGACAGCCCCACGGAAAAAGCTATTGCACAACTTCACCAAAATGCAGAGAAACAACCTCAATCCGATTCTCTATTAAGCTACTGGGACAGGAATGTCTTCTATTTGGGCACAGAGGGCCAATAGAAAAATTATCCGTGGATAATATCAGCGCTCTTTCATTCTTTTTGTTTTTGCAAATGAAATATGTTGTCAGCATTTATTCTGCTTTACAACTGGGGTTTTTGCTGTTTGTTTTTGTGAATGTGTGTTTTGTTGCCTTTTTTTTTGTTGACTCCCCTTTCTTTCCTGTCTCACTTCATACTCCTTTCAGAGTCCTTTCAGCCTGTGGCTCGCTCCTCAGGTTTTGACTTCAGCGAGAAGATGTTCACAAGCCACGGCTGCACAGTCTGACCTCTGACTAATCCCACACTCCTCACCCTGGGAAATAATGAATGGCGACCAACCTTTTGTAAACACAGAAACCTGTGTTAAGAGCAGTCATCCCTGAAATATTAGTACCAACAAAACACGCGCGTAAATTACTTCAATTGGTAAATAAGGATTAGACAAGAGTTGTCAAAACAGAGCGAGTTGTAGTAGATTTACTAAGTTTTTCTGCTGCTTAACTCTGCCCTAAGTGTAAAGGGGGATATTTTTGGAAAGTCTTATAAAATCCATTCAGCTGTTTCTGAGGTAGATGAATGTGGAAAGAAAACCTCACAGCTGTCAACTTTATTTTTCAGGTTTTTTTTTTTTTTTTTGTGCGTGCTCGGATAATTCTGAAATGGCTTTGATTTAAAACTCCAGACTTGGCAAGGGCAAATGGTAGCCTTGACAGAAAAACGAGTGCTCTGTTTTCAGTTCTGAAATAACCAACTTAGGGATGCTTAAAACTGGCTACAGGAGCTGATGGCACCATGTTGGGTGCTCCATGTTAATGCCTGGATATTGAAGCTGGAGCTAGCAATGCAAGTGCTGAAATACAGGAAGGGCCCATTTAAAGAAAAATCTCCTGAATTCTGCTCTCTGTGCTAAGTCCCACCACTAAATATCATGCAAAACATCATCTTCTTGAAACCATACTTTTTTGTTCTTTAATTTTGCACTTCTTTCTATACTGAAATATAAGACCGGTGGTGGCTCTGCCTGCAGCAAGGGGGCTGGAGCTTGATGATCCTTGAGGCCCCTTCTAACCTATTCTATGATGCTATGATAGCAGCCATGCCAAAAACCAACGCATCCAAACTGGACAAAAATCTCACTTCTCACTCCCATCTCACTTGTATGATGAAGCAGTGCCTGGAAACCAACAGCTGCAGCGATTGGTCCTAATCTGTGTTCAATGGATTTTCTTCCTAGTATAGGATGCCTGAGTCTTTTTACACATAACAGCACCGCTTGTTGAACACTCATCTTCAATTTAGCATCAAAGGTGGTTTTTCTATTTCTATAAATGACCGCTCGCTCAAAAACCACACCTTTTGGTCAAGCACAACTGCTGAACTCTGTAAGTTAAGTGCTGAACTCTGACATCTTGGAATATTTTTCCCAAAGGCCAACCCAATTTAATTCACAAAAACTTACATTAGGAGAAAAATAAATTAAGAGTTTTGGTAAAACAGAGGGCTTTTAGTAACCTCCATTCAGTAGCCAAGAATTAGCAAGGAAAACTCCATTTCCCATTTTTTAATTGATGCTCATGCCAAAATGCCTCAGGTATGTACAATCCCAAACAAAAGCCTTTGGGGAATTTCAGCCTCAGGAAACATACTCTCCTGGGCAAAATGTGGTTTCCTGGAGTTGGTAGTTCTACTGCAGAATACTGGATGTTAACTTTGTTAATAAGAAAACATTTTTCAAATGAAAAATGACTTGTTAAACCACTTTCATGTCACTTTTTCAGTAACACATTAAAGTAAACAAACCTAAGATGTTAAATAAAATAAAAACCCACTACACCTGCAGAGTTTTACCAGCTCACATTACAAAGTCCTCTCTGAAGTGGCTGGTGAGCTATTTCCATTACAAACAGCAAGTGTTCTTGAAAGTAATTCAAAGAGTCAAATTAGGCAGATTACATCAGAGTATATTTCCCTGCAGCATAAGGAGTTTTGAAACACCTGCCTGACATATTTCAACCGCTGTAGAGAAAAATGGCACTGACTGGTTTCAGGAACCGCTGGTGCCTTGAAAGAAAGATCATTTTATATTTAATTATTTTCCAACAAAACAATTTTGTTTGCAATTTGTGCTTTTGTTTTTGAACAGAAAACAGTACCAATGGAGGGTGCCAAAAGCAGACTTAATTAGAATGAGATATTTTACATTTCACATTAAACATCACGTGTCTGCTATTTGTCCCAGTGCTTTCCTGAAGATTTTTTTGTCTGGAACATGCTCTAGCTAGTTAACTACACTGCCAACAAAACTCAAGTCACAAGTTCAAGAAATTACAAACAGCACAGTGGGATAACCCAGCAGTGACAGAGAGAAAATACCCTGTTGGCCTGGGGGAAAAATGTGTGTGTATACAAATAGATCCCGTGTCACAAATCAATGGCCGCAGAGGATTTTCATCCTTGGGTACTTAGAGAAAGTCTGAAAGTTTCAGAGATCGAAACAATTGCCTCTTCACTTCAATTCTTGGAAAAATACTGGAACAAATCATTGCACAAACAGTAAGCAAGAGACAGATGACTAACAGCCAACATGGGTTTCTCAAGAGCAAATCATGTCAAAGCAATCCACCTCCTTCAGGAGCAGACCGAGAGATTTTGTAGGGTAGGGAAAAGCAGTAGATGCAGCCCAGGCTCTAAGTTATCAAGAGCAGCAGACAGGGCAGCGAGACCAGGAGTACAAGTCACTTCACTTAGAAACACTTTGTCATTCTGGACATTTCTTAGTCAAGATGTATGCACACAGCTGGCTAGAAAACCATGCTGACCAATTTGGTAACACTGATTCCTGCAGTGCACGAGGCTTGCCTTGGTGATGCCCTTAATATATTTTATTTAGAGTTTTCCTGAACAGCTCCAATGATGAAATAGGTAGCGTGCTTCTTAAACAAATGGCTAACACCAAGCAAGCCAGGGCTGCAAAGAAAGAGGAGGCGATTAGAAACCAAAGCACAAACATAGAAATGGTTCAGGAAAAAAATGGGATTGCATTCAATATGGAAAAATACATCATTTAATCCCAATCTAGAATAATGAGATTGCACAAGTCAGAGCCTGGGAATGCTTCGTGTCTGATACTAAATATATTTAAAACGGTGGAACTGTAATCATGGAATCTGGGCAGACAGCAACTTCATGGTGCAGGAAAAGATGGAAACCAAAGGACAGCCAGTTAGAAGCCACCTGCAGCAGCAGATGGATCTCAGCTCAGACACCACAACCTGTCTTGAAAACTCCTCAGAAAGACTACGCTAACAAACAACTGAATAAAGGTTTCAAAAAAAAAAAAAAAAAAAAAAAAAAAAAAAAAAAGTCTTGAAAAATAATGAAGATTTTTGGAACAGAAGACATTAAAAGGTGCTTAAATAATCTTCAAGTATACTTGGAATGAAAAAAAATATGTACTTCCTGTTTTCGCTTATGATATTGAAGTGGCACATAGAATGTGGAAATATAGTGGGATCACCAGGTGGACGACCTGATGGATAAGCAATTGGTTGAAAGGCCGCAGACAGAGGGTGGTGGTCAATGGCTCTATGTCCAGGTGGAGGCCGGTAACAAGTGGTGTCCCCCAAGGGTCTGTCTTGGGACCGGTGCTCTTTAACACCTTTATTAATGACATCGATGAGGGAATTGAGTGCACCCTCAGCAAGTTTGCTGACGACACCAAGCTGAGTGGTGCGGTTGATACGGTGGAAGGAAGGGATGCCATTCAGAAGGACCTCAAAAGGCTGGAGGGCTGGGCTCGGGTGAACCTAATGAGGTTCAACACGGCAAAGTGCAAGGTTTTGCATTTGGGCCGGAAGAACCCCAGGCACCCGTACAGGCTGGGAGGAGTGGTCCTTGAGAGCAGCTCGGCAGAGAAGGACCTGGGGGTCCTGATGGACGAGAGACTGAACATGAGCCAGCAGTGCGCTCTGGCAGCTCGAAAGGCAAATGGGATCCTGGGCTCCATCAGGAGAGGGGTGGTCAGCAGGGAGAGGGAGGTGATTGTCCCTCTCTACTCGGCTCTTGTGAGGCCCCATCTGGAGTACTGTGTCCAGGTGTGGAGCCCTCAGTACAAGAAAAGACATAGAGATTTTGGAAAGGGTCCAGAGGAGGGCGACTAAGATGATCAGGGGGCTGGAGCACCTCCCCTATGAGGACAGGCTGAGGGAGTTGGGCTTGTTCAGCCTGGAGAAGAGAAGGCTACGGGGTGACCTCATTGCAGCCTATCAATTCCTGAAGGGAACCTACGCCCAGGAGGGGAGTAAACTCTTCAAAAGGGCTGACAAGAGCAGGACTAGGGGAAATGGATCCAAGTTGAAGGAGGGAAGATTTAGGTTGGATGTTAGGGGGAAGTTCTATACAAGGAGAGTGGTTAGGCCCTGGAACGGGCTGCCCAGGGAGGTTGTGGATGCCCCGTCCTTGGACGTGTTCAAGGCCAGGTTGGATGGGGTCCTGGGCAACCTGATCTGAATGTGTGTGTTTGGTGGCCCTGCTAGGCAGGGGGGTTGGAACTACATGATCCTTGAGGTCCCTTCCAACCCGGGTGATTCTGTGATTCTGTGATCTGTGATCACCTCAATAACAGCAGAACTATTTGTCTGGTACTTGTTAAAGCCACATCCATTATGGCAAACTGCTGAGTCCAGAGAGTTGTTCCAGTTGCACTGTAGATTCTCAAATAGCAGGATGATGCTACTGACAGTCATACAGAAGAAGAACAAATTCGGAAGAGCTTTCCAACTGCAAAGACAATTATGCACTAAATCAGACTGTCTAGCAATGCTAGAACTGAACTCAGTTATTACAAGCACCATGACTGCATTCTTCCTAGAGAATTCTCTAGAGAATTATTTATGATCTCCGTAGATTCTCCATTACCCACACCATACAGAAGCAAATAGCAGCAGAACCTGCTCTACAGATCACCAGGTGACTCTACAGAGGAGGGAGCTGAGAAATGAACAGTTGATTCCTCAGCTCAAACAAGGCTCATCTCCAAGCCTCTGAACAGAAACCACGATTTCTGCAGTATATTCAGAGATTAAAGATGTCCTGGAAGTTGTAGTTATAATTTGAAATGTAATTCAGTTTCCTAAGGAGGTCTGTTGTATTCTTCTGACTGAAGAACAGAACAGAAAAGTCAGTAAGTCGCTGTTTACTTCCTACTTCCCTGTTTTTGCAGAAGTGCACGCACACAAAAAAATTATTTGTCCTACTGCTGCAAGCTGTTAAACACTCTCATTGCCATGGCTGAAAAGAGTAAGCTTACTGGACTACTCACAATTCAGTTTTCAAACGTCACTATTTAAAGTGAGGTTCTAAAAAGCTGATTGTGTGTAGGTCACAATCACTCACTGTGATTTCAAACAGAAGAAAAACCAAACCTTTACACATAAGAAACAACAGTTTGCTCTGGAAGGCAGTACTACACCATCCAGCCTTGTCTCTGCACATTGGCTGCATTCATTGCACTCTGCAGAACGAGAGATGGGTGGAGTGCAGGACATCCTTTGTCTCCTCCTTTGTTTGAGAAGGGCAATACAAATTACTAAGGTTAAAAACATCCCAGTATTCAAGTACACTGTTGCTTAGATGAAATAACAGGACCCAAAGTTTCAACTGTATATAGCGAACTGTGTAGGGAGCACCTATCCAGCAATCACAAACATGACGACCTCTTGCATCGATTCACGTTTAAAATTCTGCTTTATGTTATCAATCTGGCACCTGAAATTAAGCAGAAAAATATTTCCTGGCATATTTCTCACTCTTACTTGATTCTATGATATTTGGAAACATAAATCTAAACTGAAACTCAGCATCAGATTTCGAAGTTTCATCTTTTTTCTTTATAACAGGCAGAAGCTCCTTAAAGTAGCAATGTAAGCCAATATAATGTATTTCCAGGACTGCTTTTAAAAAAATCAGTGATAAGAAAAAGGCAAGCCCATTCCTCACTTTAGCATCCTCACCAGTCTAAGGACAACTGTGTTCTTAAGAAGCACCTCTCAATCTCAATTACTCTTTCTGCCTTTTTAGAAGCTGTTCCAATACCTCTGCAACACGATGGTCTCTGAGGAATAGAGCTCCAATTAGCACGCACCTGGCACAATGAAAGCAATTAGTTAAGCAGGGTGCATTATACCAGCAGCAGTGCTGGCCCTTTCTAGGAAATGATGGAAGAAGTTCATAAGGAGGGATAAGTATCTTTTACTAAACAGTGCTGTTGAGGATTACACGTCCCAATTTCTATTGAAATCATTGAACTATCAATCAGTTTAAGACTTAAGAGAGTCCTTCACCTCTTATTTCTACCAACTACAGGCATGCAGCATTGCAAATTCTGCATGTTAGCATTTTTGATGAGCAGCTTTTAGCTGCATATCAGAGCCTGATCATCAGCTCACACTGACAACCCTGTACATGCTTCTCTTGCAAGGAAAACATAGGAGGTGATCAAACACCTGTGGCTCTGTAACAACCTGCCTTTTCTGATCATATGAGAAGAAACACAACAATTACAGAACAGAAGTAGGTAACATCCCCAGTAATACCCGTAAGAGCAGAGCTACATTGGGGAGCCAGCTGAGAAGTACGGGAGCATCACTCAGAGCACAGACAAGCAAAGGAAAAGTACTGGTGAATTGCAGCATGCTTCTGCCATGCCAGACCTGAGGAGTTCTACAGAGCATTCCTGGGAAGGCGAGGAGGAGGGGGAAGACAGTTTGATCAGTTCTTACCTCTTTATCTCCTCAATTTTAAGTACCAAGTAAAAGATTGCTTTCAGCAGAGTTGAAGTTTTTTCTTATTATGTAATGGGTCCCAGCAATGGCTAGAAGTTGGCTTTAATTTTCTCACAGGTACGAGCTGGGATCATTACTTTCAAAAGCAACTTTGCAGTTGTATTATGTAAAGCAATGCAGATCAAGTATAATGAGGATGTCACGGTAAAAGCATCATTTTTAATGCTGCACAAGTTTTAAAACTGTAAAACCAGCACCCTGTGAGTCAAACCCTAATTTTATGGAGTTAAGAAAAATAGTCCATAAACCTATTAGAGCACTTGTTGCAAGTAAATGAAATCAGTGCTTCAGAATAGCAGTCTGAACTGGGATCCAAGAAACTGACTGTGCATCAGAAGCAGCTTGACAGAGAGGAAGGATGCTGTACATTTTTAACCTAATTACAGGTCTTGTGACCTTGGTACAACCAACACCTATTTTCCTTCTTATGCCTGGGTTTCACACAGTATTCATCACCTGCATGACAAAAGCACATCACACGTAGGGGCAATTTGTTCCCTCATGCATCTAAGAAATCACACTTGCAACCTAAGAAATTACTAGCATAAGAACACAAGACTATTAACAAGGTGACCCACAAAATCAGACCCCAGTGTTTGTGATGAAGTCAAAGAAGCTTTCAGTCAGGAGAAGAACGCTCAGGAAAAAATAAAAACGTGGCCCTGAAAACTGCATTCAGAAAGATGAAAGTCTCTGAAGGGCTTCACAGCACCCTGAGCATCGTTCAGCTGTGAGATACACACAAGGACTCTTTCCGGCCAGCACATGCAGCTGGATATTGTGTAATAGATACACGTATATATATATATATATATACATGTATATATGTACATACATATAGCAGTATATCTATCACTTTTGCTGTTCTCCTAATTGACCCAGGTCTCACATCCTTTCCTGCTTCCTGGAGTGATGACTTCCACCTCCAGGCCCCACATGACTAAAGCCACTATTTGTGTCCTTCCACACTGTACTAACGACCTACGTTTATAGAAAGTCTTCCATTCACAAGCCTCTTAAATTGCTGTACAAGGTCCATAAGGCACAGAAATTATTTACATGCAACTAACAGCACAGGATCCATCTGAAACCACAGCAGGAAGTACATGCTGGAGCCTTAATACCTGAATTAACAACAGTCTTCAGGCCATGCAACTTCAGCCAGGACTACCACACCTGGCACTACACAAACCACACAACAACAGAAACTACATTCTGAGGGTCATGAGAGTCCCTAATGCACGTAGAGAAGAAGTGAGACATGAAGAGCTTAAGCAACTTAATCAAGGTTGTATTAAAAACATAGTTAATTTTACAGGTCCTTAATTTTACAGGAGCTCAATACCTTAATTGTAACGGCAGAGAACATTTAAAAAAATAAAAAAAAAAAAATAAAAAAAAAAAATAAAAAAAAAAAGATATACCAGTTCAGGGTCTACAGGGACAGCTATTTAGCCTTAGTGAAAAAAAATCCCTTATCTAGAGGGAAGCTCCCAACAGACATCATAACCTTTACAAACACTTTGTATGAAGCCATTGCTGACACAACCCCACCAAGTCTGAAGCTGCATCAGCAATGTGTCCACATACATGCTTAGTGCCTCTTGGTGGACAGCACAAGTGTGGCCAGCCAGCTGGTACAGGCTGCAGAGCTCCTCAGGTCCTTGCTGAGTACATCATTAACATCCGGAGCACTTAGCAGATGTTATTAAACATTGCGAACCACTTGACAGATAACATAAATACCATCAAGTGTTTGGCCTACAATACAACATCAGTCAATGCTTGGCAAACGTTGTCAGCCTCTTGGGAAATCCGGCAATGTTTGTAAGCAGTTTGTAAAGCTAAGCGTGGTTCCCTCCAAATGGGGCTGTTTTGTTCTGTGGGGTTTCTTTTGTTTTTGAGAATGACTGCTGCATGCTCTTGGCTTTTCTAAAAAAATGTGGAGGCATCAGGAGAGAAAGATCTGGACTGGGACCACCAGGCTTTGTACCAAAGGAACTGACATCTCAGCACGGCAACCTCTGAAACCTTCATCTTCACATTACAAAAAACTCTGATGTTCACAACAGCACCAAGTTCAGCAGAGTGGAAATGTTTTTTCAAAGCAGCTATAAACACAAAGTTTTCCTGTCTGGCCTGCTTCTTATGCTAGTTAAGTAATACAAACTTACTCCTTCATTCAGAATTTCTTTTTAATCCCAATACGCAAACATTTGAATGTTCTAATTCAAGTTTAACCCCCAGTCTGGGAACATAATCAGAAATAAATTAACGAATTATAAACTAAATTAAGCTACTGATGTACTTAGTAATTAGCTTACAGTGAAAACAGATGAATATTGAAATTACTTCTCCAAACTCTGAAGAAGAGTCCCCTTGGGAAAGCAGTACGTAATATCCAACTGAACTCATCTTCAACTTATGCAGTGCCCTTCTCATTGAGCTATTGGTATTACATTCATCAAGCCCACAATTGCTCTTAAACTCATTATAGAACTCAAAACTGACACACTGTAATAAAGGAACATAATGGTTTATTAATTGTCTTAAAATAAGCTCCCTCTGCCAATAAACCTTCCTGAAGCCAGCTTCCGGAAAGGATGATGAGCAACAGGTTCTTCTAGAAGGATACAACTATGTGCCCAAACACACTTCCTTTGGAAGCCCATCACAAGGCTTCAGCTATTATTTACACTACTGCACTATTCCAGATCACACATACTTAGGGACTGTAGAACAAAGGATGGAAGATCATTCCTGTGCTTAAGAAGCTATAAACTAAAGAAAAGCCCACTGAGCAACTAGGAAAGTAACACTGCCACATACTGACCACTTCTCTACAGCTACTCTCACACTGGCCCTGCTGCCATACTCCTTGCAACCGTCCTGAAGACAGCCTAACTTCTTAGGGCTCTTATTGAGTAATCAGATTTTCAGTTATATATTTGAACTTCAATCAAGAAAGGTATAGAATTGCTTCAGTAACCCCTTGCACTGAGAACAAAAGCTGTACAATGAGGTCTGAGGGCTGTCATAGATACATGTTGGAAGCGTAATTCCACGTATACAACAAAGTACCTTTTCCAGGTCATTTGCCACATAGACACAGCATTCCTCTGTAACTTTGCTCTTGAGCAATCCCAGCAGTTCAATAAGGCAAGCTGGATGTTTGCAGGAGTTACTTCAGCCTCTGGAAGAGCACCTATCTCCGGAGCAGAGCAAGGCAGCTGTTTAATAGCATGTCAACACCCATTCAGGGGAGGAAGTGAAGGAAAATACCACATCCACTGAAATTTAATTTGAAAGAATGCACACGTGGTTCAGGAACAGAGCGAGACAGAGTCATTTCAAGAGCAATGCTATGCAAACAACTTCCCCTTCACTGTATACCACCACTCCCATTTTTGAGGGACCGAGTTCAGAGACATAACGGGGCCAAGCTTGTTAGCTGCTGGATGGAGCCCTTCCACAGGAGAGTGTTCAAGACGGGAATCTCATCCAAGTTAGCTCAGAAGCCTTTGAAGTGGGAATGCAGTTTATAGTCCTCTGGTAATTCCTTCCTTGATAGGATGGGGATAAGGCATTTTGCTGTTGGGCTGTTGGTTTTTTTTTTTCCTCTCTGAATGGAAAATGACCACCATTAGAAGAGGGAAGACTGCACCGACCCTGAGTGCAGTTCCTAGCCTCAAGAGGGAGTGAAGGTAATTTATAGAGATGCATCTTCTTGTGATCAAAATACACTCATCTAGAGTAAACTTTACTGAAAGGTAAGTACACCAGAAGCTGTGAAAGGCAGAAAGCCTTGCCTTGGGCCCGCAGCACAGAGACAGAAAATGATTTCATTGTTGTCACGGATCTTGCCAATAATACAGAAAAACGTATCAAGCTGGCACTGTCCTTTCCTAAAGAATTTCCTGGGCAATGCAGCTAAAAAATCTTGGCAATAACAATATTAGCACAAGAAATGATATAATTTACACACTTGTTTGATTCCCCAGCAACACTCTTCTTCAAGAAAATCCATCTTATTACTCTCCAGTTACTCTCTGTTTTCTCCTGCTGTTTGCAAAACAGACTGATTTTTTTTTTCAGATGAGTCCAGCAGCTGATCACCCAACACTGCTCTACAGCCAGCTTGCCTCTTTACCCCACACTGAAAGCGAAAGACCTACCACTGCCATGACCAGATACATAGCATTGAATGGAGCTTTTCCCTTTTGTGCCTCACTGTCCTCATCCTCTGTCTCCCTTTCCAATTAAACCATGGGAACTTCAAAGGCTCTTCTCTAGCCCAGGTTAACGGATACAGTCCTAGAAGTGTGCTGAGGCCTTTAGGAGCTACAATACCAAAGTCCTTCAGGATTTTTTTTTGTTTCCAGACTGCAGTCCAGCAAAGCTCTTGTTTGAAAAAATGAAGGATTCCAACCAAGCCTCAACTACAAACTGCCTTGTTAGAAGATGCAGTTCTCTGAAATGCAATGACAAACAATAAATAATCATCTGTAGTAAAAGCCAGGAAATGTGAAGATAGTCTAAAGTTCTTAGCACCACCAGCATTTACTTAACCTGGACATGGGAAGGGAACTTGAGGGCTCCTTTGAGGGATCACGTGGCAATGGGACACAAGTAGCGCTTGCGGACAGCATCTCTCTTTTATAAAAGATATCCATGTATTTTCTCTTAGATGCCATATACCAGCTTTACTTCTCTCTGGCAGTGACCTACATTTAGCAAAGAGCTGTAACTGCTTCCCTTTCCCTGCTTCAGCTTCAGTTCTTCCAGCATGAACAGAAAGCACGAGTTTGTCTGTAGGGCTACACCAGCTCTCAGTTACAGTCAGAGGTAACCAACAGGCATGAAGGTAAAAGGGGAAAAAAAATGGAAAGAATAAACACACATGGAATGGGGCCTCAGAGGCTCCAGCAGTGTTTCAGGATGTACTGGTCACCACATGAGTATTAGTAAAAGCAGAGAGGATCAAAGAAGCAGAGTCTATCACTGATAAACTATACTCCAAGCAGGAGAGGCCATTCTTCATTAAGAAGTTGGTAGCCAGTAGGAAAAAACTTCATATAATTGCACTCTTTTAACCACCTACATGCAGCACCAGTAACAGATACCTTTCTGTTCTATGTGCATCTAGAGAAACAATCCTTTTCCTAAGCATGCTCAGCGCCTACTGCAGTTTCTCTTCCCTTCTAATTTTCTTAAATCTATGCTTTGAGACATTCCTTTAATTAATTTACTTATTTTAATTAAAGGAGGAGTGAGAGACTTGGTTAGCAGCAAGTCAATTTTTGGCTAGCATAAGCCATTACAGCTCTAATTAAAACTAGGTTTCTGGATAGTCTCAGTATTTAAAGACAAAGTAATGAGTGTGCACCGGACCTTGGCACAGAACCCAGTAGAAGACCCCCCCCATTTAAACCAACTAGAGATCAAACCTGTCGCTAAGGTTGATTTGGGTAACACTTACATTATAGTAACACAAGTGAACTTTAATTCTGCCTGACAGCAAAGTGTGCAGAAGAAGAGCATAAGCTATAATTTACATGCAAATAACTGGAGTAAAAAGACTGAGAGACCAATGTTAGAAGCTACGCACAGCACAGACCCTTATGAGAGATAAGCTTGCTGAAATCAGGCCTCAAGTGATTTCCCAAGGATAAACAACAAATCAAAGTAATTTGATTGTTTCTAATGCAAGCTAATTATTTACAGTTTTCACATCAACTTTAGTCATCCAAATGTATGTATGTAGGCATTATGTTATAAACTTTCATTTTCTGAAGGAAATGTAAATATACGTACACAAAATCATCAAGGCTACAGACTCAAGCACTCAAAACTCAGGAAATGCCAGAATTAAGTTTGCATGGCAAAAGAAAATATTTTTCTCTTAATTTCATTCCCAGAAATGGTGAAACCATTTTTTGTTTAAGCTTTCCAAACAATTCATCTGAAGCAGACATTCAGCATGGAAAGTTTCAGCCCAAACAGTTAAAATTTGGCCAACTTAGATGCCACTGAAAACAGGGTCTTATAATGGGAAATGTGAGGCAAGTTTAATTATAGGCAGCACTACCAGCATCACTTATAATGTATTTAGGATTAAAATTTCATCCTGACTTTGCCTGGTCTGTTTATCTAGAAATACTGTACAGAAGTATTTGAACCTCCTTTCATGTCTCAATTTCTTACAGTGTTTGTAGCTCTGGGGTCTTCAACTCAGTCCAAAGTACAACACAGCTATTTACATCAGTTGTCAGAAAGAGAAACCATTACTCAAAGCAAAAATCCCAGATGCATGACCAAGAAGAAGCCGCCACAGATATTCAGAGGGTCTCAATGCCCACCATATCTCAATTCTATAGCCTTTCAGAAAGTGATGCATTTTTCCTGGAAAAAGTTGATTACAAAATAAAATTAAACTGGTAACAGCTCTGTCGAAATTAGCAGGTCTGATTGATGATGACTGCCTGGAATTTCATTGGGAAATTAGCTGAATTCAAAATAGACTGTTTGCTATGCTGCTGTCCATAGATCTGGCTGGCATTCTGGCATTGCCACTACAGTGCTCTGTGTTCTCGCTGGCCCAGCTTCCTCTGCAGGCTTCTGCTGCATGCACGCTGCATTCAGCTCTTATTTTTGATGCAGCCTAAAATTCAAACATTAGTCTGCAACACTGGACTAATAGCCAGGTACTGAATCACAATCTTCAACGTTTCACTGATGATAAAATAGCACATATGTATATTACAGAATTCTTAAGCTCCAAACACACAGTCAGAACTAAGAAAAATTAAGGACAATACCAGATGTTAACACACTTACTGTTGGGTTTTTTAGTTTTGTTTTCGTTCTTTTAAATCTCAGTCACCTGCTTCCTGTCTAATACTAACCTACCCACCACAGTTACCAAGTCAAACTTTTATATTTGCAAAGAAAATGGCAGAACAACCCCTGAAGTAGAAATTCAGTAGGGTTTGTTTCTATTGTAGCCTAGAGCAGAAGATGGTAGTCCTGTTACCTCATTCCTACTGACTACCAATTTAAAGAATGATTTACAGGAACTCAAATGCAGTAGTGAAGGGCTGCAGAAATATTTTTAAGCATTGCAGGATGAATTTCTTTGGTCCAAGTATTAAATTCTGGTATATTCAAGCTCTAAGAAGAATGAATTCTTAGAGCTGGAAGGGACCTTTAAAGGTCATCTAGTCCAACTCCCTTGCAATGAACAGAGACATGAACAGCTAGATCATGTTGCCCAAGTCTTGATCCAGCCTCGCCTTGAAAGTTTCCAGGGATGGGGTATCAACCACATCTCTAGGCACCACCCTCACTGTAAAAGACTTTTTCCTTACATCCACATGAAGACATATAAGCATCAAGTTGTGCTTTGTTCTGTTATTAACCAAGATGTGTTAACCGGGAGTGAAGGAGAATGAGCTTTTGCCCAGTGCACTGCCTGAAATCTGCTTCCAGGCTTCTCACCGATTATAAACTTTGTTTAAATTTGGCTAATTCATCTGCCTCTTTCAGGCCTCAGCTTCCTATTTCCACATTGTAAATACCATCACCTCCATCCTCCTGCGCTGCTCTACTTAGACAGCAGGCTTTTCCATCCTGCACATTTTGTACTGCCACTTGCACAAGGCAACGTACCTCTGGTGTGTTTATGTTGTCAGTTACATACAGGCAATCCTTCCAGCAAACTTTGCACCCCGTGTCAAATGTTCATATTCTATTTGGTGCTTCTTCACTTCCTCTCTTCTGAGGCAAGCCCCCCAAACATTCAATATTCTACTCGGCGAAACACACAGCGGCTTCTTTATTCACGGCAATAATATGCAATATATGGACAGACTGACATAAAGGAAACATGTGAGGCAAGGCATCCACGGTAGGAAAAATAAAGGTGACCCATAAAGTACTCCACCAACTTTCCTAAAGCCTTGACATCTGTAATTTATAAATCATGGAGGTTTGTTCCATGGTGGCTTTGCCAATTTTGCTATGTTGCAGTGAACATCTTAACGAACTCAAGGTGACACAGTGGCTTCTTGATGGAGTGTATTTACACAGAATTTCCAACATCAATCTTGCAGCACAAATGGAAGTGGTGTAATAAAGCTGGGAAACAACGATCGTGTACAAAAAAACCCCAACAACCTAAGGAAGCAAAGCATCACGTGTTATGGTTCTGTTTTTCTGTTTTTTTTTTTAAACTGATGTTGAAGTTTTAAGCTTTGCATGCCACATTCTTACAAAAAGAACTGAGAAATAACTTCATTTATAGCAGCAAATTTCACACTAAAAGTAGCAGCACCCACTGCAAAAAGCCACTGTGGTCAGTAGCATGTAAACACATCCTACTGGTTTCAATTCAACCACAAAAACTTGGTTCAGATTGGTACTTGACACCCAGCTGCTTAGCTGCAGCAGCATATGAGTAGGAGAAAGAAGGCACATAGGTGTTCATAGTGAATAAAATTATCTGCTCCATACAATTCCAGTATGCCTGTGTTTCTCTGGGTTATGAGAATCACTGTGGGCCGATAACAGAAATGCAAGCAATTCCTCCACACTTTCAGAACCAGTCTGATATATTATTCTGATAAAAGCTGCATTCAATTTGTCTCTAGGCTCAGAGTATTCCACTTCATCTCTATCTATACGTTAAATAAGTTGTTCTTAGTAGTTTTCTAGCTTGCACGTTTATCTACAAGATCCATACATATGGATCTTCTCTTGTTTGACACAGATGTCTATTACCATCTCTCCTGAAAATCTGGGCCATAAATCCAACTAATCTTGTTTTTATTAAAGAACTCTGGCACATTTGTTGCTCAAGGAACTGCTCTGAAAATTCAAATGGTGACCATTTCTCTCCAGCTATACTCCAGGGATTCTTTTTAAAGGAATGAGACTCAACTTGGTTTTGACATGACTACATCTGGTGAAGCTGTGGAGTAAGGAGAAGACGCTACAGAAATGAGCTACGTGCTCTGTTCAGAGTCAAGGATATCTATCAGCTGGGGCACCAGAATTTTCAGGCTCCCTGAAAATGCAAGATGAGAAAGAAAAATCTGTGCATGCTGATACTTAAAGTGCTGCCTTGCTGGAGGGTGAAGCAGCACAGTTTTCCTTCAATAGCCTGCAGTCAGTTGTGCACTCAAAGCATTTATTCAGACACTCTAGTAATAAAAAACAATTTATCTTCCTGGTTCTAGATATACAGTAAACACTTGGCAAGTCTTCTTGCTTGCCAAGACACTATAAAGCCACATGAAGACAAATCATTTAGCAGATTCTACAGACTGGTCACAGAACACCATTTCACTGGAGAAATTGTCCTATTTTAGAGGACTTCAACTAACTGCCTTAGAAATTAACTAGCAGCCATTTCACGTTCACTCAGATGTGTGAAAATACAGATTTATTCAGACTTTTATCAAATACACAATGGGGAATCAAAGTCTTTATTCAAGCCAATAAATCAAATTTCCAGAGTAATGTTTTAATGAAACTGATAAGATACTCCTACCATCACATTTCTGAGAGATGCAACATCACATAGCAATAAAGGGTTTGTGGAACAGCACAAGGGCAGGTTGTAAACTTGACAGTAATCCTGAACTACTATGTACTAGCAGGGCATCTAGAACAAACCAGACTAATGCCTGGAAGATAAAGATATACAAGAAACTGTCAAAGCTGCATCTTTTCCTCTAGAAATAGCTAGGATGCCTGCCAGCACTGCGAGGCATGAGGGGTATTAGAGCAGTGCCCCTTCTAAGCACAACTCTTGACTCCGTTGTCTGTTTCTATTAGAGAAGAGCAGCCTTCACCCTGTGGTCCCTGAACCACAGAGGCTTGTGCTGCAGCATGGTTTCAGGGGAACTCTGTAAATGGTGAGGAACTTGGGAACACAAACGTAAACTCACATCTGCCAGCAATTACACTCACTGAAACACAAAAAAAATTCTGCTTATTTGTATTAAGCTGTAAATGCAACACAGCATTTGCTTTCAAACACAAAGATAAGCCTGCCACTAAGCTGAACACTGTGGCTTACCATCAAAAACCAGATGTGCCAGCAACCGTGTTCCTATTTCCAAACTTTAATCTGGTTGCATATAAATCAGTATTGTTTGCTATCAAAACTTCAAGATTTATTAGTTCAATAAAAGAGATCCACTCTCAAAAACTAATACACTTTTTCATAACTGTATTCCTATACATGTACTGTAACACCTGAGAAATCTTCTAAGCCTAGCAAGCATAGCCCCCAGGAAAAAAAAAAAAAAAAAAAAATCAACATCTAAAGCACAAAGAGAAGAAAGTGCCAATACAGTAAGAAAAAAATGAATAGTTCTTATAAGGTCCCTGTGCCACTGCCATCAGCAGTAATGGGATGGTATTTCAAGGAAAACTCAATACCTTGCAACTCTGAAGAAAGCTGAGGTAGCAGCCAGAACCTGTAAACCACCAGAGCAAAGAGAAGAACAACAAATCTCTGCACAGCATATCAAAGGAGGATGTTGGCAAGATGGCAGGAGAGGTTGAACCTCCCACTGTTAAACTACATTTGTGGGTGTTTGACAGAAGGCAGCAAAAGGGCAAACAAAATGGCATCTGACATGGAAGTGCTTCAGAAGTAAAGGTGTATAATTGAATTCCTCTATGCAAAATTCATCAACACTTGTGGAACAATGATAAGGCCAAACAATGGATATGAGCACAGTGAGGTGGTGCATTTTAGCAGTGATGCCAGGGAACAGTGCCAGCTCAGATTCAAGTTGCCACCAACCAGAACACCCAGATGCCTTTTAGCAAGGATGCTCTCCAGCCTACCTCCCACAGAAAGCACACAGAGTCAGGGTCATCCCACCCTTGGTACAGAGCCCAGCTCTTGCTCTTCTTTATGCAGATGGGGACTACCCCAATGTTTGTCCAGATCTCAGAACAAGGTCTCTACCCTCGAGTCAACACTCCTCCCAGCTTAGCATCACTCACAAATTCACTTCATACAACTGCCAGATCTTTATTGGAATCAACAGTGAAAAACATTCCAGAGAAAGGACCTTAAAATGGAGCCCCGCAGAATCCCACTGTGACAAGTAGGACAATGTCAGGCCATAGCCTCCCCTCACCCAACACAGCCATGTTTTGGCTGTCTTGAGTCATGACAGGTCATTCTTAGGGTAGCACTGCCATGGCCTTATGATGTCCTGAGCCACCTCCCTGCTGACGGCTATAGAAACAGGGACCCTGACAACAGAACACCAGTCGCTGACCGACTTCTGTCAAGGAAGCACGCATCTGACACACAGAGCTCAATAGACAGATCCTTCCCTCCCACTGTGGGAACTTCCAAGGAGGACAATGAATCCTCCTCCAGCAAACAAGCGGAGGCTTCTGGGGAGCAGCAGTGAGCCCAAGCCAATGGACGTAGACCCCCCAGAGAGCAATGTTGAGCCTGTGGGGGTGGACCTACCTCCAGAGAACAAACCAAAGGAGGTGGATCCATCTCCATCAAGCACAGGCAAGCACTATAACATCATGATACGCTTGCCTGGAGACATCACTAAATCTGTTTGTGGCACAGCAGGGCTCTCCATTTCCATCTCGGCATTGAAGTCACCATCTGCCAGAGAGCCCCTGGGACAGCTGCTGCTCTCCAGAACCCCTCCTTCCACAGCCCCCAAATCCTTATCCTTCCCCAAAACCTCTCACCTCTTCTTCACTGAGGTCTCAAGAAAAAGGCACCTAAGACTACAATATGATAATAGCAAGGGGAAAAGTCTTTGGCTACAGCAAATGAGAAGGAGCCCAAATGCAGCAGCCACAGATAAAGAAATAAAGGGAAAAAGCTGCTTACCTTTGGAGGGCCTCAGGTAGGCAGCGATCTCCAACAAGACCCACACCACCACTGATAACCCTTAAATGAGGTCTGGGAAGGGGTGGATCCTGGCTCCACCCCTTCCAGTCACTCAGGTGCATTGCTGGCAGAGCTCCCCTGGGTTGGCTCTGCCTTCCCAGCAGGTGCTCAATCACTGCTTCAGGCCGCAACTTAGCATTTCCATTACAGGGCAGGACTGGGACTGATGTCCTCTAAGCTTCTGCACTGACACAAAGGGAAAAGTCCAGTGGATGGACACGAGCTCCCTGCAGCCTCCAGCAGTGCCAGAGAAGGTACAGAGGCAGCTTCCACTGGAGAAAATGAAGACTTTGGTTTGGATAGGAAGAAGGACTCATGTTCAGCATAAAGGTCCATTCCAGCTGCTCCATTAGGGCTTCTGTTCCAAACCAGGACAATAAGCAATTCAAAAGGACAATACAAAATAATAATGATAATAAAAACCTGAAGCTGTTTTCCAAAGTCAAACCAGTCTTCGCCTCTGCACTGTTGGCACTCCCGAGGATGCCCTTGGAGCACAATAGGGTCCCCTCTGGACCTCAGGTCTCAGTGCTGGGGAGGGGCTCAGGCAACTGAGGAACCCGAGTCCTCACTAAGACCAGCAACAGCTGCCAATGGGGTACACTGACCTCCTAGCTGCACAAAAACAAGACACAAATCCCACTAGTTCTGCTCTGAAAGTAAAGGGGTTGCTCCGAAAGTAATGCTGCCTATTTGATTATATTGGCTCAAGAGGTTAAAGGCAAATGTTGGTGGGATGGCAGCAGAGGCTGAACTATCCCATGTATCCCATTACACCCTTCTGCTATACAACAGGCAGCAGCAGAGGGGCAGGCTGGCAAAATGGCCACTGAGCTGGAAGTGCTCATGAACTCCTCCCTGCAGAAAAAAATGGCAGTCATTGGCAGTCACTATCACTTGCTGAACATTGATGGAGACCAAACAGTGAATATGAGCATAGCTGTGTGTTTCATCAGTGGTGACAATGCGGTCACCTGTGCAGGTGTAGCCTTTGAGGAGCGCAGCTTGCAGCCTCCTATTCATCACTGGTAAGACTGCACAGCTACTGGTGGTGACTATGTTGAAGAAGCATGCTTTGTAGCTGAGAATTTGCCCTATGAAATAGTATTTTGCCTTTTGTGTCTGCTGCTATTTCCCTGGAAATAAATCGGAGGCATTACTTCTGGAGCAGCCTACACGTTATCACTCATGAAGAATACAGCAAGCAGCTGTTTACTATATATCCCAGTGGATTTGTGTCCTTCATCACCACATCCTGAACTCCTTCTGAATCACCCTCTTCAATTTCTAGCTCCTGGAAACTGGAGTGACCTCAAGGAACCTGTTAAAGTCATTTATAGTCACACTGATTGAACTGCAATACCTATTTAAGTCTCTGCTTCCCCAAACTATCGTCTATAGCTCAGAAAGTCACACTTCCACACAGTCTGGATCAGTCTGGAGGCTGTCAAGGACTGATAACAGTGCTGCGATAATGAAACAATCTCACAACAGCTAGAACAGCCATGCTATCCCAAAATGCCAGCTAGTAAGCCACAGCTGTATAGCTGGTGGTTACAGAAATGGCTTTTAAATGGTTTGAACAACATTGAAAATGTCACAGTTAGGAAGACTGTAGATTCCTCCTGGAAATATTTTTTATATGTCCTCCCATACAGGGAGGCATTTAATTTTGGGCTTGTTTCCCTGCAGAAACAAGGCTTATGCAACCACAAAGTCTGCATTCCTACCCAGCAACCTTTGTTATTCATTACTGCAGCTCTGTGAGATTTATCTGAAACTGGCAGTCCTGTAAAAGTCATGAGAGCACATGACAGTAGAAGATTACCTTCGAGACTTAAAAGATGAACTCACACTGAAGCCTTCTTTAAATAACTGTCGTAGTTCACTCTGACAACAAAGATCCCAGCTGCTGCAAAGAAATCCCTGAGAACTCAGTTTTGTTCCTCGTGTAGCAGAGTTAACAACTGGTGCTGCAAATAAGGGCAGACGAGGCAGTCCCATCTTTTGCGCTCTCCTTCAGCTTAGCAAAAAGTCAGTTGTACAGCAGTAGCCAGTGGGCATGGCCAGTTTTGTGGCAGCCAAATAATGCAAGCACTCAGACGAGATACTGAACACAATTGCAGAATTACCAAAAATATTCAACTTTCAACATAAGATAATGTATTTGTGCCCAAACAACATAGCATGGATTATCCTGTTTTTAATGACTCCTACTAGATGAGTGTTTTCCTCAGTAAAGGTTACTGGTAACTTTGGTCATATAAACTCCTTAATTCCCTAGGAAGCATCCACACTGGTAACAGAGGGAGGATGGATGAAGAACTCCTTGCTGCTTCCCTCTCCAGGCAGCATTCAAGGGAAGACTAAACCATACACATGATCCATAGCAACACTCAGAGCTGGTATGTGACAGTGTGGTAAATTAGAAGCACATGTGCAAAGGGAGAAGTGTAATGCAATTGGCATGCTTGAGGCGTGATTAAAGCAAGACATTGACTGGAAGATTGAATTACGAGAGTGTCAAATTCGGACAAGGGATGAAGGCAGCGAAGCAGGCATAGTTGGCAACATGGGGAAGAGAAACATTACATCAGCAAAGATTAAATAAAATTGCAGGTTTTGTTGACACCACAGAACCTACTTGCATTAAATAAAAATTGAGGGGAAAAAAAAAACAACATGAAGAAGTGGTAATTGACAGCAGTTGAAACACCTGAGGTCCAAAGAGGACATTGTTTTCTATGAAAAGAATGTCAGCAGGGCCAGAAAGGAGAAGGAAAAAAACCCAAGACTTCAAAAGCGCATATTCCTTAAGCAGAAGCCTGTAGAGCATTCTGGGTGTCCTTCTTGAAAGGAAGCCAAACACAGCCAGCAATAAAAACTTTTGTGAACATGCACACATCGGGAAGCAGGGTAAACACACATGATTGCTCTATGGCCAATATCACATTAACATCAGCGCAAAGGAAGCAGCGCCTGCTATAAAATAAAACAGGGAAGTGCCTCTCTCTGAGAGGAAACAGAAACACAAAGATGAAGCAAATGGCCTTTCTATAACCAGAACGCTACCAAAATGTCTACTCACATGCTTTGCAACCAACCTTTCTGCCCTTTGCTTCCAAACCACTTCCAAATTAGTGAATAGCTCCTTCATTTCACTGAATGCTGGCTTGCATATTAATCTTTGACTGAGCACAGGCTGCATGTACATCCTTCCCATGCTTTAGCAGTTTCAAGACCATATCCCAAAATCTCTATTATTCATCTCCTAGGGAAGTAAGAAGATGTGGTGAGAGGGAAATCCTTCAGCTATTAGCTACCAATGTACAGATCAGTAGATATGGAGAGTAAAGTAGTGTCAGTTATCAAAAGAGCACCAAAGCAGCCAGCCCAAGGCCTCAGAGGGGCAACCTAATGATAGCAATTCCTCCAGCACTCAGAATTCTCCCCTCCCAAAGAAAAGGTTTCTGAAAGCTCTGTTGCTGCATTAGCCAAGTCATCTAGCTGACTGCAAACTCAGACAAGGTGCTGCCAGTGATGAATGTGACATGAGACCATACAGCCACACAAAGCTTAAAGGCAGTAGAAATAGCTCAAAAATCCCTATGGTAAATAAATGTTAAATATCCTATGCAGAATATCTACATCAACACGTAGGATAACCCACTCACACACACAGTTAACTATTGATTTTTTATTAATTTGAGATCAGTAAATTAGCTACGCGCAAACTATAATACCAGAAAGCCAACGTTCAGTGTTAGTTCTTTTTTAAAGGTACTGAGATACCTTAAAAAAAAAATGAGTCTTGGTTTCAAAGAGCAAAATAGAAAGCTGTCTTCCAAAGCAAAGTAATTCACCTTTAAAATTCAACTATTTCAGTTGCCTTCCTTCAAATTACAACAATCAGCTCAACTCTGTGTAAATACACAGAAGCTGTATAACCAGGACTATGTGTAGAAATATCAAGTGTAAAAGCCATGTCATATGAACCTGAACTGACAAAAAGAGGAAATCCCAAACTTGCCTGCTTACTGACAAAAGCTATTGGTGGCAAAAGAAAAATGGGGGGAAAAAGCAACAAGAATTACTCAACACATTACAAAGTCCAAAAAGCTAATTTATAATAATGCTAACTGATCCTAGCTATCATACTAGCTTGCGGCAAGAGGCAGGAGATGACGAGCAGTTTATAAACAGAGGCAAAGGACATGGATAGGCACTTATTCACCTTAGCTATTAACTCAGCCACTAGGCTGTGTACCAGCTGGTGTACCAACCCCCAGCTGGACAAAGCCTATGAAATGTCACCTGCTTTCTCCACACCGTAACCCTTCACAACCTTGTTTCTAATCTGTCTGCAGATCTGAACTATCCACAATGCTCTCAGACCCTGCAATCTCAGAGTACTTGAACACAGAAAAGCATTTTAAGTTGAAATGTATTCGTTTTGATCACATTTGTCCTCCAGGAAGAGTTGTATTTGTGTATAGCTTCATTTCCTCGTTGAATACTCCGCAAAAACTATTTATTGTCACATGCAGTTTCTGCAGTGAACATTATCTCTTTACTGCTACCATGAACCACGGATCTCTGTGGTTTTTCCTGCCAGAAAACATTATTTTGACATACCCTTAGATTAGTCATACATAACAGCCCTACAAATCAATCATCTTTTCTACTACTGATGTCAAGGTATTACTATTTGCTAATGTCATGCTATTACACTTAATCATTAGATTACTTCATTGTTAACTTACTTCCCCAAGCAGTTTACAGATCTTCAGCAAGAAATCTCAGTGTTGAAATGTGTTCTCCCATGAACACTGATTGCTCGTGCTGATCAGACTGGAGAGGCAAATCATATATATATATTTTTTTAACCATTACATTTCAGCAGTGCCAGCTCACAGTCTGACAATTCTCAACCACCCCAAGCCACTGTTTCAACACGGAGAGATGAATAAAGTTGATTTCAGAATTCAGATCTAGACAAGAAGCCTTCTGAAGAAGGAACAAGTGGTGACTTACAAGAGCTGTAACAGGAATATATGAGCACATAGGGTTAAACAAGCTCTTTTTTTTTAACATATAATTCATTATAAACAGTAACAACAACAAAAATTAGAGTCCATCTGCACCTGTACGTTTTCCTCTAAAAAAAAAATATGTAGAATTGAGGAGGAGGTGTTCAGAAAGCACAAGCAGCAAGCAAATGAATAGAGGAGAAACTTCAGCGTCTTGTTCCTTTTTCACAGTATCTTACATCAGAAAAAAAAAGCAGACAACCACTTAACACGCTTGCTTTCCTTCAGATACATCTTTTTACTTTTTTTTTTTCCCCCTCACTCTTTTCAATAAGTATTTTAAGTAGTTCTCTTCTAACCTGGTCATCTTTCCATCTGGGAACTCAAAATCCTGACAAAAGCCATGGAAATGATTCACTCATCACTCCCTTCAGCACCCTATCTCACAAAGGAGACAAACTGGAGAGCCACTTTGGGGACCTGCAAATGATAGCCCCTACCCAAGATGGGCCTTGGGAAGCATCTGTGCTTCCCATAAATAAAGCATCACAGGCTAAATTATAAAGAGATGAGGATCTGAAAAAAAAAAAAAAAAAGAGGCTGCAGAAAATATTCCTGTAGAACACAACTTGAGCAGATCAGCAGCTTTTCTGAGCATTCTGTTCTGTTTGACAGTAGATGATATGAAAAGAAATGTCAGAATCTAGTCATCCCACAATGCTCCCAGAGTTATTAGAGCATGTGCAAGGTGATGACCAGTACGTACATGGCAGTTGTGCACAAAGCCGTTTGCTGCTGCTAAGGAGATCTTACCTTTGCAGTGCTCAAACTGTCACTCAGGTAGCCTCAGCAACTCCCCAGGCACTTGTTTACACTGCCTTTAAAAACTGAAATAAAATAAAAGAAATTAAAAAAAAAAAAAAAAAAAAAAAAAGTCAGGAAGGAAGGAATCAAAAATTGCTTGTCATGAGCAAAGAAAGGAATGATCTGTAAGTCAATATCTATACCCAAAAGGCCTAGCAAGAGTCTCTATAAATCTCCCATAGGAATAATTAAATAAAGCCTAACCCTGTAGAAATGAGCCCAATGCTGGTATCACACAGCCCACGGCACCACTGACATCCAACTTACTCAACACAGCTGTGCTGCCTTGGGGGCCAGTTCTCCTCGCCTTGAGAGGTTTTGGTTTTATTTGGTTTTAAAACCTCAGTCCAGATTACTCAGTCCTGCACTTAGAGCATCCTTTGAAGGGTTCCGAAGGTGGCACAGCAGACAATGCCAGAAATCAGCTGTTAATCTGACAAAAAAAAATTACATGATCTCAGCATAGCTCTTGGTCTGCAGTCTGTGGACAGATTTAGAAAGTGCTGGGGGCAATGGGCTTCCCTTTTCTGTTGCTCTGGGGCTGTGGTATGGAAATTGATGAGTCCCAGGGACATCAAGGAAGAGAAATCCGACAAAGGCACTGAGTCTTTCAGTACTATCTACAGAATATACTCAGAATCTTCTATTGATATTGATTATTCTAGCAGGCTACTCTCATGCACATGCAGCAATCTTTAAGGGTTTCTTATTCTGTGCTCCTAAAAGCACCTGAACTGTTGATTCCAGAAGAAAGCCTTGTGAGTTCATCTACTTTGTGCAAGCCAACCTTGAAAGACTGAATCTCAAATGAAGAAAAACAACACCAACAGAAAAAAACTAGTGCCACAAAATAATCTATTTAAAATTAATGCATAATTCTGAAAAACATATAAACAGTGTAATTAACTAATTTAAAATCAGTTCAAACCAATTTGCCTTACTGTCTGGTCCCAGCCAGTGCCTTTTTATCCCCTCCTTACTAGATAGTACTTCACACACTGTAATCAAAGTGTTGAAGTGTGCCTTCTTCTTTCACCCACCCAAGAGGCCATACATCAGACACAATTAAGTTCTATTCTGCCCCTCAGTTCTTTTTCAACAAAAACACTGGCATGAATGCCTCTTGGTATTCACACATCTCTAGACAAACCCTGGCAGCAACCAACCCAGCATGCTGCCTCTACCCTCCAATGCAAATTTGCCCTGTGAACACTCTATTAC
This sequence comes from Centrocercus urophasianus, assembly GCF_019232065.1. Classification (NCBI taxonomy): domain Eukaryota; kingdom Metazoa; phylum Chordata; class Aves; order Galliformes; family Phasianidae; genus Centrocercus; species Centrocercus urophasianus. The sequence goes on along the minus strand of NW_024884822.1, from coordinate 881,682 downwards.
AGTCAAACAGCAATATCCTCAGCTGGCAATTAACATATACACTCTGAAATTATACTTGCTTACATTGATGACATAGCCTAATTAGCACAGAAGCCACAGACTAACACACTGTTGTCAGCTGAGTTGGAACAGTTTAAGAAATGTATAGCCTCAGGCTGTCTGTTACCACACTTCCAGGGGCGGTTATGCTGGCCAACTTTCATTCCACAGAAACAGCACCAGTCTTCAAAGAAAACACAAAGCTGGGATTAATAATCCTCATCAGGCTACAAGGACAGCGTTCAGCCCTGCACTTCCTCCTAGCTGCTAGAAGGATGCTCCCATATTTTGCAATAGTTGTAGACAGCCCACACCCACCACTGTTCAACAGCAAAGAAGCAATTTCTCGTCAAAGGCTTCCTAAAGTAGTTGAGGGGAGAATGTTCTCAGCCCTTGAAAGAAAGCACAGGTGACCCACAGTTATCCCAGCCTCCCGTGCTAAAGTTGTTCTGGGCAAGTTTCTTTTTGTTTTAGGTCTAAACAAACAAGAGAGCAACATGCTTCAAACAAGACTGTGGAGGCACATTGTTTCAGACCAATCCAGACCATCCAGACTCTTATCTTTGGTTGCCCAAAGATGTTGTGGGTGCCCCATCCCTGGAGGTGCCCAAGGCCAGGCTGGATGATATTCTGGGCAGCCTGATCTGGTGGGGGGACAGGGAGACACCCAGCTCAGGGCAGGGGGGTGGGGCTGTGTGAGCTTTATTGTCCTTTCTGACCTGAGCCAGTCTCTGATTCTATACAATGTGATATTCTGACCTATACAATTTTGATTGATTCTATACAATTGATTCTATACAATGTGATATTCAGACAGTAGCAATAGTTGCTCCAATAATGAAAATAACAGAGAGGCTAGGGAAAACCTCTTCCACTCTCACACCTTTTGTTGACTCCTGTTAAGGAACTCAAAGGAAACAGCTAACTCAAAGGCCACACGGGTGTCAGAGACTTCCATTTTCCTTCACAAATTGATCAGTACATGCCATAATGCAAGAGTAGCAGATCTTATAGCAGATCTTACAGTAAGATAATGCTCACCAGAGGCCACAACTCACAGCTGGGCAGCCCAAGACAGCTTCTACACCATACCAGAGTAAAACTGGCTCTAAAAAAAGTGCTCCTTTGTCATTCATGCTAAAATAACGAGGTGAAGCTGGGGGAATTAAGCAATTCACTTAACACTGCTGCCCTGGACAGAGACTTTTCCCCTCCCACCCGTCCCCAGGCAATGGCATCCAGGTGCAAGAAGCCCCATACTGAGGTGGTGTAAGAGCCTATTGTTGCCTGGGTTGGCTTGCACCTGGCCAGCGTTTGGGCTGAGCTGATAATTAAGCAAATTGAGATCAATTAACCACAGGTGGAGGTTCCCCTCTGCAGGGAGCTGCTAATCTTCAGAAACAAGGAGTGCATCCCAAATGAGCCCCTGCTCTTGAAGGTCAAGTAACAAAAACAATATGGTGCTGTGCATTTGGACAGCAGAGCGACAAAAATGGCCTGAAGTTCTCCCTGTTGGGGCTGATTTCTCCTCAGATGTGTGGAACTTGGGCAGCCCCTGCTCTGCTGACAGGAGGGGCCCAGCAGCAGCTCCACGTGGAGCAGTGAGGGTTCCTGGCCTCTGCCATGGCCCAGAAACCAGCTGGCATGCAAATACTGCCGCTGTCCCACCCTCTGACATTCAGACTTCTGCCCTCCTCCCTTGTTTGGTAGTCAGTCTCACGTTCACAAAAACTCTCACTAGAACGAAGGAAAGATCATGATTTGGTATGAGATGCTAACTATTGATACGTAATTGTTAGGTGACCCCAAAACACATGGTTGCATAATTCGTTTTCCTTCTTTCGCCTATGTTTTGCCTTTGCACCTCTGTTTTCCTCAAGCCCCTGTCCCTCTACAGCCTCAGAGACCATTTTGGTGGATGAGGAATTAGGGGGAAGGTGTCAGCCAGAGGCTGTGGTCAGCAGCACTGCTCTGCCCCTCTGAGTGCCCACCTGCAGAACTGCGTTCACAGGAAAGATGTGGAGCTCTTGAGAGGGTCCAGAGCAGGGCCACGAGAACGGTCAGAGGGCTGGAACACCTCTGCTATGAAGACAGGCTGAGGAAGCTAGGGGTGTTCAGCCTGGAGGAAAGAAGGCTCCGGGGAGACCTTGTTGTGGCCTTGCAGTATTTAAAGGAAGATTATAAACAGGAGGGAAAACGGGTAGAGGTAGGTAGAGGTCAAGGGGGAAAGGTTTTAAATTGAAGGAAGGGAGATTTAGATAAGATGCTGGGGGAAGTTTTTCACTGAGAGGGTGGTGAAGTGCTGGGACAGGGTGCCCAGAGAGACTGTGGGTGCCCAGGCCCTGGAGGTGTTCAAGGCCAGGTTGGATGGGGCCCTGGGCAACCTCACCTAGTGCTTGATTTTGTGGCTGGCAACTCTGCCCGATGCAAGGATTGGAACTCAATGATCTTTGAAGTCCCTTCCAACCCAAGTTATTCTGAGATGATTCCATCATTCCTTTTCCCTCACACCCTCCCTCCTGGCTTTGCAGCTGAGAGGAATGTAGTTCCTCTGTTGTTCAGAGGAGGGCAAAGATATTTTTTTATCCTTCCTTTTGACCCCTCCTATCCCTCAATTCCTCTTAGTTCCTCAAGAGGTGAAACAGAACACTGCCTGCTTTCCCCAGCACCCAGATGTCTGTTTTGCTTGAAGAAGAAAGCAGGAAAGATATCCAACCCAAACAGAGATTTCCCCCTGACAGGCAAGAACAGAGTGTGACAACTGATGTGTTTTGTCTTCATGCAAATCCAGAAGGTTTATGAATAAGCTGTAAAAGCTGGCAATGCTGGAAGGAATTAGTATCATAGAAGGTCCTGTAGTCAGAGGAGTTTCAGACTTACAAAGACAAGGACAAAGAATCTCAAGGGAAGGCAAATTCATCCCAGTTGCACTTGTGCTGCTGTGAACTGAGAGTAGTTTTCAGTGCTGTAGTTTTCTGTACCTGAAACATGAAGTACATCTGGTTTGCCATGGTGTAACATGAGACTGAACTTTGAATTTTTATGAACACAGAGAAACAGCTGCAGAAGTTAAAATGCACATTAATCCCCTCTGTAAAGTATTTGGCTCAAAAAGGAGTATATAAACTCACAAGCTTTGTGCATCATTTCTCATATATGCTATTCAGGTCTGTTGCTTCTCAGCACACACAGTGCAATAACACATTCAGCCACATATGTAACATTAGATTTAACAAAAGGATTTAGTTTGAACTACTTCAGACATTTACATCAATCCCACCTGACAAGCAGGTGGCCCTTCAACATACCTGCAGTTTATTTGTCATCGAAATAACCTAGGAGGTCCAAAATGACAAATCAGGGTAACATCACAGCATTGAATCACATTGGGAAGAAAAATAGACCTTATTTGTGAAAAAATTCTTCATTGCCAGTCTTAAAAATCGTGGTCATAATCATGCTTTTCAGGCTGTCAATAAGCACAGAAAAACAGGCTCCAGGGCAAGACGGTATTCAGAGCAAGAGTTAATAGGACAAGCTTGGCTGAAATTAAGAATAGGCTGAGGGGATGACAAACTGTTGAGGTACCCTCCATAGTGATATAACACTAAATACTGCCAGTAAAGCAGTTGCTGCTCAGATCAACAAAAAAGTATTTTTTGTAAAGGGGAGACTCATCTCAAAAGAACAGAAAACGTGTCTGATTTCATTTTGAAAGAACAGAATGCAGAGAATTTGAATGTAGCCTGCATCAGGCTTTAAGGTACTATGTGATAAAGATTGTTATTGTATTTACAGGGTCCAGTGATGCAATCCTTAATTACATTGAAAGATACTTCATTCCTTAAATAAAACCCTGGAGTTCAGCGGATCTGTTCATGTGAAGTTGTATTCAGGTGAAGAGCTACAGTATACTTTGAGTGCTCTTTGCTTCTTCTTTTTCTTCATATAATATGAGAGCTCCTAAATGGTTTTCCAAAGAAGCCAGAGAGAACATTGTTTGCCTGTTCCTTTTTCATCTGTGAGAAGTGCATTACTGCCCTTGACATCATTACCAAAGTCTGTGCTTTAGCCCTGAGACTGGTGCAGTCAGATTTACTGTTTAAATTATTTTGGGCTACCTTCAGCTTTGTCTAAGCTGACATCTTGTATCTGTATCTTGTATCCCTTGTTCTGGCCTCTCCATCCAGGGTACTGTGTTGGAAAACTGGTTATCAAGTCTTTTATTGAATTCTTGGCTTTTTAAGTGTTAGAAAATATCAAAACAGCATCTCCAGACAGCAAACACACAAGGTCAGAACTGTGACATATATCGAGTGACACAAAAATAGGTTTAGGTGCTTGGGAATGAGCTTGCTTTGGACAACTGATTCACATGAATGTTACTGAACATGAATGAAAATCACTCTAGAGGATCTAGAACAAGAAGCTGAGTGAAATCTACCACTTGATTTAGTTATTTTTTAAAATACCTTTCATTGGCATGAACTTCTATTTAATGATGCAGTGGCTGCGAAGTGACCAGATCACAGCTACAATGTGAGGAAATAAGCAAAAATTTAAGTCCTAAGCCAAACAACCTGCAATTCTGATACTCTGTTCCCTTTGTCAGCGTATTCAGGACACCAGGCATTCCAGTGAAGCCCCCAGTACTGTCCCTTCTGGAGCTGCGTACCAGTGCTCGGCTGGCTGTGCTATACGTGGTGGTTCAGAATGTGAAATGAGACAAGTTGCTTTCCTCTAGTATAGTGAGCTCCAGCAGCATTGTAAGGAGACACTTTTCAAGGCACACAGAAGGGGCCAGATATCACAGTTCTACTGACTGACCACAAGTATTTAAGCAACAAACTCTTCCTTTGCACTTTAAGGGAGCATAAAGGAGCACTAAACTCCCCTAGTAGTTCATCTAGCTGAAAATAATAAAGCTATTTTACAAATGAACACCAGAGCATTCTCAAAGTCATTGATAAGAGCTCTCCATCTGGGACATTCATTGGAAAATATCCACAACCACAGACAAAAGCCTTTTAAGCCTCGTCTTTATAGTCAGATAGAAAAAGCCCACGTTGCTATCAGACCCCACAGGGATCCCCGACGGACAGCCATCCGATGGCTTCCAGCTCTTTGTGAAGTTGTCTCCTGCAAGACTTGCTAAAGCGTTTCTGCAGTCGTGAGCGCAGGCTGCAGGAAGCTAATCCTTGTCATCACCTTTGTGACTCACCTTGCAGTTTCAATTGGACGAGTTATTCCTCACATCTCCTCTTCAGAAAAATAAACCGCCGTGTTGAGTTGTTAGCGCAGAATGGTTGCCACGTTCCAGCCCGGGCAGCTGTGTTACAGTGGTGAGTCATCAAATTGAATGTACAGGCACAATGGATAAATTTACAGAGAAGCCTACGCCTTATTTATTTCACCGGAGTTAAATATCCAAACCATTTACGTTCTGCTGGAAGTCCTAATCAATGTTCTAATTAGCTTTGATAAGCTTTAGGAAATCCCTCCAGCTGTGTGCTACGTGCTGCAGAAACTTCAGTTCTGAAAAACCATCAGTTGTTGAGCAATCATGCTAACTGCCACATCGCTTGCTGTGTCAGTGTGCTTTGGAACAGGGGAAGAATTGTAGATATAAAATTTTGGTTTGATCTCCTAGCAATGAAAATGTTCAGAATAAATGTGATGAAATGTTGTGTTTTATTGTTTGTTTGTTTCGTATTACTATCTGCCTGTTCTGAGCCATAAAGCAATCTGGGACAGAGCCAAAAGCTTTTATTGCTAGTGGCCTTGTTTGCTTTTACAAGCCAAAAACTCCAGGAAGAGGAGTCACTACTGGAACCCATATCCACACAGGCTGCCTTGCTGATTTCAAGTGAGATAGATACACAAATGTCACTGAGTGCATTACCTGGACTGTGGTAAAGCTGAGAAGCAATTTGTTCTTCATCTTCAAGACTAGATTATATTCTATTGTATTTTTCACATTTTCTTTCTTCCCTCTTCAGTGTTCACATCAACTATTTTTCAGTTATGGTCCCCAAACCAACTAATGAGCAAGGAGCTGAACACATTGCATCAGAAGATGTTGATGTAATAACCATGCAATATAAGCCTATGAGAAAAGAGAGCAGCTGGCAAAATAAATAAGGAAATGAACTCTCAATGTAAAATAACAGGTATTGGCATTCAAACTGAAAATCATAGCATGTCAAGGACCAAGAGGAATCCTCATAAGACAGGCTGATTACTTCCTCGTTGAACAGCCTCAGATTTATATTGCTGAATCTGTTCTGATGATTTCTGAAAACGTAAGTCATCTTGTCCAGCCCCTCCTGTATCCATGTTAGAACACAATTTCCCCATGATTTCAGGTCTGCAAAGCTATTTCAAATGTCTCCTGTAAATAAAGAGTTTATCTACTGCACCCAAAGTCAGACACTGTGGAGGTTGGGACAGATTTTTCTTCAGCTGCCTGATACAGATTGCTGCATCCTAATGTGTCACATCAAGTGCATCCTGTGTGCATAGTGCTTGTCTGCTAAAGAAAGTATCCTCTGAGAGGCACTCTGAGGTAGAGGCTTTAGCCCTTTTTATGAGCCGTCCAGCATTCGTAAGTTACTGCTCCATCTGACACACCAAACAGCCCTCTGCTCCCTCATCACCTCATTGCCAGAGACATCTTTTGTCCATATAAAACAGGAAAAATATAAAACGAAAATAAAATGAATTCTCATTGGGAAATATGAGCAGCGTATACCTCACCCTGCTACAACACTGATGAGTGTCAGAATTTTTCTTTCTGTTTCTAACTCCAGTAAGATCCCAAACTCACACAGACTACTGTTCAACTGGAAAGAGACAGCCACATTTGAGATTAATACATGCTTTCACTCTAAAACTCAAGATCTCAATTTGGATCTCATCTCAAAAGTCTCTGCCTGGAAGATGACAAGTCTTTCCCTTTCCTTCTCTTCCCAGAGAATCCAGAGAGGGGGCAGGAAAATAAAAATAACAAAGAACTATTTTTCATCAGAGTAAGGCTCTGGGCAGCCTGGCCTTGTTTTTGGCAACCCTGCACATAGCAGGAGGGTTTTAACTAGATGATCATTGTGGTACTTTTCAACCCAGGCCATTCTATGATTCTATGATTGTAAGATCTGTCCTTACACTCTGCAGTTGAAGAATTTAATTAATTCTAAGTCTATGTAACCTACAAACAGCTCCATCAGCTCTCTATTTAGTTACACATTATCTTCACTGACAACAAAATCGATGAATTGAATGAAGACCATCTCCTGGAATTGATTTTCCATTTTCCGTGCCATCTTATCGAGTAGCAATGATATCCTCTTCAGCTTTTCCAAACTCCTGAATAAAACAAAATGTTTGAATTGCTCCCTGTCCTCTGTTTGGTGTTTTTACTAGCAGGGCAGCTAACCACTTTGGCAGCGTTGGAAAAGGCCATACCACAGGATACAAGTGGCTGTGCTGCCGCACCAGCAGAACAGGACTAGAGAAAATGGACACAGCCAGCTTCCTCCCTAACCTCAGCTCTGGGCTTGCACTGTGGGGTACAACTTTGCATGATGTAAAGTAGCACTGTATCTAGCACTGCATATCGAAGTGGGCAGGAAGATTTGTTACAGAGCAATGGCCAGATCAGCTGGCCAAGCAGGCTTCCGTCATCCTGCAGGCCTTCGAATCTGTGAGCGAAAAAGCGGTCGTCAAGATCCTTAGCATAATGGATGGAGATATGATTGATATAAAGACAAGAAAAATGATGGCTCTACCTTGTCATTATGATGCCAAAAGCTTTTTGCTTGTTGCTATATGAGTAATTAATTGGCTTAATTATCTTTTCATTCTAGGTAAGGAAATATGGGTATAAGATGGAGAGAGAGAACACTAAGCCACCAAGCCTGAGCGAAACTGAGTTTGGGCAGAAGAATGCTGAGGAAACCACTCACTTCAGAAAGCTGAGCCCATCCTATGGTGCACTGTCAGTGGTGTCATTCAGTTCCTTAAACTCCACAAAACAAATCTACCCTGTGTAGTGAAAGATGGCACAGAGTGTCTGCTGCAGGAAACCTATCACAGCATCACAGTACAGTGGGGGTTGGAAGGGACTTCTAGAGATGATTGAGTCCAGCCCCCAAACCTGAGAGCCTTATGAGTAGATAAGCTGCTGATTACACCAAAATTAACCCCCTCTTGGTCCTTCTCTGTCTCCATGTTAGTGGCAAACAAGGTAAAATCCTATGCTGCTTGTTAAATGCTAAAGAGTTTTTATTTTCCACATTGCTGTTTTACCTGCCCAGATACATTTTTTCAGGTTTCAAACAGGGGTTTTGTTCATGTGTTTGCGCACACAGAAAATTAGCATTGGGTCGGAATAAGAAGCGAAGTCAGAACAACCAGAAAGCCAAGCTGAGATGTTAAGTTGAATGGACAAGATTCTGGACTGAGTCTATACAACCTGCTTCTTTTTCCAGCTGACCATCTCTCTCTGTCAGGACGTCTTTCCAGATTAGCATCTGGAAGGAGCATCTTGAGGAAAACGCAAACGAAAGCAGAAAGAACACACAAAAATGGCTGAGATCAAAATGTAGGTGGACTGAAGTGGAAAGAACAAAGAACACGGATGTTGTAAGAGAACACAAAAGTAGAGTTGTGTGGGCACGAAGGAGGTGCATGAGGAAGCAGGATGGATTGGCTGCATTTGAGTGGGCCTGGAAAAGAAGCAGGCACAATGGGCTAGCTTCTCAGCCTGTTTGAGTTGGCATCGTTTCTTTGACTCAACAGAGCAGTACAATTTACACCAGCTGACAATCTGGCCTAATAGCTGCTAATTTGAGGATAGACCATATTCACCTCAAGGCTGTAAACCTTCCCCACCCTGAGAAAACAAGAAGCATAATTTGGTTCCTCCTCTTGCTGTAGCCAAGTGGAAAAGGTGCCAAATACCTCAGTATCCCATATGTGAAACTCTTTATTTTGGGGGGAAAAAATAACAACAAAAAACAATTTTGCTGCCAAACAAGCGTCCCTATTTCTTTCTTATAGAGAAACAATGACATCCAGTGGTGAGTTACATTCATCACAGGTGGATTTGTATTCGTTCAATCTCAAGAAGCCGTATCTCATACCTGTTACAGGTAAATGTTCAGTTGCTGTACTCCTTTTACCCATCAGTAGTGCTATTCCAGCCCTTAGAAACTTTTAAAAATTGTGTTTTCTTCCAGATAAGTAAAGTAAATCTGCATTTTTCTGTCAGATGCAGTTCCTGAGCCCTTCTCTAGGTCCTCATTGCGCTGCTTTTAACGGTTTGTACGAGAAACATCTCCACGCATCAGCAGTCTTGTGTTCATGACCAACTGACAGCTTCCCAGCAGTTTAGGCAAAATAGATGTTTGCAGTGGCAGCAGAGCAGGCTGCTGCCTGGCACTGTACCTCCCCTTCCTGCGGTGAGCACCTCTGTCCTGCCTCACCTAGATTACAGACTGCCAAGTAGCTCCAGCCTGGGAAGGCAGAAGGGGAAAAAATATTGAAGGATACATGTACTCTGTCCCAGTTTTGGCATGGCAAATTTTTAAGTATGCCATGAGCTTACTGAAGAGAACAAAAGGGGTGTTTAGATAAAGTAAAATGAGATACTTTATCCAGAAATGTTTGGAGTAAACTGTCACACCTCTGCTATTATGAGGCGTCTGGATAAGGAACCGTTCTCCAGAACCGTGAGGATTTCTTTCCTAAGTTTCCCCTTCTTCATTTATTTATTTATTTGCTATTTAGGCACCTTCTGGACTGACATACACTGCCACTGGGTACCACTGAAAGGAGGAGGTGCCAATAAACCTGTTGTTTTCCTGGGTGAAAGAAGACCAGATTGTTTTGTGCGTAAACTCCTGGGACGCAAATAAAAAACCTGGCAGAATTTTCAAAAGGAGATGGAAACTGAATTCATGTCCCAAGAGGACTTTGTCAAATAGGTGCTTTCAGAAATCCCATCAGAAACTCAATTTTAATGTTAATGCCTGAACACGGTCCAAAGACTGTCCCATCTGTTTCTATGAGAACTGCACAAGTCTGTAGTAGATCAGGTACTAAGAAAATGCTTGGTATACACTACTAAGAATGAAGCCCTGTTCAGTGAACAGCCTTACAAGCCTACGTTTTGGACTGATTCTTCTCTCTGTTTATAGTCTTCATACAGAAGAGATGAGTAGGAAAAGCTTTGTTTAGGGGCACACAAGTCTCAAAATCAGCTCTATTTCAGCTAAATTGTGCTGTTTGTACCTATTGCTTGCCTACAGTCTTTACAGTCTGAGCGCAATGGTCCATGCTGAGATATTTTCCCCACTTCATTTTAACTAACGGACCCTCTGCTCTCATATTAGGGAGCAGTGCTAATTTGGGGAGGGGATTAATTTTCATGTTATCTTTCTTAAACACCTCACTTACATACTCTCCAGACCTTCCTCTTTCCAAACCAAACAATTCTCACTTTTGCACTCTATCCTCAGATGTAAACCCCACCCAGCCTTCTAACCATCTCATGACATGCTTTTGGTGGACTTCCAAACCAAAGAGGTTTCCAAACTGAACCTCCAAAATGTTTGAGGTTTCCCCATCTCTGTATAGTACTTTCCAAGAGCACACTCCCATTGATTCTGGAGGCAGCCTTGAATCAAAACTAACCATAATACAGTCAGGAACAAGTCTGGCTACTTTTTAATGAGGAAATGTGCTCTTGGGAAGTATCGTGCAGTGATGGGCAGACCTCAAACACATTGGTGGTTCTGCTCATAAACCTCTTTGATCTAGAAGTCTCACCCAATGGCAAAAAATTGATGACCACGCATGCACAGAAGTGTGCCAGCCATGGCAGGAGAGAGCTGGTATCATGGTGGGCAGGCAGTGCAGTTCCCACTCTGCAGCCAGGCTGCTGATTGGAGCAGTCCTAAGTTTTAACAAGAAAAAAAGAAAATTAAAAACAATAAAAGAAAAAATAACCCGAAAGTATGCAATTCAAGTTAACAGTCGTCCCTCTCCATCCCATAAACTCCCACTGCAGTCATATCTAGTAGAGCCAGTTCTAATGTTGCTTTCAAATTTGCAGCTGCAGAGAGCCCTGGCCAAGCCAGGTTCAAATAATAATGTAGCCTTTACTGCTCATTGTTCTGCAGTGACAGAACAACCAAGCTCTGCTGCCATGCACCGCCCTGTTTGTTGTTAATCAAAACTAAAAGGCTTGAGCTTGAGAAGTGCAAATTTTGCTATCTGTGTGTGTCACAATTCTCCTACTGGGACAAGCCCATCTACATCACGTTCCCTATAGCCTCAGGTTCAGGGCTAATTTTTTAGTACAAACTGCAGAGCCTCGTGGCTTCTACATCAAAGATCTGCGGTGTTGGATATGTGGTGACCAAAGCTGGGCAAACTGAAAACTCAAGCTATGATACAGAAAACAAAATGAGGAACCAAGAACACTTTGGTACATTCTGTCCATCTGTCTGCCTTTTCTCATAGCCTGCACCTGAAGACAGCAGTGATTTTCCTTCCTGATGTTTTTACTGTGCTACAAACAACTGCAAACTTTAGGATATTATCCATCTCTTAGTCATCTGTTACATTAGACAACAGCAGGCTCCACTGGCTGTTTTTCCCCAGTCTTCTTGTCTCCTTTTTCACTTCTCTGTCTCCAGACAAACTTATGTGTATTAGATGCATCTACCTGGGAGTCTCAGTGCATTGTCAATGCACTGTTAATAGGCTTTTAATTTAAAAAAAAATTGTCCATTTTTTTCTTAAGAATTCCAAGGAAATGAAGCATTGCTGTTCCACTCTTATGGACTGTGCAGTAGGATAGCAACAGCATTACAAGAGGTCAAAATAGGACCAAGTAGATGCACTCTCCAGAAAGGAGGGGAAGAGAGTTAATCCTAAACCTGTTAGAATTATTCTGAGCAGCCATACTATTATGATGTCCAACTGAGAAATATCTCATTTCTAATTTTAACATTCAAGAGAGACATTTTGTTTGGCCTGGTTTGGCTAAGGAACCATTGGCAGTTGCCTATGGCTCAAGTGCTAATACATCAGTAATTCAGGTTGGCATCCTTTGTCTCATCACACCGAGGATGTGTTATTTCTCAGTGAACTCTCACCTCCCATCTGCCTCTGAAAGCTGCTGACCAGGGGCTAACTGCAGGTGGTGGGCTAAGTTCCTGTGCTCTGTAAGCTCTTGTAACTTCAGATTGTCTTTTCAGCCCTGTTGCATAGCTAGAGCAGGCAGTAACAGAACAGAAGTAACTGTAGGTAGCAGTTTTACCTTTTTTTTTTTATCTTTTTTCCTTATCTGCTGTTGCCATGAGGATATTGCTCTTGAAAGGCCTGGTGAGGATAGGAAGCTGTACCTTCAGTTTTCAAACCTTCTAGTAGCGAGGAAGATTTCCAGAGGCGACGGCCACTTATCTGCCCCAGATTAAAAGTTGGCAGTACTTCTATGGGAGAGCTCAGATAAACATCTCTAAGTGTGACCCAACCTTTTGACCACGGGTTTCAGATAAGATAACCCCAAGTACATTAGTGAGATGAGGCTGAATCAGCTTTGAAATTAGAGATATAAAAGACTGACCTAATTTCTCTACTCTCATTCCTTCTCCCCTCTTCCTGCCCAAATTTAATCAAGTCGTATACTCTAATGTTTCCCAGTACTTTCATGCATTTGATTTAAATAAAATGAACTCTCAGGAGGTTCCACAGTCCTTTTTCTCCCAATTTTTCAGATTGCATCTCCTGTGCTGCACTGTGTGCTTCCCCTTCCCTTTTAAGGCTTTCAAGCATTTTAGCTCCTTCACACTTCCTTGCGTCATCACTTAACCAAATTCTCCAATACATCCTTCCTTTTTGATAATCCCCTCTCCCCCTTTTTTTTAATCTTCCACACTGGATTGTTTTTCAGTCTATTTAATCCCTACCAACTCACTCATATCTTCCATCCAATTGGGATACACACAACTGAACATAACACCCCAAGTTACATGATGCCAATGCCATCTTAGAAAAAAGCACAACCATTCATTTAGCATCTGATTTTTTGTCTCCCCATTACTTACAGGTCATGTCCAATAATACTGCTTCCCAAATCTCTGCCTGATTAAGTACTTGCATTTTCCTTTAGACATATTAGCTACATTTTTCTAAACTGAATCATGTTTGTTTTCTTCTTATTATGGTACTAATCTCTTGAGGTTTCTTTTGAACAAGCAGATGGAAAGAGCTTTTTTTCCTTTTATTATTGCACAAGACGGTTTTATGTCTGTGGATGTGTCATAATAAAATGGTTTTGGTACCAGCAAACCTAATTCCCCTTGTTATTAAACCATAACACACTTCAGGACAACTTAGTCATTGTGGAATAACACTGTCCTGTGAACACCACGAATACCTAGCAGGAAGCGCTGCAGTGAGAGGCTGGAGATGGACAGAGAGGAACGACTTTCCAGCTGAGTCAAAAATTAACTTTAGCTCCTTGTGATGAGTTAGTTTAAAGGAAAAAGATCAGTAACAGCTAAATGTTTATGTTAATTAAAAATTTACTGCAGTCATCCCACTTTGTGTAATTGAAGGACAGAAAAGCACGTATATAAAAGCTGTATATATATACACCCACACATATGTGTGTGATTTTTAACTACATAGATATTTAATGAAAGAATACAATAAGAATTTATCTCATGAGGAAAGCAGTAAACATTCTACAGAAGCCATTACAGCATTTGATCTGGACAGAAGCTGCTCTCTCCTTTTGACTCGTGTGTAGTTAATGTATTTTCTGCGTTAAGGATTTACTGCCAGTCGTGGACCATTTTGGAAAGCCATTTCCTTCACATTCAAAGCTGGCCTTTCTTCACTGCCACTCTGTCCTCTTGCCATTTAAAATCACTGCTCGCCCAATCAGAGCTGGTAGCAATGGAAGTGGTGCATTTCTGTTTGGGAGAGTGGAGCAGCTCTCATGCATGCAGCCAATCTTCAGTTTTCCCAGGTTCCACAATTGTCTAGAAGTCAAAATTTTGTCTATTGAAAGGTAGATGCATGTCTTCAAATTTATGCATACATACAACATGACATATATGAAGATATGAAGATATGAACATACAACATGACGTATATGAAGATATTTATATCTACATATAAAACTAGTAGGTTAGCTTTGGCTACCTTTTTGAAATGCATCTGGGTTTCTGTAGTGGCTGGTCTACCCCCAGTTAGTATATTTGGTGTATTCCCAATTAGACTGGTCAAAAATAAATAAACAAATAAATTCTTTGACCTGGACAGTCTAAATTTCAGGTTTATTAGAATGCAAACTGTTCAGCAAAAAGCTCAAATCGACAGGCTCAGTGTATGGAGGAGAAAGTTCCCTACAGCTTGTTCACAGCACTGGAATTACACTCTTGGAGTCTATTGCAAATCCAGCACCACCTGACAAAGCTGAAAGGTAAGTCATGGCTGAATGACAATTCGTGTGTTAAAAAACATCTTGGTGGTGAGTTAGCCCAGAAACTTCATGTCTCTTTGGGAATACTCCACAATTCTTACCTCTCCGGGCAAAGAAAAGCTTGGAAGCTAGTTGGGGAAGAGGGAAATTGGCACTCTGAGAGAGGAGAGCTCAGTGCCACCACTGTCAGCCTGGCAAGATCTAGGCTACTTCCCACAACCTAGGCAGCTGAGAGGTATGGAAGCAGTGGAACATAAAAGCAAGGAAGAAGTAAGAGTAGGAAGAATTAACTCATCCTGGAAATGTTGAAGTGGATCAGGAGCAAACACTTAAGTCAATAAATAGGGGGAGGAAACAAAGAAGAGAGAAAAATTCTCACTTAAACGTTTATAGCAACGAGTCCTAGGAGAACTCTCTTGAGTTTGCATCCCATGGAAACAAAACCATCAATAATGCAATCCTGGAAAAGCATCCCCACTCCAAGCCTTGAACAGTATGGATCCAGGAAATATTAAATCCATCTGCTGTGGAGAAAATGTTTTATCAACAACAAAAAAAAACATTTGATTTATTCTCTAGACATTGGGCTCAGACTCAGTCACCAAGCTGTGCTATCTAATGTGGTTAGACAACTTCTAGGGAACTAACCTCCTGTTGCTGTTACTCATAGTATTTGCTTTTCCCCTATTGCCTTACTCATCTGATTCCTCCCTTCTTATTATGACTCTGGTTGAGCTGATAGGTCATAATTTATAGTATGGGCTGAGACTTTCATGCTTTTGTTGGTAACTTGAGCCAAGGAAGTGAGTTATTCTTGCCTGTGCCTTGTTTCTCTGTCTCATTCCTTCTCTGTCTGGGAGTTTACCTAGACCTTGAACATACTAACTTGATAGCACTACTCGTGAGGAGGGAGGCTAATCAGCTTTGCTCCAGTTTTAGTTACAGTGCTTGTCTGTGACTGTTTTGGGGTGAGTTCATTCGTTTTTCTTTGCTTGTTTGCTTTCTGGATACCAGGTATTAAGTAAAAGCCTACAATTGATAGAGTGCCTTTAGTCCCAGTGCACTTTTCAACCATAAATTTATCCACCTAAGTCATTCTAACTAATGCTAGAATATAGGCATAAGTGGTGAAGAGCAGCGTAGGCAGTGAAATATGTAATGCTTGTAACCAAACTGCATGAAGGTGTCCAGATCACTCACTGGCAGATAGAAGGCAGTAGATTTACATGGAGCAAAAAAAGTCATCCCCTCACCCACCCTATTTCTTTTTAAAAAAAGAAAAGAGACCCCAGGGAGCCCCTGCCTCAGCTGAGGATTTTCTTATTATTTCAGTTTTTCCACACAAACAGGATTTGATATATTCTCTGCATCGTCCTGCCATCAGGATTTCGGTACGTTCATGACCTCCAGCAGGGTTGGATCTGGTTGGTTCTTGCCTAGGCAACATCAAAAGAAACGTGTAATGGTTCAGTGAGGTAGCAGTAAGAAATAACCAGATGGTCAGTTGCAGCATGCTACATTTCTTCCCAGGAAAAGCTAAAAAGTGTAGCTCACCTGTCAACTTTTCAATAACCCAAGCTTCAGAACAAACAAACCAAAACACCCTCCCAATCCAGAGGAGGGAAACTATGAGAGAACTTGAACGGGCCCCAAGAATAAGGACAAACACAAAATGCACTCTGCCTGCTTGGAAGATGCCCTGTGATCTTTCGAACGGGAGCAGTAATTCTCAAGGTGCTGTGTGATGGCTGCCGCCGCCTCGCCAAGGGTGGTTCTGAGTCGGTGGTGAGCAAAGTGATCATTGATTCTGCAGTCAGCTAGACACTGCAGCGTGGAAACCTGGGAGATGAAAGGCACCATATAAATATACAATATTATTACTGCTATTACTATTATTTCACCGGCCTTTTGCCTCAACTTCTGGTTGAGTAACAGAATATGAGTACTCCTGAACGTCCCCAGCCCTACATTTAGTCAAGCCTTGTCTTTAGCACTGTAGACCTCCAGATATAATTTTTCCCATCATCGCAGTTCTCAGAGCCACAGACCACGTTTCTTTACTTGGTATGAACTTCAAAGTATTTTTCCTTCTAAAATACAAGTCAACGTTATTTGTTAAATGACTGTTTTGAACTCGAATCCAATATTTTTAGTAAAAGAAAAAAAAAAAAAGTTTTGTTTTGTTTTTTAACTGGAAGAAATCCAAACTATCCACGGCTTTTATAACCCAGCTTCCTTATGAGTCAGGACATTTATTGCCAAAAAAATATTATCTTAGCTTTATTCCTACTATATAGTAGTGACATCTAGTGGCTTTCGTTAGCGTCATGGTGAGCATGGGAGAGACACGACTGGACTGGTAGAGTGGTAGAGTGGTAGATTGGGGCAGTTATTGTGCCATCATTGAGTCAGTGGAATTTATGTGAGCTCTTCTAAGATGTTTCTAATATTAAAAAATTCTAATACTATCATGGCATTGAACTCTCAACGGCCAAGCTGAAATACTGCACAGTTCACAGCAGAGAGCTCCCTCCTTCACCACAAACTAAAGAAACCACATTCTCTAATTTCTAAACCAAAGCAAGGTGATTCAGTACCACACAATATAAAGACCATGGGCACAGCCCAGCTCCTTTTGGAAAAAGGATTTTTGCTTCAGTTTTCCAAAAGCAATGTCATGTCTTAAACATTTTGTTCAAAGACAAAGTTTCTTCTCAGGCCTTCAGCCACATTTGCTTGCAGATCTAGTTTTATACTCAGAAGCACCCAAAAAGTAAAGATTTGGCCTCCTCCTAGTACAAGAATTGAGGCGATGAGTGGCAGAGACTGCGCACAGGGCTCCTGAACTAATGCTGGCTCAGGAGTTTGGTAGAAACGTCTCCTTTGCACTGATGGCCTGAAAGTTTATCATTGGCTTTGTAGATAAAGAGCTTGGTTTTTTAAATTGTGGAATAACATGAATATTATATCAATCTTTCTTTTTTTTGTCATGGTAAGATTGCCTGCAAAATTCAGCTGGCATAAAATTTGTCGGATTTTCTTTCTAGACAAAGTAGATTTTGCTCTTAAAGTTTGAAAAACAATATTCACTTGGCTTTGGAGCTTCCTGCTATTAAACATTCCTCTGATTTCAAATTCTACCATAGATTTTATATACACCTTCCCATCCCTTCAGCTCAGGAAGTTCTTCATCTCCTCACCAAATTTCCCATGCAAAAAAATCATTTATTAACAGCAAAAAAATAAAATAAAAATAAAAATGTAACATTGAAGCATGCTGAAACAGCTAGTAATAATTGCTTTGTTTCGTTGTGGACTTGCTCTAGCCGTACACAGAAAAGGGGAAAAAAGATTGGACTGCTTAGGTAAACCACAGGTTTGTTCCATAGCAGACAGAACCTTTGCATTAGCATTGCTGGGAAAGCCTGTGTTATGTAAGTGTTGTGTTACAGCTGTGCAGGTGTGTGCCTGGCTCTGGGTGTGCATGCATGCGTTTTGTTATGAAAGGATTTACTTTGCTGTGCGCTGCAGTGACAGCATCCAGGAGGAAGTCATAGCTGGGAAACATCGATCCTGATATTTGCATCTGCAGTTTGCATCAGTGCCAGAGCTGCTGCTCTGCTCTCCCCGCTCAGGATTAGCAGGGAGGTTGTGACATTAAATGGAACGGTCGCCTTTGAAGTTCAGACTTCAGAACTGAGGTGGTTTTTCCACGTTGGCAGTTCAGTCGCAGCCTCCTTCCACGGATGCCAGGCCAAGGAAACAAACAGCTCCACATCTGCCTGCAGCACCTCCGCAGAGTCAACCGCCGCATGCACGCCCATCCCGGAGCTCACCTGCTGCTCAGCTGCACATCGTCCTCCCGCAGTCAGAACCAGCTCAGACCCGGGGCTGTTCTCCAGCGCTTCCCAGCAAATCCTCCTCGGGGCAGCACAGCGCGAGGCCGCAGCCGATGCCCGCAGGGCAGCGCTCCCTGCGAGCTGGAAAGCCGTGAGTCAGAGCAGCGGCCGGAGGGGAACTTCAAATGCTCCAGCAGGACTGGTAGAAATATTTACACACCTGCATTTTCAAACATGCTCCACTTTCTCACTTTATAAATACAAGGGATCCAGTTGAACGCTTGGCCTAGCGGAGCCAAGCGTGCCCTTTTTTATTTGATGAACCAGCTGTTTTTCTGGCCCGTTCGTATAAACAGATTTGTGTGTGTTGATTTCGCAGCTCATCGGGAAAGAGAAATAAAAGGCAGTTCACGTGTGCATTTTTGTTATGTGTATTACTAGCAGATAGAACATTCCCTTTGGTCCATTTACTCGTTTCCTTTGCACAAGGGAAGCAGAATGTAAAACGCTTCACAGAAGGCACGGAGGATGGAGCATTAATGATTTTTCAGCAGACAAATGCAAAACCCATTCATACGGGTGAGATATGGGAGTAGGTCAGTTTACAAATCACCATGAGCTACAATATCAGTCCACACACAGAACTGATCTAGCCTGGGCAGTGGGCTCCTCCTCACGTACTCATTCCTTTGCTTTTGGCTCCCACATCTGCATTTCCACGAGCAGACCAGCACTGGCACTGAAGATTCACATTGGGATTTTCAAGAATCCAAGACAGCCCCAGGTGGCACTAAAATGAGTGTTTCATGGATTGCTTTGGCTGTCTCCTTCCACGCAGGTAAGCGAGGCGTAAACCCACCCCTGATCTCTGACATCACAAGTGGGCAGACAACAAATGCAAGCACATGAAGCTCCCCTCGTGGATGCTTGTCAGGAGCTGATGCAACACGACAATCTACCAGCTCATAAAATTATAAGGGGATGTCAAAGAATTTATTGCCAAGCCTGAAAAAGAAAATCATTTCAGTATCCTATTATGGCCTCACCCCAGACTTAAAACCTGCTGAGAATTAGGCTTTAAAATGCTATGCTAGCAAATCCCTGTGAACTTTGACTTCTTCTAGGAGGCATTGTTTCTTCAGTCAGCTATAAACGAGCTGCATTACGGGCTCTTTCGAGAGGGATGTCTGGAACACTGCATGGAAAACCTCAGGTTAATGCTCCTGACAGTTTGTCTGGGCAGTAAAAGGTAATTGCATGTAACACCACAAAAGCAGTGCAATCCCCCACATAAGGAACTTCTCTTCACACAAATCACTGGAACTGGACGAAGAATAGGATATGATCCCTGGAAGACTCTAATTTCATCCTGCTAATTGTATTTATTATTTAATTCTTTAACTTCATCTTAGGAATGCACTTATAATTTAATATTTTGTTCTATTTGTCTTCAGAGCCCAGTTGAAGGAACTGAGGTAATATAAAAAGATTCATCTAGATAAACACATTTCACCAGCCATTTAAAATAGTCAGGGTATATTTTCACAGCTATCTCCCACTTCCATTCATTAGGAATATTGCTGCTTTGTGCAGCAAATGAAATTTTGAAGATCTGATTTTCTGTGCATGACCTTATTGCATGATTTCACAGCTGAGCCAAAAGGAAGAAGACAAGCTAACAAAGAAAGCCCATTTCCCAAAGGGAAGTCTTGTATTCTTGAAGATGTCAACTACAACAATGGCAACGGATGCGTATAAACCAACACGCACTGGAGAAGACAAGCCCAAATGATATTGGTAAGTTATGAGATGTTATTTCATTTTGAAGCAAAGTCATATTTTATTCTTCTTTTGGAATTTTTCACAATGTTTCATTTCCATGGGAGACTTTGAAGCTAATATTCAAGTGCTCCCAAGGGGGGATGCTGGGGGGACAGAACACCTGCCAAAGACACCTGCAGTCGTGTGCTCTTTACAATTGTTTCACGAGGGATAAGGGAGGTATGCCCCATCTATTTAAATGCTAGCATTTATGTATGCTATATACATATATGGTAGGCAAATATATGGTATGGTATATATATATATGGTAGGCAAATACTACATTTTCACTGTCAAAAAGACAACCATAGTTGGATTGGCACCAAAAGTAAGCGAGGAGAACAACCTATTTAATCAGTAGCTGAGCCAGGTGGCTGAGTTATATGAGAGAGAAATGATTTCCAAGCTGTGTGCCAAGCTCATGTTCTCTGCAGTGGGGCCCCGTTTAGTGCTGGGGAAGAGTCAGGACACTAACATGCAGTATCATGGGATGCTTTGGGCAGAGAATTGACTGCTGTTGGCTGGAGGTGCTGAAAGACAGTGCTGATCTTGCTGTAGCT
Source organism: Centrocercus urophasianus (assembly GCF_019232065.1). Taxonomy (NCBI): domain Eukaryota; kingdom Metazoa; phylum Chordata; class Aves; order Galliformes; family Phasianidae; genus Centrocercus; species Centrocercus urophasianus. The sequence goes on along the minus strand of NW_024884822.1, from coordinate 860,926 downwards.
CTGAAAATAGATCTGCACCTGTTATGAGTGTCAGTGTTGCCGTTAAAATCCCATCCAAGGGCGTAAATAATTTGCAAATAAGAGAGATTTTCAAAATAGACTCCACTCCTCTTTCCAAATCTTTCTGATTACTCAGAAGTCAAGACGGAGTATTACAAGCATTAGAAAGAAGGAAACATAAGATAAAATCCCATATAGTGAAACACTGTGCAAGAAAGCATGCAACAAACTGCTCCAGGTTTAAAGTGTGATCAAAGATCAACACATTGACTTGGATGTACCTGAAGAAATACAAGGGCAATTTGAAGTGCCAGCTTCCCTCTTCCTGCTCTTCTTCATTCTTTCCTTCGCATGTTGTCTCCAGGCTTGCCACAAAGACCATCTCTTAATGCTTTCCACATCATACCTGGCATCACTGTTGCAGTTGAATGTGGCTTTTGTTCTGTGACTGTCAATGTAAGAAGGAAATAGAAGTTATTATAACAAAAAAATCAATTACTTCAAAAATCTTTGCTCTGAGGTATGACTTGAGCTGCTTGAAATTCAGCAGCGGGATTGTGAAGTGGTTCTGCAGCACCTCCACGTTAATCTTCAAGCACAGCGACTTCAGAAAATCATGCTAAGTTTTCCAAAATCTTTTCCTGTGAGATTACAGTGGGGACCGAAAAAACAAAGCCAACCCACATATGTGTAATATGTGTACTCAAGGAGGCAAAGGACGTTTACCCACAAAAAAAGTGGACAGACAGACATTTGGAAGAAGTTCTTTTTGAAGGTGTTCACTATTTATAAGCAATAGCTGCAGTGATGCAGCTAAGAGAAAGGTGTAACAAGCAGGTACATAAGAAATGAAGACTGATTATACAGGGAATACAGACCCAAAGAGAGCAATAGCAACTTCAGCTGTAAATGTCTTTCCTAGGTGTACTCAACTGAAGGTCTGAGGTCACGTTATCACATCCTTTAAATCAGCAATTTCCATATCGTACGCATGAGGAACACATCAGTTCCCGCTACTCCCCATCTTGTGCCCAGATTTTCCTATTTGGCAAGACAGTTTTCTTTCCCAAACCCATCCAAAGCAGAGCATGCACCAGCCTGTGAGCGAGTGATCCGGGCGTACAGAGGGTCTTAGCTGAGATTTTGCGTGCTGTCAGCCCGTGTGACAATCTATGTATTTCCTAATCAACACGGGCACAGCTGAGCAAATAGGACGCCCATCTAGTCCAGTAAGTTCTTCCACACACAAGAAATACTGATTTTCCTTAAAAATGACTATCATCTGAAGGCCTGTCCTGTCACTGCAGTGAAGGAGAAGAAGCACGGCAAGCATATTTGGCTTGTGTCAGCTGGGACAAGTTCAAAGCTCAGCAGCGGGATCAGGAGTTGCCAAAATGTCATGGAGGTAGTGGGAGCAGTGAAAGTCCTGCCACATGAACGTGTGTTGGCTCTGGCATTTATGCTGGATGCCTTGATGTGGCAACTTGAATTTCCTCATTTCACTCCTCTTGTTTCATGGAAGGAAAAAGCAAAATGCAACAAAAGCACCCAACATACACAATTAATCACTCACTCTGTGCAACTCACAGCAAATAGCCAGAGGCAAGCAATTCAGATTATTAGAAATAGGTATTTGTAGGAAATTCACCAACAGAAAAAATATGCAGTTATTCCTTCGTTAATTGTATTATTTACCTAACAGAGCAGAAGGTAAAAACGAACCAGGATGGTCTCCCAAGGAAAGCAGCTGGATAGATGGAGCACATTCCACCTGCAAAGACCCTCAGATCTACTGACACGCAGGATTCAGCAATAACAAGGATGGCACAGTTTTCAAATATTTTGCTTAAAGTCAGCCCCTGTACACTGCTTATATTTTCAAAAGCATGTGGCACCAGATACACAGTAATCTCTTGAAAATCCGTTCATCCAGCTTGGTCCATATGAGGACTAAATCCTGTAGGAACTAACCATGCAAAGAGAGCACCTGACTTCAGGCTCACTGTAATGTCTGAGTGGTCATCAGATGCAGGAGAAAAAAACAAAATCCTGAGGGCAAAAGAAGTTATTCAAGACCCAAGACCGTAGTGTGGTCAGGTTGTGGTTGGACTTGATGATCTTTAAGGTCTTTTCCAACCTGAGTAATTCTATGATTCTATGACCCATAGAAATGCCTTGTTCTGCAGACTTGTTTTCCGAGTGGGCTTCTCTCCCAGTGCACCCCACGTGGCAAATGGCCTGAAACACAGATGGATCCGCACCAGCACATACACAGCTGTAAATAGATCATATATAACGTGTTTCATTTTGCATCCCCAGCTTGCCAACAGATACTAGGCCATGTGTCTGGTTGTGAGAGAGAGAACTTAAGCCCTGCAATAATAGCTACACAATTTCTCTTCGTTTATGGTTGTGGGAGAAGGGCCCCTAAGTGAGACGAAGGCCCTGTTGTGGCTGAATGTAATGATTCACGTAAAGTCATGAACAAGCAGATGAGTATCTGTGCTGAACCAGGACCCAAATCTCCAGGATGTGGGAGAGGGGAGGCTGCTTAAGCAGCCCATGCTCACTGGTGCCACCTGGATGCTCTGCTGCTATTCCAGTTCCTCCCCATGAGTGGGAAATGCACCCTCTTTGCCATCTGCTCTTAGCATTGTTCCTCAAGAAATTGGGCTGCTTTAATGTTTGTTATCCAAATGCAGAATCCGTGGCTCTTTCATCCATGCAAATGAATCACGTCACAAAGAATCACAGCAAATGAGCAATCAACAACATTCAAAAACAGTAGGGCTTGTTTTTGTTGTACTTGTTAAATGGTATTTGCCATTGCAACAAGATGACTTTAGGCAGCCCAGGGTATTTTCACACAATCCACATCCCTAAGGTTGTGTTAAACCTCATCACATGTGAAACACAACAGTTCCAGTGCAAAAGGCTTGGAGGTTTACATTTTTGCCCAGAATCTAGTCAAAGTAAAATGTGTAAACCTTCAGAAGGAGCATTATAGAAGAGGCAAAACCAGTACAAGGAAAAAGTCTACACATAAGGACGCAAAATTGCAGATATTCATGTTTTGGGACTCCATGCATTCGAGCAAGTACACTGAGAGGAGCACTCAAGAGAACATCCAGCCAGTTTTCATGCCCTGTAACAGGATCAAGAGTTTTTCTTTACAGAAATAATCCTGCTCCACCTGATTGCCTCTCTGCTCACCAACATCTCCTGAAGTTAATACAAAAAAGTGAAAATCTGATCAAGCATAAGGGCTTTCAAGGAAGGAACACGAGCAAGGACGTGCAGAACAGCACTATCACTCTAGTTGCAGTGTGCAAACAAGCTCAGGCACCTGCTAAACCTGTGCCTGTCATAGTCCATCTCTGCAGCAAATCAGACCCTGTAACTGTGGCTTTGAAGGAAAAGAGAATTCATTCTGAAACGTTGCCGTTTGCCTTCCTGGTCACGCAGAGCTTATTTTGGTATTGCTTTCATTGCTACCCTTGCCCTGAATATACAATTTTTTTGAATTCTGCTCCAGTTTTCATTCCTAACCCAGTCAAGACACCCAGTGCAGCCATTTATGCCTTTCTATTCTCAGAAATGTGATCTTGAGCAAAGCCAAGTTTGACCTCTCTTGCCTTTCAGGCTAGTGTAACTCTCTCAAGACATCACTGGCAATAGGCTCACAGCAGCTTTTCCACTGAGCAATAAAGATGCTACTGAATGAAAACATTTTTGCAAGGCAAACAATGCAAACACACACCCAAAGCTGTGCCTTGACTGCATTTCCCAGGACTGCTACATACGACCAGAAATCAGAGCCATGGGAAGTGAGGACCAGACACCTTCAGCAAGCAAGAGATTCCAGCTGCAGCTCAGGGTCTCTTACACATTTTTTCTCCCCAAACAAACACATATCTCAGTACCAGGATCCAACCTCTCACTTTGCTTAACCACATGCTTGCCTAAAAAAAATCCCACAGGAACACAACTACTTCCATACAAACCTTTTTCCAAAACCCTACTTGTAATTAAACTCCCTAGCACAGAATCATTTCTCAGCCCCCCAGTCCAGCAGCAGTTTGGCAAATGTATGAAATAGTGAAGCAAAACCAGGCATTGACAGCTGCCAAACCTCCAACAAAGCCTATTCCATACTTGAGGAAATGCACCATGGCTCCTGCCATGGAAGAATGCTTTGCAGTGCATCGCCTCATCTTCTCTACTTCTCTTTTCTCTCTGACCCCTGCAGTTTACTCTTCTTTAGCATTATAAGACACATTACCTTGCTTTATTGTGATTTGAGGATGAAAGCAGAAAGCACATCTGTGCACCACCATCTCCTTCCTCAGAAGTGCCTGCCTGGGCTCTCCTGACCCATCCCCATTTGTGCTTGGGTATTGCCTTTGTGAATTTGCAAACCTTTGTTAGTTTTTGACACCAACAACATAAAGAGACAAAACCAAATGGACATGACATGGAGGTATGTGTAGAGCACATCAGCTGTGATGCAAATGTACAGCTGAAACACCCATCAGCTCCAGCCTGAGATGACCGTGTCCAAAGGAAAGCTGTAGATAAGGAGTGGAGAGGTTAAAACGTGACCTGGGCCACAGGCTTTCAACAAAATGCAAACTACTCTTCTCTTCCATGCCACAGTTCCTCAGCCTTGGACAGGGATAATACTTTCTTTCACCAGTCCTGTTTGGTCCTTGCCTTTTAGAAAACAACCTGGTCATTCAGATACACATACTTCTTTTTACCTACTTTTCTACAGCATGTGCTCCTTTTTCTAGGTGAGGCACTGGCACAGGTTGCCCAAGGAGGCTGTGGATGCCCCATCCCTGCAGGCATTCAAGGCCAGGCTGGATGTGGCTCTGGGCAGCCTGGGCTGCTGGTTGGTGACCTGCACACAGCTGGGGGTTGGAACTGGATGAGCATCGTGGTCCTTTTCAACCCAGGCCATTCTGTGATTCTATGAATCCACCCCAAGGTGAAATATTTGAGTCCACATCTTTTCTCAGATCAGAAAACCCAAGCTAAAAGGCCGGAATGCAGCTCACCATCTGAAGCCATGTAAGCCAACACGTCAGGACAGCAGGAAGTCTTGGGAGGGTGCTGAAATTAAATTTTTCCCAAGCAAAACATTTTTATTAATTTGATGACCAGCAGCATTTTATTTTGACATTAGCTAAGGTTCCAATTTAGACAATGGGAAATGGCAGCTTTCTGCTCAAAGCTGAGAGAGTTTTTTACATATATGTAACAACATTCAAATAGTTTGGAAGCATTTGCTCCATTTCTGACAGAGTTTCACCTATAAGCAGCATACCCTGGTATGTGTTTTAAAAAATATTTCCATATGCTAAAGGAATGCAAATGGTTGCCAAAGAAAGTGGCTGTTACAGCAGCAGGCTGGGGCTGTTTTTAAAGGAGAAACTGCTGCAGAAAGGAGGTATCCACAGAGGTGCACTAAAGCAACACTAACTGCAGTGACCTTGAGATGACCTAGACCTCCTCATATTACAAAAATGAAAAGGGAGTTAGAAAATCTGAGGCCAATTAGACGCTTTTTTTTCTTTTTTTTTTTTCTTTTTTTCCTGGAGACATGATGAAATTTCCTGAAACAAAAACTTGAGCAAATTCTATAAAATACTTCTAGCTTTGGTGGAAAAATAAATTATTGCCTTTTTATCTCCTCATTCCTGAGGCGCAGAACTGGCCCACTTCTGTTTGTGCAGATGGATTGGAGGGAAAACACCCAGAGAAGGGCCAAGTGGTGAGATTCTTGGCACGAGCAATTGAGTGTGAAGTTATTCTCAGGGCTGCCTATTTGTTATTGCAGCAGGAATCATTAAGATTATATGGAAAGATATTGTCTGGGAAAAAGTGTGAAGTAAGGATTATGTGTCCTGAAATGCAATTAGTGAGCAAAGCATTGCCTGCCCTCGATGGGATGTCTCTGAACCAGCAATGCAGAGGTGGCTGCATTCAGGTGGCTACCAGGGCACTCAGCTTTACTTCTGAGGCACATCCATAGACTGGGTCTGGAAGCAGGAGCCAACATTGCTCTGAGGATAGAGGTTTGTCTCTTCGCTGCCCTCACAGAATCACGGTATGGCCAGGGTTGGGAGGGACCTCATGGATCACAAATCTCCAACCCCGTGCCACACGCAGGGCCACCAGCCTCCACATTCAATACCAGCCCTCCAATGTTTCATCCTGTGTTCATCTCAATGGACACTGGCCATTAAAATGCAGCTTCTAGACGCTGTGGTTCACAGAGCATCACTCCTACCAGATGCAGGCAGGGGCTGATGGAGAATTCAGTGCCCAACAGCCCAGCAGAGGTGGTTGATAACTCAGCCTCCTGTTGATTAATCCCCACGTTTGGTGAAGGCTCATGATTCTGGACTGCCTTTTCCTACAGAATGTCTGAGAAGCAGCTGTTGCTTCCAGAGAGAGGCACAACTTTGCCTGGCCTGCATAGGCTGCTGCCCACAGTTTCTTGGAGCATCAAGGCAATCGCCGTGTTTTAGGGAGGCCCACCTCGCAGGAGAACCATGCCCCTGGCTCACAGCTGAAGGCAGCTCACCTGTGCAGAGCCATCTCCTCCCAAGGATTCAGGTGGGGTAGGGCCAGGAGTGCTGGTTCAACCCCACGCAGCCCAGCACAAGTTCTGCTGCAGAGTTCAGGGTCAGTGCTTAACTATTTCACCGTCACGTTGGTCACCGCTGCCCTGCTGCCACCATTCCTGCTAACACCACCAAGGCACTGGTGGATTTCTCCACCGTTTTCTTTCTAGGCACAACGGTTCGTTTCTTTGTGAGGAAAAATACAGACCCTCAGCAGCATGGTGTGAATGAGACTTATAGCTTGCTGTCAACACAGCTGGAGTTAGAACACAGCTTTTGCAATAAGCTCCTGTGCTCACAAAGCTGGTCTCTGCATTCTATATGGGCGCAGATGTAGGAACACAGGGGCAGTCTCCATGGTTGTCCATTGCTGCCTTCATCCAGGAGGTGCAGGATACCACACTGGTATCTCTAAACAATGGGTTCAACCAGGGCAGACATCCTGCAAAGCAAACTTTCCCTGCCACCAATGCTTGTGGCAGAATACAGAGGCTGCTCATCCTGCTGCTTGTGTTGCTCTTCCCATCCCCAAAACCCCTCTCTATCCTTCTGCCCACAGTCTGTGCCTAGGGCTGTGACCAGAGGGGCTGCAAAGATAAATGAGAACGCTCCATTTCATGGGTTTCATGCCAAAAGGCACCAAGGTGGGGTAGGGAGCACAAAATGGGCCTTCTCAGATGTCAGCCAGACCACGAATCATGGCTTCCCAGCCCATTTATACCTGCACCCCTCTCCAAAACTGAGGGTCCATTTGAAAAGCCAATGATTTTCTATCCTGCCCAAGGGGAAGCAGAGGTTTGGGGCAACACCGCCCTGGCCGCTGCCTGCCTCTCTCCTCTTCGCTCAGCTCAATCCCATTCAGGAGGGAAATGCGTGCATTTCAATCCAAATGCTGGTGGTTTGGATTTTTCCTTTCGCAGCTTCAGCCTCGTGGCATTTGCTGTAAACTGTGTCAAGGGTTTGCGCGTTCGCCAGGAGCATGTGCTGAAGTGAAGGAATGCCTACAAGCACTGGGGAGGAGCCGGCAGGATGGCTTTACATAGCACTTGCCAAAACACTTTGGGGGATTTGGAGGCAACCATGTGTGTCTGATACTCCGAGCACCTTTTCTCAATCAAATCCCCCACATCACCTCCAAGGAGCCACTGAAACACAGACAAACGTTCTGCAGAGAGAAGGCATATGCAAAACTAATCAGAGATGTCATAGATAGGAGAGACCTGCAAGGTCATTGGGTTCATCTGCTGGCAAGAAGCTTCTTCACGCTGACACCAGGAGCTCCACAAGCAGCGGGAGCCTGCAGCCCTCAGACAGAACTGGATCCCCTCCCATCAGGGCTGCTTCAGGTCCATAGCAGTGCCCAGACATCAGGAAATACACTGGGACAGAGAGGGGTCAAACTCCAAGCCTTTACAAATGCAGCTGTAACTAAATACTCCCCCGTGCAAAGCAGTATTCGCTAATTATCAGAGGGGAGACAAAAAGTAGTCCTTACTAATGCCTACATGGATACACCCAAATACGTTCTGCAGAGATGCATAAAACCCATTGAAAATTGTGTGGAATCTCTCTTTGGTTCAGCTGTAATTTCTACTTGTTGAATTACTATTTGGAATATTTTTATAAGAAAACAAAAGGATTAAAAGTTCACTATTTCAGCCACTGCAAGTAGCTTTGGTTGCTGAATATCTGCTGATAGAGGGAACACTAAGGGAACTCAAACAACTAAATCAAGAGCTACCAAGATTCCATCAGGTCCTTCATTCTGTTACGATACTCAGATTCAGTGGTGACTAGTTATTCTAAGAGGATGTTAGATAGAAATGTTGGTACTTGCTGCTGATCTGCACCATCTTATGTCTGGAATCACAGCCTCTTGTCAATAGCAACATAAAAAATGGATGTCAATGCCAATAAAAAGCAGAAAATACAAGAATTTCCATAGAAGACACACGAACTACAGTGAAGATGCTGCCTTTCACAGCAGTAGTTTTTCCTGGTTTGGAAGTCATTAACAACTGACTTGCATCCCGTAACAAAGAGCATAACAGAAATGTTTTCTGAAGTATCCAGGAAAAGCTGGAGCTTGAGAAAGTCAACGAATGCTGCAAGGCCATCACACTGCAGGGCAGCAGCAAGAGGCTGCAGGAGCACAGGGCCCAGCACAACACAGGGCAGCAATAAAAGCTGCCACTGACAAGAAGCACAGCAGTTTCCTCAGCAGGCTGGGTCTGGATCACAAAAAAACCCCATCATCAAGCCCTGACAGAGCAACCAAAATGCAATCTTAGCATTCCCAAGGGATAAGTCAGTTGGGTTTTAAGCTGCACTGATGGTTGCAACCTGTTTCATCAGTGTGCTAAGCAATGGAGTTTGTGCCTGGCACGTGCAGACTTTCCTCTGCCCTTCTTCTAACAGAGCAGGGCTGCATTCCTGTGCACTGGATCCAGGATGGCACCGTTAGGAGAACTGTTGGAGGTGAGGAGAAGAGGATCTTTCTCTTTTTTTTTTTTTTCCTCTTTTTTTGGCATTTTATCTATGCTCATCCTTTAAGCGAAGCTGAACTCCCCATGTCACTCAGCAAAGGTGGAGCAGTGCCCACAGCACAGCTGCTCATGGTGTTGGGCATCCCCAGGCACGTGGGACAGCTCAGAGGAAGGCCCATGCAGACCAGCTTTACCCATCCTTGTAACAGCTCTGCACTGCCAGCAATGTTGTGCTGCTTAATTCAGGCTGGATGCTTCTGGCTGTCAGAAATCTGCAATCCAACCACTACGCACCTTAGAAACTAGGATTAACACCTTGATCCTGATCCAATGGGATGTCGTGGTTGCTGCTGTAAAAATACCAGTGCTGAGGGCTTGAATCTGGACTCATCCAACAAGCCTTACCTGGAGGAGGCAAAAACATCCCTGCAGCACATCTTGGGGGAACTTTACAGGGAGTAACTGCTAAAGGATCCACTCCTCTGAGAGCTACAGATGGAGAAAAGCCTCGTGGCTGCTTGTCACAGCATTCCCCAAAGAATCTGCACAACAAAACTAAGTGACGTGGGACTTCTTAGACCGTTCTGCTCATGAAACCCCAAAGAGATGGAGTTATTCCAGTCCTCTTGACCTTTTTTTTTTGTTTGTTTTTTGTTTTTTAATTTCTAAATTTATTTCTGACAACCATCCTTCAAAACCATTCCCATTTGGGAGTTCTAATTAACTGACACAAACGACAGCTCAGATTCCCAAATGAGAGCAGCCACGTCTCGCCACAGCAAGCTTGGAAAAGCCAGCTGCCTGCTGCACTGGAGACCTGCGAATCTCCCACTGCTGTTCAGAACAGTGGCTGCTCAGATCCTCCCAGAATACTGAGCCTTCTACTACATTAGACCTGTAGATGAGAAGAATCCGGGGCATTTGGCTGAGAGCAGTACTGCAGCAGCACCTCAAGTCCCACAGCTCCATGCTTGCTTTCCAGAGATGCCCTAGGGAAGTTCTCAGTCATCAAATGAAATCCAGGAATTTGAGGCAAAAGAGTACAAATAATTGCACACAAAGAGGATAAATCTCATGGCAGATCAGGTGAGGACATGGATCAGGGATTTGAGGACTGTTAAAAGCTCTGTTGGATTTGACAGTGGGCAAACCTTGACTGTGCAGCCAGAGCTGTAGGGAGACACAGAGCTGTGCCTGCTCTGCACACCCAAAGCACTGCTGGCTTCTAACATGGAAATCTGGTAACTCAGATCATTTTTTGGTCTCCTCACTTCAAGGCACGAATTTGGCTGTGAGAGAACTACTTTTCCTCTATGATAACAGGACCTGCAGGCACTGCTCAGAGGCGTTTCATACCTCAATCCCTCTGACAGTAACTGTCGCATCCATGGCATCTCTGCCTTTGAGAATACACAGATTGCTGGCACCTCCTGCCTTACTAAGGTCACACAGATGGATGCTGATGGCTCGACCACTCAAGGACACCAAGTTAACCTGCATGGCTGCAGCAGGCACCGAATTTCCACCTTACTTTTCCCTCACCTCCAGAAGGAGCAGGCAACAAAGCAGAGGCATGCTGCTCATGTGCTTCTGTTGGGAGAGATGCCAACTCCAGTGGAGGCTCTACATCAGGTCAGAGGCTTTGCTGGAGAGATGCCTCAGGTCCTGAGCAGACTTTGCCACCAACATATCTTGATAGGCACCTCGCAGTCTCCTTCTCCACAGACAGCAGGCACCATCTCTTCACCCACTGCCTTTCCAGCCAACAGGCTCAGCTGGCAAGGCTCAAGCCCCCATCCCCAGCTCTCCTCCTCCAGCAAAGAAATGCCAGCCTGTCTCAGGGCAAGATATACAGAAAAAAGTAATCTTTCCTTCTAAGCATGTGTTTGGAAATAAAAAATAAAACCTTCAAAGGCTTCCTTCAAAGGAAAAAGGAGGAAAAGAAAATAGAAGATTTTAGACTGTGGAAAGAGGGTAGTCAAGAGATACAAACGCATCTCCCTTTATTTGCACTGAGCTGTGCCAAAGAAAAGATGAAATCGCAGTTCTTTAAATTATTCAGACAAGCAAAGCTGTTTCTACTTCAGTCCAAGACCTGTCTGCAGATATTAGAAATAAAAAAAAGAAGAAAAAGGGCCACCCAGGAGGGGCTGACTTACCACACCGGCCAGCAGGAGGTCTGGGTGCAGATTACGGTGCCTGGCAGCCCCAGAACCTTGTTTATGCTCCTGGATGAAAGCGAAGCCATTCCTGCACTGACATTTCATACCAGCACATCAGCCCATCAGCAACAGCTGTCAGTGTGGGGCATCCACAAACACACTGGGAACAGTTGTCTCTCTCACACAGTCTCACAGTTGTCCTCTGCATCCCGAGGGGAATCGTCCCTCAGGAGCAGCGCTCACTTCTATCTGCATTCCCCCTCCTGTTGGCGTGCACAGCCTCTGCTATTCATGGAGCCCTTCCAGGGAGTACCAAGAATAAACCTCCAAAAATGCACAACCCTCTCACTTCTCCAGAAGGGAAGATTGCTGTTTCCTGTCTTCCTGGAGGCTTTTGACTTGTGGAAGCAACAGCTCTGCATTGCAGCTGAGCATTTCTTGGCAGAGGAGAACAGCACCCAGCCCTCCTGCCCTCCAGCCATGCTGTTGCCCCCAGCAGGCCATGGCTGAGTTTGGCCGGGTGGTTTTGCTGTTTGGTGGAAGGGATCTGGGCAAAAAGGCAGCACTTTGCTGGGGGCAAGGGAATGGCGTACACATGGGAAGGGGTGGATTTCAGGAGTGAAGGAGTTGAGAGGAAAAACCCACAGTACCACAAGGGATGCTCACTTGGAAAAGAGGCAGGAAACGTCCCAGTCACTGTGCAGGCAGGGAAAGAAAATACAGGGCAGGGAGAGAAGACCCCAGACAGACACAACTGATGGCCTGAGGCAGCTGCAGGGAGCACCCACATTTGGAAGCCAGCTCAAATCTTGGGCACAAAGCCTTTGGTGGACCAGAGTGATGCAGAGCAGACATCACAGCTCCCATTCCCAAGCCCTCAGCACATATCATACATGCAAGCACTCATCATCAGCCTTCCTGTTGCCACCTCCGGGCCTATCCAGGCCTTACTTGGCAGCCAGCATCTACACACTGCCTCAGTTATGAAGGGCTTGTGGTAGAACAGTTTCGACCCCATCAGTTCTGGTTTGTGGGCCTGGTATACAGCAGCCACACGCTGCCATCTTCCTCTCAGCACTGCCACGCTGCTGCCCTGAGCTACACACCACCTTAGCATCTCAGTGATGATTTCTGTCCAATGATCCTTCCCTATAGCTTTTCTCAAATAACCCATACAAATAATAGACCAGATTCCTTTTCCTGGGCCAAGCTAAGATGCAACTTTCAGAGGACAACTGCCACCAAGCCTTGCTGCACCCCCAGCTGTGATGCTTGCTGAGATTTCAACACCAATTCCCCTTGCTCTGTGGTAGGTACCTGGTAGTAACCATTCTTAATTTATTATCTGTAATGCTCTTCTCTCTGTGATTAAGACTCAAGCCTTCAACACTTCTCACAGGGGTGTAAGCCCATTTCTGCACCATAGGAAGGTCCCTCGAATTCTATGAGCTCAGCAGTTCCACAGGAGGCAGATCTGACAGCCTCATCCCGCTGTCACTTTTGCTGTCACTTCTGAGCCAGTCTGATATTTGGACACAAGACCAAGGGCACAGCAGGTGCCCGGGGAAGGGGTTGGCAGAAGTCACCATTCGCTGCATGGGGAGGGTCTTGGGAAAAGACTGTCAGGTTAAAGGAAGCATGTGGGGCTGTAGCAATATGGCTTCTATGGCACATGGGCAGCGCGCGTTTGGAGGTGCAGAACCACTGCAGAGCAGCAGCAGTGCAACCTCTCCCCCCAAAACAGCTCACAGCTACTTCAAATGAGGCAGAGATTCAAGCAAGGTTTAACTGAGCACAAGCAGACTGCAGGAAACGAGATGATGTTTCTCTGTCAAACCATGCAAATAGCAACAGACAGGTGAAGAACTAAAGCCAGGAACAGAATGGAAGCCACACTTCAGATTGCATCCCCAGGGGCACTGATGCTCAGTGTTCTTCCACTGTGCTGGCAGCAACACTCAGCCCTGCAGCAAAGAAAGTCCAGTTCTCTGCTGCCCTCCGATATCATCCTGCACCAAACCCATGCAGGACAGGATGGGAAGCATCCTGGCACCAAAGGAAAGCACTTTGGAGGGGACCTGGTAAGGAAGCTCCAGCTGCTCCACAGCACTTTCGCTGGCCAGCAGGGCTCTGCAGCAGGTGCTGGGCCTGAGCAAGGGACTGCCCTACCTGCAGCACAGCCCTGGCCATGTGTGCAGGTGGCTCACTGCACTGAGCTTCAATCTCCACAAATAGGGTACAAGGAAACCTTAAAAACCCTCAGATCGGCCTCGGATTGGGTTGTTCTGCTCAAGCAGCAGGGAGGACCTGAGCACCCCATACCCTGCCCTGCTTTCCCTAAGTCCAGGGCCAGCCATGGTGGCCCTCTCTCCATTCCCCCTCAACCTCTCTAAAGCACCACCTGTGCACTGGAGCAGTTGCCTTGACCCACACAGACCACTCAGACTCTGCAAGGTGCAACCCTCCATCAGCAAACCCATGAATGTGAGAGCTCAAAAAGAGCAACAAGGGGGGGAATAACAGCCATAAAAGCCTGCCTGGGAAGTGCAATGCACCTGCACTGAGGGGAGCTCACCTCTGCACACGGAAGGTCATCTGCTCCATGCTGACCTAAGTCATTTTGCTCTCCTCAGGTCAGTTCCAGCCCTGGGAGCAAGCAGGCTCATCCCTGCTCCCTGAAAGAGTAGAGGGATAACATCTGCTAATTCTTTGGACATACACAGCTTTTGTAATGCTTCCTGCATGTGTTTGCACAATTTGCTATAAAGCTTTGGAAAGAAAGGCCAAAAAAACCCATTCCAGATGCTTCCTTAATTCAGCCCACTAGATAGATGCTTCAGAAAGTTATTTGTAATTGGGCGAGCGTTTCAAGGGTCACCTCCTGGCTGGTAATCAACTCCTGCTCTGTTAGGAAGCAGCTTCTAGCTCCAGACTAGCAAAGAGGTTTGGTGTCTGCCCAACTTATGCTGCAAGGCAGTGTTGGGCAGCTCCACCACTGATCCAGGAAAGAGCAAACACCTGAAACTCATTAGCTGTAATTGCTGCCATCCCTGGTAGGCGCTGACCCACAGCAGGAGATCTGGCACAATCAGGTTCTGCAGAAATACAACCAGTTATGCAGGACAGGAAAGCAAGGTGTTCCCTTGCATCCAAGTGCTCTGTGCACATGCTGTTCCCCTCCAGTCATTCTATCTCTGCAAGTTTTCCCAGTGGTAACCACCACCCTCCCAAAGCCCAGGCCGTCCTGCTCACGCTCCCCACTTGGATTTCTGCATCTCACAGCTGCTCAGAGACAGAAAAAAAAATAATAAAGCTTCTGGACATGGTGAGCAGCAGAGGTAAACGAAGAGCAGACATCTGCAAAGGAAAAACACAATGCAGCAGAGGAGAGTCAGCAAGTCCAAACATAGAACTTGGGCCTGGAGCGCTCAGCTCTGTAGCTGCCAAGGAGAAAGCTGTGGGCAGTTGGTAGCACCCAGGCCCCCTCACCTCACTGCTCACTGCCACCACATCATATCGAGTGTGCATCATGAAAGACACAACACACACAACCACTGCCTCATTTCTGAGCACAAACCTTCCACATCACCACGTTAACTAGCAGATAGGGCTAACAACAGCTTCCCTGTCCCTGAGAGCATCATGTAACAACACACAGCAAAACCACACGCTGCCATAACACAGCACAGCAACGAGCAGGGTGAGAAACAATTCTGCTGTAAATTGAACAGCCACAGCTATTGCAAACAGAATACTCAACAGCTCATCCTTAACCACGGCCAGATTCGCCCTGCTCGCCCAGTGCCCACAGGATGTTGGACAGCAGTGCAGAAGTCACATCACTCCCAGCACAGCCTATCACCCCCAACCTTTGGTAAGGATGAAGAGCCAAAGGACCCCAAAGCACAGCATGAAGCCAGCAGGAATTAACAGATGGCTGTTATGAGCACATAAGCAAGGAAAACCAAACCCACCCAACTAACTTAAGTCTGACCTGACAGTGTGTATTCCAGGTATCTCTGCAGGGGCAGCTCAGAACTTTTAAGGCTTATTTGGGTCATGATACTCAGCAAGACATTTGCAGTGGCTTTAAACACTTCTGTGAGGCTACACTTTCCCCACTGCACTGCTAACACACGCAGATTCGTTTTCCTCTCTCTGAAGTAATCTGAACAAAGTCTCTGGGAAAGTTATCCAATGTCAGAATAAAAGTAGCATACATCATAAATTCAGAATACTGAATTTGCTGATGCCCTGCCAGCACCTCATTCACACTCTCAGCCCCTTTAAAAGCACTTCAGGTCGGTGCACACAACTTACAGAGAGCAGCACTTCCAAGAGGTGATGGTGAGCCCTGCGGTGGGGATGCAGTCACAGCTCGCTCAGCACAGACGGCCACACCATGAGGGGTCACCAACAGAGCAGGGAACTGCTTTGGGCCTCGTTCCCAGAGCAAGGCAGCACCAGATCTGCGGGATGAATCACTTCTGGTTGGACGGATCAGAAATGAATCGTTACCCAACAGCAGCAGCAGCGATGATTTCTCCAATTAGTTAAAAGCAAAGGAGTCACAACCAGAACTGACTGAACAGCAGGGGATGGAAGGAAGACCAACCTTCCTCGTGTTACCGTCTGACTGATGGCAGATACACCCCTTTACGTGACCACGGCTGCCTTAGGCAGGAGCTTCAAAGCACTTCTTCAACCTCAGCACTGCACATCAGAAGGACACCCAAGGAGAGCAGTTTTTAAGACACAGCTAACATCAGGAGTCCCTTTCTGGGAACAGAGCTCAGCACGAGCACAGATTGCTTCAGCAGCCAAGGAAATGGGTAACATTCAACACCCCTATCTGCATCCTTGATAAATAACAAGGAAATTCTTCTTGTGCTGCTTCCTGATGCATGGGCTGCCAGTGCTGCAGCAAAGCAGATGAGTTTCCCCAAGACTTCACCGTGCCCCTGCATCAACTAATGCATAATACCAGCATGCCTTAATGACATTACCCATCCATTTATTTGACAAATTAAGTTCAAACTTTTTTTTTTATTAAGCACATTCCACAGTACAAAGCTTTAGATCATGAACGATATCTGTACAATTTAACAGTTTCAATAAGCTGTTCATACACCAACTTTCCAAACAGGTAATTGGCAAACATAATTACAAGTTAGAATTAGACTATCCCAGTGCTTTGAAACATTAATATAGCAGTAATGTACAGTTGCTCAATTATGTTAGCAAATCAAAGTCCAGAGTGCAGCCAGGATCACTACCATGAATCCCAGGAGTCGAGTTCCTTGGGTGCCAATCACAGAAGTCCACTGCTATGTTACACAAAGCACAAAGAAGTTCGGACCGCATGTTCAAATACCATCATCTCCCCAGGAAAAAGCAGGAATTTAAATCTTACACATGCATTTAGAAAAGGACTCCATTCTTCAGAAACAATTATGTTTGGTGTTTGTTTGTCTGTTTTTTCTCAGCACTGCAGCAGATTTTAGACCATTTGATGTTAAAGCTATTAGATGAGAAGGGGAAGTAAGGTACCTTCACACAGTACTGCCACGTCTCCCAACCAGGGATCTTATGGACAACCAGGAGCACGTTGTTCATCTTCTGTACTTCACCACGTTTGGTCACCTTGATGAAGACGTTGCCGTAACACGCGAATGGGAGTTGAACACTGATCCCAACACCTCTCTCAATGTGGGGAGGAGAAAACCTCAGGATGCACTGCTGGGCCACCTCGGCAACGTCTCGACGCACGCCTTCTCCAAACTCGTTTGACACACAGCGACGCTCCCTGCACTCGGGATCAGCCCCTCAGCAACCTGACAGCCCTCAGCCTTCCTGATGGCACGAAGCTCCAACAGAGCACTGCCAGGGGACGCAAACGACGCCTCAATCCATGGTGACCCATCTCTGTGCCAGCACGTATCTTCCCCAGGAAAACAGGCGCGTTCCACGCTGGCTGAAGCACTGAAGAAAAGCCACCAGCAGGCACAGTCACACATGGCTGACGAAGGTACGATATTCACGTTTGCATCTGTCCACGGCTTACTCCAACAGAAGAGAAATGCAGTAGCGTTTGTGACCACATAAATTAGAGGGGAGACCATGACAACACAAAAAAAAACCCTACTGAGATTCCAAATAAAAGCATGCTAACAAAGAGAAACCATGACCAGGACACCGCGTTATGGTTACAGCTGAGAGCTACAGGTAGGGAAGCCTGCACGGCGATCAGAGCATTGACCTGAAGGGACCTCCACTCCACCACGAGGAAGGGTAACAAATCAAACATAAATAAATTTCACTTCGGCCCATGGCACTTCCTCCACTGAGCAGCCAAACTAATGCTAAAGGACGTCAGCAGGCGATTGTGACAACCTACTGGTGGTAAAAGAAAGACAACTGTCAATACTGCGGCACAAAATATAAGATACAGAACATAAATTAACCTTTTTTTTTTTTTTAATTTTTAAAAAGTTTAGAAATTACATTTTAAAATATGTAGTTCCCATTAAAAAAATCCTAATGAATACTGAAAACCTCCTTCTGCAGAGAAAATTTCTAGATAATTCATATTATCCCCTACAGTGCCAGTAGTCAGAACATCCTGCTGCCAAGTGCTACCACAGCTTGCGTTAGTGTGTAGTGTCAGGAAATCCTGACTCCTAGCACCTGGAGGTTACACTTATGTACATCGTATCTACATGCTTATACAGTATCTGAAATGAGGCAAGCACACACGGAAAGGTTTTACTATACCAAACATTAGGAAGCGCAGGACGGCTGTCGTACAGAGCACAGTTAAAAGGAAAAGACAGTGCTATACAACTAGTTTAGATAACCTAGCCTGAATTACAGGTAATCTTTAATTTAAAAGAAATTATTGGTGCAGAAACAAGTAAACTGTAATCCAAAAATATTACTGAGCAATTCAGAAATATTTCTAAGAGTCCAATGTACACTCCTATCAAACAAAACAGGCTCTGAATCTGTCGTAAGAGCAAAGCCTAAAGGACAATGATGACTTGGAAAGCAAAGCTCTGTACATTCTGGGTATGTGTTTGGCACCCAAATTTCATTGGAGAATGTTTTTTCTTTGAAGTCAGACAAAAGTGCAAAGCAATATAAATTAGGCCAAGTCCTTTCTTGACGTCTGATTTATTTCTGAAAAAACAAGCCATCTGAGTTCAGGTTCTACGGACAATATACATGTGAAGCTTTGGATTTCTCACTGCAGGGGAGGGTAGGCTTCTGAAATTCATCTACTCGAAGTCAGTGAATTTGTAGTAAATTCAAAGACGACCACTGAGAGCAGGAAAGATTAAGAAATTTAGATATAGAATTGTGCTGCTTTGCATCTACACAGCATCTAGAACCAATTCTGACTTTAGCTGTCGATCAACATCTTCAGGCATGTAGGAGCCAAAATCCAGTAGTTCAAGACTGTGAAACCCTGCAAGAGACAAAAGACAAACTGAACTCACAGAACACGCAAGTCAAAAAGTCCTTTTGGAGACGCAGAAGGTTAAGCACACACCATCTCTGGCACTCCAGGCTGAAACTACAAGACCAAACACTGTGAGGAGTACGGCGCTCACCGTGTGGAGGAGGCACTCAGCTGTGAATAATTCTGTGATAGAAGTCCTTCCTCCAAGGACGGGGCACCTCCATGGGACACTGCCTTTCCTGCACAACATGCTCCGAACATCAGAGCGCTTTTCTTACACACCTCTGGGGAGCTAAAAGGTGAACCACCTGCTCATCCTGCTAAATGCTGGGCACTTTACTGAAAGAGGGACAAATGAACTTTCCTCTCCTCCAATGCTGCAGAGGAGCAAGCTTTGCTCAATATACAAACTTGGCTCCTAATACGTAGGATTTTAAGAAAGCAGACAAGACGCTGAAATTAGTTTTAGACTTTGTTTCCCCCATCCTGTTACACGACCCTGTAAATACTTGGCAAAATTAAATCCAAATTTCAGTTTTACTCACCACTTTCCAAAATCACTTTTGTGGACCATGGTGAACTGCCCTGTTCTGATATGAAATTCCCAAGAAAGGTTAAAACATCTTTAGATGTTAACCAATGGCTTCCCTTCCCCCTAGCACAAGACCTAGTGCTCAATATAAGAATATCAGAGTATCATATGGTAACAATTTTTATCACGTTACAATAAACACCAGGAGTTCAACAGAAAGCAATAAAACTCTCACAGCCAACTGCCAGGACTGTCAAAAATGATCCACTTTGAAGAGGCATAACATTGCAAGCCTTGTAAAAAACCAAGGGCGTGGGGCTGTTTCAAAACACAGAAAACTATAATGTTTGAAAGCATATAAAACCCTTTCATTAAATGTCATAATGAAATATTAGCTGTTTGACCATAATTGTATGTAGATTTATGTTTTGTGAATTCTGACTTCAGAAAAACCCTTCAGAAAATGACATCACAGCACCTCCCCTGTATAGGAAACATCATGAAGGGACAGCCATTTATCAGCACTAGCAATTCCTGGGATCACATCCCTGCGTGTTTTTAGTTCTGCATCGTGAGACAAGTCAGTCATAAGCTGCTCAAAATTGTCAAGTGTGCAGAATTTCAAAGGAAGAACACGCTGCCAAAGGCTCTTCATATTTCATCAACAAATCTCCATGACAGTGGATCTTGCAGGTCACATGTGGCAGGAAAGAAAATAAAGTACCAACACATTCCTCTTGTGCTTAAGACAAACTACGTACAGCTTTTCCATGAATCAAACTAGTAACCATTCCACTTCAACAAGCCTTGGAGTCTCCACAGCAAAAGTTCACCCAGATATTGCCCCATGTGGCACAGCAGCCAACAGGACCATCTCTGCCTACAGAGTAAGGCAGAGTCCCCAGGGACACAACCATCAGTGCTGGCACCAAGCTTTCCACGTAAGAACACAACCACACAGTTCTGAAGTGGAAGTGAGAGGGAAGCAGCGTGAAAGGACCTCGCTGCTTTGAACAGCTTCATGATCCACCTCCCCCAGGAAAGTGTCACATTTAACTACCTCTCCACCCAACATAAATGTTACATTATCACACTTGCTTTCAAATTTCTGCTGGCCTTCCACTGCACAAAGCATAAAGCAGCCGCTGAGTTTTCACTAAGTTGCCCTTGCAGCAACGTTCTTAACATCACAATTTCTTAAATGAGCTGCTCAATGTGTATTCAATACTGCAATATCTCTTCTGACACTAAGAAATACGGTCAGATTTGGGGTTTTAATTTAGAAAGGGAGGATAAGGACACGCATGAAATACTGCAGGGAATACTAGTGATTCCCTAACACACAAGCAGGGCAGAACTGAAGTTCATATGAGCAATGGGTTGATTTAAATGTGCCTCACACCCAAGTTCTAGTGGAGCTGGATGTAAATATATTTCCTTAGATTTTGAAGAAAATAAGCAAGCTCCATTCTCTGCTGATTCTGTGTGCTAACACTGCATCACAGCATGAGACTTCTTGCTCAGTCATGGGCCTAATTATATTAAATAATTACTGGTTCTGAAACTCAGTGTAGCAATGCCCAGCTTTTGGCCTCGATTCTCTGTCGAACCCAACAAGCCACTGGATCTGATGTCTACCCAGAGACGACATCACCATGGCCTTCCTCAAAATAAGCAGGAATTCACTCAGCAGGAACAGCAGCCAACACTTTCCTGAGGGATGAGTGCAGGTCAAAGGAAAGTGACTTTTAAGAAACTATCTCAAAGAAGCCAAGTGTTTCTTCACATGGAAAGCTGTTTCCTAGCCAGAAAGAGAGATCCTACAGAAGGAATGGAAAGAAGTCAGAGACCATAGCAGGAATAAACGCGTACAGACAGACAATGGAAGTCCAGGCTTACTCGAAGAGCCACAGTGTTTAAGCCAACGACTAATTACCTACTTTACATAAACCCTTCCAGCTGAGGCAGTAGTACTCCTAATTCCTTTTGTTGTGGTGCTCCCACTTCCTTGAAAGCACACGTTATCAGCATAGTCAAACACAGGGCACTGGAGAAAGGGGCCACTGCTCTTTGCTAAGGCAATTTCTACATTTCCAAGCCCCAACACTCACAGCTATTTATAGTGTGAAGTGCAATTGTTGGCAGCAACGCAGATGACACAAGAAAAAGAAACCATTGTTCTCACAAACAGATCTACAGCAGAGCTTTTACCCACCATGCCTGAACAACGACAGGAGGCGGACTTGCAGAAAAACTGAAACAAAATAGGTTAAGACCACGTGCCCTGCTTTTGACAGCTTTGTCACACTGCCTAACACAACATTATTTCTAGTTCTGAAAGTCCTCCAAGATACTTATGGCCATCACAGAATTGCTCACTTGTGATGAGCGTTTGTCCAAAGATCATATGTATTTTCAGTTTACCAGGAGCACATTAAGATGCTCGTTAAAAGATTTCATCCTGAGATGCCTCAAAAGCTCCAAAAGATTCTGATTTCACAGGATATTTGCAATACCTGTACCAATGCACCAAAATCTCCAAGAACACTGCAAATACCCAGTAATTTCCCATATTATATCTTAAGTATCCAATTACAGGAGCTTATAGGGGACGTGAGGATGAGATATCATGACATGGCAAGTTTTGAAAGCTGAAGCACGACCATGCATGGCTAAGTAATGCAAGAAGTGGCATAATAAATGTCTGCTTTCTTAAGGAAAGCAACAGTTTACTGTTTAGAGTAATACAACCTGCAGGTGAAGTGATAAATTTATAAACATGTTCTATGTGAAGAGACAAAGACTTACCTTCTGAGGGTAGTAAAGTGCAGACTGTTATCTGGAGATGTAAGTGTATGTTCTAGATGGAGAGCGAGTCTCATTTGGGGCACTGGGTGGCACATTTAAGAAATCCCAAATCAGAATTGTATCGTCATGGGAACTACTAATGATCTGAAATTCATCAAACTGGAGCCTAAAGACACGTCCTGAATGTTCCTGTGAGAAATGAACAGTAGTTAGCAGGCCAAGAGGAGGATAACATTTCATTACATTTGTGCTCACACAGATCTGGATGCAGAGTGGTGCATTAAAATTTTGGTGCACTAAGAAGCCCTTAGTTATAATCACACTCGAGTTTAAAGAAAAGCAGTTTTCATACATAAACTTTGTCCAGTGTAACATACAGCTTTCAAATAAAATACTTGGAAGCTCTGAGTCTCCCTGCAGGGGCCCACTGCACATGTTGAGGCTGACATTATGAAAGACTAAGGCAGTCTATCAATTAGGAAGCATCGATCTAGAAGACTGGCTGGCACTAACAGTCTACACCAGGGGTTCCTTTACCTACAAAAGATTTTGCATTCAACACTGCTGCTAACCCAGTTTTTTCTAACAGACCACATCATGGCTTCATCTAGGACACATTGCTGCAAGAATCAGCATGGCTCACTCACGGAGCGCGTCCAAATGCTGCCAATAAGGAAAGGAGATGTAGGAGCTCCATCAGCTCTTTGGAAAAACCTCAGAATGGATGTCCAGAAAAAGTTTTCCTCTTCCTCCTGCTTACCCATTTGTTAATAAATTTAAGAGGAGTATGAGACCTTTACTAGAGACCTAACTAAAGCTGCCAGACTGATCTCCAAATTAGAAGCTGAGTTACAGTACACCCACAGAAGGGAAAGAAGCAACTTTTTCCAGTAAAACTACATACGCATACAGATTAAAAGAATAGTTAAAGCTCATCTTCACACAAAGATTATTCAAAAGAAGAAAAAAAATGTAAGTGCTTTTAGGAATATAAGGACTTCTATAGTGTCAGGAAGGCCAAACACAGGCTGAATAAGCCAGTTACCATCATATGCAGACAGTAACTTTGGGTTGCTACGAGACTGGAGAAAGGTCTGACTGATTCCTGAAGTAAATTTAAAAAAAGAAGTGCATAAAATTTCAGTTTACTGTCAGAAACCAAAACTCTCAATACAAGGAAAAAACAACAGCCTCAACTCTGATAGTCCTCAGGGGCAAGGGGAGTTCCTCTGGTAATTCTTTCCACTTATCCTCCCTTCTCTTTGCATGCCTCTTCCTTTCAAACTGAAAGGTTAGGAAAAAGGTTGTGGAAAGACTCACAGAATTTCAGCCCCTTTAATAGAAGGAAATTCAAAGCCAGCATGACAGTGGTATTAGGGAACCACGCCAGTAGCTAAAATGATTTAACATAATGTTGTGATTTATCTTTTAGAGTCTCTGAGAATGTCTTAATTTTTCATTTAAACTTCAGTTCAAATCATTGATGATACGTACATTTTATTTCATTTTTAGCATAAGAAATAGCCCAGGCTTTACAGAGAACCCCCTGAATTTCTCATCTCTCCTAAGGTGAAGGAATAAAATGCCTCATGCTTTCAAATGGAAAGTCTGAAACCTCAAATTAATACATCATACATACCACTAACGTACGCAAGCATAATGTACTTGCTGGGGCACGAGGGTCAAGAGCAGCTTGCAAGTCCCAAACTTTAATTTTGCTATAAAGTAAGGTAAGAAGGTTATATAAGCATTGTTTCAAATGTAAGCACAGAAACATCTAAAAGCAACAGACAGAATTCCAGATCTTTCCTTCAGCTGATTTATCAGAATCAAGCAAAACATTATAATTTATCTTCACTAAACTACTAAAGCTGAATCTCGTAGGACAGACAGTTTTGTATTTCTTTTTAGAAGCAAATACAGTGATGTCTTTGTGATGGCCCAAGTGGGTTGTTTATACTCAAGACAAACTAACTACGTCTGTATACACAAGCCAGTTTGGAACTGCAGAGGATCTCAAAAGCCCACAACACTACTGATGAAGTGTGAAGATCCAACAGGAATTAAGCAGGGACTGCCAACCCCTGAGGGATGATAAGCCCAAATAAAAGGCTGGAGACTAACACAGTTCAAGAATTGTTTTCAATAGCTCTACTGTTCACTACAAGGACAGTTCATACAGAAATAGAACTGGAGAATTTGGATGTGAATGTACATTGTGCTGAATCTACTGCACAGCAGAAATACCACTTGTAAGGCAGAGCAAATCAGAAGTGCTCATGGTGGGGCTCCTGCCTTTAACCTATGAGAAATACCACTGAAGAGTTCTGAGGGCCCTACGTGATATATCTGCCCTCACAATAAGTATCTTCAGTGTCGTTGTCTTGAAACAAACAAAAATTGAAAAGAAAGCACTGATTACTCTGAGTACATGGACCTGGAAAGGAGCAATTTCTAAGGGAAGACACAAAAGAATGCACTTTTTTAGACCGATTCTCACTTCAACCAAACAAAAGCTTATTTTCTGTAAGAAGTCAGGCACGAGTGCCAAATAAATTGTGTGCACTAGAATGCACCAGAATAGTAGTTTTAAGTAGACGAGAAACCGCAGCCTGATAGGCTGAAATGCTGAAGCAGAAGCCACTCCAACAGTGATCCATCTGTCACATCAGAAGAGACCCTTCATACCGCAAACAAGGCCCAAAGGCTTTCAGAATGCTTTGTTAATGAAGGCAGAACGTTTAGAAATTGCTCTCAGAAACTTACCCATCATAGGCTCCACTAACAATCCTCTTGTTGTCGAACCTGATGCATCGGACCAGTTCTTCATGGCCTTCTAATACTCTTAAACAGGCACCACATTCAATGTCCCATAGCCTTAAAAGAAAAGAAAAAAGTCTGAGCACTTCAGATTCAGTGCTATCCCTTCACCTTACACACAGTGATTTAAGCATGCTTCTGAAGGGGTTTCTGCAGAAAATACCACAATTTGCTAAAAAGAGCAGCTGGTAGAACTAGGAGACATTTGCAATTCAGATAAAACTGTGTTGCAGCTGCTGTACATAAAAACTAATCTAGACACTCAAAATTACACGCGAGTAAAGGTTGTGTACTTGATTCTTTATTTTAAGAAACCTCAACATACTTTTCCATTCTGCATAAATCAGTGATACTAGAGGTTCAGAATGCACGAAAACCAGTGACCAGTGTCACCATCTCTCAAGTAGAAAACAAACTATTTACTAGGTCATAAACTACAGGAATAGACAGTTTTCTTTCTGTTCGTCTGAACCTCTCAGCCTCACTTTTTCACATGCATGTGATATATTAACTTTCAAAGTGAACAAAATTCCAGTTGTACAGCATCTGCTTTAATAGCAAAACATACTGAAGATGGTTTGTAGCAAAGGTCAGGGGAAATCCTGTTATCGTGTGGAAATGCACACAGATACACAGTGACAGCCTGCTGGCACCCACCTGATGGTGTTGTCAGAAGATCCACTGACAACTAGTCGATCCCTGTACTGCAGGCAGGCAATGCCACGCTTGTGCCCATTGAGAGTACGAACAAACTCGCACGTACTTGTACTCCAGACCTATGAAACATGAGAAGGATGTTTCTTTGAGAATTATGCTCAATGAAGGCTTCTGACTTCCAACAGAAGAAGCTGTTACAAATTCATAAGCAGAGGTCTGAGGCTGACTTTTGCTGGGCAGCAGAATGAAAACTTCCGTAGTATTTTTACAGGCAAAGAGGAGGCACTTGGTGTTAGTGGAAGATGGCATTACAGAGCCTAGCAATGACAAGAGCCATTGGCTCTGCTATTGTGCATCACATCAGTGAGAAAGACTGTATTTTCAAGTAGGAGATACTGGTCCAAACAACCTTCAAGGGCTGATGGCACTTGAATCTTGGTAAGTAAGTAAGTAATCCTTTAAAAAAAGAGAATATACATACACAAAAATAAGCTGTATATTTTACCAAATAAATTGCTAGCAATCTGCTTCTAAGAGAAGACCAAAGCCACAGCCTATTAAAGCTTGGTGGCTGTTTCTTCTTTAACATTGAAGTATTTTGATCAAATTGGTTCATTTTTAATGAACTGCTATTGAAGTTGTAATGTAAAGGATTCATGTAAAGTAGCTCATTTCCAAAACAGTGCAGCGGGTTTCTTGGCAGATATTGGGACATGGAACTTCCAAGTGCTTTTTGGCACAGTACAGAGTAGCTCTGGTTCTAGAGAAGGAAGGGTGGAAACACTTTTGTTATATTAATACACTCTGGATAAGTCAGACTTTCTGGTATGTAGTAGTTTTCAAATACAGCATTTTAATTCTTTAAACACAGCAAAGTCTGGTTTAACTGGGAAGGTGTGGTATGGAAAGGCAACTGCTGATAAATTTCACGTCTGGAACAGGACTGCCAATTGAAATTAAAAAAAATCCATTTGGAAAAAGGCACAAAATGTGCCACATTTAACAAACAAACCCATCTCGAGATTAGAGTTCAGATGATGAGTAGGCTTTACTTTTTTGAAGCTGCATGACAGTAACCACAAAAATGCTACAAGACTTGTTATATGCATGGAGACATTAACAACTAGTCAGAGGAAGCAGCTAGCTGAATGGTAAGGAGAAAGTCACAGAACTGTTTACAAAAACTTTGGCTACTCGGATTAGAATTGTAACTTCCAGAAGCTTTTCTGGCTTGGTAGGGATTCAGACCCACAGGAAAGCTCTGCCAACTTACTTTAATGGTCCTGTCACCTGATGCTGACACAATATACTTGTCATCAAAGTCTACCACGTTAACAGCAGCACGATGGCCAACCAAGACACGGCGCAGGGTGATGTCAGTAGGTGATGCCATATCCCAGACAGCAATAGATCTGTCTTTGGAGCACGTCACCATTAAGCCGTTACTGAACCTCAAATGAAGCACTGCTTCATTGTGATGAATCAACGTGTTCAGAACTTCACCTGTATTTACATCCCAAACTCTGCAAAAGAAAAGAATTTTATCCCAAATGAAGGAACTATGTGCATTGTACAGTGCAAACACATACAGCTCTGCTACCATATTCAAGAGAGCTCTCTGGTTTGGTTTGCCAACACCTCTTTAGGTTATGGAAGAGCAGAAAGGAACTGGGGAAATATCTTGGTTCACTTCTCAGTCACAAGCAATAATTAGGAGCAGTGTGCAATTAGGCCAGAAAAAGCCTAAGCTGGGCCACTGCTAAAAGAAAGGGTTGCACAGTAATGAAGCATGACTCTAGAACTCTTCTTTCTAGGTGGATTAGAACCTGTGTAATGTACAAATTGATGAAGCAAACCAAAAATAAAGTATACTTTTCACTTTTTAAGAGTTTTATATCACTGAGATAGCGATCACAATTAGCACACATTGTACCATTTGGAAAGAAGTGGCCTTGTGGACTTGCATCAGGTGAATAGCACTACTGATTTTATAGTAACTGACAGTAACTGCTATGACCAGTTCTTAATTTCAATAGATCAGTACTGATATAGCAATACAAGCCACCAGGAGACAAGGCCCTTCCACTGATCTGTACCTCAGCATCTGCATATTTGAAGTCTCGCGTTCACTGTCAACTGCTCCACATATAAAGTCTTCTTTCATTATAGCTCATAAGTAAAGTATGTCAAAAGGTGACATAAGAAACCTACATGAGGTAATCACCACGTAACCAGTGCATCAGCCATTCTACTTCACGTTGTGCTTTGAATGATACAGGTCACATCTCTTCACAGTGCTTAACACTACAAAGCATGAGACAGACTTGGAAAAAAACTGAATATGATGCTTTGCCAAGTGCAAATACCTTACTTTCGGAATAATGGTATCACACTCATATGAGGGATGTTTTCTGACATTTGGAGATTATTACAAATATTCCCAACCCTGATACTCACTTTTTTTTTTTTTTTTTAAACTTTTAACACTCACCTCACTGTAGAATCTGAAGATCCAGTTACAATGACCCTTTCATCATACTGCAGACAGAGAACTGAGCCAGTATGTCCTGTTAATACTTTCAAACATTCCAAGCTTGTTTTGTCCCAAATCTATAAAAAAAAAAAACAAAAAAAACTATAAACAGCTTGCCAAGATCAAGAAGATAGGTTCAAAAAACTTGCACACTGCTGCTACTGAGAGGAAAGGAAGAAATCTGGACACAGCAGCAAGAACCCTTGGCTAAGCTGCATGTCCAGACAGCGACTCTTGTCCTCCCTTCTAACTTGCTGAGCCTCCTTGATGCAAGGTTTTGGCATTACAGTGAAACAACCAAGGATCACAAAAAGACAAAAGCCTGTTTTACAAAAAGAAAATGTCATGGCACTCAGGGACAGCTTCCATGAAAGCAGCTGTTTTCATGAAAGCCAACCATTTGGAATGACAAAAAGACACAGCTGATAATAAGTGCTACACAGTCCTCTTTCATGCAGGCAACTGATTTCACAAGTGTTTCTTTGTAGCCAGTGGTATTGATAGCCTGTCTGCTGAGTTTCTAAGACTTTACAGAGGTACAGAAGGCATTCCTCACAAACCCTGAGGAGAAGCACTGCTGGAAGAGACAAGAGAACACATGAAGGAAACAAACAGCTCCCCCTCCAAGACAGAACTACCATTCACACACAGAGAAAAGACCATCCAAGGGCTTACCTTAATGGAGTTATCTCGTAGGCCACTGATTATCTTTTCATCATCATACTGTAAACAGTAGACACCTTTGCTATTCTCAGAACGGCACTGGATCCTTTGCAAATTATGTCTCCCACATCGCCAGTTAGATTCTATAGTCTAACAAGAGGTGAAACAAGGGGGGTTAGGCTGCATGCTCCAGTGTGATTACTGCAAGAGGCCCAGCAAATCTTTCTCACTGTTACGAAGTTCATCCTTAAGATTTAAATGCAAAATTTATATCCGTATCTGTCCCAACCACCCATAAAAATATCTTAAACACCATGAATTTAGACCTTCATATTTTGTCACAACAAAAGCAGCGTTCAGTGCTGAAAATCATACTCAAGCAGCCTTCATGAGAACATTCAGAGGAACAATCAGAAAGATGCATTTCAGTTTCCCCTTGTACATATGCAGTCATCTGATAGCAGCAGCAAAGAACTCGTATGGTGTGTGCTCAGCATCACTGAGTAACCAGCACACAGACCCCTACACCTTCCTGCCCCTGCCCAGCCTTTTCCCACATTAGCTGTCATGCATCCAAGGGATTCTGAGATACACAAATTTCTGCTAAGCACCTTAAAGCATTAAAAAAAAACAAAAAACAAACTCAGCAAGGAATATAAAATTTAAACAATCTGAAGAACACCTAAAACTTACTTTTTTTTCCTCCTCCTCCTTTCAGCTAACAGACATGACACCTTAAAAGGAGGCAAACTATTTCATGGCAGAACAAGAATTAACTCCATCTTGTGATCGGCTTTCCTGCTTGTGAGAAGACCAGTGGTGGCTTCAAAGACATGTGAGATATGGGACTTTGGTCAGAAGGTCTGCACACAGCTCTGGGACAACACCTGCAGTACTCTGGAGGCTAAAATGCCTTTCATCTTCCAGCACAGGCACCAGAACAGCTCATGTATTTGACTGCTTCCCTGATGCTCTCCACAGTGCTGTATGGAATCCCAGGGTGCAGCTGATCAAGGATCAGATAATTGGAAAAATTATTTATAATCAAATCCTAACTCTAAAGCAGTATCGGGCACTTCTTCAGTTCCATGCAGTTCTTCCTCTCCTCTCCAAGTCAGAAAACAACTAAAATGATAATTAAAGACAAAAGTACAGAGCAACTATGACCTCCCAATTCCAGGAAAATATGCCTATTTTAGCAGAAAACTTGGTTTTCTGTGCACTTACTCCTTCAGTTGTCTCCCATTACGCAACTTGGAGAGAATTATCCACAATTATAATACAAACCTGATGTACCATGGGAATTTGTCTAAATGAGAAGTACTAAAGCATGCTGGAAAAGCACACTGACAAGTTATTCATCCCTCTCATTCTCTTCCAATCTGTTGGGGAAGCTAATGAAATTAAGACAGCAAGTCATCTGCCAGCTCACGATCAGCTTTTCTGGCCAGTTAGCCTGCTGCTGATCATCAGACTGAACCAGGCTCAGGCTGCTCAGACCTGACATTGGCTCCTCTTGGGCTCCTGCTCTGAAGGTAGCAGACTGCTCATTTTGCTACTTCCTCAGCATGGGATGGATGTGTCAGGAAGAAAGGACTCTTCAAGCCTCATCAGAAGATTTGTCACCTGTGCTTGGAGGGCAGAACTGCAACTCGTTAATTCCCTCACTGTCAGAGCTCGTAGAATAGCCTCTGGAAACAGCAGAGCATTTAAAACACTAACAGCACGAGCCACTGTAACTAGAGATCTGAAGGCAAGATATTTGAAAACGCAGTAACTAACACTGAATACACTGGAGATGAAGTATCTCAGATTCGAGCAATCCAATTTAAATAGCTTCAGAAATCATATAAGTTCAGACGTCCAGTTCTAAGAAGTCACCTCAGGGAGAGTTCCCCTACAGGAACGTTCTTGGAAAGGTCAGAAACAAGCAGTTTTATGCACCACGTGCTGGATTACTCAGACCTCCAGGCACTGCAACCCCATTTGAGCACCTCCACACCTCAGGTTCCTGTGGCAGCTACAGAATACATTAAGAACACCACCAATCGGTTGTCTGTAGCAGTTTCCTCATCAGAGCAGCAGTCGGGAAGAGTATGCTGACCAAACATTTTGGGACCAGTGTTGGCTTAATTCTTAGCAGCTCACTGCAGGAAGCGACATAATAAGCTTACTACAGGAAAACACTGGCATCAGATAAAAGAAACTAAGGTATTATTTGCACCTACATGAAGGCACCATAAAGCAGCAAGTCACGTGCAGGTGCACATTTTAATTCTGCGAGTAGATATCATTTCATTTGTAGGTTATATAGTGTGGCTACTGTGGGAAAATACTTCATGTTTTTCGAGAACTTGTAAAATCCCCTTACACTGCGTAAATTTCAGTGTGCTGGGAAAGTAGCCACAGTACACAGAGAATATACAGCAGCATTTAAATTAGCAACAGAGTGAAAACAGATGTGTACGTATGGAGAAATAACATTATTTTAGATGACTAAATACAGCCGAGTGGGTGGGCAACCTGGAGGACCCTCTGAAAAGGAACATGTTTAATACAATACTGGCAACCACATGAAAGCTTCTGCTAGAGGAGATTTCTGGTTGTTACTGAATGGTGCAGTTAATAGGTTTTCAGCTGCAGTCCTTCCAGGAGATATCTCAACACACTACGTACACATCCAGTAGGTGTGTGTGTGCATATGAGCAGGGAGCAACAAACTGCTCTGTTTTATAGACTGTTACAAGCATCCTGGGGTCAACGCTGAGAGACTGCATTTATTTGCATGCTTACAGCAACAAACCTAACACCAATTGATGCAGCACTCTCCTGCATTTTCTGTAGCAAGTCTCCAAGGTAGCAGCCCCTATACTTGGGTTTCACAGCTGAAAGCAAGCGGTGCAGAACTCTGCCTCCTTGGCTCACAGGCACAGCAGTTTCACACACTTCACTAATGCTCACTCAGGGCGATAGCAGCAAGCATGCTACACAACCACCAAAATCTGGACACAAGGGATAAGGAACAAAGGTGAAGATAAAACGTCTGCCACACAGAGAGCCATTTAGCAGCTGAGGAACTGCAGAACTGGACAGAAAAAGGCACTTAGAGAGAAAATCTCCCAGAGAAGCCCAAGATACAGAGGAATAGCCAAGTCTTAAACACAACAAGGTAAGTTCACTGGTACAAGGACAGTAAAAAAGATGCAATCCATCTGGACTAGCAGTTGGAACATTTGCTATACTTCAGATGGTAAGGATAATCTATTAAGAGCAGGGTTGTTTTTTTTCCCCACGTTTGATGACGTGCCCCGTGTTCAGTTCCTTGCTAAAAAGGGGGTTTTTATCCTTGTGAATATTATTGCAAAGCAGGTTTATCTTTACCCCCAAAACCAAGGAGACTGTTCCCTGAAAAAACACAATTCTCAGAACAAAAGCAGCAGGAAAAGGAACCACAAACAGGGATTCTCCCAAGGCACTGGGCTTTTACAGCAAGAGCAGCTGAAGCCCCAAACTCTATTCTTCACACATTTAGAGTTGATCCTGTGTTGTCAGGGTGAAGAGGGTCAACTATCTCATTCCTTATGAAGTTAAAAGGTTTGATATGGAAAGATGGAATGACAGGGTTGCATTTCTGAGGAATTTCCTCTTCAGACTCCCTAGGAAATTAAAAAATCACCAAACCTCTGAACAAGGATGCTGATTCCAAAGATCCCAATGGGAGTCCCTACTTCACTGCTGGGTTTCTACTCTGCTGTTAGCCAGCAAAAGTCAAGCAGCTTCTGTAGTCTCTGTAAGAGTCTTATGAGAAAAGGCTGCATGATGCATGCTGCCCAGGAGGCTTAAACTGCTCCTCAAGAGCAACCTGCAGAGTGCTGGAAGAACATTTAGTAACTGGGCTTCTGATCTGACTTGTAAGAATACTGCACACTCAGGCTATGTTGTTACCTTGTGAAGAGCAATGAAACTAAAGCGAGGCCAAAGAACTAGAAGTGAACCACTGAGCCACTCCAAGTCCAAACAGTGCGTGGGCTTTCAGATCAGCTTGGGGTAAAGTATCGCTTTTAGTCCAAGAAGAAAAGCCATAAATGGTGGAGTCAAAAATATTAATAACTCTACAGAATAAGGAATGGGAAGCTTTTCCTAGCAAGTATCACAATTTAATCACGTGGTTTTTTAGGGGCAGAAATTAAGACCTAAAAATTATGTTCCTATCATTTACA
This sequence comes from Centrocercus urophasianus, assembly GCF_019232065.1. Lineage (NCBI taxonomy): Eukaryota > Metazoa > Chordata > Aves > Galliformes > Phasianidae > Centrocercus > Centrocercus urophasianus. Next base: position 827,951 of record NW_024884822.1, on the reverse strand, counting down.
GCTGCTCAGATAAGATCCAAACGTGAGCAGTGAAGTTGATGAAGTGTTGTCTTTCTGCTTGCAACCAACCTGATACATAAGAAGCTGCTCAATGTAAAACCATCCCCAAGACTCACTGCAGCCTTACAGAACCCTTTTTAAAGCCACAGAAAGAACAAATCAGATGCTGAATGAGATAGATATGGACAATGGAATAGGCTCATTTGTTACAGAGGAAGAGAAGACGACTTGCAGAAATTGTATTAAAGGCCAGCAACACAAAAGGGAAACCCCAGGAAAAAAAGCTGACTGCGTAATAAAGATTATTTTATAAAGATAAATGTTCTCTCAGAGTGGCAAAGTGATGTTGAACATCAGGGACACCTTAGGCAAAAAAAGAAAAAAAAGGGGGGGGGCAGAGACAAACAGAAGTTTTAGGCCTGAAGAACAGTAATTTAGTATTAGGACTCCTACTGCCCAGGATGGTGGATGGCTCTTGCTGGTTTTCTCTTTGATGCTCCCCTCATCTACAATGCCCATCAACAATACACTGCATGCTTCAGAGACGCAGTGAAGTGCCAAGCTTTCAGGTTACAAATGCAATATCAAAATATACTGAGACTTTAAGTGGACTCCTGCTATTGAAGTGAGAGGAAAGTAACACTGCAACTGCAGAAGAAATCCATCTCTTCCAGACCTGGAGAGGAAGTGTTAAAAATGTGAGCTAACATCAATGGAAGCAGAGAGCTCCTGCGAAGTACCTTGATGACACACAGCTGCTGTACACTCTGACAAAGTGCAGTGCTGATGAAAAACTGAGTTGTTGTATCTTTTAGTTCCCATTTGAAACAACTTCACACACAGCACCATAAAAATACAGTTCTATTTAAACAGGTACTTATCAGCCCTCACCAGGGCGTGAGACCAGTTGAAATACTCAAACAGGAACACAAAATCCCTCTTTCAAACCTTCTGAAGAAAACAGCAGCCTTGGCTGCCCATTTGTGCAAAGCAGGAGTGGTGTATGCAAAAGGAATGAAAAAAAGCCCAGCCAAGGATCTGCCTCATGACATGGAGACCCCAGACCAGTTTTCTGCCCCTCTCACTTGTGAGAGTCAAGGCCTGTGCCATTTGGTCTCCGCCTCAGCCAGCTTCACATTAAGATGTGCCTTTCAAGCAGCTCAAGTATGAAAACGTGAAGCAAAAATCACATTTTATTTCTAATCTGAATTAGGTGGACTTAAGTTTCCATGGAACCAAGATGAGAACTTGTCGTGTTCTCAAAGATAAGGGGAACATTTATGAAACAGCCTTCTCAACTCATCACATGGATACTTGTGCTAGATCTGCAGGGAAAACCAAATAGTTGGCTGGGCTTCACAAATAATATGGAAAAAATCCAGGGACTCAGGGTTCTGCAATCAGCAGCATTAAGCTTCCCATCTTGGCACGTTGCCCATTAACACAACCCACTCCAAACAGCTGACCATCACACAGCCCTTCAGGACTGCATCCGGTCACAGGACACCCTGCAGCAAAAAAAATTCCATAAACAAGTCTCACAAACCCAGGTTCCGTTTTCTAAGATATGCCCCCCAAATGGGTTTGCCCCTATTAGAAAAAAATCCTACAGAAGCTTGGCAATCCAACGTGGGACTTGGAGACATTTAGCATTGCTGGACCACCTCCTGTGAAATGAAACCTTATTAAATATTTGGCTTCACAGTGGAGGGAGAGACCTCTTTCCAAGAATTTGGTTTCAGATCTCCAAATGTCCTCTTATTTTCAAATCTGATGATTTCAGAAGTGACATTATGTTCCTAAAATGTGTTTGGCACAAAATAAACAAACACTGGCACTAATAAAGCTTCAGAGAGGCAAGGGAGCCTCATCTGCCAAATCACAGCCTGTCCTACCTTGTAGTTAATGACACTTGGTGGTTGCATGGACTTTTAACCTAAAATGCAAATAGAGTCCAAGGGAAAGAATTCACATTTGCTTCTTATCATTCCTCAGTTTTCCTTCCAATCATTAATTCAAGCTTTGAATTACTTTTCAATTCTGTCAGTCAATCAGAAGAATAGAGGACATAGCTCTTAGAGTTCATCTCCACCCACAGAGCCAGTTCAGCACCAGCTTCTGCAAACTGAGGTCTCTCCTCACATCAGGGACAGCATAGCCAAGCTTCATCTTCATTCTCCACAGGAAAAATACTGACTGGTTTGATTTTCTGTGTCATCAAGTAGCTTTTACTGTATTAAAAATAAAGAAATTGAGTCCACCAGATGCAAGATAACAGAGATACTAAGATAATCACATTGCAGTGCTAATACAGTAGCCTTAGTAGGAGGATGAAGGGAGTGTCTGCATCTTTGGTTCATCATGAGCTGCCTAAGCTCTGACAGAAGATGAAGATCTCATTAAAGGCCCAGACAAATATTTAAAGAAAAAACATTTTGATATTCAGAGATAGAAAACTCTTCAACACTGCTAAAATGGAAGCCTTATTTAAGAGATTCTGCATATTGCTTTGAAAAGCGAAGAAATGGGGAAAGTATGAAAGTAAGGGAAAGTGTAACTTAAGGCACAAAGAAAACAAATAAAGGCAAAATCAAAACCAAGCAGAAGAGAGTTAGGAAGCGTTCCAACCCTTACAGTTAAGTCTTGTTGCCATTGTTACCCACCACCTACATTTTCAAACAAAGTTAAAAGCTTCCTTTGACAGTTCTGTAGGGAAGCAATTTGTGAAAAGTGCTTTAAAAGGGTGATTTATAAGTTAAAAAAAAATCTAATACACTCTGGGAAGCAGATGAATTATAGGACTCTGGGTTATTAGCAAAAACACCAACCCCACTCCAGGTTGGAAATCTAAAAGCAGCAGTATTTCAAAAGCCTGAAACATTTAAGCAGGGCAAACGCTGGCATGGTACAACACCACCCCCACCCTTCTGCCTTTGCTTCCAGCTGAGCCATTCCCAAGAGCCCATGGGGAAACATGCTGCCCATATGAACCCAACAGTGATGACGCTGGAAGCAGCCACTGCTTCAAGCAAAGACTTCTCCACTCCAGAAGACTGGACAAAGATGCACTTGGTTCCTGAATATGGACAAACAGAAGCTTACATTTTTGCTAAAGTGAATTTAAGAATCGAGAGCCCACAGCTGACAGCTCCAGCATCCTTCCAGCTTTACTTTTCTGCAGTAATACCCATGGGCCACGTACAGCTCTGAGGTTAGCTAACAGTACCTTAAATTCTACCCAAAAAGCTACAGAAGTTGTAAGAGCAGCTGGATTGGCAGGTAGTTTGGAATGGGCAGGAACTGAAAGTTCATACACGGATGAGAAGACAACTCATTTCCAATGCTCATTACTCACTTTGCTATTTTCAGGTAGTAGTGCTTCCTGGTGTTCTACACACAGCACGTTCCTCAGCTCCAACCTGACACAAGGTAACTCCTCACATCACATATTCAACATTCATCACATCATCCACCTCAGCATGATATGATGAAAAAACCAAAAATGTATGAACTGGAACTCGGAATACAAGCACAGTGCTCAACAGAACACTATTTCTTGACACTGATATTTTCTGCATATTTTCAATAGCTACTTACCAGGCACCACAGTGCAAAAATTCTCTTAATTTGAAGGTCTAATATGTTTACAATTATTTTAACAAAATTGAGTTTTTCAAGAAACATGTTTGCTACAGTATATATTTTTAGTGGCACAGTCTTCCACTTCAGGATACTGAAACATTTCACTTTTAATATTTGCATTAGTAATGGTAAGGAGTGAAACACAAGAGTCTGGTCTTCTTCCCCCTCCTTACTTCCTGCTAGTGAGAACCATCCATTTCAGGAGCACCATTTCTGTGCATCTTATCAGTGCATCTCTAGTAACTAAAGAATCATTATTAAATAACAGGCTGTCAAAGTTTAAAGGCTACAGCTTCATAACCCCTCACAGCAACACTCCATCTCTAGTAACCAGAATAAACCTATGTAGATGTTCCACTTATACCTTACTGAATGAGTACTGGAAGAGAACAACTTCTAAAATCTGGGATAAAATAATGTTGAACTTCTTCAGTATTCTACACAATTTCAAAGGCCATTTTTCCACACTGCTTTTCTCCCATTTTTGTTACTGAACAACAACAAAATTTTGCTGAAAACAAAAGAATATCACATCAAGAATTGCCTTTAATTCCGTGGGCTTACCATTACTATAATACCACTGCCATGCCTTACACATACAAGACATCTCCTTTCAAATACTAAGATGTGCATCATTCAGCTAGCAAGTATCAAATTCGATCTTTCTTTGCCTATGCAACATTTAATCCTTAGTTCTGATCTGTAGATGTTTATAAATTGTGTAACAGGGGTTAAAAATATTTGGAAATTGGATTATATTTTGCAGCAGTTACATTTTACAGATAGGCTAAGAGTTCTGAATAATTTTACAGAGTGCCAAGCAACACAGACTCATGTTTGCCATGGCAGAATGATTCCATTAGATGACATCTGCCTCAAACATCAAAACACATTTCCCCACTAATGAACTTCAGACCAAAATTTCATATCCATCATGTGGTTGAAATAAATACTATAATGCCTGAAGTATCACTGAAGAGTTCAGTGGTGGGTATACAGGAAACTGAGCAAGACTGACATTCTGCTGCTAAGTAGAATAGATGACCCTTATCAGAAATACCTTTAAAAAGTGAGCCCAACATTGTTACTCCAGAAAGACAACCACCATTTTTGTATCAGACAAAAGATTTGTCCTTTCTATTGCCTCCTTACCACCGATACCCCTGCTGAGTTTGCTACAGTAGGACTAATTTCTCTAACACAAAAATCTTCAAAAAGATTCCCATCCAGTGCAGAAAGCTGTACTTGTATCATTTACAGTTTTACAAGTAACAAGTTACTACAGTAGCTAGACTTCAAAACGATTAGCATTTAGTGTTAACTCTCAGATCATGTTTTAAGTGAGTCTAACGAATATATCAGAACATTCTGAAGGATGAAGGATTGTCTCTGAGTAAAGTTTCCTAAAACGGCCATTTTATTAAAAATCACAGACCCAAAAGAGCTCCAAGATCTTTAAATGCAAAAAGGACAGTGTTAACACAAAGCTTAGAGTAACACAAAGCTGCTGAGGGTATTTCTTACGCTTTCAGAGCCCAGAATGCAGTAGTAATACAAATGCATATAATATGCTTCATCATTCCAGCATGCACCTTTGAAACATTAACCACAGAAATATCATTTCTGCTGCAGATATTACATGTCAGAAAACATACCTCTATGTCCTGTATTATCTTTGGGTATAAGGACCTGTAAAACGAATTTGGGGGGCCATCTGTTGGTCTGTTTTTAAACAGGTACTGATCCCTAGAAAGAACCAGAAACATATTTTTCAGTTTACTACAAAGAAACAGAACTGCAAAGGAGTTCAAAATCTGCACAGAACAAAAACTTACGACGCATTCTTACGGAATACTTGCAATAATTTTTAGTATTGAAATTATAACCCTTGTGACTTCAGAATGTGACAGCTGTATTTGAAAAGAAACAGGCGTTTTCCTTATGGCTTTGATTGAGGGTTCTCTGCTTCTCAGGGCTTTGGCCAGCAGGGTGTCCTCCTCTTGCACAGCTCCTTACACCATGCCTTGCACTTTCTTAGGCACACCACTAGAGAGCACAGAGAAACAGGTTCCTAAAGCAGAACACCTGATACCTTCATATATCTTTGCGAAGGATGAAAAGCTCTTTGCCGCTGCTGCCACAAGAGTCCACAGAAAGGATAATAAGGACTGCAGTGATGCTCACTATCAATTGCTCTCTGATGGAGCTCACAATTAGCTCAGTCTATCAAGGAGAATACAGTACGAGATGAATTACTGTCTTGGTACTTACCAACACCTTCTTTCTGACAGTCCCTTCCACAGCGGATCTGTGCGTACCATTCTTTCAATCAATTTTTTCCATAGCATTCCCTCAGAGATGACTCTCTGCCACTCCTTACATACCAGCTCTGCTGCACAGAGTGATCTGGCATCAAGATAGGAAAGGATGTTTTCTGCTATGTGATCTAAGCCTTGCTCTACAAAGAAACAAAGGCAGTCAACACGTCAATCACTTCACAGTGAACTACTGAACACATTTTACAGTACACTGAGAGAAAGCTAACGCAGCTTTATTTAAGGCACTGGAACAGATATGATTAGCTATACCATACACAGAAGCATCAGTTACAAATTAATCCCACCAGGTACACCAAAGTATCTATCTCCTTAGTCCCTTCCTACTACTAGTCTGTCCCATCTTCACAGAAAGAATGAGAGCAAACTAAGCTTCACCATTTGCATCAGCAGCAAGAAAGCATTTCGCTGCTTCTCAGCACAGAATCCTGGATGTTTTAGGCACATAATCCATGGGGCTACATGGTCCAAGAAGCAGGTATTCCGCAATATCTGTAATACAAGGTTGTAATATTGATTCCTGCTGCCTTACACGTAACATCAGATAACTCAACCTAGCAGAAGATAGACTCTACAGCAACAGACACAGACATCTCCAGGAGAAGCATTAGCAAAGCCTGGAAAAAAAAAAAAAAGGATTAAACATGGGGACCTCTTTTGCATTTCAGCTCTACAATCTACAGGTGCCAAGGCCTCTCCTTAATTCTGGGTTTGCACCATGCCCTGCAGCCTGGTGTAAGCGGGAGAAAGCAGTGGAAACACGTCAGACAAATTCATTATGTGGACGTGGTGCTTTAACACCTCAGGCAGTTATGCTGATTCATGGGTGGCTGCCACCAGCCTCCACGCTCAGGGAAGTTATTACTGAAGGACTACACCAGCGGAGGAGGGTGACTGCAGTTTCTCTGCAGCTACAGAAAAATTCAAGAGGAATAATTTTTTTTAAAACAACATCAGGTTTAACGTAGCCACATTCAGTGCAGCACTTATTTGTTGTCCCAGCAATATGATTGTTTATAAGAAACAGCTGAAGCCTGCTCAGGATCACCAGAAGTCAAGTACTTCTGACAAAGTGATAGCTGGTGGCTCAGCTTCTGAACCATACATGCTAGCCCGAAGTAACTCTGGTTTAGCTTCAGAGACTTCACAGCATATATATAAAACAGCCATAATAACACACAGTATCTTTGCATCTCCTCTTCACCTGCTGGGATAGCTCGTGGATGCCTCATCCCTGGAGGGGTCAAAGGCCAGGCTGGTCTGGTGGTTGGTGACCCTCCACATAGCAGGGGGTTGAAATTAGATGATCACTGTGGTCCTTTTCAACCCAGGCCATTCTATGATTCTGTGATTCTCCCAGCCCTGAGCACACCATGATAGAACAGAGATACGTGTTTGCCTGCTGACCACGCAGGCTTTCATAGTCAAAGAACAAGCTCAGCAATGTGCATGACAGGATTGTAAGCAAAACTCCACAGCTCCAGCTGTGCTCTTGGGAAGTACTGAGCTCTTGGGAAGAACTGAGATGTCACAGACACAACATCTGTGTGGAGATTCCCATGCCCTAACTCCACCTGCAGCATAAGGCATGACAGCAGTAAGCCAATATGCAATAGTTAATAGTGGACTGGAGAAACACTGACATTTTGGATGATCCTAACTACTAGAAGCAGCTTAAAACCATGCAGAAGCCACTTACGTAACATATTCCACTAATTCTAAAATAGCAAGCAAATTTCTCCTGTTCATATTTCAACTCTAGTGCCTCTGGTCCAACAAGACATCACTGGTAGGTTTCCCATAAGCTCTCCACTGCTACATGAGAAACCTAAACCAACTCCATTTTCATAGATAACATAGGCCAGTTGGTCACACATGAAAAACAACTTTCAAAGTAGGAGATGATCTTTTTTTTTTTTCTTTTTTTTTTAATTTTCCACTGTCTCTCATGATGACCTACTTCAAAATAGTGGGCACCCCCCCGGGCGGGAAAAGAAACTTTTTTTTGTAAAGAATTCAAGTGCTCATTCAGTCCTCCAGTGCTCTGTACATGGGCTTAGCCTCTGTAAACTTGAGCAGCAATGAAAAGAAAACAACACGTGCAGCTGAAGAGCACTTGGTTCAGTTCTCCCAAACAATTCAGAGAACTACAAAAAGGCAGCTCCTACAATATTTTCAAGGCCAGTCATAACAATAGACTCCAACAACTGAATGGTGGCAAGGTCTAAGTAACCAGGGGTCTCCAACCCAACCACTTCCAAGGCAGGGAAGTCTCTCCCAACAACAGAGCACCTCAGGGCAGCTATGAGCAGCACCTCCTGCACTACCAGCAGCTTGTATTGGTACACATTGTGAAAGCTGTCTTCCACCCTGCTCCATCCCAACCTTGCTAGCAACTATCAACTTAAGGATTCTAAGCACTGTTTATCCTTAGGACACATTGAAGTTACTGTGATTTGGCAGCTTTCCCAAGGATTCTCAGGGCAATGTAATCACTGCAAGGTCCTTTCTCAAAGTTAAAAGCATAAAACCACTGGGAAACAAGTTGATAACTCTACTCGCAGTGAAAAGCAAAGGACACAGCTTGTGAAAACAAGACAGCTCTGCTTAGTAAGCAGCTCTCTGATGCTGATGGTTACAGGTGCTACCAACAGGGCACAGCATGCAACAAAACTAACTTAAGAACAACATGGTGGTGCTCAACAACTCAAGATCAGCCTATGTGGAGAACGTGGCTGTCAGGCACAGTGTAACACTCCAATCACACAACAGTTGTTTAAGTGTTTTCCCAGCACACTGCACCGCATTCCGAAAAGGAAGAAAGTTTTCCATGTGAAGCACTGAAGCTCCCAGAGCAAACAATGCAGAGGATATAGCAATTAACTGCTGTAAGTATGAGTGCTACCCACAGAGCAACACACCAAAGTCTGTGCACAAACTGGAAGAGCTCAGGGCTCCATTTCACTACACCATTTCCCTTTTCAGAGCACCCTCCTCTCCCTCTACAGATCCACTTGGTGCTTTTGCTGTTCTCCCAGCACAGGTGCCATGGTGTGGGGCTGCAGATGCATTATGATTTGCACAAGGATCTTTAGGCAAGTCGTTAGGCAATAAGAAACACTAGGAAATTACAGAACTGATAGAGTGGCCAAGATCAGGCTGCTATGTTTCAAGCTTGAAAAGGGAGGTAATCATTGATGCCAACAGAATGTCTGTAAAACAGCAGGACAAGAGCACCGACTTTCAGTGCTCTGCCATCCCAGAGCTCCACGATGCTGTCCTGTCTCTGCCACGTGAAAGATGGGTTTAATCAGCTGCAGCCTGCCCGAGGAGCAGAGGGACACACAAAGCTAATCTTTTCAAATGACCTTAATTTTTCTTTATGTTAGAGGAATAACCCACTCCAGCTACGTCTGGGTTCCATAAAAGCTGGCAGCATGTGAATGATGACAGGCAAATGTTTCATCATCTGCACCTTAAAGGTATGAAAGAAATCTTTTACTTGAGCATCTGAAAGACTGCAGGTGAATGAGCAAACAAATCAAAGCTCATCAAATAACCTAGTTGTACCACCAAGGGAACAGCTGTCCTCAGCAGGCACCTTCTGGTTGGAGTATCACTATGTATCTCTCGTCACAGAGATGGGACAGCAGGATCCATGCTGAACAAACCCTCCTACTGGATCCTTCTCTAATTCCAGGCCTGAGAAGTGTAATGCTGTCGGACTGGCTAAACATAAAGAACAGAAAATCACCACACAGGCATACAAACATTCAGAGATGGGGAAAGTTAAATGTTTTTAGCTGATTAGTCGTAAGCGAACTCCGAGTCTGCCCTTTTTACAACCACACACACTCAAAAAGGAAGGGTATGGGAGAAAGCATCCATGCTGGCACCCGACTATTGCTGTCACCTTGCTCACAGCTCTCAGCAGTCTCTGAAATGTAAAGACCACGGACATGCCATGTGCATAGTCTCACTTCCCAAGGCAGAACGTGACAGACAATGCAGGACGTTCAAGCAATGTTCATACACACTCATGCTACCATAAAAGTTTATCTGTTACTGCCATCTCCTGGCAATGAACTAAATAATTACCCCACCACAAAGCAAGACAGGAATGCCAAGGAGCTGTAGAGTTACCAATAGTCAACCCAATAAAAAAGCCATACTGCAAAGCATCCTCTGAACTGAACAATGCACACACTGGCCTCAGCCCCTATTCTACCATACTTAGATCATCTTTCAGAAAGCACCAAATAAAACTAGGTCTGCTTTAAGCAGAACTGAATTGCCTTTAGAGTGAGGAGGGCAGTACCCCTTGCTTTCCAGCAGCAGGGTAAGCACTTCAGAATCGAGTACAAGCAGCAAACAGCACACTCCTTTATTGGAAATCCATACGTACTATTTGAAATCCTTTGTGTAAGAATTCCAGTGTCACTTAGGCAGTTTTGGTAGCTTGATTCCCATTGCTGTTTTGAGACTACCAAAGAGCATCAGGTTCCCAGTCACGGTGGCAGGCAGCAAACACCATGCTGGCTCTCTGCCTTATCTCTTGTGGTGCTAAGGAAAGACAGAATTGGCAAAGCCCACCACTTTCCCTACTTAAAAATGTGATCAAGTAATACAGTGCATACATTCATCAGCTTCTCTAGTCCAAGTGCTTTCAGTTTTCTTTTCCTTGTGAAATACTATTTTTTTTTTCAAAATAACAGTTCTCCAGATTAAATGTCATTGTGCAGAACTGATTAAGAAAAATGACAGACAAAAGCAGAAATGTTTTATAATTGCTCAGTTTTCAAACAACTGCATTCGAAAGGCAGTAATACTCCTCTGAAAAACAGCTGCGAAAACCTGAATCCACATCCACCTCATGCTGCAAGTCCAGAAATGCAATCAAATTAAGCAGATAAATGCAACCTCATTAAATAAATATGATGGCTACCAGACAATACAATCTACTTTAAGGTATTCAAAAGATGTGGTGCACTTTCTAGCAGGCAATAAAGCCAGCCAAGCTGAGGGCAAGGCAGCGACCAGCTGCCAGCACACTGACCTCAAACTGCAGCCTGAAGGCCCAGCAGTCCCTCCAAAACCTGAGCTGTCCTTGAGGGGGATGATGTGCAGCTATTTGCTGACTGCCCACAGACACCGTGAAGCTGGTGATGGCTGCTGTGCTGCGAGGAGCCACTGCCCCTGCTCCTCAGGTGAGAGGAGCAGCACACAGCACAGCCCTGGCCAGCTCAGGGCCTCCTGCAGCACGTGCAGAGCCCACAGCCACCGGGTTGGCACCCACGTCCTGCTCAGAATCCTGTTTTATAAAGAACATTTCACTGTAACACAGCAAAACTTCAGGGCTGGAATGTGGTCCCTAAGGAGAGCAAGTAATCTAATTAACTTAGAATACACAGAAAGTCTTCTCTCCTAGTAATACTTGTTTTCTGCAGGCTAGGAATGCTCTGAAGAGGGTTAATACCTGAGCACCCATCAGCAAAAAGATGCTTTAGGAACAAGGAGACCTCAGGCCCGAGGAGTCTTAAGGCAGGAGAGGTGTTTGGCTGCTTCCCATCACTTGACAGAGCTAGAACTGCTGCAGACTCCTGCGTGTGGTGCAACCCTAGTACCAAATACTCATCAATTTTGCATTGAGTTAACCGAGGCTTTTCATAAAAGCTAGCTGCAATCAGCTGCCACAGCTTCACAACAGCAAGAATGTCTCTACACATCTCAGTCTGTGGCAGTACACTTTACACTTCAACACATACAAACTGCTTTTTATGAAGCCCATGTTTCACTGACTTTGAAGGACCAACTGCAAATTACGAGGTAGAAACCCTCCATTAGCAGACACATAATTTTTACAATCCTGTATAATGGTTAAAAATATATTTGTAAAGGTCAGCAATGAGTGCTCTCTGATGCTGTTAGAATACAACAATCTCAACTTCTGTGAGTACACACAGCCCTGAAAGCTGCATGCGAAGCACAGATGTACAACCTCTTTGCTTTGCTATCAAGCCTATTCTTACAATCCTTCCTGCTTGCAAAGACATCCAGGTTGACCTCACTCACACCAAAGCCATGTCAAGTGAAATATTTATGCGAAGTTGCACAGCAGGACCAGGTTGTTACACTGCAGCTCAGATGGGCCTGTGATAATCCTATCACACAACATGCAGGACTCCACTTTCAGATCACTTCAAGCCCGAAGCAGCTGCCAATGCCTGTTTTACATTAAAAGTCTGTGAATATTCAGTTCGAAAAGCAGTTTCCAAATTAGGGACTAAAGCCTTTGAATTTTCTTCAGTAAAATGTATCCAGCATTTATTGGTGTGCTTACCTAACAGCAAACCATGTTATTCCCCCATATCTCTTCCAGAGCTTCTGCAGTTTTACAGAAGATGGTGAAAAAAGCCAGCTGTTGTTCATTAGAGGTACCAGATGAAGATTTGGTTGAATTTCAACTGTAAGTTAAAAAAATTACAATCCACAGGGATTTCCAAGCTCAACGTGCCAATATCACCTTGTGTCACAACGGAACCCAACTGCGGGATGTCAGCTCTATGAGCCTGACCAACACGAGACACAAAGCAGTCCCTTGGACCGTGCGACTGCACTCTGATCACTGCAGAGATCCAGGTGGGATCTGCAGGAGCTGAGGCAGCATCAGCTGCGTGCCAGGCTCCAGGCAGCACCAAAGAGGCTGAGCACAGCCTGATCTGTAGGGACAGAGCCTGCAGGCTAAACATGCTGCCACTACTTGCAACAAAGTTCCCCAGAACGATCGCTTCTTCCACTGAGGCAAAGGGAAGCCAGACACTGACAATGCTTTCCATCTTCCCTGTGTTCTCACAGGTGTGAAAATCAGCAGGGTCAGCAGCAAGCAGAAATGATTCCAGTTTAAAACACAGGTTTAGCTAACTTCAGATCAGTAGAACCACCTTTTAAAAAGCAATACTGATCTTCTGTTTAACGTGATATCATTCTAATGTGGCTCTGATTTCAATCATGTCCAATTAAGCTCTTGGGTAAATCTACACAGAAACACCACACACTCCAATCCACATTCCCTCATGGCTGATGGTAAGGGAAGAATTAACGTCTCTTTCCTTCTGCTCACAGGAACTGATGTGTCCTACTGCACCTCAAGAAGTAGCCAATGCACACCAGCAGCACAGAGCTCCCATCTAATGCTGAAGACTCCGGATGCAGACAAAAGCCAACAAGCATCACTATTTTCTGCAGAGGCACCTCAGACAGGTGCCTGCATGCAGGGCAGCTCCCTGCTCAGCAGCACTGTGGCACAGCACCACATGAGAACTTGGCTTCTACTGGGCATCTGGGAAACTGCGTTTTCTACTACAGGTATCTGCAGAAAACTTTTTCAAATGAATAAAAACATCACAAAGCCCCCAAGGTTTCCTCATGACCTGAGGCGGCTCCTGACTCTCAGAGTGTTGTAGGTAGTGTCAAACATAAGCTAATCAAAGTAAAAGGACTGAAAACAGCAAATCATGCCCAGCATGAATAGAATTCTATGATTCTACGTCCAGCAAAGAGTCTCTTTTTACAATATTACCTTTAAGAAACAGGAAAATGGAACAGTTTCCAGTATTCACATCTTCCAAACAACAAAAGTTGTCAACACAAATATCTATTTGTTACACATATAAATGTGGTAAAAACAACTGTCAGCGAGGAAGCTCCCAGAGATGTCTCAGCATACAAACGTAGTACAAAAGAACCATGCATCTCCATTATATCCGCCTTGACACGTAACATAAAGGCAAACAAAAGTATAATTGAAGCTCATGCTTGCACAAGACGACTGTGATGGTCTATTTCACTTCATTTTCTTTTTTGTTACATGTCAGATATTCCCCTAGAGAAATCAGGAAATCAAGAGCAAAGCAAGCTGAAAGAAACGTCCACTACTGAAAGCAGAGCTCTCCAGTTAGAATGAGGAGCACCTTTCTATGCACGTGCCTTGAGAAACTAAGTCTTCTTTTAAAAGAAATTCCATGAAATGCAGATGTGATAGAAAAGGCAATTTCCTCCCTTTCATGGCCTCCATTCATACTTTCAAGACTTTCTTCTTTTAATAAAAAAGAAACAGAGCACATGGGATTCTGTATTATTTTGTGTCCTACCCCATATTCTTCATCCTCCTACTTCATCCCTCTGGCTACTATGAATTTAGTTTCAACCATGCTTGACAGATGACTCAAAATTTCATAATTACCTCCAAAGGTTGAATTCATCCACGTTTTGAGGAAAAGATTTTATATATATATATATACACACACACACACATATAGCATTATAGAGAACAGAAACCCACAGCATCCAAGCTACAACAACCATAATATTAAAAATCAAAATAGCAGCATTCAAAACATAGATACCAGAGAGCTTGTAAGGGTCAAGCTGCTGGAGGAGCCTTCCTCACCTGTCCTGGTGATTACCAGATCACCAATTTCCAGTCCATTCCATTTGTATCCCTTCTCACTGCTCACGGCTGTGGCGTTCTTGGGTAACAGCCACAGACCATTCCCTGCAGGTATCAGTCTGTGCTATTTTACTGCCAGTGGCAAATAGAACACATTTGCTCACTTATGTGATGTATACTTCCCACTCTGAGAATGATGTCCACGTATTTACTTTTCAGAAAAAATCTTTCCATAAATCAATGGGAAGAAAAATCCACAATTTTCCAGGAAATTAGAAGTGAAAGATTTTGTGTACCTACTTATTTCTGTTCCATATTTTTCAAAGACATGAATATCTGAAGTGAAAGAATATATTTCATACTCAAACTGTTGACAAAGTTTTACTCTGATTTGTAGCACTGGAGGCTCTGAACAACTGAAGAAGGGAATCAAAGCTGGACAACGCAAAGAAATCCCTCCCCAGTTGTTTCTGCTCTCGAGTCAGCAACAAGATAAAACAAACCAGATTCATTTATCTGTGCAGGCAGCTTTTCATTCAGGATTTGGAAAATGCGCCGTTCTTCAGGATATTCTACTCAAACTGCTCTTCATGGAACAACACTGGCATCCAGTGGCCAATTCAATTAATCACAGAAGCAAATGACTCAGCTGCCCTCCTGCACTTCCTCTGACTAGGAAACATCACATTATTTAAAGCAGACAGTCTACATCTGGAGGATGTTCAGAAAAGTCTGCACACATACATTCCAAGTATCAGAAAAACGCTTTCATCAACATGCTTTTTGTGAAATGAGTATTAATTTACCTGGTAACGCAGTGATGAAGTCCCGTTGTAACATGGGCTTCAAGTAAGAGTTAATATGTCCATGCTGATAGTGACACATTCGTGAAATAAGGTGTTCCACAAATTCAACTTGATCTGATTCAGACCACTGGTCAAAATATTTAATACACAAGTCTTTTTCCTTTTCGTAGTTTCCTTCTGATGGTCTTTTTCTTGAGACAATCACAGATGAAGTTCCATTACTTATCTGTTTTTAGAAACAAAGCGTCAGTACTTGAAATGAACAAGAACAGCCTTCTAAGAACCCGCCGATGAAGAGAATGTGAGAAGAAACAAAGACAGCAATCAAACTTTTAAACACTGCTCAAGCTATGTGCAATGCCATGCACACCTCATCTTCCACAGATTAGGCCAAGTGAAAGGCCCTTCTTCCAAACCAGGAGTTAGGCTGGAATTTGAATTCTCCTAGCTCTTACAATTTTAACATCAAAGACCTTACCTGTTCTAGAAATTTTCCAAACTAAGTGGCTCCTACTGCACATGCCAGTTTGCCTTTGCTGCACGCTGCAGCCTGCCTCCACAAATGCTAGACAGAGGCTCTAGCAGTTGAAATAATACGTGCTCAGTTATGTACAAAAGCTGGCTACAACTTCTCCAGTTAACATAAAAACCATCCAGACCCTCCACATCACTGTCGCACTGTTTGCCCACAAACAAGGCCCACGAATGATGTGATGTCAAACTACAACGCTTGCTTTGTTTCTGAACAACAGCTCAATCAACGTTTCAAACATTCACATAAAATAAATCCTGAGAGCTTCAGTGACAAATAAGGATGTTCAGAACACCACCCCAGGACTTGCTACTTATCAGCAAAGAGAATCAAAGGCTCATGCCAGGCTCTTCTGAGCTCTTTATGACATCAAAAAGGGCTTCTGAGGCTCTCCTAAATATTCCCAAAATAGTCCAAAGCCAACTGGTTGCAGCTCCTTTCTACGCACAAGTGTTGGATTTTTCCTTTTAAGCAAAGGCCACCTGCTCTGAAAGGCTGGACCTCATTCACACACATCCTTTGAAGCACAACTGTGTCATTTCAAGGTCAGCACAAACCACAAAATTTAAGATCTAGTCATTTCTCCAGTACTGTTCATTGATGTCATCCTTCACTTGAACACTGAGCTTATTTTAGGATGACAGAGTCAACCTACATGTAAGGAAGATTATGCATCTGCAGACACAGGTACGTGGAAGCTTCCCTAGGAAAGCCACGGCCCCCCTCTCCCCACGCACACACACCTACCTGCCATAGGGTATTTTTCTTTGGAGACTCATCTTCATTCTGATCCTCCATCACTGATGTGTTCTAGGAAAAACGGAATTAGGATTTCAATGTTCTGTTTTTCACACTACGGCAATTCCTCGCTGCACAAGCATGATGAAAAAGCAAATTAATTGAACAGGTAAAATTAATTTTCCCTGTGAATGAAATTATCAGAGATTTCTGGCCACAAAACCTGCGTCTTGTAAATAAATTCCCCTTTTAACTGACACATTTATCAAACCCACTTACTGTAAAGACAACTCCCCAGCCCCTCTTCAATTTCTTTGAAGGGTTTTCATGCAGCCTTTCAACGCTTTTCTCAGTGGGAAATAAATTCACTTGCATCCTACTCAGGCCAAAGTAATTAAACCTGTCAAAGCAATCAACTAGCACTTTCTGCCAAAGCAAAATCATACACATCTAGTTGAAAATAAAAAAAAAAAAATAAAAAATCATGGTATTCTGCTTGCATGCAACAGAGTATTAAATCCTCTTGGCAGACCCAGTTCAGCATGAGAGGAGGGATCACCCCCTGCAGAATGTTCCTGCAGCTTGCAGTCAGTTTGTGGCCACAGCCCCTTGGCAGTCAGCAGCTTCCTTCACCCCAATTTCAAGGCTCGCCCTCCATCACCACTGCTCCTCCCTGCTCCTCATCTTCCCTTTTGCTCGAGAACAACAGATGGAAGAATTTCTAGCAACATTCAGCCACAAATAGTTCTTCTTAGAGGTCACTTGACTTTACAAGAATCTTTCCTTCTTTTAATTACCTGCTCACTTCTGCTGTCACTACCCAGCTGCCATTTCTTTCTGCCTGCTCACTGGTACTAACTCTTGAGCTTCCTACCAGCATGCCCTCCCCACTGCACACTGAATAACTGCCAGGTGGCCATCAAGAAAACCTGAAGGTCTTAAAACATCTCCTGTATATTGTTTTTTATCCTTCCTCCCCTCTCTTGGCAGAAAGAGGAACAATACACTCCAGTCAAACACATGATGAAATAAGTCACACATCTCCTTTACTCTTGCCATTGCTGATTATGATTTAACTCCTTAACAACTACATTCCCAAATCAAAACACTGTTCCACATCAATAAACATTTGTCACTTCGTCTCCCTGTCCCCCTCTTATTATGAGTGAAGCACACCAAAATCAGCAAACTCGAAACCAAAAATTAACAGCATTCTCCCTACAGGCAAGCCCTGCTCCACCACTTGACTCCAGGGCTGGTTCTGAAGCATACCCCAAGCTCTTTTCTGCCTTGCTGTTACATATGAAAATCACACCTCACACAGAGGGAAGATGTCATTATGAAAGCTGTCTGCTGGGTGATAGAACCTCCACTCTGTCTGGTTATGGCACGCACAGCAACACCAAATACAAGCCCAGGAGATGCGGGCATGGAATCCGAATTGGACAAAGGCAGTAAAGGTATCTCTGCTATTCCCTGGATAGGTGTGTTCCAGTACTTCTGGACACATAAGAACAGTAACACTGGAGAAATAAGCCCAACTTCCCAATTATGGTCTCTGGAGAAGCAGGCCCCAGGCCCTTGCAGCCCAGCACCAGCACAGCTGTGCCCATGAGACTCCGTGCTGCACAGCTTCACTGCAGCCTTCCTGGCACCCAGCAGGTCCTCACCAGCCAGCCTGGCCCAAAAGGCAGGCATGGCTCCAGGGAATTAGGCTGGGCACATTTCTCAGTTTAAAAATCAAAAATACCAAAACTCTTCTTAAAAATTCCCATATGTTGTTGGCAGCGCTTTCAGATAGCAAGCACCTAAGTGAGAAAGGAACATCAGCATTTCTTTTGATGTTTAAGGTTAAAAACATGCACTGATTCTATGAGCTGCCATTACCTAGGAGCCAAGAAGAACTCTCAGAGAGTATCAAACCTTGACGTTTCCCACTGCCATGTCTGGCTTGCAGAAATCCCACATTCTATCAGTTCAGCCCAACCTCACTTTGCTTCAATAGGTCATGGAGTGTCTGCCACTGCTTTCTTCTGCTTCTTCACTGGGAAAATTCTCAGAGGTCACAGTTACCTTTTTCTGGGATGTAGGCTAAGAATAAAGCCCTAAATGCAATGCCTTTCATTCCAGGAACACACAACAGAGCTACAGCAGAGCAGCACTCTTTAAACACAAAGCGTGCAAGAAAAACCTGACCAAGATGTTCAGACTTCCACACCGTGCTACTGACTACAAAGCAAGCTCTTATTACAGAAACCCTGCTCTGGCTCTGACGCTGCTCGGGTCAAGGGTAGCAGGCTTTCAGGGGGTGCTGTGTCCCTGCTACGCACACTGCTGTGCTGGAGCAATAGGAAGGCTGTGTTTCTTCCACCCCTCTCCACTCGTCCCTTGTCCTTCACAGGGTCAGCACGGCTCTGCCCAAGGACAGCTTCTTGGTTCCACAGCAACTATCTGGCGCACACAGCAATGCTGCTGACTGGTACGTCCATGTCCTTTTGATGTCTGGGCCACGGAGATGAGGGCAGACTGCATGGATCCACTCTTAGCTGGAAATTTAACTCTGCCTATGAGACAGTATTTAACACACAGCTATGTTAATTTAATGCTATCAACTATATTGCTTACTGTCGTCTTCTATCCTAAACCTGCTTCAAATTGCTCCCTATTATATCTTCTCTTCCTAATAAATTCTTTCTACTTCTACCCTGTACAATATTTAACTTTTCTGGTTATTCCCCAGATCACGTACATCCCAACTTCATAGACCCAGACTAACACATCACCAAGACTTAACTGCAGAACACAAGATGCCCAGGTGGATCCTGTCCTGGTGCCCGGAAGAAGCAATCAGACAAGTCTAATTTGTCCTACATATCCACAGTGCTCATCAGAAGAATTCCAGAACTCTAACAGCTGGTGTCACCGGTCCTCACGCGGGAAGGTCTCCAACTATTAGGCAAGAAGGCAGATAGGCATCTACAAGTTGGACACTCCTCCTTATCATGCCATTCATTCCCTGCTCTCCACCTGCGTCTTGCTGCCTACCCCACCCAGCCTTGACACACAGCTACCCACTGCCCTCCTGCACAGCTTCCCAATAGCTCCCAAACACCAGTAACATCATCCACACCCTGTTTCCCCATGCAGCAAGCATGGGTGAAGGCAGTGAGCTCCTCCCTGCTCAGCTGTGCAGCCCTAAGCCCCTGCAATGGGGCTGAGCAGTGCTCACAGGCAGACAGAACAGGCAGGATGCGCTACTGCCAGGATCACAGAAGCCCAGCAGCTCCTCACAATAGAAGCTGAGCTTCTGAATACTGTCAATTAATCCTGCTTGTAAGTTCATTTTTTCCAGAAATTCTTGTTAACTTACTCATAGCTCTTGCAAAATTAGAATGATATTTCAAACCAGCTGTCATTCCTTAATTAGTCAGCCTGGAACAAGCACTCTCCATCCCCTACCAGGAAAGGCAGCGACAGCGACGCAGTAACAATGGGTCTGAGCAGACATTTCATGCTGCCCTACGGTCACGCTCAGCTGAATAAAGTCACTCCATGAACAGCCCGTCTCCATCCCCACTAACAGTAAATCAACAGCTGCGATGAAGTGCACGAACTGCTCTCTGTGAGGCAGATCCCACGCTCCTCCTCTAGCCCTGCAACAACTCCAAGCTTTCTTCAACTTTTCTGCTCGCAGTGCTTCCAGTCCTTGGGATTTCCACCCTTCTATGGGATGCAGGTGGATGTGGCGAACGGGCTCAAAAGTTTCTTGGGGAGAAGAGACAGATACTGACAAGCAACATCATTACATAAAGCTCATTTCCTTCAGAAATCTGATTCCAAGAAGTTCAAAAAATAAAAACAACCATCAACATTTCCAAAAGGCAAAAGCATTGCAAGTATTACAAAACATCATAAATCACAGTGTCAATCAAGATCCTTACGTACCTGGTAGCAACTAAACTCTGGCATCTCCCCAAGATTTACAGTTCCACAGCTGTATAAATATATGACACCAGGTACAAAAGCACCTCCATTTCCCTGCTGACGGATGCCAGCAAGGCAGGTCTTGCTCCCAGAACCCAAGAAAAGAGGTGCACCTTCCCCAGCAGAAAGCTCTCTCCTCTTCTGCCAGCCGTGCCAGCTACAGGCAGGTAGAGCTGAGCTCTGCCCCACGCTTCTGTATCTGAGAGTGCTTTCAGACAATCGACTGAACTGCAGCAGCACGGTGCAGCTTTGTTCTTTAACCCAGTTTTAGTTCCAGTACCGACAGAGCAATTACAGAGGTGATAGCAATAACCCTGGGAACTGGGACGAGACTCACAATCAGCTGCAGCAGCTCCCAGCCAGGCAAACAACATTGTTGAGAGTCTCCAGTAACTCCTCCCTGCTGAAGGATGGCTCCGTAGCTTCAGCCCAAACTAGACAGGAGCTGTGCTACCTTGAGAAATGGAATAGCAGCATTACGGTTTTCAGCCATAATGAAATAGAAAGTGGTGGCCAACAAGAACTGTCACTGCCCCACTGTTAGGTCAGTAATTGTAATCTGAGATCAAGTAAGCCGAGTCTTTCAAATTCTCATTTCTGACCAAGTTCCCACTCACTGGAGGAATATTAGTTAAAACTACAAGACAAACAAAACCGATCAAAGCAGTTCTGATATCCGGCAGCAAATCATGCCTACATTTAGCCTTACAGAAGTTGAAAAAAATGACACAAGTAACTTCGTACATACTTGGATACTCAGAAGTCGAACAGAGAGGCTGAAGCTGGCTCCCTGCAGACTCACACTGCCTTCTGAAACCAGCTCTGCCAGGCAGGGACTGCTGAAGGCACTAATTACCAGCACCCAGGGGAGGAGAGGCATCCACCACCCAGCATGACAACGGGACCACATCAGGAAGGGGATTAGGAAGAAAAGCAGCGAGACATCTCTAACATCTCAAAGTGGTGGGTACGCGTCTCTCACGGATTCTTGCTTTTGAAATAGCTAGGAAGCCCCAGATGGCTTAAGAGTGCTTTAAAACGAATGCAAGTCCCTCTTTAGGAAGCAATGGTCACTATTTTCTAATCCAGGAATCTGATAAATTATGTTTATTAGAAACATCTTGACACTGGACATCTTTTAACTACTGAGAGCCCAAACACTAAGTGAAGGAGAACCACCAATCTAAACCACATAAAGCACGTAGCAGCTCTTCTCACATCAAGGACAAAATCTCTTCTCATGTCCCTCCAAATCTGCAGAGGAATGCAGAGCCACTCTGGTGGCTCTGAATTCCAGCTCAGAAATAGGCAGCTGCTGACAAAATGTGCCTATGCTAACAACTGGAAAGACTCACAGCCTCAAAAAAATCTCTGCAAGTATAGCCAAAGGCTACATAGGGAGGAAGCATATAAAAGATTCTTGTATCAACAGAGTAATAAAAGGCTAGGAACAGTTACTGAAAGCATGGCAACAAAGATGTTCAGCCTCACAGCAACAGCAACACCACAGCTCCAGGTCTCAGCTCAGGATGCCTACAATAAACAGGGCCACGCACCAGCTCTTTTTGTCATTTGTGTTCATTCTGATTTTCTACTTAGTGAGATAATTAAGCCATACCTGCATGGAAACAGTCCCCTAAGATGAAAAGCAGACAGTGGAGCCCACGGCCAAATAATGAGAATCAGAAAATATGATGGCAGAGAAAACTCTTCATCCACATCTCAGTCACTATAAAGCATTGTGAAAACAAAGCTCTAAGGGTCATCGAGTTCAACTTGAAGGGTTTCAAGTAAATTGAAAGTTAGTTCTGCTAATCACAGTCATACCTATATCTGAGATCTGTACTAACAATTTCTTGTTTCAGCTTAAACTGAACTGTTTATGTAAGCATTAGGTAACCACACACATCAGGCTCAATTGCCTTCAGTCCTCCCCTAGCAGCCAGGCTCCCCAGTTGCCAGGTAGTGCAGTTATTGCTGGAAGTTCAATCGAAAATATACTTGGAATACTGAGAGTGTACCAAGATCTAACAGCTGAAGGCAAAATTAGAAGGAAACCCTCATACTGAAAATAAAGCATCACTTTTATTAGCCTCTGACTAACCACAGAAAGGTTTGCAAGAAGATTCAGTACCAGCAGATACCTTAAACACAAATGGGATAACAATGTGAGAACAAACACCGCTTGGACCTCAGCTCACAGACTTAACATTGCTTTTACATACCCATTTGTACAGCTCCCAGGGGCCTGATTTTCAGCAAGCCGTGCCTGATCAGTAAGAGCTCGCAGTACCCAACAGCCCTGTGCTCAGAGAAAGAAAACCTCAAGTGCTTCTGCACTTCCAGCACTCCAGAACAGTTATTCTGCAGGTGAGGAAGAACACAAATGGCTACTAACAACTACAACTGTGTACAACAGGTTATCCAGTTTAATCATGAATGCTTTGAGGACTGCAATTAGCACCAGTATTTCAACTTGGCTTCTGAAGTGTCAATTTGCCTTATGTCACTGCAAAATTCATTTGCTGCTCTTCAGTAAATACATGACTGCGTATCTCTTAATATTTAGCATGCCTGGTCTAACATTAAATTAACCTTAAGAGTCAGTGTGGGCCATGCTCACGGAGTACTAAACCACACTGCCTGTTTTTAAAGTGAAATTCCGCCGAAATCATCACAAGTTTAGAATTCCTGCTGTGATCCAGCTCCATGAAACACCAAGCAAAGGCTCCAACCCCAGGGAAGGACTCAGGGCGCTGGCAGCTCCATGCAGTGGGCAGCCAGCCATGTGCAGGGCATCCTGCAGCTGCCAGCAGGGCAGTGAGCCCAACCTGCACAGCCCAACCTGCACAGCCCAACTGCTGAGCAACTGAAAAAGCAAAAATAGCACGATACAGGCTTTCACAGAGATCAGAACCATAGAATCGTAGCTTGGTATAAAAACTTAACTGACCGATTAAACTAGGAGTCAATTCAGGCTGGAACAAGGGAAAACCCTGCTACTTCTGTCCAAATTACCAGCTGTTTTCCAGCATGCATATATTTTCACTCAATAGACGTTACTGGAAAAAAACCATATAATTACTGCAATCCCAAGAGACACCAGTGTTTCCAGCAGCAGGTGTAATTGCTAAAATTAGACAGGGAGGAGAATGCTTTTGATCTGTCAGACGATTTAAACTACCCGTGCCCTCCCCTATTTTTTTTTTTATATAATATGCAACAGCTTTGCACTTCTTAGGGGAGAGCTTACCTCAACAGGTACTGCAGGGATGGTGCCTAAAATATTCCTTGCGTAACTGTCCCAAACACACCCTGCTCTCATTTAATTTTCTGAGTGTCTGGAGCAAAGTGTCGGTAACAAAAGCTGCCTGCATCCATCACATCTTACCACGCTGTATGTGCAAGGACAGGGAGCGCTGAGTTGTGTAATTGTGGCTCAGATGAGTCAGCCCTGCACTGTTCTGAGCACCACGGTGCAGGCTTGCCCAACACGGACATCAGGCAAACTGCTTCCCTGCACGTCAGGATGGGAGCCCTGCAGAAGGGCAGGTGGGAGCCCGCAGCCCTCAGCTTCACACCAGCACCTACCAAGCAGCTCCCGCCCTCCAAACCCACACATGAGTTTGTGCTTTCCCTCTCACTTTTATAGCTTAACTTTGCTATGCACCGATCACATTTTCCTTTCAGCTGAAAACTGGCTTTATCTTCAACCAGCTGGACTGTGCAGAGCTCTGCCAGCCTTCTCAGAGGTTGAATTCTACCTCCAGCTCACAAGCCCTGCCTGTTTTCAGCCGGGCACCCAGCCCTCCTTGGCTCTGTGCTGCATGCAGCCGGCTGCATTCCTGCCTGCAGCAGACACATCTCAGTGCTCTGCAGCGTGCACAGCGCTCCGGCTCGTTGCTGACACTGCTGAAATCCCTCAAACTGAGGAGCATGTAACCTCTGAACTAACCGAATTAAACACAGCTCGAGTTGTCAGAGCTTCCAGTGCATCTCATCCTGAGCGCACACAGAACGCACCGCATGTTCTCTACACAATTCTCATCCATCCTCAAAGTTTTTCAGATTAAAGGTAGGACGAGGAGCATCTCAGAAGCAAATTTCAGATATAGCTGGTGACCGGGTCATCCTCAGACGCCTTCAGATTCATCCAAAATAAATCAGCCTATGTTAAGATTAAATATATTTGCAATTTGGCTGCCTGGTGCAAAGCTAAAATACTCGAAGGGTTATTCCTGGACGCCCAGAGGGAATTTAGGTTCAGACTTCTGGATCCATGTGAAACCAATTCTGCCCAAATTTAGTTACCTCAATGTGCCAGACAGCAGCTGAGCCCAGCTCCCAGCACAACGGTGCCTTAAAAGCCATACAAAGAACACAAACGGGCATCAGAGACTTCAGTCTATTAAAAGAACCCCAATAATTAAGCCATTCTTAACAATCTGACCAACTCTCTTCCACCCCCGCTGCCATTTGCTGGTGCTCATCCTCCCCCCCTTCCCCTGACACCTCCAGACACACACTGCACACAGAAGCACGCAGAGCAACTCCCAGCAACCACAAGGCCACAGGATCAAGTTCGTTATCACGAAAGACAGACATGGATTTAAGGATCAGAAACATGAGCTTCAACTAAACAATTCTCCACGCTTGCCTGTGTCCTTTCTCTAGTTTTTCTAGGAGCAGACCTGGCACTTTCCTCTCCATCCTCTCCTGCTTTCAGTGGCCACCAAGATGACACCAGAACTTGTTCTCTGGCTTTCACCCCCACCCAGGGAGCAGGAGAACTGCAGCCACATTCTGAAGAGGATCCTACACAGATTTTTTTTTTCTGTAAAAGTTACAAAAACATTACTCAAAAACATGGAGGAGTCTGAAACAGCAAAATCTCAGAATGTGTTCAGTAACCTCAAGTATTCGTCTTCTGCAAAATATTAGTGTGGGAAGAAACATTCTTACACACAAGACATTATAGAAGCTAGCACAATAAAAATATTCAATGAAAATAAAGCCTAAAAGCAGCCAGCTGCTCCAAGAAAGATTCCAGTGCCATTCAAGAGCCATTGTAAGTCCATGTTTTTCTCCAAAGATGCACAGCAATGTTCTTCAATTTGGCAGCTATTGAAGCCATATTAATCCATGAAATCCTAACCACTTACTAAGTGTATGAAAAAGTCTTTGCTTAATACCCAATTTCAGTGCATTTTTGAGACTCAACCAAAAGCCCTGAGAAAGCCCTTTCTTAGAAAAAGGCTGTGGACTAGCTCTGGTTAAGAAAGAAGCTTTCAGCAATAACAGATGCTAAAATCAAATACTCATTTTTTTCCCAATCTCCACTCAGCCTTGCCTGGGCTTAGCCAAACACTACACTCAAGTGCTGATTTTATCTAGGCATTACAAGGAACATGCAGCCGCCTAATTTGGATTTCACATGGTTTATATAATGGAGGTCTAAATGCTCTTGACCTCCAAGGTCAGCGCCACTTTTCCCTGCAACTCCAACTTCCAGTTAATTAACAGCAGAAAGACTCTGGTTTGAAGGCTCTACAGAAAAGGATTTGAGAGCAGGGGAAGATGTGCCCAGAGTCTCAGGTTCTGCTTTCGGGGGGATTGTTTCTCATCCATCGCTTCAGCAATTCACGTTACAGCACAGCACATTGCACCGGCCCCACAGAGAGCTGGTGAAGTTTTACAGGATCCAAAAGGCAGTGTGACAGCCAAAAGCAGCACGTTGTGCAATGAAGCCCTGAAACCAAAGCTGGGGCTGCTGCAGCAGGCCAACAATTATCTCCTCGCTTTCTGAAGACGTTTCAGTTTCGCATCACTTCAGTAGGAAAACATTAAAATCCCTGCAGTTAAGAGCACCAGGCACCCTGGATTTCCACTCTTCAGATACTGAATTCACAGGCATTTGGCCCAATATGCACTGCTTCTCCCAAAGCACACACCTGTATGCATGCTCAAGACTTTCAGATTACACTTTCTTTATCTACCTAAGCTTGAGAGTACACAATTGTTCCTGGATTCCTGCAACATTATGGATGTCTTTTTTTGTATCATGTCTTGAACGAATCCTCCAGTTCAAATACCTTCAAAAGTATAGCAGACAAGAGCAGCATGACTTCCCACAGCAAGCTGCAGTGTGCATTCACACTCTGCAGTCACATATACAATTCCAAAGATATCTCCGCTAAGTCTTTCTTTGAGCAACTTTTCAAGCAGGGCATTTAATTATGAGCTACTAAATATTGTACAGAGAGAATTTTCAAGCCCACTGTTCCTCACTAGCAATTTTTAAAAAAATCTTTAGCTCTTTTCATATTTTATGTTAAACTGAACTTTGCAGTAAATATTTCTGCATTTATTAAAGAAAACCCTGCAAAGTGAAGAGCGGAGTAGATGCCCAAAAAATCAGGGTAATTCAAGAAGCGTAGTTCAGGTCATCCCTAAAATCTGGCTTAATATCTGTATCAAGAAGTATGTGCCAACCTGAAGAATGATAAAAACACTTAAGAACTCGAAAAAGTTCAGCTTCAAAAGGTAAGAACCCCTAAAAGCACCAACGCAATGCCATGCCTCAATTCAGGACTCACACCACCTGTCTGTAGCAAAGGGTGGCAAAATAGTCAGGTTTGCCATAGAAACATCCTACAGAACAGTACAAAGTTTTGGTTACAGTTCCTCCTTTCTCTACTGTATCACTTCTCCCATATTTGATACGTGGGTGTCTGGAAGATTGGCTCAGTACCGTCAGGTTTGTCAACTGCTGGCATACTGTGACTGTGATTTATGTCCATTCTATCCATGAAAAATAAACTAACACTGCTATCAACACTGCAGCTCAATTCCCCACAAGCGTCCTGGCTGTGAGCCTGTGACCTAAAACCTACCAGCACTGGGTGAAGGAACTGAACATATTTAATTTCCACCTCAGCAGGAAATTTTTATTTCCTGTTTCTTTGCAGATTCTTTGAAGGGAGGCAGAGCACACATCTTCAAGGATGAGGCCTGCATCACACATACATGGAACAGACCACCTGCATCTCCTCTTCCCTGCTATGGCAGACTTCACTCCCTCCCAGCACAGGCATGGCATTACTAGCAGGCAGGCTGAAGAACATGGCAGTTTACTTTACAGATTTCTTTGCGCCCTAACAGGGGCAGGGAGCAAAAAAAATAAAACCCCACTTTTCCAACAGAGGCAGAAGAAGCGTGCGCACAAAGGCGTGCCCAGCATCTCTGCTCTCCAAGATGCAGGCTTCTGTAAGGGCTATCAGGAACAACAGCTCCCGCCCACTGCTTGTGAAATGCATCAGCCTCAGCACAACTGTGTTAGCTTTCCTGAGGAACACAAATTGATGCTTGAAATGATGCTTATCTGGGGCAGATAGAAGCCATGGCTCGGGATTTGCTGAAGCAAGGTCTAGCATCTTCTGCTGATAGGTGAATCCATCATCAAGAAGCGTGCTTGCCTCCTTAGGGATCCGTCCCAGCCTGAGAGAAGGCAGATTGGGATCTCTAACAGCACCACAGAGAAACACCAGCAAAGGCAAGTTGGCAAGTGACTGATGAGGAGTGCATTTCTAAGCTCACATTTCTGTTCCAATGTTCAGAAGACTTGTGCAGAGTGCAGCTTAGTGAAATACCACAAAGAGGGTCAAGGAACTACAACTTCCTTCTGATCTCTATCACAGCCATAAAGATTACAGATTAGGCAGCTGATTTTTGAATACTAAAAGCTTCTGAAGAAAAAACAAAGGTGAGAGAAAACTGCCCTGTAATTAACAGTCATAGTCAAGTAACTTGAAATGCTTGCATTACGTGGAAATATTTCAAGATGGGGGATCAGGAATCAAAACTTAGAGACATTCAGTCTGACATCAGGGAACAACATTTCTACTCTTCAGTTACGGAGGCTGCAGAGGAAGAGCTCTGGTTCACAGCTCAACACGAGCTCACGGGCTAACACTCAAAGTCATCCAGCAAGTAACCATTCTGTTCTGCTTAAAAATAAACACTGTAAATTGACCCAATAAAGTGAAGGTCTCTCTTCTTGCCCTGACTAAACAGCAGGCCTAGTTAATAATTGAAGTCATAAAACTGAAAGCACTCAGATACACAAAGGATGACTGAAAAAAGTGCTTATCGCAACACTTTCTTCTGGATAATAAATCATTCCTGGGAGAAAAAAAAAATCATCTTCCTGCACTTCACAATTCCTCATCCCATGGGTGTCCAGCCCTCATCAGGGCTGTGCAGCACAAAGCTGTGCTGGGCACCTGGGAGATCTGCTCTGGGCACTGCGCAGTGAGAAACGCCCCAGCACCAGAGCATGGGTGAGAGGAGAATACAAGAGCTGGGTAAAAACCTTGCAATCGCTGTCTGTGCAGCAAACATCAAACTGAGATCCTGCAGCAGCCCTCAGAACCTGCAGCAGACACTAAGAATCATAGAATGGCCTGGGTTGAAAAGGACCACGATGCTCATCCAGTTCCAACCCCCAGCTGTGTGCAGGGTCACCAACCAGCAGCCCAGGCGGCCCAGAGCCACATCCAGCCTGGCCTTGAATGCCTGCAGGGATGGGGCATCCACAGCCTCCTTGGGCAACCTGTGCCAGTGCCTCACCATGCTCTGTGTGAAAAACTTCCTCCTAATATCCAACCTAAACCTCCCCAATTGCTGTTCATTTTTGGAGGAGGCTCAGCCTCAACTAGGAGAAACATCTATGTTGGGAAATCCCACTGCTGATGAGCAGGGAGAAAAATGGGCATTTACCATCAGGCTTACAGACCTAGCACCATCCCACTGCATAAAATAGCAATGGGTGTGCTGAGCCACTATCTACAGCTTGAATCACAGAACATGCAGTCATTAAGGTTGGAAAAGCCCACTACAATCCTCGAGTCCAACCATCACGAGAGCCTTCTGCAAAAACTGGGCTTGGCTCTACAGCTTTGTGTCTCAAAAAGAAGCATGTTTAAAGCAGAGGGGCAAGCACAAATATTTCAGAGATTGGAGAGAACGCTGTGTTCCTTCCAAAAAAACAAACAAGAAAAGGAATCAAATCTGCATTTCTTTTAATGGACCTGTTGGACTGTTTCCAAGAAGGAACAGTAACAGTCCGACTGTTTTGAGGCAAAATACCAGAAAACATGTCAAGGAAATATTTGTAAATGATTTCAAACCTAAGAGGAGAAGGAAAGCAGTTGTCTGGCTATTACAACTCCTTTTAACAGCTGCAGGGAGGAACAACATTTTCAGAAGGAAGCAGGTTGCACAGTGACAGGCTATTCATCATTCTCCCATTTGTGATTTTGCACACCATAGGAAAAGCCTTGAGCAGAACGCACCTACAGCACTCAGGATTGCAAGAATCCCGCTTCAAGTCTGTGTCTGAATCTGTGCTGTGAGAACGACAGCACGGCGATACAAAAATAAGATGCTGAAGTTTTCATATCGATAAATCAATTCTTAGTTTTCAGATAGCATTTTCTCCGGTTCTGGTTTCCATTTTTATACTTCCATCTGGTCTCTGAATAGAAAAGCTAACACAAGGAACTCAAAATTAGTCAAGAATAACAAATAGAAGTGTTGGCAAATTCACATTAAATTGTATCTTTCCAATAAATAAATTAAATTTTCTTCTTCATGCCCTCGCTCAGCTGTGATAGCACTGAGATTCCCCATCGCCAGAAAATCATTTCCTTTGCAGAGTATGCCATCATAAGGCAAAGAATATTGAAGCCCTAACACTTCATAACTCCACTTGCAAATTGTAAGTTCCTCCAAGCAGCAATAAATTATGAATTGGTCAATTCAAAAGGCTTTTAAGACGTTTTTGCAAAGACAGCTTCCAGTTACGGGAGTAAATCAATGCACTCCTGCTGTAATGTGCAAGCAGGAAGGGCTCTGGCAAGAACCACACCAATGTCACCTCCCTGCGGTGCACAGCCCTGGGGGAGTGCTAAGGAGGCAAGGGACACTGCAGACAACAAAGACTGATGCCTGACAGACAGCAAATAAAAAGGAGCAGCAAGGAAACCACGTTGGAGGGGTGTGAGCAGGGTGAGCAAGAAAGGCACACCGGTAGGAATGCTCAGGTAAGGCAACGGCCTGCTTTCAGTCAAATCTGTATTAAAGATAGGATGAGAACAGCAGCTATTTGAATCCAAGTGTGTTCAGAACAGGAAGGTGAACACCTTGTTACTAAACCACTATTAAAGACAATTCAGTAGTTACAAATAAGCCCTCGGATTCCACAGTACTTTCAACACGTAATTGGCGTTCAGTACATGCTTTTCCATGCAGTAACACCAGCCATGGTGTGGGTTTTTTTTTAAGTTATCTATCTCTGCCCGTTCACTAACAGGTCACAGAAAGAGGGCAAATATTCAAAGAATGGCTTGGAAGGGACCTCAAGGATCATCGATCCCAACTCCCTGCCTTAGGCAGGGCATCTGCCCAGAAAATAAGCAGGTATTTCTCTGCAAGAGGAAAGCACGGAATACGAAGTATGACTCCACCTAAAGAATTAGGACGTGGCCATCCAACCTACTGGCACCAGAGGACATCTGCTTGAATGCTGCCGTTTGATTTTAGAAGCACAGCTAGGATTTATGGCATTGCTACACCTAACCTCAGCTTCCTTCTTCCAGGTTAGTGTAAGGCCACTCCTGAATATTCTACCAGGGGCTAAGATGGAGCAGAACCTCCTGAAGAAACTGCAAAAGCTTCAGGCTCAAGACTAGGATTCCTTCCTCCTTTGGACCATTCACTAGCTACCCTACACATATAACACACAGATAACTGATACAACACTGATAATTTCACGCCACTGAAGGGCTTCTCAATTCCCCTCCTTGAACTCACTATTAATCACCATTAATCTAACATTACTGATCACATATCTCCAGGTAGACGTGCCCTGCCCATTTCTACACACGGGCTTATAAGCTAAAGAACAACAAAAGGCAAGTCGAGGTGCCAAAAATAAAAAAAGGGGAAAAGAAAGCTGGAGCCACTTTCATTTCCAAGTTCCCCATGGGCTCACGGAGTCACATGCCTGAAGTGAGAACTCTTTTTCTAAATCCCTCACAGCTGCTTCTAAAAGATTGAACAACTCTTTACCTCGGTTGCAGTTCTACAAGAAATCTGACTGCTGCACACACACACATAAAGGCCTTTATTTTGGAACACTGTTATGTAGCAGTGATGTTGGCTACAGCTGGCTCTGTGAGCAGCTTGTTGAAGACAGCTCTCCAGCCTCACCTTACCAGAACGCTCTGTGCAGCCAGCAGTGCATTCACCGACACAGTTCAGTATTTTATCCTACAATCAATAATACCAACAGAAGTCAGCTTATATTCATCTAACGCTCAGCCTGGTAAATGTAGCAGGTGCAAGCTCAGACAACTAACTACCTATTAAAAACTGCTCATAATAACAAAATTTGCCACTATTTCAATTCAGTACTACTAAAGAGTCGAGTCCTCCCAGTTCCCAGATTTGCAGACACACACACTCTGCTTGAAATCCAGCCTCCAACCCAGACAGAGCCCAGCCAGCCCAACGCGTGGCCCAGCAGCTTACCCCCTCACAGCCTGCAGTCACAAAACCAAGACACTCAGCCACCACCTAGAAGCCTGTTATTAACAGCAGAACTGCTGCTATCTGTTCTCAGGCCGTTCCACACAACTGCATGCCCAAACTCCAAGGGCAGCTCCAACCCTCTGTCCCACACTGTCGTGATTACAAACATCTGCTGTTACCAGGGTTTGGCCACGATGCAGTAGCGCTTCCTGTAGGACTGCTATCCATCTGTACATTCACCTAAGAAACTTTAATCTCCTTCACTTAAAAACCAAAAACACAAAACATTTCAACAGAAAAAAAAACGTATTTTAACAGAAATCCTGAAGTTTAATGTTGAAACTCAGAGCTGCATTTTGCATTCCAGAGGTTCTCAGGCAGACTGTTACTCTCTAAGGCAAAGCATTCACATTACCCCGTGTCTGAGTGGAAACAGACTGACTGCAAACAAAGCTCAGCTTGCTTACGTTCTCATTCACAAAAGCAATGTCTCTCAAACATTCATTTTGTGCAGACCGAACCACTGAACAACGCCACTGCGTTACAGAAGTTACCAATATGAAATAATCATGACATCTGCTACCAATAACACATCCCCAAACACTTCAGGAAGTGCCACACAGATAATGCACGCGTTCTACATTTAATTTCCAAGGTAAATATTTTGGGAGCTCAAAACTGAGCTGGTATCAAAAATCTCCGTTTCATTATTTATCTTTTCCAGTCCCTCCCACACCAGTAAAGCAACAGCAGCAATTCCCCATCAGTAAGAGCCACCCCCACCCCCTGCTCCTCACTTTCAGAAGCTGAAGTGCTAAGGGACTCTGTGAACTCCAAGAGCTGCAGGGCTCCATGCTGACTGCCCTGCATTCAAACATGTGCAATGATGAAAGTAAGGCTGCAACCAGGGCTGTATTTAGTAGAAAATTAAAAGCTTATCCTTTCTAAATTAAATCACAAAAACATTACAGGCTATTCAGTTCATTGCAATTTAAGAGAAATGGCAAAGCTCATTATGTGTTGTGGGTTTTTGTTGTTTTTTTGTTTTTTGTTTTTTTTTTTTTTAATTAAACAAGAAAGCAAAACGTAGCAGGCAACATGCACAACTATGCTACTTATATCACAACTTCATAAACAGGCAATAAAACACAAAAGCTCACCACCCCCCAGAGAACCTCCTGTACAGAAAGCACTCTTAAGGTTCACTCCTACAGTGCAGTTAAGTAGAAGATTTCAGAAAAAGGATGCACAAAAAACATTTAGCAGACTTAACAATTTGATTAAACAAGAGTCCTACGAGTTTAACAAAGTTCAACAGCATACGCATAACATTTACAACAAGAAAGAAGAAAGGCACCTGGAGACATCTGACACTGGGCATGCTCTGCAGGCATCTCAGTGCGCACATGCTCTCTACCAGGTTGGAGCAGCCTAGCCACAAAGACCTTGGCACAGAACACTGCAGGGTGACAAAAAGGAAGGAAGAGAAGAAGCAGTTAGATGCCACAACGAATCACTCAACGCAGGCAACTCATTAGTACGTTCACATGGGTACTTATCTACAGCATTTCTACGTTCATCGCAAGGTTAGTGGCCAAGGGTAAAATAACAACTGAAGATCCTTTTCAGGAAATAAGCCATCCCTCTGCCCTGGCAAGGATAACGAGCTGATTTGCCTCACCTGCAGCTGCGTGGCTGCGGTGCCCAGTGCCCACTGAGCTCCCTCCCAGCAGTGCCCCAGCTGCAGCAGCTCAGCGGCGCGGGGCAAACCCCTGCTCAGGGCTGGGACTGCCAGGCACTGCTGGCTTCTGCCTCCCCACCCCCAAGAGGAGCACAGGAGCCCTTCATTAAGCGGCAGCTCTTCAGAACGCAGCCCTGGGGAGCTGGTGATGAAGGTCTGGCACCCCACTTTCCCCACTTGTGCTTATTTGCTCTGACAGCAAAGCCCGTATTAACTTGTGAGGTTACAGCCTAGGTGTGGGACACCGACACAACCAAAGATAGTAATTTTGTTAAAAGAGCAGCTAACTAAGTTCAGGCTGCCAGACCAAACTGTGCTTAGTCAACATGCACGGTATCCTGATTAAATGGGTCAGTGGGGGAAGAGCTGGTGTTATCAGTTAAAGGTATCCTGTCAGCCAAATTACAGCCCAGCGGTATTTATGGCTCATCTCACTGCCCGAGCTGGGAAGAGCCATGCTTAATTAACCACTCAGTGCCACACTGCTGACGCTGGAAGCTGGGGAAAGTTTGCAAACATGCTTCTGTGAAGCTGGAGAAATTCAATGCAGACAGACTCTCTCCAGACCTTTTATAGCCCCGTGGTATTATTTCACAGCTCCTTGTAAGGATACAATAGTACACTACACAACCATCAGACAAAGTTAGAGAAAAGGATTCAATTACTATCAAGCAGTCACAGGCCCAGCCCTGAAGCCTGCCTTCCTGTAATTTTCACGTGGGCTTCCAAATTAGTTGTAACAAATACCAAATCATTAAAAAGAAAAGCCACAGATGAAGGTGAGAGCAGAAAACCTGCAGATGAAGGCTCAAGGAGAGTGTTTAATAAGTAATGAGGGGAAGGAGGGAACCCAGAGCAGCTGAGGAGGGCAAAACCTTTTTGCAAATTTTACTTCATATATTACAAATAAAGCACAAGAAAGCCTATGATTTTCACTTCTGTGCTAAAGAGAAATGAAAGCAAAACCAGGACAAGATGATCCCAGCAGCACCAAAACCCACTTGATTTCTCCCCTCCAGTCCTATGTAGGAAGGGTGCAACTCCAAATGGAAGTTCTGCACTATGCACATGGAATGAGATGTGGAGGTCTTACAGACAGAGGTAACAATAAAATTAATGCTTTTTTGTATTTTCTTTCCTTCAATATCAAATAGATCCTTTTTATGTTCTTAAAAGATTATTTAAAACTTAAGGAAATGCGATTTTCCATTCAGCTACCAATTAACTCAGTATCTACAGCTACTTGACATGACATATCCTCACACAAACACTTGGAATTCAGTCCCCAGAACAGCTGTAGACAATCAGGGCAACTGATATCAGGGCAACTACCTGAATTTCAACAAGACAGCAAGAAAAGATTTCTGTTGCCCAAGCAGGTTGTGGATGCCCCATCCCCGCAGGCATTCAGGGCCAGGCTGGATGTGGCTCTGGGCAGCCTGGGCTGCTGGTTGGTGACCTGCACACAGCAGGGGGTTGGAACTGATGAGCACTGTGGTCCTTTTCAGCCACAGGCCACCCACAGCTCTGCCTTAAAAATGAAGTACTTAGGCTGCATCTGTTTTTAGGAATGGCTCTCACTAAATGAGCTCAGTATGAGGAACTGAAGAGCAACGTGGGTAACCTGAAAATAACTTTTTAATTTACTTCAAAACACATTAGACAAAGAAGCCATTTCCACACCAAGTCTAAGCCACACCAAAAACCTCTCCACAGCATTACGAAACCCTGAATAAAAGGATTTATAAAGAACACTGGACACTTCAGTGTAGCAATGATATTGCACAATGCTACAAATTAAATACTGCATTCTACTTCACATTAAAACAGCAATGTGCAAATATTTGCGGGCTTCCCTGATGTGTTATTTTCTTGACCCTGTCTGCATCAGCGCCGTCAGTCATAAATATGAGCACAGCACTGTATGAAGACTTTTACTTTTTGAGTAACACCCACCTGAGCTTCTGCCCTCACTTTCCACTTGCCTTGCAGCAGGTTCCCAGCGAGCTGCAGCGCTATAAATAAAGACTGGGAACGAGAAAAGGAAGAGAAAACTGCATGACTAAGTCCTTGCACAAGGCTCTGGTTCCAGAGAGGCTGGCTCCTGCCCCAGCACATCCCAGACAAAAAGTGGGGGGAAAAACATCTTCTGATATATTGAATTGTAATAACTTTTAGGATAAAGGGTTAAAAACAACCTCTCAGCCCTGAGCAACATGAGGTTTTGTTCACATGGGACCTCCCGTATGTGCAAAGCACTGTTTGCTTAAAGCACTGTAACATGTCCACAACATCTTTATTTCAGTGCCTCTACAATTTACATTTACTTCCCAACTGAAACATTTGTGATTTCTTTCTTATATTATTCTGTAGTGCTCACCAAGTTAACTCAAGAAACACATTTGGACTTGAGCTTGTGCTCCCAATGGAACTAACACACATTTTCAGTCTGGTGATGGCAATGCTGCAGTGTCATCGTTAAGGCAGCATTAATTACTAACCCTTATTACCACAACTTCTATAAAGTACAGGAATTGTGACCTCGACATTTTTCACCAAAATCACATTCTATTTATTTATAGAGAGGTAACTTGAGGAATCTCCATTTAGCGTGCTAGGTGCACAGCACGGGGAGTCTGTTCTTAATGCAAAGCCAGCCCTGCACCTGCAATGCTTCTGGGCAGGTCAAAAAAGGTTGGAGGGAGTTACTTCCTAATTACAAACAGAAATACAGAAAATGCACTTGGCAAGAAGCGTAGCTAGCCAATGAATTCACTCCTCCTGCAATGACTTACTGATCACACAGTTGACTACAAAATCAAAATTGCTTGTAAGCTCCTAACAAACCATCCGGGCTCCCACATTCTGAAGTGCTTTTCCCATCTTCCTCATGAAAACCAACCAGCTCCTCAGTGCTTCAGCTCTTGTTCTGCATTTCCACAGAGCGAAGATTCAGACTGGGAAGGCCAGGTACAGCCAACAAACCTCAATCTTCCCCCTGAGTTCTCTTTTAGGTGTTTAGTTGTAAGAGACTCACATGCTATTCAAGATTTTCAATTTACAGTGCAGTTTACTTTTTCTTTAGGCCTGGACCAACAGAACTGATGTCTCTTTCTTTCCATTAGTGATTAATATTGATAAACCCATAGGGTAACAGCTGGTACTTGAAAAGCTCTGTCTGGGAACGACACACCCACTGGCATCCCGTGTTGAGTGCCGCTGAAGGGGGATTCTGACACACAAACTTTGACTTTCAGATGGGATGACTACAGAAGTTTAATGCTCCCAAGGCAAATTTAATATCAAGCCCAGAACCTTCTCAAAAAATCAACATGAACCCCAATAAGAGAAAAAACAGAAAGCAGTTAACACCATTCAAAGGCCTTCAGTATTATTTTACACTCAGCAGGGTACAGTTGGCAACCACCCCATCCCTTTTGCTAGCTGGGACGTCATCTAGATCTTACCTGGTGGCTTTACCTGAAGTGATCATTCAGAACACTGATAAGCAAAACAGTGCTGAACCAACTGGACGTTGGAACAAGTACCCTGAGTATTCACAAGTGGAAAAGTAGAAGTGTCAACGTATATTCGTAATTGTGATTAATTAATTGGAAGCAAAGTGTGTGGGCATGCACATAACACAAAGAAGCACGTTCCACAAGTGACAGCCTGGCTTGGCACAGTCGTACATTCACTACGTTGCACATTTTGGCACACTCGGTATTTTTGCTGAGGTCCTCTAAACCAAAGAAAATTTGTCAGACCAATAGCAAGACTTTGCACTCTTCCTATTTTCATTTCAAAACCAAGTTGTCCCTTGAGAGGTGTGGTGTATTCACATGCGTCACACAGGTATGGACCGGTGCCATCACATCACTACCTTTCCACATACAAAATGCAATCTCACATCCAGTCTTGAGCGGCTGTTTGGAAGGCTGAGCACCACCCCCACAACGCCCAGAGTGCAACTCCTGTGCTCAGCTGCTCTGCTTCAAGAACAGCCACACTCCCAGGTCAAGCAGGCGGTCTCCGAGCAAGAGATCTGGCTTACTCTCGCTTTGCTGTGTTTGGAAGAGCTGTGAAAGAGTAGCAAACTCATTTGAACTTGTAAAACATTTTTGACTTTTCCTTTCCAATTAAAATAATAGGAAACCAATAGCTGAGTCACACCTCCATCAGAAAAACCTATTCAGATAAACGACTGCCATTCCAAAAATATTATAGCTCAGCCTCCCAGCTGTCATTCAAGACCTGCACGTAAGATTCTCGCATTTGGGGAGAACACTAAGTGAGAACTCAGGAAGCTCAAAGCAAGACAAATGAGAATTTATCTGAAAAATTGTTTTCCATTACCACGCAGTTCTTCTACATAGGGCAATGAATTCACAGAAGCGTGATCAACAATGCAGTCCCGCTCTGCTCCTGAAGATCAAAGTATGCGTTCGCTACAACAGAACAAATGCTACAAAAGGAACAGGGGTTCAGTGGAGAAAAGATTAAATGCATTTTCTTTGAATACAGCAACAACCTTACTCCATTATAATTCATTCGTCAGGATAATACTCGTGAAATGCAGCATCTCGTTTTTGGGAGGACATGGAAGACTACAAAGAAAATCCCAGTACATTTACAGCATAGTTATTCTCCAGCGTTAACTGAAATCACTCCAAACCTTCTGAAATACAGTATTTAGGTCAATCTTTACGTCCTTCATACACAACATCCCAGCTCCAGCAGTTTCAAAAGCTCAGAATTCCAACAGTCCTTGCTGCACTCGCACATCCCACGTTACTCAGAGGCCCCCTCAGAAGAAAACTGGCTTTCCTTCCCTTATGCTGAAGGAGCAGAGGTGTTACAGGCCTTCATACAGCAGTACACCTGCTAACAGTAAATCAGAACCGGAGGAAAAAAACAGCTGTAGAGACCTGGTGCTGCCAACTGGAATAGTAAAACTTACAGTGAGTAAGTCAAACACTTCAAAAAATCTAGATGAAGCTTATTAAGACTATAAGAGCTGGCTCTGACTCTTTTCTGTATTAAGTTATGAAGGATAAGGACTAATGCAATCTAACAAAAATTAACCTGATTTAAAAAATCAGATATGGACAAAGCAGTGTGCACTTCAACTTGGAAGAGTTGAAGTACACATGAAATCCAACCTCAGTGTGTTATAAAATGCTACAGACACGGTCAGTGTTTGTGTTCCTCATGCTGCAGGGGAGTATTTCAGCAGCCTTTGAAGCTGACTTGCACTTTACTCTTAAAAATGTAGGATTCAAAACCTGGACAAGAACTAAGCCTGCAATGTGCATACACTTACATCTGTGCTCAGCTTAGCTTTCTGAATGCCTCTGACAGGACTGTTCCACGTTTCAAGCAGTTCAGCAATTCGTACAGTATTGAATACCAGCACACAGGGGATCTTAATCAGCAGGAATACACATTACAGCTTCTCCTTCCCTCCCCCCAGCGCGTGTTAAATTATTTTCTCATTGCAGTTCTCATCATTAGAGATGTCAAGATCAGTCCTGTCTCCCAATTCTCTCATTTTAGAAAAGGGCACACTCAGGGCAGCAAACGCTCCAGGAGATTCTATTGCAGTGCAGCTCCAAAGTGAGGGATGGCCTGATGGAGTAGGAGAGACTGCAAGAAATGTGTCAGACTAAGGATTAACCTTCAGAATGGGTGGGATTTTTCAGACTGCACTAAAAAGCATGCCCAGGACTTCTTCACCCTAACCTAATCACTCAAGTATTCAAAAACTCAAGCATGGAAACAACAGTATCCCATGCACAAGCAATTCATTATGTATGTGTTCATCAACTAAATGCAAGTAAGATTTTTGCAGAAAATACCATACCAGCAAATGAAAGACACAGCTAAAATAATACAAGGTATCAGCTGCACCTATGAGAGTTTCTTCTATGATACATTAAATATTGAGGCCTCAACATCTGTTTGAATAGCTGTCTACAGAGGAGAGCACTCAAGCAGCTTAGCGTAATTGCTATTAATATCAAAAGGAATTGAGGCGTACCTGCTTCACACTAGCTTTAGAAATGAGTTGACAAGTTCATTAAAGCACTAACTCACAACAGAGCCGGGCCTTAGGAGAGGGGCTCACCTTCCCACTGGACATTCAAGGCACATAACATTCTTCTCTATCAGCCAGGGATCTGACTTTTCCTCCTAACACACACAGATACCTCCCAAACTTATCTGAGACACCATACTGCAGCCTTTTACAGTCATTTCAAAGTCTCAGAGCAACAGGACTCAAAACACACCCACAGTGCTACTCTGAAACAAACCTGCTGCAGCTCTGCAGCACCTCCTCAGCACCGCTGTGAGAACCATCACTAACAGAACCTGAAATCTCCCTAAGGATTTAAAATGCTGGTTCCAAGCGCTGCCCTGAACAGCAGGACAAAGCCACTGCAATTTATAACACAAACGAGTGGAGAAGTTCTCTACAGTTCCGATGAACTCACGAGAAAATACAGCCAGAAATCAGAGCAGACAGCCATTAGTTTCTGAACTCAACAGAAGAGTTTCAAGTCATTGATAAGGCTGCCTCCACCTTCCAGATGCAAGACCTGGCACATGTTTCCTTAGTGCCCCTTTGTCTGTAGGTACTGCTGTCTAGCTCTGCAGATGGCACATCTATCCTAGGCCTTGCCTTCAGAGATCAGCAGCATCCTAACAAAGCACAGCTGTCTCCCCTGAAAACACTCCTCACTCCAATCTCACACCGGCAGCTTGGGGCGTTCTGCAATCTGAGGGACATCAAGCAGTTAAAGCAGGTACTGAATTTGCGGACAAACTCATCTAAGCAGAAGCAGCAGGATATAGTACAGGGTGACTGCTTACCTGAAACTTTGTTTCTGCGCTTCAGATCCACCAATCCAGAATGAAAGGGGATTCGAATGGGCTTTCCTTCTTTTCTGTTAAAAGAGAGCAGCCAATCATCTTCAGCTTGGTGTATCTACTCCTTGCTTGAATGAAATCCCAATTAAGCACTGCTAGCACTGTTAGACAGGGCCAATACACCTTACCAGTAACACCTGCGTTAGTGGGGACATCGGATTGGTGGATCTAAGACAAAGAAATGGACTCACAGACAACAAATTGCTCTTTCCCATGTTCTAAATGAATGAATCCTAAACAAATTGTTTTGGGACAACAGCTCACTTTGCAAAGATCAAGGAAGATGAGAAGAAACTGCGCTGCCTACGGTGGAGTGACCACTACAGCTTCATCCACCAGCATACAGCTGACCACCACGCTGTGTGCACTGCCAGGCTGGGAGTTCATGGCTTTGCAAAACACTGCAGTAGCTCTCCTCACCTTTCCACAAACAAGCTCCAAAGCATTTCATTGCCACGTTTGTTTGAGTTTTGTTTTTTTTCCTTTTCCAGACTCAAAATGATCCAGCTTTCCTCATGCACCAGCAGCACAAATGGAGCCATCCATCCGCATGAGAGCACTCAGTACTGCTGCACCTCCAGAAAAACCCAGAGATGGGAGAGAGCAAAACAAGGCGCGCTATTCCTGACCGAGAGGAAGGGCACCCCTCCCAGAGCAAGATGGTAAAGGACTTCGTCCAGAACCTCCAGCAGCATGCTTACAGTAGGAGACCAAGCCTTTGAAGTAGCTTTAACTGTAACCTAAGAGAAAACCGAGCCTGTGGAAGTTCCAACTGCAGATGTAACAGAATAATGAAAGCCTACTCTGAGCAGACCAGGCCGTGTGACTCCTAGCCAGACCTTTCTGCAAGTCTGAGACAGCCGACAGAATGATTTCCTCTAACCCCAGCCAGAAACAGCAGAAGCATTTTCTAGAACACAGCGCTGCACTGCCCACAGAGCAGCTAGCTAGCACCATCTCTCACAAGGACCTTTCCAACCCAATCCTGGTACACCAGGAAAGGAGCATCTCCAGCGTGGGATGATGTTTTGCTTTTCGACCCTTTGTAAAGCAGGCATCAACCACAGGGCAACATACATTTTAAAGGTGAAGCGGGGCTGTAAGTCTAATACCACATCCAATACATGAACCTCAATGCTGCCAAGTAAAGCAATAAGATGTCACGGCATATGACTCAGAACTTTAAGAGTACAATATAGCTCAGCCAGCTATCAAAATTATATAAATGTACTGATTTGCTAAATCAAAACAGAGCCAGCGGGATGTCAGCAGCAGAGGCACAAAGGCACGAATGTGAGTGTGACAGCACAGGTCTGATTTTTCTCTTGGAAGCTCCTCTCCATGGAGGAGCGATGGAGACAACATGAATATCGAGTTTCCCTGGCAGGTCCTTTGGTGCCAAGACAGAATTGCTTCAAAGATCTCCTATCAAATACAAGCTGTAATTGGAGCTTAAGTTTTGCAAACAGATTCTGAGTATAGGCTTTCCAAGAGCTTTTGTCTGAAATGCTTCAATTGGTGTGACTTAAAAAGACAGAAGATTTAAACAGCGTATCAGTGTGCAAGCCGTCCTGAGTACACACACCTCCCCAGGGGGCACACAGTGCAGGCTGTACACGGCTTCTGTGCCTAAATTCCACACTGTGGAGCCCCTCAGCAGCACAAAACAGAATGCAGCCAGGCCACACCATGCACGGCTGGCTGCCTCAGGCAGGCCGGTGAAGGAAACAAACTTTGCCATGCTGTATGGCCAAGAGTTGATCCCAAAAGCTTTTTACACAGAAATCACACTGGTTCCCCCTATTCCTAGCAAGCAGGTATTTATCTACATCTTAGAAATCTGTCTGCATTTGTATAGGAGTGGGCCCAGGATGTGGAACTACTCTGTGCTTACCTCTAAACACTCTGCAGTTGCAGGTTACAAGCACAGGGATGCAATTCCTACAGGGCCCTGTTTCAGCAAAGCAATGAAGAAACATCACACCTCCCTCAAACACTCCCATTGTCAAGTTTGCCTGTTTGAGAAAGGAATTAATTTCCCAAAAGGAGACTCCCTTTTTTTATTATTAAAGCACAAAAGGTATTGCAATAATTCTGCATTATTTGGTCTCGGTCATGCACCACTTACAGTGGGAAATGCATGGAAGTAGCACAGGAAAATGAAGCAGGCTGTCAGATGTAACCCCAATGAACTCATAAATACACCAAGAAACTGGAGAAGGGAGGGATTTTCCAGAAAAACTGGATTTGCTGTGAATAATGAAGTACTATCAGTACCATGGAAATCAAGCTGTGAAATCAGATTATGTAATAAACAGTAGCATTAGTATAAAGAAAACATCACCAGAGAAAAAAAGCTAGAATGTAAGTACTGTTATTAATCAGCATTAGTTTAAACAACTCAGTACATATCCTCGTTTCCCTTCCATTTCTTCTCTCCCTTGC
Organism: Centrocercus urophasianus; assembly: GCF_019232065.1. NCBI lineage: Eukaryota > Metazoa > Chordata > Aves > Galliformes > Phasianidae > Centrocercus > Centrocercus urophasianus. The sequence goes on along the minus strand of NW_024884822.1, from coordinate 784,756 downwards.
AATAACAGCAGCTCGTTGCAGAGCAGCCCTCTTACGGCCGTGGTCCCTCATTCTCTCCCACACGCCATTCCTGTCTTACTGCACATTTGCTGCACCATCCATTTCATATGAAGCCCATCTCGCTTTTCACCCTGCTGCACAAGCACTCAAAGCAGCACAGGAAGATGAAACTGAAAATGCCAAAGCAAGAGTGACCTCTAAACTGCACAGCAGTAAAACGTAACGCATCAAAAGCCATACATCAAGTTGATTTAACAAGCAGCGAAGGTGCTTTAGCAAACACACACAAAATGAAAAGGTACATCCATCCTTCAGAGAACATCCCCTGGCCTCTCTCAGGGTAAAGCTTGGAAGAAGACAGCTCTGTTTCTTTTGCTGAGATGCTGGTGATCCAAATTCTTGACATCCAACAACTCTCCCCAAGGGACAGACAGACACAGCCAGCACGGCCTGAAACCACCAACGCCATCCATGCACCCTGTCAGTTCCTACAGGAGCACCCAGGAGCAGGTCAGAGGGCTGGGCTGGTGTGCCTGCCCGTGGGTCCGACCCCATGCCACACTGCCAGTAGCACACTGGGTTTTTCTCAGCGTGATTCAGGGCCTGTGCAATTTCAGCTCAGTGCCCTGGAGCTCCCTGGGGATGCTCACAAGGGCTGGAGGTCACACGTGCTTCTCAGGCACCAAGGCAACTCTGGCTGCTGCTCTTCATGTGCTCAGCACTGTTGCAGAGGCTGGCAAATCGAGTCATGTTAGATAATTTAACTGAAATGAGGCAAAAATAATCCCAAATGAGATTTAAAAAGCCTTTGGTGAAATGCCAGCATTGAGCTTCCTGAAAAAATTGCAAGCTTCCCTTGGAAAGAATTTAAAGATACTTAGGTTCAGAATTTTCCCCACAAATGGAGCATCTGCAGTCCTCCTCCATCTGAACAGACCAGTAGCTGCTGCCATCCAAAGCAGAACTCCAGCTGGCTTTTCTCACCCCTTACCTGCCCTGAGCATCTCTGTGCTCACCACCGCCCTTCTTCCCTTGGAAATCAGTTCCCCACTCAGCCTATTGTTCCACCAAGCCCTTCCCAAAAGGTACAGCTTTCCTCACGTCTCTGGCTACTTCCCTCATTTCACCATAGCTCTGCTGGCTTTAAATTCAGTTACCCAGCTCTAATTCATTTTCTTAAGCTCTTCCTTCCCATTTTCTGTACTGCTGCCAAAGTCACAGTAATCTATTCACTTTACATTTTCATTCCTCCTCTTACGGGCACTATGAAATGTGACTGTCAGTCTAATGACCTCTGCAGCAGATCTTACATCTGCTGCCCCAAAGGCTCTTCTGTGCCTCCCGAGCAGCCAGCAGGCAACCTCACCACGTCAGACACCTGCCCTCACCATTTCCCTTTCTGCCCCTAACTGATGAAGCAGCCCAGCATGCTGCTGGCTGCACACTCACATGTCTGACACGCAGCTCAGAACACTGCTCATTTAGCTAATAAATAAAGAGAACTGTAAAGCACAGCCTGCTGTCCTAGCAAAGCACAGTAACTAGTTAATACACAGGTCTCCAAAGGTCCTGCTGGCTCTCCATCTACTCCCAGGCTTTGACTAAGAGCAAAACAGCGACACTGGAGCCAGAACAGTGCCTCCTTTGTTCCAGATGCAAATACGATCATCGCCCAGTCCATCACTATCTCTATCACCACAAGAGTAAACCCTCTGAAGGATTCCTCTGAAACATTTGGAAAAAATTGAACAAAATGCAACTGCTTGCTTGGCATGCACTGATTGAGACAGGGAGGGAAGAAACAAGGCAGAACATTACAGGCCTATTGAGATACATCCAGCTGTTGTACGTGAGTTTCCAAATGGAATGCTCAGGTTTGTTTTGCACAGTAAAGCTTCACACCGTTTGGGTGCATGCCACCTCCAGCTGCAGTGACCCAGGGAACTCAAGGTAGCACCAGCACGATCTACACAAGTTGCTGCTGGCAATACAGCGGTCTCACAGTGGTCCTGTGAGAAATGCTCTGTTCTGAGATGTTACCTTGTGAATTTGAAGACCTGCAGCTCCCATCAAGACTCTGCCAGGAGAAACTGAAAGACTTTTGGTAACATATTGAATTATAGTTCTTCATTTATTATTTACAGAGGCACTTAAACACTGGACAGCAATGAGAGAGACATTCTAGACAACAAGGGTGCCACATGAAGAAGAATATTTTCCATGTAGGTAAGTTTGAGATACAAATTCCAATAACACGTAAACAAGCACACATTGGTGGTTCTGCTGAGCACAGCCCTCCTTCCCAGCGCCCCTCCACGCCCCCCACATGGAGCAGTGGTGTGCAGAGCTCCAACCACCAGCCCTGCAGCAGGAGGTGAGCGCTGGCAGCACAGCACAGCACAGCACAGCACAGCACAGCACAGCGCATCGAGGGCACAGCGGGAAGAGCTGATGGCAGCTCAGTGAGTGGGAGCACTCCAGTAACCATGTCCCGGGGTGCCCAGCAGGCACTGGGAGAAAAGGATACTTTTTATTTGTGATCCAGATGTTACGATGAGGGCAGTTCCACCCGTGCCTGTGTCACTTTTTAACCTGTACCGGATGTGTTTTCCACACCTCTACGTTCTTGTACAATCGCATTTAACGCAAACTAAGAAACTAACTATCCCCTGACTTAAAGCCTGAGGGGGAAACAAAAGCGTGGCTTAGTGCAGCTTTCAGAGGGAAGGAGAACCACAAGGCTTTTAGCAGGTATTCAAGGCAAAAGCGTGTAATGGGTTTGATGCAACTGAACTCAGATTTTATAAACAGCTCAGGATGCGTTGGTTAAAAAAAAAAACAAACACATTTCACAAATCATTTGTTGTCAGTATTTCACCTTCAGAAAGTTTGATCCTTTAGAAGAGCAAAAGGGTTCCTGTTATCTGATTTCACGGACAAAACCAAAACCTTGTAAAGAAAGAGCCCTCTGCATCATTTTGGCAAGCCCTCCATCTGTTCTGGATTACCTCCTTACTCCTCATTGCCAATCCTTCACCCGCTCACAGCATCCAATGGACACAGCGCTCCCCGGGCCCAGCTGCAGCCCTGCATCCCCCCAGTGCCAGCACAGGCCTGTGGGCCAAATACCATCCCGTGTACAACTGAAAGCCACGGAAAGTCCTCACCAAATCACCTGCTCATCACTGTTAAAAGGCTAACAACATGATTTCCACAGCTAGAACTTAATAGCTAAAGCCTCCAGCTGTCCTAAGACGGCGACTCCAGAACACTAGCTAGAACTCCATACAGCAAATAGAAGTCACTCTGAAACCTTAAAATATTTCTCTTAGATTTCAGCTTTAAAAATAGACCAGTATTATTTCTATGACTGATTTTTCTTTAAATAAGCATAAATGACCCAGCCAGTGCAGGAGAAGTTGAGGGCTAGAACACCCTGTACTCTGCCTTAATGCAACACGTTGACACGTTATCTCATGTTTATCAGCCACTCAGAACTGCTCTGTATTTGCTGCTCAGAACTCCTGCATCATCCATCTGCAGCTGCAGTACTGGGGAGTCAGCTCTGGCATTGGAAGGCAGTGAGCAAGCACCCAAAGTGCTGCAAATACGGCCTCCTGGATCAGCAGGAGGCTACAACTTCTCGCCTGCAGTAAGCAAGCACCCGTTCTTTCTGACAATAACACTCTCGAACAGAGGAGCATCCATCAGGTCCTGCACCTCCAGATCATTTCTGGCTTTGCAATGTTTACTGCTGCTATTATCAACTGATACAAGAGTGCATAAAACACTGTAACTGCTGACTGAAAGCTCTGTCAATACAACTTCTACTTCTGCTCTGTTTGTTTCAGCAAACCTTCCAGAGAATCTCATCTGCCACAACAGCAGAGCACAGAACCTTTGTGCCAGGGCTCCATTTCAATGGGCTTTTGGTGACTCCAGCGAAACATTTCTGCTCAGACACAAGTGGTTCTCTGCAAGCCTTTGCCAGGATCAAAACTAAACTACCAACTAAACTTTATGGAATATCAATTTCTATTGGGAACTACAGAATTAATCGTTCATTTTACTAAAATTTTATATTAACTTGCTTTAAAAAAGGAAACAATTTGTTTCCTAAGTCTCCTAAGAATTGAAAATTTTAATATCCATACATATTTGCCTTTCCCTTAGCACATTTCCAAGATGCAGCTGTAACGAGGGGACAGAGCTGCTATCAGAAATTACATTTGCTTCTGCCCGTTGGCAATTTGGCCAAAACCAGGGAAGACATCTCAAAAGGGAGAGTTGTAACAAAGGGCAAGCAAGAAACCTGAGTGAGGCCACCATCCCTCCCAGCCCCATTGGAGCAGCTCACACGCCCCAAGGCCAGGCGGTATTTGCAACCCACTGGCACAGTTAGGAAAGCACTGCTGGGATCCAGTTGGCTGTGTTGGAAATGCAGAAGGCAGCTTTCTGCAGGGAGCTGCTGCTGGAAGACACAGCTGCACCGCAGCCGCTCCGATGTCGCTGACAATGAGAGGGAGCTCCCCAGATCCACTGGGACAGTAGGATCACTGAGATGGCCTTCAAGCTGCTGGCCTCACCGACGGGCAGCGAGCACCGAAATGCCATCGGGCCGTTTCCTTTTGGCCTTCCATCTGTGCTTACACACAGCAGGCAACACCAGAGGGAAGCTGGCGTTTTCCACAGCTGCCGTGTGCGAGGGCGCTAAGCTAGCTAAAAAACCCCAACCATCCGGTGCCTACAAAGCGCCCAGCTCCCCCTCACAGCGCAGCAACAGCCCATTTCGGGTTCTTTTACCACCCAACTCCATTGCATCGTGCTGAATTCCGTATACAGCAGCAAATACCGCGTACGGCGATACAAAATAGAACCGTCGCAGTACCGGTGATTCTCACTCTTGCTCTCAGCTCCCGGCGCCGCTCCCCCCCAGCGGTGGCGATGCGGGTCCTTCCCGCCGGGCCGCGGTTCGGCCGCTCCCTGCAGGGCTGGCGGAAGGGCCGCTCCCCCCGGGCCCGGAGTTCCGGACCGGAGCCGCGCACCGGGTACAGGCAGCCGGCCTCCAGCCCCCCCATTCACACAGCGATCATTTGGATGCGCGGTTTGGTTTTTTTGATTTTTGCTTTTTGTTGTTTTTTTTTCGTTAGTTTCTCCATTTCTTGAATTAGCTGTTTGCTTTATTTTTTTTTTTTTTTTTTTTGCTTCTTTTTTTTTTAACGCTTTTTTCCTCAGCGGCCCCCCAAAGGAGGAAGGCGGCGGGAGGAGCGGCGCAGCGGCCGGGCCCGGCCCGCAGGAACCTCCAAGCAGCGCCGGGCCCATCGGGCCCACAGCGCGGCGCCGGGCCCAGCGGGAAGCTGCGGAGGGGGAGGGGCGGCCGTGACTCACCATCAGCTCGATAGTCTTGTCCTCGATCACCGAGTCGGGCTCCATAGCGGCGGCAGCTCCGCGCGGCGCCCGCCCGCCCCGCGCCCGCCAGGCCCCGCCGCCACTCGCTCGCCCGCCCCCCCGCTCGCGCGCGCGCACGCACGTACGTGACGTCACGACGCCCAGAAGAAAAGCGGCGCCCGCCGCCTCCCGCTCTCCTCGAAGCGGACCACAACTCCCGGCGGTCCCCGCGGCGCCGCGCTCTTATTGGTTGCGGCAGGCGCCCGGCGCGCTTTGCGGCCGCGCGGGGGTCGCCGGGAAGGCGCCGCGCCGCCTGACGGGCCACGCTCGGTAGCAGGCCGGGCCCCGGCGTGTGAGCGTTGTGGTGAGGGAAAATGGCGCCAGGCGGGAAACGGCGGGGCTGTGTGCAGCCTCGACCCGCAGTCAGCTCTCGCTGCGTTTCGCTTTTTGAGCCCGGTTTTCTCCTTAGCTTGGAGTTGGCCCCGCTTACTTTGGTCCTCCCTCAGAGGCGCTGAGGTGAAGCCCTGCGGCTTGGCGCGGGATGGCCCGGCCCACCTCCGGCTCCCGGCTTCCTCTGTGCCTGCCTGGCGCTGAGACCTGCCGGTGCCCCTCGCGCCCGCCAGCGGCTGCGCAGTGTTACAGGGACAGCACGGTCGAGCTGACGATGCGGCAGGCACTGAATGCGGTGGTAGGCGTTGAAGATTGGAAGCAAAAGTGTCATCTGCAAGGGTCTGGTGTAACAACGCAGCACTGCGATGCCATGCTTCTGACAGAAATGCGCAGGGTAGCTCTCCTGCTCAGCACGTTTTACCTGTTAAAACCTGAGCCAAGTGTTTAAAAACGTGGAGTAGAACAGATGGAAATGACACAAAGTCCTTTGTTATTGACAAGAAGCCTGCTTTGTGGTGCTTTTCTGTCAGCAGAAGTGTACTTTGTTTGTAACAATGCTATAAAGAATTCTTCCCATCAGAACTGTGTCCTTCTCACACAATTTAGAATCAGAATCACAAGGTTGGACCTGCAAGATCATCCAGTCCAACTGTCCTCTCATCACCACTGCTACCACAAGTACTAACCCAGATCTCACAGCTCCTCATCCAGATGCCTCTTGAACACTGCCAGGGACGGCGACTCCTCCAGCTCCCTGGGCAGCCATTCCAGTGCCTGACCACTCTGAGAGAAAAATTTTCCTGTGTCTCACCTAAACCTCCTCTGGTACAACTTGTGGCCATTTCCTTGGGTCCTGTTTGTTGCCTGGGAACACAACAATTTGAATGCAATTGGAGCCCAGCAGATCTCCCTGTCCACAAACCCCATCTCCCCCGTGCTGCCCAATACCCTGTGGAGGAAATGGGACTAATGTGCCCCAGAAGCTGCCGCATTTACACGGCTGCAGCCAAAACTTGCTCAGCACATCCATGGCTGTGTGCTTGCCCCAGTACCCTCACAGCCTCACACTGACCCCCATCCTCATCCCAACACTCTCCATCCCCATGGGTCCCAGTCCTGGGGACTGAGAGCTGGGCTGGATTCTTTCCACCTTCACACCACTGCCTACAACTAAGGACTTGCAGATGAAGTTGTTCCCTGGTTGCTATGCAGATCCCAATCTGCTCGCTCTCTTTGTTCACTCCAGGGACCAAACAAGCCAGCAGACTTGAAACATCAAAGCAAAAATTCAGTAGGTCTAATTCAAAATACACGCAGGGAAGAGCCTTGCTGGCCGGGACAATGCCATGTCACAGAGCCACCTACAAAGCACACTGTACACCTAGGCACTGCTGTATTGTTTCCTGAAAGTGCAAAGCATTGCTGAACATGTAAGAAAAGAAACAGGCAAACATTCCTGCAGGGGTTTGAAGGGAAGTAAATCCATGGCCTGGCAGCCTGAATAGCACTGCCATTAATGCATCTCAGTGACAGGCACTACAGGAGCACTTGCAGGACTCGAGCACTGCAGCAGAATGTTCCGTTGGAAGGAACCTGGACAAAAATCTGTAACTTGCTTAATCACTGGCAGAATAAAAAAGAAAAAAAAACGAAACAAGAAAGAAGTGTTGGCAGTAATTAAGGTAAGCGTTATAAAAATCAGATTTTGGGTTTTTGTGCTGGAAGGTTGAGACAACATGACATACAGCCTTATATTTGTAACTTAAAATTGTTTTGGAGGCAAGCTTCTCAAGACAAGGAGATTCCTCCAACCAGGGCCTAACGAGGTGGATGAAGAACCAAGGCTTTGATAAATTTAGTCCAAAATACAAAGAATACTCTGCCGAGTCACTTGGCTCTGGTGAATCACTGCAACAATTTGAAAAGCATGTTTGTTGGGTGTGTGCTCTAAATCGAGAACTCAGCTGCTGGATAGAGATGGCAGGCTGCTCAATGATCAGTAACGCACTGCAGCGCAGGGAAGCAAAGGCAGATACAATTCAAATGTCCCTGCTGGAGAACAATATTACTTCACTCACAGCTGGTAGGAGCAGGACACAAGCAAACCTTCTCCTTAGGGCAGAGACAAGCACACTCCAAGTATGAAAATGTTTCTTCCTCCTTCAAATAAATATTTTGTATCCAAAATGGATGACACAAGGCTTGACGTTTTATTATTAATTTTGATGAAGAGCTGGATGTGTAACAACTCCTTCACCTGCAGATGCAGTAACCGTGGTCAGCACAGAGCCCTGAGCTCAGGCTGCAGGAAGGGCCTGCACAGCAGAACCCTGCAGGGTTGGAGCAGCAAAATCTGCGTTGGCTGCTGGGCACAAGGACGCTGCACGTGGCTTTTGTCACAGGCAGCAGTGCTGCTCAATGGGCTTCCGGGTACCCACCTGCCCCAGACACAGGCTCAGCACTGTGCCTGCTCCTCCCGTGGCTTTGCTTGTTGAATACAGATGTGGAGATAACGGATGAGGGAAGGAAACGGAGATCAGGTGTGGGAAATGAGGCCGTGCCCAGCTGCAGTGCCCGGATCCCATGACTCATGGCTGGTTTGGGTGTGCTGGAGCAGCCCTGGGGTTGTGCCTCTGCTGCAACTGCATGGAACAGACAAGGGGCAGTGAGAATCGCCTCAAAGCTGGAGCAGAGATGACCTCATGCAGACCTGTGGTCAGCCCTCATCAAACCAGCAGGAAGGGCTGTGACCCAGCTGTCCCAGCAGCGTTGCTCTGCACCCTGCAGCGCTCAGGGATGCTCCCAGCTCCACTACAGTCAAAACCACACACCTTCTTCATTATTTTCTAACTCGGATGCCTGGAATATATTTGTTTTTACACCTCTGTAGACATGCTGTCACATCTTTCCAGACATGCCTTGATTTTCTCCACAGGAGGCAGTTCTAGCTCCTAGTAGGCACCTGGAAATGCAGAGGTGGGCCTAGAGGAGTGCCACCTCTGCACCCTATGGCTTTACCAAGGTCTCTGCAATCCCTGTGGGCTGTGGACAGCTGCCTAGGCTGCAAACAAAATCCACCCTGGTGTAATAAAATAAGAAGATTTAGTGGAGATAAGACATCGTCGTGGTGAAAGAGGGAAGAAAAGAGTGACGAGGAAGAGACAGGGCGTGTTGGCGTGTGACAAAACAGCAGTGACAACGAAGGCCAGGTGCAGGATTGAGGCATCCTTATGTCCCACCCTCCCAAAGCATGTTCCTGGCTTCCGAGCACACCTGGGCAGAGATGGACTCCAGTGCTCTCACCTGGAATGTCCCCTTGCTTTATCTCATGTGCAAAAGGTTGAAGTTGTACCTTCCCACGGCGAGTCGACAGCAGCTTGCTCAGGCCAATGGCACGCTTGGGGCACACCAAGGGAGACTGCTCCTCGTGAGAAGCAGCCACGTACAGGTCTGTGCCCAGCCCCACGCTGGGCTCCTACAGGCATCTCAGCTCAGCAACCTCAAAAGCCTTAAACAGATAAGAAAAGCCCTTCTATATACAGAGACAATCTCTAAGCAAACTTCTCCTTTCTTGCTTTCTGTCCTCCAGGTCACACGCTTCACAAAGAAAAGGCAGAACGGCAGCAGCAAAGCCTTCCACAAGGGCTGTAGCACCCGAAGGACAACAAAGCCATAGGCACAGTGGGAAGAAAGTGAGAGCATCACTCCCTGCCTGAGGACGGCCCCAGAGCACTGTGGCATGGGGCCACGTGGTTGTCACAGTGTGATGAGCCCCAGGAGCACAACTTGCAGGACCCACAGTTCCAGGCTGCCTATGGCCATTCAAAGCCGCCTGGTTTTCCTCAAGGACAGCATCCAGAGGATGGCTCTCCCTGCCCTGTTTTTCTGCCACTTTCCCTTTTCTGTTTTCCATTCTCCTTAATAGAAAAAGGACTTTCCACACACTTTTAGCTCTTAGGTGAGTTGCCTGCCTCCATGCCCTCCTGTGCACAAAGAATACATTCTTCTAACTTGAGTAAATCCAGCTCTTAGCACTCAGGGATACCCCATTAGGGGAAACCCAGAGGTCTGTGCTGAGCACATCCCTCCTGAACAGCCCTCCCCCAGCAGTGGGTACCACACAGGCATGGGACACCCATGAGCTTTTCTTATGGCCACCTGGGCTGAAAGCAGCTCCCCAAACACAGGCAAGAAACACAGAAGGATTCTGTGAGCCTGCATGTGGCCCCTGTGCCTGCTGCCCAGGGCTGTACAGCACTGTGCCCCTTTAAGCAGCAGCTGCTTGGGCATGCACATGGCTCAGGAGAACCCCAAAATCTTTGGAGGATTTTCCCCATGCCAACATGAGCGGCACAGCATGATGGAAACCAAAGGCCCTGTCCACCTCTCACTTGCAGTGCTGTGGCTTCACCCAGCAGCATTCCCAGCTCACAGCCTGGCTTTCACCTCCCTCCAAGATCTGAACCTGGACAGTCCCCGAGAACAGGATCAGGCCCAGAACTGGCTGCTGGTTTTTGGTGGCCCTGCACAACTAGGGTCTCTGTGGGCATCCTCACCATCACGAGCCCTAACACTCAGCCCTGCCCTACCTGCATGGAGCTGCCAGAGACTGGGCAGCATCTGTCAGCACCTGGGTGCTATCAGGTGTGCAGGGTGAGAGCAGCAGAGCAGTCCTGGGCACACAGCAAGGGCTGCAAAACAAGGAAACTCAGCGGCAGGGATCCTTTTGCTGGAGAATGCTGTAATTTTGTGCCAGTGCAGAAACTAGGGGGCCCAAGAAGTGAAGCAGCTTTAGCAGAGAAACCTGTCCTGATATTAAAAGAGAGAAACCATGGGTTGGAAACAGGTTTTTGCCCTGCAGCTTTAGAGGCAGTGGGGTTGAAAAGAATAATCCAACACTTACCAAAGAGTTCAGCAGCCCAGACTCAAAAACGGCATCCTTCAGGAGCTCTGCTCTCCAGGTCCTGGATTTCAGAGCTGCCACATCCACAGGGTGACCATGGCTGCTCCAGGAGCCAGCCTGCAGGCACAGCACCCCAGGAATCAAGATGAATCTTCCTCTATTTGGAGGATAGGCAAAGGGAAGTGGCCTGCAAAGAGGCACAGGAAGAAGGGCAAGGATCCAGCAGCACCTTCAGCATGGCAATGATCCACAGAGCAGGACAAGCTGTGCCACCACCCCCTGCAGCCCCTTCTCCTCCCATGCAAGGCAGCAGCCCTGCAGCAAGGAGAGGGGCTCATCCCTGCTGACCCCAGCTGCGGGTTAAGTCCACTCCAGCGTCCCACTGTTAGCGAGAGGCCAGCGTTTGTCCTTTGATTTATTTATGCACTGACAAAGATTCAGAAGTGTTGGAAGTGCAGTTTTTTTGCCACCGACTAAAAATAACTGAGCAAAATTCCAGAGCTGCCTTTCAGCGCCGCCGGCTGCGCTCAGCTTAGCAGGACAATGGCAGCTGTAGGCTGATGGTGACAACACACAGGCCGGGCTCCAGCACCCTGAATAACGAGTTCTAAAGGGCAAAATTTGGCTGTAATTACAGCTACGCAAAAAGCAGTGCTTAAAAAGACTATTATCCAAATACCTGAACATGCATTGCCAACTTAACACTGGAAAAGGCAATGCAATAAGGGGGATGCAATAAGACTTACTTTGCATAAAATACAAATTCAGGCAGCAAATCCAGAAAGGATCCCTTCCAGAAGGATGCTCGGTTAGCAGCCCGCAGGACAGCAGGGATGCTGGGAGCCACACTGCATGGCTTTTAAGCACAAACCATCCACCCTATAAGCTGCTGCGGTGGCACGTGGTCACTTCTGAGCCCTGCAGGGTGATGTCCTGTGCACACGCCAGGCAGAATAGGAGCTTGTCACCAACCCAAGCCCGTGGCACTATTCAGTGAAAAAAAAGACTAAGTCAGTGCTTTCAAATGAGACAGCCCTTGTGCTAACGCTGACCCTTGCAACTCAAATAGAAGCGAGCCTGCATCAAAAGCACTTTCTGAAGGGCTAAAGGGATAGGTGTCCTTCTGTCAGCAGTTACAAGCAATAACTTCACCGCTTTTCTCCTGACACCTCGCTGGGTGATGTCAGGGACCCGAGTGCTGCTGCTGTCTGCCAGCTGGAAGGTACCAGACACACAAAGTGAGGGGACCCAGCCCCACTCACATGGCCACTCTGCAAAGCAGACCCAGTTGTGTTTTCTCACTGAAACGTGAAGGGGAAGAGATGCGAGAAGCAACCACATAGATTAGTACAGGAGGTAACAGCAGCTTCCAAGCACACCTCATGGAGCTCCTGTAACAATTAACTAGACAGCTCTCAGGCATCCATTCACAACAGCCAGGCTCTGCTGCTCCTCTTTTCTCCTTGGAATGCAAGCTTGAACATCAGAAACCAGGTTTGCTGGCAGTTAAAAGGTTAATTGAGGAATGTTTGCTTTTCCTGAAAACAACATACATCCACAGCCCGGTTACAGCAAGCGGTGAGGCTGGGTGCATGTTTCCTGCTTCTCCCATGACGTGCCCTGACTGATGGAATGCCTCACTTCATGCTGATCTCAGCTCAACACTTTGATCTGCACCACGAGCTGAATGCAGTCAGCTTTTTGTACCAGGGCTGCAGACAGCATGGGATGCACACAGCAAAGCATTTTGTGCATCATTTTTACCTTATCAGCAGAAATACCACAGCTCCACAGCCTCCAGCAACCAGGGACCAAAGAATCACCGGCCTATACAACACAAGGAGCAAGGCAGGGAGCTCAGAAGCTGAGCTCCATATCAAACTGCCCCAGAGAAGCTGCAAATCTTATTGCAGTATTAGCCTACATGGAAAGGAAGAGCAGCCCAGCAACTGCAGCACCCATCCTGCTGTCCTGGCACTGCAGCGCAAGGTGGGTGCTCAGCTTCAGACAATCACTGCCAGGTGAGAGCAGTGGAGGGTGATTTAAAGCATCTGTTACAACTCCTGCTATTGATGGCACATTTCCATATTGCCCTCTGGCAAAGCCATCCACGCATCTATTTTGGATACAGGGAAAACCACAGCAGGTAGGCCAGAGTACAGCAAGTACAGCTCTGATCTGGGTTAGTCCTGCACTGAAGGGTTGGGTAGCAGGGGCCTCTCAGCACTCAGGTGATCTGTGATGGGAGCACTAAGCACCAGCTCCTGCACCTGCAAAGTACTTTTTCAGCTCCACAGTTCTATGAGACCACCTTAGGTAATCCAGCACAACATCATCTGAACTGTTTATTGGTGTGGTGTTTTTTTTATCCCCCTCTGAAGTCAGATTTCCACCACAGCTTAGGAGAGCAGCTCAGCATAATGAGCAAACAAGATGTTCCCAAGCTCAGCTCTGCAGCAGCCACCTTAAAGCTCACGCATACAGATCTGCAGCCTTGCACACAGAACAAAGTAAAGCAGGCGTTTCCTGGACTAAAGGAAATAAATCAGGAGTCCATACTATATTCTTAAATATGGTTTAATACTCTTCTCCATTTCTGTACATCACAACACCAAGATATCACTGCTTGGGATCTCTCTGCAGAGGCTATATAGTATGCGAAGGCCAGGATTTTTCACCCCCGTTTAACGTGTTTGTATGTGTAAGTGTAATACATATCAGTATATATTGATATACACATCAATATATAATGCAATATATATCACTGAAGAGAACACATTGATTAAAGAAATACAAAAATTTGGCATCATTTCCAAACTTAAATAGTAAAAATAAAAACTACAAAAAGGAGCTGCATACCCTAAACGTATCATGTGAAACAACAAGCAGTATATTCAAAAATGTAAATTTACACCCAATTTTTCTGGTCTTGTCATGTCACATTAGACCCATTTACAATGGCAAAATCCAGAACATACCGCTGTGAAGGCCGCAGCTGTGCTCAAAGCTGGGTTTGTGCACACCTGTGGCAGACCCAGACACCTTCCGAGAGAGATTCCAGCTTTGATGTGAAAACAACAGCAAAGCCATCTGCCGGGTTATAATCCAGGGTTACAAGTTATATTGCTCACAATGACAGTAATTTTGGACCTCAAAGAACAGTGTGGCAGAAGTTTAAGATGAGCTCCTCCTCCATTCAAGTGAAACAGGATTATCGGAAAAAAAAAAATAGGCAGGTATGCAACTACAGCAACAGAAGCTGCTTTTGACTGATGCATTCAGAGCGATCCCAGTGAAGAACAGAACTCCCAGGCACAAAGGTGTCAGAGTGCCCATCAGAGAACCCAATAACCCCCAAAAGGAGCAAGACGTGATCATCTTGCACCACTAACTTCATCTTCTGCCTGCAGGACCACCTGAAAAACCCTTAGCCATTCCTAACAGATCGAAACGCATCCTACATAGCAGGCATGACAAAAAAGCTTTTGAATCTTGATGCAACCAGAAGTTTTAACCCGTTAAGGGCGCGTTAGAGCTCAGCATCAGATCTACAGGACACTTGAGAGCCACAGCAGAGCTCCTTAGTGCTGGGAGGTGGACGCCTCGGTGGGTTGTGCTGAAGCTCATCAGCACCAAGCGGCCCAAATCAGCAGCACTAAGGCTTCAGCCAAGGACTCAGATTACTGATTATTTCTTCCATTAAAGAACTGTGGGTTCAATCAAATTCACATAATCAAGGAAACCTTACGCAGTCCTAAAGCAAAAAGAAAACAAACAAAAAAAAAAGACTGAGGAACAAAACAAGGTGTACCTTACTTCACTTAAATCATGTTTATTTTTGTCAACACTGAAAAAAAAAAAAATCTGAAGGCTGCACTGCTCAAATCCAATTAAGCCCAAAGACCTCAGCAGCATTTTCATTGCAATCAGTGAAGTGCATTTCCTAGTCTGTAAGAGCAGTGCTTCTGCAGATAGGCAAAAGCACGTTTGGCTGGTAAGCCTCCCCAAACCATCTGAATTTGCAAGCCACACCTCATAAAGCTAGCACAGGTAAGTGCTTTCTCATTCTTTTGAAGAGAACGAATGGCTCCAATTTCTTTACATTTCTTCTTCTGCAGTCTAAGCTGAGAATGCCATGTAAATGGGTCACGTTGCTGCAAAATGCAGCAATTGATTTCTCCAATCAAAGTAAAAAGAAACAAACCAGTAGGATCTTACTTCTATTAATTTTTGAAGGAAGAGGTTTACAGCAGTTAATGCATCATGAAGGTTAAAAAAATCATTTTCATAAAATACAAGAGCAACCAATTTCACCATTGAGTAAAAGTAAAAATTGGGATTCTTTTTAAATTAGTCCAAAGTGGCATATAGGAACTTAGTAGCTTACTGCTGTACTGACACTATGACAAATCAAAGTGTAGGGTTTTGCTTTTTTATATCCAATGTTTGTGGATCAAGTTCTGGAAATGTTCCAATTCTAAGGCAGGGATCTGTTGTGTTTTCCACCATGAGTTTGCTCCTTGGGTTGGATGCTGGAGGGGCGAGGCACGTTTTGCCGGACCCAGGTCGACTACCTAGTAGTCATCAAGGTCAAAAAATTCATCGTCTCCTCCTTGGTATTCCATTCCCTGGAAGTCCACTCGGTACCGCAAGATACCTGGTAAAAACAACACACTTTAGCTTCTTCCAAATTCAAAGAGCTGGGACGGTGCTGGCGAGTTGATTCCCTCCCTGCACATCAAGAGTTTCTCACCTGAATTTGCAGAAGCTAACTCTGTGCTCGCACTGCAAGATGTGTTCGGGCTGCTGGCTGGCAGCAGACACTGCTATGGTGAGAACCCACGTGTCACAGCTCAACACAACACACTGCCAAAGAAATACCTACCTGCCCAGCACAGACCAGCCTCCTTACGGCAAAGCTGGCCCGCTGCTAGGAGGACCACCAGAAATGGGTCAGCTGCCCTAACACGACTGCTTTGACCAAGGCCCAGCAGTTATGTTCAGACAGCAGCTGATGTTGAAGCAGCTTTTACAGTGGAGTGTAAGCTGAACTCAGCAGCTGTCTTCCTGGTCTCTTCTTAATCTCCACATCAAGCCAGGTTTCTGGGATGCTTTTATCTCTGGAAACATTTACCCTAGTTGAAATTTATTGGAACTGCAAGAACTGAAGCCTGGTAGCAAGCAGTATCCAACCATGCTAAGAGCCTGGATCTGACAAGACTAGAAGACTCCTACAATAATAAGCCCTCAAAAGGTTAGAAGCCTGCTGTTTCATACACAGCCAAACTCCTCAAAGTGTTTATTTCCTTCAAGTGCTGCTCTTCAATCCCTAGAAATCCTCCCTTGCTCATGTCTACTTTAGCCAGACAAAGCATTTGGCATATCAACAAATAAGCAACGGATAGTCTGGGGAGAACAAGGTGTGTGGCAGGTGTGTTTGTTCTCCTCTATTACTGACTTTTGTCAGACTGAAGACTGTTTTCTACTTGCACCTCCAACAGACTACAAGCTAAGCTTGTTGGTGAGTTTAAGAGATGGACTGAATGACTGCAGAACTTTTGTTTCTCCACACAGTTGGTCTAATAACACTTTCTCTTGCAAAGAAGCTTAAGAAAGGAGGGCAAAATACAGATAAGTTTTGAGAAACAAGTAACATATCCACCTGCTTCAAAAATGAGACTTGTGTTTGTCACACACCATTTCTACATAGTAGGGCATAGCATTCCACAAAGCAACTGTATGCTGCATAGAGATGGAAGCAGTTCACAGCCCTTCTGGAATTCAGCAGCTGGAAAAAAGGAGAACCCACCCCCTGTGCACTCTGAAGGACAAAACAATCTGAGGAACAGCCTGAAAGTGACAGCTGTCTAACATGCATCCTATTGGATGTGGAATTCATGCTGGAGATCCCTGCTGAACATAGGCTTCTTAAACCAGTGTAACGATCAGTAAGAGGAGGACTCATCTGTTTAGTTCTCCGTTTGTGTTGGCACCAGATTATCAGATCACCCATCACAAAAAAACAAAACACAGCAACATTTTTCTTCTGCAGTTTACCTCCGATTCCTCCAAATCCTTTGACAAATTGGGATCCTTCCTGTGATTTGTCTGTAACAATTTCCAATGTTGCTCCAAATTTCTTGTAGTTGTTTGCAAACCACTCCAGGAGGGGCATACTTTCTATCAGTTCGTGTTCTTGGCCAGTCTGCATAGACATTTGGGGAGCAAAAAAATAAAGAACATTACAGTCACTGCATGTTAACTGCCAATAACACTCACGTTGCAAATTGTCTTTGCCTTCAACATCAGCGTCTTCAGAAGACACATTAGCCTTCGTGCTCTACAGGTCAGAGCAGCATGACATTTGCCATGGTCTCAGTGGTAGACGCTGCTGGCACAAGCACATGACTCCTGGTGCTAAGAGATTAAATATTGACAGCTCTTGTTTTGGGCTTCCATACCACGGAAGTCAGTGAGGAAGTGTTTATTCTTCCACTCAACTGTCACCTCATGCTGCACTTAATTTTCACTGTTTCTTTAGACTTACTTTGTACCCAGCAAACAGTTTATTGGCATTCATCTACCCAGGCACTGTTTACTCTGGGAAATACTGGCCTATGCAAATACACAGGCAAAAAGCAGAGTGTTGCAAGTAGAAGGTCAAGTGATTATTGGCATAGAAACACTACATCACTTCAGATAATAACGTAACCTTCTGCGCACAGAAGAAATTGGCAATTACCCCCACAGGGAGAAAAAGCGGCTGCAATGGCTGTGCTGACAGTCCTGATGCAAGACACAGATGACCACCATTTTTATAAGGGACAGACTTTTGCCCAGCTTGCACTACTATCAAACAATACAGACCCACCTTCTTGAGTTTTTCCAGCCTGTAAAGGCATGAAATGAATTGACATCAATGACAGATACATATTACAAATTTATCAAGCAGCAAATACTCCCTTACACTTAAATTCATTGTATCAGTTTATAATCTTTTCTTTTTTTTTAATTTATATTGAAGCAGCGAGCAAAGAGCAGGAAGTAATATCTGGGACCTCAGACCACATGACACACGGCAGCTACCAAACTCCTTTGGTGCATGGGTTGATGGTGGTCAAAGACACTTTCTTGCCTGTCACCTAACCTAATTTATACAGCCTCAGAACTAGCAGGATGAAAGACTGGACAAACAAAGCAGAATCCAGCAGTTACATTGAAGCTGAACTTGAGGAGCCACAGGCTACCCTGCTCAGGTCTCCTCTGAGTGCATGAAAGATCATCATGCTTGCAACAAACCAAGTCAGACATTCAGTCTGGCTTCACCAGAATAAAGCTACTACCTGCAAAGCTAAAATACCTCTTTGTCTGTGAAGTGGGACTTATCCTTCTCTTGCTCCGGTGTCAAATACAGGATCTTCTCCTCTGAGAAGGAAGAAAAAAAAATATTAGGTTAGATGAGACTATCAGAAGCAGGTTAAAGTCAGTGGGAGACCGGAAGAGTCATCACAACACAGAGCTGACACTGCCTTTCTTCCTAGCAGATGCTCTGTGGGAAGCTAAACAAGGCACATCAGTGTGTAGTGTCAAGAAACTGTACCACAGGGGAAAAAAACCCACCCAATGACCACAAAAAAGCAGCACACCACAAATAAAGGCAAGGATCACGCCACACGCATAGGATTTCTGTATGATTGTTGTTTTTTTCTCAAATGGCCACAGAGCTCAAGTCAGACTCCCTTCTATGATGCACTGGCATCAGTGCACTTATACTTACATTAGTGAAGGACAGACAGTGGCAGTGTTATGACAAATTGTCACCCTAGCACTGCAATTCTTTTCTCCATAGTGGAAGTTTGCTAATTTCAGACTTGTCCTATGGAACAGCAGGGAAGCTGCAAGTTAGAGGTGGGCCTCCACAACTTTCCCTTAACCCATTTCTTAAGACCTACTTGAGGATCCTCACCGGTGTGGTCTACCTAAGTAAGATGGCTTAGGTGTTAAACTCCTGTGCAACTGGAAGGTTCATCAGAAGCACCACCTACCCTCTGTGCCTTGGCAGTGCAGAACGTATCTCATTATATCCAGATTTTCATAAACTATCAGTATTTCTACTGCTCCCATCTCCAAAGCTTTTAGTGTATCTTCAACGCCAAAGCAGTACTTCCCCGTGTCCTGACTGATTTCATCAAAGTATCGTCCTGCAGCCAGATACAAAGAAATAGATTGTCATGAACAAAGACACACCATGTGGACTTTTAACAATGCAAGAAGAAACTGAGAACTGCAGCACTGCTGTAGGAAAGAAAAATGTGTGACAACTGATCAGAGCACGCAACTCAGAAGATTCATCACCAGTAAATTGGCTCTATCAAACCCTTCCCTGTCAGGAATCTTGATCCTCCTGAAGGCTTAGCTTAGCTGAGGAACAATCAATTGGACTGATCCACCATCATCAGAATGGCTACTTAGCATCATTCTCTTCAGTGTGAAGTAGCTACTGTTACTACTGCTCCCTTACACTCTCAAATCAGCAGCATCTGTCTGCTGACGGTTAGACAAGGCATCATTTCTACTGCCATCTCAAAAACAAATCTTAATTCTTGCACTGAAGATGCAAACAATCTGAGGAAACGTTTCCTTCCCTCCCATCCCAATGTCACCAGAATGCCTGAAACCAAGGCAACTGCTGATGAAATGATAGACAGAAGGTCAGAGGAGCCCTGGTGGGGAAAACAGCAACAAAGCAAACTCTTCTTGAAGAGCCATTACATTCTGCAGTATTTAAGAAGGTGTCTGGAGAACAGAAAGCATCACTGCAAGCTGTGCTCTTCTCAATTCAGGAAACGCACACACTCAACCAGGCCTAAAACAAGATCAGAGCATTCAGCGAAGTACATTTGGCTCAGGAAAACACTAAATATGTAGTCACATACCTATTAGTTTTTTCTCTTGAATGAACTTCACATTGGAGAGGACCTCAGTTGACAATTCGATTGCTTGATTGAAGCCATTTTCTCCTCCATAGGAAATGTCAACTAATTTGAGCACTTTGGATTGCAACCGCTAAGCAAGAAAAAAAGAGGAGACAAAAAGCATTAGACAGCTGTACCACAAGAGAGCTACTTCGTAACACCTCAAGAGTAAATAGCTGGCAAGAGTCACATCACAAATTTATTTTGTTCACTTGTAAGCAGACATCAGAGGGACCTCAGAAAGCTTTCAGAGTGAAAAGAGGGCAATCACTGATGACATCAAGGTTACTGTTTCTGGACGCACACCTTATGCCAGAGCTACTGTAACAGCACCACGTCCTACCAACCGCTTACAACCTGGAGCATTACTCAGAGAAGGCCACTCACCTGATCAAACATGTCAGATTGGCTCAATTCAGTTTTGAAGTCGGCCGATCCAGCTAGAACCAGACCAGCCACGTTCACCTTGTCACCAGAAATGAACAGCTGCACGGCCGTCTCTGCTACCTTCCTCACGTAGTTGTGCCGCTTCTCCATTCTCAAACGAGCGAAACGCAAGGCAGACTGACCTCCTCTACCTTTACGAGAGAGCAGATGTGAGGTAGCACTTTGGAAGGCTTTCCATTTCAGGAAGGTTGTTAGTACATGGTCCCCACTGGGCCTTGAGTAAGTGAAGCCAAGGGCAGACGCAGCAAATGGAGTTATTTATTCACAGAAAGATTTTTCTCCATGCATCTCACAGCAGGTTTGTTTATTTATAAGTACAGATTGCAACTCCATGGAGATGTTGCACATCTGCACACTCTGTATCCTGCACCTTCAGTAAAGCTACTTCCACTGCCTCACACACCATCCTTGCTGACACATGATTACCCAGTGTTCTCTGCTACAGAAACATGTCCTTCCCTGTAGCTGTAGGGTAGGACAATAAGCCAACAGGAGCTAACAGACAATTCACTACATTCATCAGTGGCTTAGTGCAATACAGCATAACATAATGGAACTAGAGTCGTGCTTGCTCCACTACGCGTCTGTGCTTCCTGCAAGGAACAGGTCTGTGCTTTTCATTGTTGCTTGAGACCCCAAATCAAGTAAATGCCAGATGCATCAAGAAATAACAAGTACCCCTTCAAGGAGATCAGCTGCACATTACTGTGATTCATTAATTTTGACAGAAGGCTCAGACTAGAGGCTTTGCTGTCAAATTTCAAGGGAGCAAAGAACTGAGTTCAGCTGTACACATCCAGGCTAAGTTCCCTGCTTCTACCTTCACACCCCCTCTCAACACACTGGTATTCAGCTGTGAGCAGTTTAGAGATAAACAAGCACATTACCATGCTTCTTTGGAAGATCCACAGTGAATTTGTGCAGGACTTCTCTTGTGTTTCCTTGAAGAGTTCCAAAGAGTGCACCACTACCATCTATTACAATAAAGCCAAACTTGCTATCATCAGAAAGCAGCGCTGTAAGAGCCTGGAACAGAGAAGTGTTTTCACCATGAGGAACTGGTTTGCCCTGGATCCTGGTTCAAAAATGACTGCCAGGCACAACATACCTCAGTACACTTCAGTTCAATACACAATTCTTAAGATTTTTATAAGTCAATCAGACAAAGGGTGGCAGATTCAGAAGCTGGGACTATTCCAGGTCACACCTCAAATGATGAAGGATATGGAAAGAAACGAATGCTTAAGCTCAATAACTATTTTCACAGTGTTACCAGCTCATCATATGTTGTCACATTCAAGTGTACCAGTATAACCTTAACGAGTGGCACTGGAAAAGCTTTGGGTTAAAGGAATTGTACCTTCACAAGGCTGCATCACTTCTCCAGCTGGTGAAAGTGGAAGAGTAATTCTCCTGGCATTCCAGCCAGGAAAGCCAAGCCTGCTTAGTGAGCTGATTGGGCTATTAGTCAGCTCAGCTTTATACTACAAAGCACCACGAAAGCTCAACTTCCAGCCATCACAAGTACTGTTCTGCTGCACCTGTTGACTTACAGGAGTCCCGAAGACAGAACAATGAGCTATTTAAAGAAGATATGACAAATTCAGCCTTCCAAAGCAAAATTCATTTAACAGCAGCAATAACTGCCTTGTGAATAACTAGCTATAGAGTCATAACTTCCTTTTGCTGAAAAAACAGTTACGGAGCAAGTTTCTTCTCTTTATGGAGGGGAACCAAATTCATCCTGTAAGGTCATTCACACTGACTGACAATTGCACTGTAGGAAGGCTTCCAAGCTCCTACTGTCTGATTTCTTGCTCAGCCCTCATTCTACTGGTGTGGCACATCTGTGGTTACCTCAACCCTTTTTTCAGTGGAATCTGCCACCTGCTGTTCCCTCTCAAGGCAGCCCAAACTGGTAGGCGCAGCACACAAGCAATTCTATTTGTCCAATAAGAACAGAATAACAGTCCTGATGTTATATCTAATGCTGGCAGAAATACATTAGTCAGATGGAGAATTTGGAGAGGCCCACATTGTTTTGTCACCAATTTAACAGTGAAAGAGTGAAGGTGATTTACTCCACTGGATCCCTAAGTGGCTGCATGCCTGCCAGCCTGATTACTGGGCTAAGCAGCAGGAATAAAAACCAGTCATCTTTATCCAAAATCCACACAACCAAGTCTACGGGTTTCAGGCTTAAAAGAAACAGACACTAAGGTTTAATGGAATCTTCTGGCCAAAGTAAATATTCTGTATTAATTCCTCAGCAGAGGGATGAATGAGATGAGGAAGTGGCATATTACATTGCAATCTATTTAACTGGGACAGAGCCAAGCAAATCGTGTGACTGGAATGAATGCTCCAGCCAAGATATCAAAATAAGTCAATGTAAATCCTAGCCTTCAGAAACACATTAGGATTCATATCCCTCTTGGGAAGTTACTTCAGTTTCACACAGGCAATAACGTGTCTAGAGAAAATCTTATCAGATACCCTTGCCAGACAGCAAACGACTACGATTCTGATGTTCTTGATTTCCTCTTAAAGTATCCAGTGATCAGCAATTCCCCCAATTTCCTCTTCATTAGTCCTGTCAGCAATTGCACTACCCAACCTACCAAGGACAAAAAAGGAATTCATGCCTTTGTTCTGTTCCTTCAGCCTGGGAAGCGTCCTTTTTCCACTTCAGCCTAACACTGAAGATCAGGCCCTTTTTTCCACTCCTTGACATGTCCTCACTTCCCCCCGTCATCTGTCTGTGTGCCCTGGCAGATACCCTGTCTCGAGTTCCAGCCACACATCAAGAACCAGTAGGTTAAAAGCAT
The DNA here is from genome assembly GCF_019232065.1 of Centrocercus urophasianus. Classification (NCBI taxonomy): domain Eukaryota; kingdom Metazoa; phylum Chordata; class Aves; order Galliformes; family Phasianidae; genus Centrocercus; species Centrocercus urophasianus. The sequence continues at coordinate 761,825 of NW_024884822.1, read as the reverse complement.
GGCTCAACGACCAAACCCAACAATCACAGACAAATCTGAATTGCAATGTTAACATCATCTCACCTCACTGCTGGAGGCAGCGTGCAGTACGCCTTCACAGCTAAATTTGACTCTGCAGTGCAGACAATACCAAGTAAAAATAAGCACACACTCAAATAAGACACAGGAGAGCAAAGAGCCACCACAGAAAGGTGCTGTTAGTAATCACGTCATCAGTAGTATCAATTACCAAAAATTCCTCTCAAGTTATTGGCACTCTCCTGCTGAGCAGTGCTACACACCAGCAAGAGTATTAACAGCTGCCTCCTGGGAACAGCCCGTTGGGCAGCAGCTACTTTTCTGTATTGAATCAGTGCCCTGAAGCAGGAGCTGCAGCCAAGACCAAATTAATCCCTCTCCTGATAGGGCAGAGGCAGCCTATCACCATCTACCCACTGCCAACAACTGCAGGGACAAATATCTCCCCTGGCTTTCTGCCCCTGACTCTCGTTTACCCCTTGGTTTCAGACATCTATGGACACATGGGCTCAAGCTGAATTTGCAAGAGCTGTACCCTGTTGCCACACCTCATAGGTCAAAGGTGTATCACACATTATTTGTGGTGAACATTATGAACACGAAGTACTGTCACCTACTGAAGACTTTCAGACTGCCACTGCTAGAGCCAAAACAGACACAGACACAAACTGACCTCATGCAGTTAAAGCTACAAGAATCCACATTAATTTAAATATGCCTCAAACCCTTCATTTCACTAAGATAAGCAGATGCTGGATGAAAATAATCCCTCCTCGCCCCTGATGCACATGCAGGTTTCTTCATCGGGGGTCTCAGGTAACACATCCATTATCAAGACTGGCAGCACTGAAGCTATCTTGGCATTACTTTAAGGCCTGGCTTGGAATAAGATCTATGGGTCTCTAAGGTTAAGAAAAAAAAAAGACTGCTTCCAATTACAGTGAAGAGCTAATGTCTGCAGGTTACACAAACTCAGCAGCTGCTTGCTGGGCCATAAAAATCTATAAAAAAGCTATAGCAGGAGGTGGACTCGGCTCTTCAACTCCTTTCAGCAAATATCACACATTTCTGCATATTAGCCAGTCACAAGACATTCAGTGCCTTCAGCAGCAGGACATCTTAATTAAAGCCAGCTGTTCTACAAACCATGGACTCATGCACACCAAGAATTGTTTCAATGAATCTGGCAAAGCACGTCTTGACTACTGCAAAACCAGTGGACAATAAAAGTCTTCTTACCTCCGTGTGGAATTTGTTGTCACACAAATACAACGACGTATTGATTGGTTTGAAAGGTTCAAAGTCAATGTTGACTTTCTTCTCTTTTCCTTCTTCTGTCACAATTGTTCCACAGTAAACAACCAGACCATTTGGAGGTACTACAAAGTATATAACACAATTTTAGACCGCTATGAAAGAGCACAAGACATAACCAATAAAAACTATCAGGCATTGAGACTTAAGCCAGAATTGAATGTGAAGGCCCCAAGGCTTTTTTACCTACCATTTCCCCCACTGTATTCCCTCCCAGATCTCCACAATGGAAAACAGGCTGATTTAGTGCACCTATACTGAACAACTGAGAGCAGTAACCAGATGGCAACCTTATCCAACACTGAAGAGAAGACTCAGAGCAAAGCTTCAGGAACACGTACCTTATGTTAAACCCAGAAGCCTGCAAGCTCATAAAACCCAAAGAAAGAATGAATGCCCCCATAAAGCTTTCACAGCACCCAGACAGCAATTTCAAGACTGACCACCTCAGTGAAGGCCGTTTGCCAGTGTAAGGACAGGACTGGTGACCCCTCTTCCAGCACTTGTTTCTGCCCAGTGGAAAGTCACTAGTTCAGTGCAAATGAATTACAGTAGAACAGCTCTTAGGGCTGACCAGGTTTATGTGAGTCAGCACTGCTCGGGACCAAACCATGAGCCCACTTATCAAAAACAAGGACCCTCCTACTACTCACTTCCAAGGGCTACCCCTAAAGCAATCACCCAAAATATCTGGAATACCAAAGCAAAACAGCAGCACAGGCTAATAGAACTGATTAGCAGAACTCTGCTTATGCATACAGGAACTTAAGAGAGCTTCCACATGGGGGAAGTTTGCCAGCAGCCACAGATGCTAGAAGTTACCTTTGTTATAGAGTTTGAGTCTTTGCTGTACAGATGTAATGGCTCCCAGTACTGAAAGGCGATTCACTCGGGATTTAATGTTGGAGGCAGTGCCGAACTCATCCGCTAACATTTTTGCCACTCGTGATATCTGGTCTTTGGGGGGAATGATCAACGATATCATGCTGGTACCATTGCTGAAAAAGGAAAAAGACGACTTGTGAGCAGCCACCAAAGTACCATTGTGTATTCATACCACATTCCATGCCAGCAGTCATCTCCTCCCTCCTCCCGTGGTTTCCCCAGTCTCAAAGGATGCTTCAATGCACTGCAAACAGGATAGTTCATCTTCTGCTGGACAACGGTGAGAGAGAAAAGAAAATATAACAGGCTATTCAAAAGATTTGCTTCCATAACCAAGAATCTGTGTTAGCCACTTATGGTCAAAGTCCTCCAGAAGGTTTAACCTGGCATACTACTTGGGGAGAACAGAACGTAACTCCAGCTGAGGACTGCTTGCAGTTATTTAAAACAATGCAGCCACATACTTTAAGGACATTTTTAAGCCCATTCCATTTGTTCTCAGACAGCTGGAGCACTAACCAGTCCAAGAGTTGCTTTAACACATTGTTCTCCTCAGATTAACACAGAAAAACTGAACTGGAAGGTCATTTTGTCGCAGCCGTTCTTTGCTACTTCCCTGCTAGCACTGTGCCTCCTAGGGAAGCCCTCTGCTTTAAATAAAAGTGTACTTAAGTACAGCACTGCTGGCTCAGAAGCACCAGCCCCAGGCACACAGTCAGGAGATAAGACCCCACAAATCACAGAGCTGGCTTAAGCTAAATGAAAAAAAGACTGATATTCGTTTTTCCAGCAGCTCTGGGACAGAACCTGCAGAGGTTTTATTTCCAAAAGCAACACTGTGGTTCAATTCCACCCAAAGCCAAAAAGAAAATGAGGGACATTCCTGTCTGTCTTCCAGTACGTATCTCCCATTTGCCACTGAAGTATCCCAGATGTCTCAAGTGCTGCTCCTGCACCATCTCAAATTTAACCCAGGCTTCATCCTTCACGTTTAGACTAATGTCATCAAAATCAAATGCCTCACCATGTCATGTAGCCTTCTCAAGAGCAAAAGCTGCACTCCTATCTGAACCAGATCACCAACTAAATGCTTTTCAGCCATGAAAAAAAAAAAAGAAAAAAAACAACCTTTTGCTCTTATGGATTTTTTTAAACGTTAGGACAAGATGCTGCGATGCTCTAACAGTCTTTGCCTGAAGTGTTCAGGCTACAGAGGCAGCAGGGAAGCACTTCAGGAAGCCCCACTTCATTAGCCTCTTTACAGAAGTCGTACAGCTCTCCTGAAGATCTTCAATTCAGGCCAAGTTGAATCTGATGCTGGTAGGTCAAATAAGTCTCTGACCTTAAAGACAACTAATTGGGTTTAATATCCAAGATCCTCATACACACTAATCAAGAAAGTTGTAAAGAGCCACTCACAAGCATTACTCCCAGAAGGAGCTCTGTGCCTGCCTGACAGCTATCGCAGACTTCCAGGTCATGCCAGACAAGAATACTGCATGTACCACTCAATTACAGCAGCTCGCTCCCTGGTGAATGGCTCATGCTTTGGGGACATGTAATGGCTTCCCTCCCCAGCAGGCTCCTTTGAGTGAGGCCTATCAGAAGGAAAGTGGCTCTTCCCAACGTTTCTCAAAGTAACACTCCTGAAGCGAGCTCACAGTTCGTTTCTTCCTCTGAAAGCAGAGATTCACTGCTTCCCAGAGATGAGGGAGCTCAGCAGAGCACTCCTAGCTGGCTGTGTGACCCGGAGGCGCTCCTGGCAGCATGAGACGCAGGACCAACGTGCCCCTGGGCTCTCCTGATAGGAACAGACTGCAGTGCAACCTTTCCTCTGTAGAAGGAACCACACTGGGAACTAGCAGACAGCAAGGTGCAGGAGCCTGGTGGAAATAGCAAGGAGGAAGGCCTTGTGCCTTCTACCTTGAGGAGGAGTTTTAGACAACGTGTTCGCTCTCATTTACGCTTTGCACAGTAATCCATGTGATGCAACCCGTCGCTACACTCCAGCACAGATTTATAGCCAAAAGCACCTTCCATCACCAACTTGAAGCGCAGTTCTCAGGTTTGACATGCCTTCATCACTATTTACTCAGCCAAAGCGATTCCAGGCAGCGACTGCTGCAGTGCCCAGCAGGACAGCGGGTGCTCAGCTCCCAGCACTGCCACACACATCCCCACACCCTGAGGGGCAGCCCCAGCTGGCACACGCCACTGCTGAGCACAGCCAGCCCAGCCAGCTCGTTCAGCAGCCAGCTAGCCTGCTGTAACAGCACCCACTGCTGCCTGTTCATCTCCCTCTTCTTCACATGAGGGCATGGTTGAGGTCTGATCCCTAATTGAGAGCAGGTCCCTGCCAAACTGGACATCAGCTGAAGCAGATCTGCACACAGGTGGTGACGATGGCTGCAGAGCTCCCTCATGCAGCACAGAGACCACATTCACCTGCCACAGAAGTGGCTTTCCTCCTCCAAAGCTAGCTTGTACCAGCACGTGACCTTCCTGCAGAATGGCCAGGTCTGAAAACCTGCAGCTCCACCTATTAAAAGTGCCTCAGAGACAAAATGCAGCAAAGAAATTGTAAGAAAACAGCAGTTCAAAAATGCTTGGGGGATGGAAGTACTCTGCATCTCTGCATAGCGATACAGCCTCCGAGTTTCCTATTGGTCTTCGCAGACAGTGCCTCAGCAAGACGACAGGTTACTTCTGTACCTCCCATACCTCATCCTCCTCCACAGCTGCTGAAGGAGTTTGAGCACATTTACCTCCAGGAACACTGTATGGAAATCATGCTGGTAAAGCCTCTGTGAACAGCACTCTCTGAAACCAACGGGCTTTGCTACTCAGGAGCACATGGGTCATTTGTGCCTGGCAGGCTGCTGCCAACTGCGATTCCTGCAGCAAGCACAGTGCCAGGCAGAACTTCATTACTGAGCTGTTAGAGTGAACAATTAAATAATCTATCTGGATTAAGGGAAGCACTCGCTCACAGCTAGGGATCAAACACGTAGCGAGCCAAGTTCTCCCCACATCAGCCCCACAGCTCTCCCCCAAGGAGGGACCCAGGGCATTGCCCATTACAATCTCCTCAGCACAGCCAGGAGGTTCTCCCCCACAGTTCCAGTGCACCCAAGACAAATTCTGCTCAATCAGCTGGAAGCTAATGCTTGCAGACTGAACCGCGCCAGGAAGTTTTAAGCAGCTACAGACAGTGGCTGTCTCTATTCCGGGCTCAGAGTGCCAGCACAGCAGCCAAATAGCTGCCACTGCAACGTAAGGATGTGCACCAAGATCCAAAATGCTGAGATGTTTGCTTTGCAAGAAACTGGCATCCTCGTCTGCAGGACAGCACAAAATGTGCCACTGCTCATAGAACTACAGAGGAGAAAACAATTGGAAGCAATGCGGGCACCTGCAAAGAAACTGGGCGGGTGGGGGCAATTAATTGCCAACCTCTGGAAAAGTGGAAACACTTCACTGCTGGGTGCTATGGTTACTAAACACACCGTGCCAGCCCTGCCAGTAATTGGCAATTAGCTCAGATTTAGTGTGGCCTGGAGATACTGGGTACCTCCAGCACAGATCCGGGCTCTGAATTTACTCCTACCACCCGGAGAACCTCCAACTTCACTCCTAAAACCCACCAGAGCTGTGTGGGAGAGGGAGCTACAAACACCAGCATTTCAACACAGCGAGCGGCAGTGTGTGCAGCATGAATCAATTCTGGTCTTGTCCAGAGCTTAGGGGACAGGTTCTGCTGGTGCTCCTGCAAATGGGCACCTCGGCCTCCAGAAGGTTTTTACTGCAAGATCTTCCTGCGCTTCCTAAAAATGGCACTGTCCCACAGGTCTCACTGTGCCTTATGACAGCTGTGGGATACAGCTCTAAGCAGGACACGTTGGGCTCTTCAGAAGCAAAGAGGGGACTGGAGACAGTGCTTCACCCAGCTGGATAGCCATACTGAGCCCTCAGCCAAAACAGGCATCAGGAGTGGCGCTCTGTCTCTGCACTTCTCAGTTTAGCATGAAGAAACCACCCTGACAGAACACAAGTGCACACAGCACGCAGTGCATTACATTTGAAACAAACTGCCAAAGACACCCCATGGATAGGTGTTGTTACAGCTGAGCCTCCTGCTCTGGGCAGCCATCTGCATCTGCAGGAGTTCAGTTTTCCTGCTCAGAACAAACAGCTGAGCAGGCCCCCAGACCTCCAGCTGACAGCAGAGACAGGCCCAGTGGCTTCCCAAAGATCTCCTACAGCGTTACCTCAAGGAAATGGCCACTGGAAGGCCACATGTCATGTGAAGCACCAACGCAGCAGCACCAACTGCTGTCCCCTCCTCTCCTCCCGAGGTGCAGTTGGCCTCCTGGGACATGGGACAGCACTCATGTAACAGCCGTGCAGTATAAATAGCAGCTCCTGGCCCATCCTGGGGCATCAGAGACTTGACCAACAACAGCTGAGCCGTGCTTCTTCCACAATGAAGCAGTTTACACTAATAGCGCACTGTGTAACATGGAGACACGGAGGCAAGGGAGGTCAGCCATTCTCTGTGACTCAAGACGAGCCTATTTTCACATCGCAGCAGCTTTCAAGTGCCTTGCTTTTCTTGGAAACCAAGGGTGCAGCACAAGGCCTACATGCAACCACCAGAGCCCGGCAGGAGTGCGAAGCGGCTTTCAGATAATCTGCCCTTACCCACAGGATACAGCTAGGAGGCTTACTGTAACTGCTGCCACATGATGCTTCAAGTGCTGTTACCTTCCCAAGATCTCCTGTCTCCAGCCCAGAGGATGACAGATTACTGGGTAGCTCATGCTGCATGCACAGCCAGAACTACAAATGGACCCCTTCCATCAGCAGCACATCCATGGCCAGCTGCAAGATGAGTGCCAGAAATACCCACATAAACCCAGGTAGAGCTTACGGCATCCAGGCACACAGCACAGGTCCAAGAGCATTACTTCCATTGGCCTACAACTCTGCAGTGAAGAGCCATGTTGACAGAGCACAGTCCCAGGCAAGCAGCAATGTAAAAGAACAGCTGAGGACTTTTTTGGATCCTGTATCTGAGCAGAGATGTTGAATGAAAGGCTATAAAAAGCAAGTGTCCTTTGGTACAAGCAAGTATGAAATTGCTGGTTTGGACTCACTCACAGAACACAGGCCACTAGACACTCCCTATTCATGTAAGTCTGGGTATAACAGCACTGACCTTGCCTAAGGGAAGTTCTATGAGTACGCTCTCACAGCTCATGAATTATGGCTGGGAAGTGCATGAACAGGTCTTAGATGTGCCCTTTAAAGACTTTGTCTTTTAACAACACAGTCTCCTTCAAATAGGAAGTGGCATAAGTTCACTTGAGATGCCAAACCCACACAGATGACCGCAGATACAACAGCGATGCAGCTTTTCCTAGAAATCCTGTGAGCCTATGAAGAAAGAGCCAGGCACCCCTTTAGTGCTTCAGAGCCAGTCATCTGGAAGCTCAGCCAAGGCCTGAACTGCCTGTGCTTCAGAACAGCAGTCCAAAGCTTCAATACTAACACAGGCAACACACTGCAATCTAATTGCTGCTTGGGATGCAACAGCTTTGTGAGGTGTTTCTACCAGAAACAAAGGGAATCCCACTCTGTTCAGAAGATGGTCTCAAAGCATAGCTCAGATGCACAGATATCTATACACAGCCCACACCACCACTTAGTGGACAGTGGGAATTACCATTACTCCCTTTAGCTTAAGGTAAAGAAGAGCTGAAAGCCATGCTGTAGGCAGCACTTTTCACTGCAGCGCTTCAGTAAGAACATCACAGCCCCCACCTCAAAGGCACTGTATTTCACCACTGCATACACCACCATTCTGGATAACCTACCAAAAGGCAACACTAGGCCAAAGTGATCCTCAGAGGTTCCCAGGTCTATTAAAGAAGGACACAAAGACCCAGAAGCAATAAATTCTCAAGCAAACGTATGTCGGGGAAGATCTCCCTTGACCTGGTATCATCTCAGAAGCAGAGAAAAAGCAGAAGGAGGAGAACAGGCACAGACACACATGGAGAAGGACCATGGAGCTGGGAGACCAAGCCATTCTTTCCTCAAGAGTACTTTTCAGCATAAGCTTTAGCTGGAGAAAGGGAAGCCCCTCAAGTCCAGGAAGCCAACTGGTTAATTCCCCAGTCATCTTTGGAGTGCCACCTCTGCCCTAGACAGACACCACTTAGCAGCACAGCACAAGGCCGTGCAGTTATTGCTACCTCAGTCCACACAGCACCAAGCTCTCATGCCGTAACCTTGACCCAGAGCTCTAGACAGGAATCTTCTATCCCATCTGCCAGAAGGTCCCATGTTACAGGAAGATGATATACAAAGCGTTGTGTAACCAGAAACAGCTTCAAGGCAGGCATTAATATGAGTGCCCCGAGGAGATATTCTGTCCTCTTACCCTAACCCACTGACCCTGTCAAAGCAGAAGTGAGGAAAAGCTCCCAGGTGCCACGCGAGCTGAGTGCAGGCTATGGAGCTCAGCACCGTGCCGGCACCCACCCTGGACACAGACAGTGAGCCCGCGTTCCTCGGCACACCGCTGCTCCAGAGCAGAGGAGAACCTCCCACAGGGAGGCAGCAGATGGCTGCTGCTGCCCAAGAGCAGAGGCAAGGCTACAAGCACATCTCAAGGGTTGGTAAGGTTGTGCAGTCCCCCCAGCAGCCGCTGGACTGCTGCCAGCACCTGCCTCCTGAGCTCAGTGCGCACCGCTCGCCAGGGACAGAAGGGCAGCGGCAGAAGAACTGGGACACCGACTTCTTCCCCACACAGCAGAGGACTTGGCCAGGTATCACTTGTCTGAAGGCAGCAGGTAACTGAGTCCTTGCCCACTGGCCCAGCGCACACCGCTGTTAGAGCTCAGCATAAGCAGCACCCTCCCTCAGAGCTGGTGACCTCCTGCTCCAAGATCTTCCCTTCCTCAGCTGGAAGCGGCTCCTGCACTGGGGCCTCTGCTCTGGCAGCAGTGTAGGTCCCATATTGGTCCTGGGGCTCCAGGAGGGAACCCAGCCTTCACCCCACATCGCTGGGGCATGTTGGATCAGCACCAGTGGAAACTGAGCGCCCCATGGGGAAGGTGAATCAATGCCACACTGAAATCCCTGGATCAAAGGCAACACATGACAAAAAGATAATTGCACAGCCACGTTTTGAATAGGCCTTACTGGCTGCATCTGACCTAATGCAGAAAGCCTGGACTTCCAATTACCAGTAAGTGGAACAGACATTTCTGCACTTCAGACACTTGTGACTCACTGGCAGGCTTGGTTTTGCCACAGCTCCCCTGCTCTCCCTCCTCACTCTCCAATTATTAATGCTCCAAGTTTTAAAGACTTGTTGCATTATGCTAATGGGCCAGTTGGGTACAAGATGTACACTGAGGGACTGAAGCACAAATCCAGATTTGCTCGTTAAGATGTTAATGCCTCAGAGCTGCATGGGAATATGGAGCCAACAGGGGAAAAAAGAACCATTGCCACAAAGCCAAAAAAGACTGTCCTCTTTCGAGGTGCTCATTCCCATCTCCTACCACGTCATTTCTCTTCAGCAGTCAGGTCTCATTCATTAGCCCTCTGTGAATGATGATCTGTGCATGAATCATGCTGTTCAGCAATGATTCACGTGGTTATAAAGGCGGGTATCAGGCTACCAAACTACCAAAGGCTATAAAACACCAACTGCAGTTTGTCTGGCACGTAACAATTCTCCCAGAGCAGGTAATTTTCTGCCACCTGCTAGAATGTATTCTCAAAACAGCACTTAATTGTTGCTATAATTCAAAAGGAACAGGTAGAGCAGGCAGGTGAGAAAGCCCAGGAAGTGTTTTACAACAATGACACACAGGCAGGGCGTCAGCAGCCCTTCTGCCATGGGGGCTGTCCTCCAGTCTGGCACAGACCACCCATCGTTAACACTCTGCTCCAGACACCCCCAAACGCAAGCTCTGAAGGGACCCTGCCTTCCTCCTGAGCCCCATCAGCCCTGCTCGCACAGAGTGTTTACACAGCTTGTCCCCAGCACATGGCAGACCTCAGCAGGCAGCCACCATGAGCAGGATGACAACCTGTCACACAGCCCTGTTATCCCCCTGCCATGGGCTATTTCCACACCAGCCTCTGCAAACGCTTCCTCCTTGCACTATCAAGAGCAAGAAGCAGTCTTAATATTCTAACTTTCCTCTCTAACAGAAACATGCCCTTCTTTGGAAAAGAGCCTGAAGACAACCAGACCGAGAAAGCACTTTTTCAAGGAAGCACTTTTTCAAGGAAGCACTTCAGCTCAGATATGAACTTAAATCATAACCTCTTCCCTAAACACTTCACGCTTTAACGCTAGCTCATAAAGCCCAAGCAGCTATCAGCAAAGATAAACCCTGCGTGCCACACCGCCTACCCAGTCCTTTCCTCACATACCCCTCTCACATTCCCCGCCCAAGTGAAAGCTGCTGGAAACACCTGCACACCACAGCAGCTTGCTGTGCAGAGATCTCCAGGGCTATTCGATAGCAGGCACCAACCTGACACATCAGCACTGCAGCCCAGCCAACGCAGCACAAGTTGGAAAGCCTAGGAGTACCCTGCACAGTGCTGCCCCTCGCAGGTCCCCAGCTGAGCCAGGCCAAGGTCTCTGCAATACTCCACGTCCTAAGATGAAAGCTTTAGCTCTGCAGAAATAGATTCAGTATCAAGAGTTAAACTGTCTCCCAGAACACAAACCCTGGCACAGCCACAATGACAAATGGATCCCCACTGAGATGGGAGGGGAAGTGGTTCACTGCCATCCTGGGAGCAGGGGAGGGAGCCTCTGAGCCCTCACATCTCTGGCAGCGTGGCCAGAAACGAGTCTTAGCAATGCAAGATCAAGATAAATCCTCCACCCGGTGCATGGCATCATTTAAGGACTAGACAGCCACGCTGGTGCCATCATGCATGGTACTGCCACAGTTGGGCACAATGGTTCTGGTACAGCAGGAACTATTACATCACCTGCAGTATCATGCAGGAGAGCCATTCACAATGAGTTAGAACCAACTGTTCTAGCACATTCAACAACTGTTCCAGCACACAGAACAGAGCTGCCCAGTACCTGCTATTGGCAGAAAGTGCTCCCCACAGTCAAGTGCTACAAACGCTACCAGAACTGAATATTTGCACTGCTTAACTCAGGAGAGAAACACAGCTCACCAGTGTGGAGCAATACAACTCTGGCAGCCCCAAGCTTCCCCAGAGCTTACTCCAAAGAAATCAGGAGCAATGCAAACCTGGCTGTTCTCTGACTGCACCACAGCAGCATTTACAGCTCCAGCATCCTGTCACAACTCTGTGGGTTTTGAGGTCACCTCTGGCAAGGCCCACTGTGCTAACAACAGAACAGACCACAGCTTGTCTCGCTCTCCAGTCACTGGGTTATCCCAACAGGCCTCAGCCCTGCCAACTTGCCTGGTCACGGGAGTGACACCAGCACAAGCTGCAAAGATGCACAGCCCACCACCCACCTTTCCCGAGCAGATTCCCATCACTGTTGCTCATGGCTAGGGAGCAGGAGCAGTCCAAAGCCAATTCCAAAGGTGGGCCCTTCCACCAGGACCAGCAAGGCTCCAGATGGACTGATGGAAAGCCCAGCTGCTACCGCAGCTTTCTGCAACACGCACTCTGCAATCTACAGGTCAGCTTGCAGAATGAGTATACATTTCATTTTGCAGGAATTCCTGTACATTTTCACACCTCTCTTTACTGGTTGCTTTTTATTTGCCTCCCATTTGGTTTCTCCCATAAAGCAGATGGAAGTTTCAACTCGACAAAATCCAAACCCTAGTGAGAAACAGCCTCATTTCACTTCCCCATGGCTCCAGAGACACCACGATTGCCCTCTTCTCTTGCTGTTTCTCCGTCCTCCTGCTTTCATGCACTCCTTTCAGTCATAACTGGAATAAATTACTTGTTCAGGCCTGGTTTTTGAGTTTGCCCAGAAAGCCTGCATATGTCCTGTTAGTTCACCTTCCAAAACACTCAGTTTGGAGACACATTCTGATCCCCAACCTCCACCTACTGTTCGTCAGCCACAGTTGTGCTGGCAGGCAGAGCTGCCAAGAACACCTTTCTGCTCTCTTCTGCCTCCTGTTTCAGCAGAGCAGGGTAGCAAGCAAAGGGTCCTGTCTTTAAGCTCAGTGCAGGAGAGGTGTCTTGTGCAAGCAGGTTCCTGAAGGTTTTACCATTATAACACAGCCTTACAATTTGCAGCAGCACCCACTGTGCTCTTATTCCAGGTCAGAAAACCCATCTGCCCAGCAGAGAACTGTTTGCAGGAATAGAGCTCTTGTTGCTAAGACTTGGAGAAGTTTTTCAAACACTATTCAAGTGTGACATCTCAGGCCTAAGCCTGCAAGGAGACTGCTAGTTGTTGCTGATACTTGATTCTGCCAAGCATTTACAGCTTACATGAGCAGAAAAATTGAACTCAGCCCTGCTAACCATTCTGAACCATAGAAGAACAAAGAGCGATTGTCAGTTTAATACTGACACTGGAAAACTGCATGAAGCAATAACAGAAAAGCCCTGAGACACGGGATAAGGAAAATCACAGTGGCTAATACCACTCCTGCTCAAGCTGCTGCAACATCCAAGTGCAGAGACAGCTGCAGCTACCGGGGGGGGCACAGTCTTTCACAGCGACTGTGTGTTACACAAACCAACTGTGGACTGCTGACTGCTCAGAAAGCAGAATGCTTTTGTAAGGGAGAAGCTGAGATGCTTGATGAGAATCTGAGCGGCTCAAGCTACCAGAGAAAAGGGCTAAACTTCTCACAAGGCCTTTCACTGTCATCTCCTCCTGGCTGGAACATGGCCTGAAGCACAGAACTCAGGCCCCACCTGCCCTCTCTCACACACATTCTGCAGACACCAGCTACTCCCTTTCCCTTATCACCATATCAGAAAGACCAATTAATTAACTTTGTACAGGGGCAGACAGCCTGCAGCTCCACTTTGGAGGAATGTGCACAGACAAAACTAGATACCAAATGTACCTCCTGCTACTCCCTGCAAGCAGAGAGAGGGTTTGAGGGTAGGTTTGGAGGGGTGTTGGTTTTTGTGTTTTTGTCAGGCTCTTGCTAACCAGAGTTCATTGGTAACACCAGCTCTCCAGAGAAGAGCAAAGCTTGAAAAAAAATAACAGGACACTCTTGCTAGGATGCTACCTTAACATTCAAGCAGCAGCTTTCCCCTCACTGCCCTCCAGCTGATGAGCTCCTGGTAAAGCTGAAGCTCTAATCTTCTCGCCTCATTTTCTGGCCACACACTGCCACTTACCTCAATTATCCCAGGCATGATAAAAGCATTTCCTTGTTCTTGTGCTTCCTTAACATTCTGGTAGAACTCCACAAATTTTATCAAGGTTTTATAGAAACGGCTGGAAAACAGCAGAAGTGCCCAGCTGCCACAACACAACCTGAATGCCCAGCTCCAGCTTCCTCTATTTCCCGTCCCTTTGATCCACTGCAGGAACAACCAGTGCAAGAAACTGGGACACAGCTGCTGGGTCACTATTAGGAGTACATGAGTAAGGGAAGGTGGAGGAACCAAAGAGTCCTGGCTTCCACATCATCCTACTTAAAGGCTTTGCCCCCTAACCCACCCCAGAACAGGTCTTCCTACTTGGCAGGAAGAGGAAGTGACTCTCCCAAAGGCAGGAAAAGCCTGTTTCGCTGGCTCACACCTCCCGTGCCAGTGAGCCTAATGCTTCTGGTAGGAGCTACAGCATCTCTTCCCCTTACTGGACCCAAAGAGAGGAGGATAATTTTAACTGGGACTCCGTGAAAGCAGAACATGCATTTACATGTAACCGGCATAATCCTGCTTACAGCAAGGACTGCTAGCATCAGCAGCCTTTGCCAGGTGCTTTAGCAGCTAGCACACATTACGTGAAGGAACAAGAGTAACACAACATCTAGCAGATATGCCAGACCAGAGGGCTCACCTCAAACCCCTACATGCATTTTACTGCACTTGTAGCATCTTGAACATGAAGAGGGAACACAGATGGGTGGGGGAGGATGGGTGGGGGAGGACAGCTGGGCAGCTGCCCCAGACTCAGGAGGTCACCCACTCCAAAATGCTCCTCCTACCTCACCTTTTCCCGGAGTTCTCAGTTCTAACCTTGGCCTCTTCAACATCCACCTATTCCCAACGATGAGCAAACCAAGAGCTGCTGTTCAATGCATACATGCTTTTGCATGCAGTTAGAATTAGAAAGATAGCCCTTCCCAGACACAGCCCAGCCTCCCTCAGCACTATACCGGGACCAGAAGGGTCTTCACGAGCTGCAACAGATGCCTGTAGCTGCCTGAGCCCTTCCACCTGCATGGCAAGAGCTGTCCTCAGGCTCCCTTGCTCACTGGGATGCCCCTGCCAGCACAACACATGCTGTCAGCAATGCATGAGGGCACAGCTGAGTGATCAGCTCAGGCAGCCAAAGGCAACTCTGGAGGAGACAAGGACAGCACCAGCTCCACATTCTCTTCTCCCACACCCCAACCCTTACATGGCTACATCACAAGTCAGATTAAAAATACAAACTAATGGAGATCTGGCTCAGGTTCTCCTCCCCTTTCCCTCTTCTCCGGGTTAGTTTCCAGCTGAATGGTTCCCCAGCCCACTCCACCAGCACCAAGAATTGGGCATTTTGGCCTGAAGCTGCTCAAAGGGAGGCACCACTGGGAAGGGTGCCCTGAGCAGGATGGCAGCAGTGCCCCCATTGGCTTAACACCATTTCAGTGCAGCCTATAGAACTGCAGCCATAAGGGTAGCTAAGGAATTGCCCTTCACTTTTACTTTACTGAAGCACATACCTTTCTCGCTTTTTTACAGCTCTGATGCCTACAGTTCCTGCAACAACGGAAGTCTAAGCAATTCCTGACCCATACATGGAGCCACTGCCCACTGCCCCACACAGACAGGCCTATGCCCTCTCTGATACGGGGCAACACCGCAGGAACAGCCAGCACTTTTTACTTCTAAGGGAAGAACGGCATTAAAGTGCAACGCCAACTTCTGGGAGGGCACAGCCCTCACACTTAGCGCTCCCAGCCTTTCGGAGAAGCTTACTTCGGGGGAAAAGGAGCAAAGGACTTCCACGAGGAAAAAGAAGGGGGAGCGAAAAGACCGGCAAAGCGCGGACGAGAGGAGAGATCCAACAAAGGGTGCTGCCTGCCCGCCCGCCCCGCGGGGCCCTTCCGCCGCGTCCGGGCCCAGCTCTCCCGGCGTCGGCGGCAGCACAGGGCAGCCGCGGTGCGGGGCCTCTCCTCCCTCCCTCCGCTCGGCCACCTGCCGGCAGCGCCGCCGGGGCCGGAGGACACGTAGAGGCCCGGTGAGGCCCGGCTCCCCGCGGAACGCCGCCCGCTCCCCGCCCCACGCGCTCCCGGTACAGCCGTTCCCCCTCGCCCCACAGTTACTCTCAGCCACGGCCACGCCGCCCGGCAGCGGAGCTGAAGACCGAGCCCCGCCTCCCACCGCCCCCCGGACCCCGCCGCTCACCCGCGGGCCGCCTCCAGGCTCTTGATGAGCTTCTTGATCTTCCAGATCTCCACGTTGCGGTCGGCAGCGCTGGGATCGTCCGCCATCTTCTCCCTCCTCCTCCTCCTCCTCCTCCTCCTCCTCCTCCTGCGGCTGCGGCGGCCTGCAGCGGCGCGGCGGCACACACGCACAGCGGTTAGCCCCGGCTCGGCCCCGCCCGGCCCCGCCGCCCAGCCCGGCCCAGGCCCCGCCGCGCCCTCACCTCAGGCCCGCTCCCCCCCGGCGGCGCGCGGCTGGCGGCGGCGCTGACGTCGGACACCGGTTGCTCGCGCTCCCCCTCGCCGCGCTGCATGTGTTGCAATCGGCTCACATGGGGCCTGTGACATCACTTCCGGGGGACCGGGGCGGGGGGCGCCAGCCCGCCCACCCCTCCCGCGCGGGAGCGGGGCGCCTCGCTATTGGCCGACGGGCCGCGCGGGGGGTTATGGGACGCGTAGTTCGCAGCCCTTCCCGGCGAGGCGGGGCGTGCTCGGCGGCGGTCTCGCGAGAACAGTGGGGTCGGCCGCGGGCGCTCTTAAAGGGGCCGCGCCGGGCGGGAGCGGCGTGGCATGGCCCGGGGTACTCCGGATCCGTGCAGGCGGCGGCGGCGGCCGTCCGAGGCGGGGCCCATAGGGAAGGCGCCGCGTTAACCCTAGGAAGGGAGGAGCGGAGCGCGCCGTGCAGCCGCGTGCCGGGTCGGAAGGGAGCACCGCGTCCTAGCCGGCTCCAGCGGGAGCGACCGGCCGATGTGCGAGCAGCGCTCCGAGATTCGTCCGGTTCCGGGCCGCGCACAGCGCCCTACCGGCAGAACCTTTCCCTGCAGCACCCCGCCGATCCCACAGCGCTGAGCGCTGCCGTCCCCCGGGTTGCGGGGAGCAAAGGATGCCCAGCACAGACTGCCCAGCCCCCAAAGAACCTGTAAAGCCTTTGTAACTACTGCCATGCACAGACCAACGGGCCACACGGAGCTGCGGCACTGACACCGTGCACATCTGGGTGTGCTGACAGCACTGCGTGTGCAGCAAAGCCCTCAGCCCATGGGCTGCTGCAGCTCCTGCCTCCCTGGCAGCTGAGGAAGCAAAGAACAACACATTAAAAAATAAAGAATGTAAACGAGAGATGTGTTCAAACTGTGACAGGGAGAAGAATTCATTCAAGAAGGCCAGTTCTGCTCGATGATTCAGGGGCCTGGAGGCTGTGAGATGCTGATCTGCTGCCTTTGTCCTGGTGGCACCACGAGCCCAGAACTGAGGTAAGAGCTTATGAGCAGCAGGGTTATCATCACAGAATGGCCTGGGTTGAAAAGGACCATGATGATCATCTGGTTTCAACCCCCTGCTTTGTGCTATGCGCCAACCAGCAGACCAGGCTGCCCAGAGCTACATCCAGCCTGGCCTTGAATACCTCTAGGGACGAGGCATCCACAGCCTCCTTATCCTGGGCTGCCCTACCTTTGCCTAAGGATTTTCACACACACAAGCTGGCACAGCACAGCCACCCTAGCCTGCCTCCCTCAAACCACAGCACACTGCAGCCTGGGCACATAACACATCACCCCTCCTCTTCCCATGGCTGCACCAAGCCCCTTCCTCACCTTCTTTTAAGGCAAACTAAAATGCTCCAAGGTCCTTCTCACTTCACAGTCAGCTACTCACCACTCTTTAAAGTGGCAACAGGAGAAAAGCTTCACTGAGCTAGGTCAGTGTCTGTTTTAGAGTGGAAGCTGTTTCCAGGCTTTCTTGGACTGCTGGGAGATCAATGTCTAAAGTAGACAGTCTTGATCCCTAGCAGTCCACAGCTGAAAGGAAAAGGGAGGCTTACTTTATCAGTACTTACAGCCTTCTCTAATAGCTTCTCTAATTAGGAAACTGGGATGAAATGTTTTCCTCTTGCCTACACATCTGAGCTGTCAGATAAAGGCAGCTACAAGTGGTGCTTTTTCTCTTTCCACAAGGTTGCACACACAGGGACAGAAAAGGGAGAAAGTGCAACAAAGTGAGGTGACTATGCAATGGGACAAGGCGACAGCATATCCAGGGGGAAACTTCGGTTGTGAGAAGCAGCAGTGGGCAACTGCTGTTTTCAGTCTACAGCCTGTTTCAGCAGACTGAGCCCAAGCACAGAGTGCCAGGACGATGTACCACAGATTACACAAGGACTTCCAGGCATCTCATGTGAGGGCAGCAGCAGTGCCTCACAGACGGGATGGACCCAAACTTCATACCAAGCACGTTCCTTCCATGCTCAAATCAAGCACAAATTCCAGAAACCCGCTGCTGTTAGAGCTGGTCACTGCCCTTGCACAGAGCCTGTTGGGCAGATTGCAGACTCATGTTTTCCACCAAAGGCCAGGATACTAAGAACTCCACGTTGGACACTTTTCTGCTTTTATTTAAAAAAAATCCAGAATGGATCCAATAACAGTTTTATTATCCAGGAGATTTTTTTGCCATAAGCAAAGAACAGACACAGGATGGAGCAGAAGGCTCAGACAAGTAAAGTATGCAACTTCCACATGGCCTCTTCTGTAAGAAATGTTACAACTACATTTGAAGTAACCCACCTCTGTCAGAATGAGGGTGCTAACCTAGCTGCAGATCTGAGTATTCTCTGGCAACACAACCAGCCTTATCATTGCATTGTTCACAGGCCTTATTACCTGTTCACAAATACTCAGATCCACAAGGAGGATCCACCAGAATTTCAATCTCCACCTTCTGATTTAATAACATGGTTTTCAAACTTTGATATCAGATGTAGCACACCATTGTGTCAAGTATTAGAATTAAATGCTCAGCAAGTCCCCATGAGCCTCAGTTGAATACCACAGGGCCAAACACTTAGAACTTCATCTTGCATGAATTAACTTTCATCATGTGACAATTTATCTAGCAGACACATCACTAAGTTTATACATTTAAGAATTTTATATATAGAATACTGCAAAAACACAGTAAGTCTGAATTCTGCCCATTTCTGCTCAGGAAGGTCCCTTCTCTCCCAAGCATCAAGAATATCCACCTCTTCTTTGTACTCTCATCAAGGTGAGATAGACTTCTTATTGCTTCTCTTCCTTCTGATCTCCTGAACTTCCAGAACTCTCTCGTTCCGAGGCCATCTGTGATAGAGTTAACTTATTAGTTACAGTAACAACAATATGCTTCTCCCAGCCATTTTTTCCAAACTAGCTGCTTTGGTTACTTATAGAGCCACAAGGTTTCTTCAACTTTTCTTCAAAGAAAAAAGGTAATCCTTCATTGGAGAACAGAAACCATCTTTATCTGTGCGTGACTGCTACTAATACAAGGAAATTATCTTTCCATTAATTACTCTTCCCCAGTGGACATAACAAGCTTACATTGCAGCACTGCACAGCTCCAGTTTGACATCAGAAAAGCAGCTTTCCACAGGAAGGAAGCTTAGCATCACCAAGGCTGCCTGGGCAGTGAGTGCCATTTCCATTCTGATAAATACCCCTTGGACAGGTTAAGTACATCTGCCAAGGGGGGCTCAAACAGGCTGGCCCTTCACTGAGAAAAAAGCCCCAGTTGCCTTATTACAGGGATTTTAGGCAGGCTGACCAGGAAACCCATTACACAATCATTTAAAATATTCCAAGCATCACTTTACTACTTTAGGTACCTTCTACACATTTGAAGGAAAGCCTGATCCATGTGTTCCCAATGCTCCTTATTAACAGCTTCCCCACCTTCCTATACAACGCTATACAGTAACGTAACACAATCTGTGAGGCAGCCCACCTACAGCAGGATGGCCAGGATTGCAGGCCGCCTTCTGCTCTGACTTCCTACAGCTGCCCCTGTAGCAAGCTGTCACTCAAAGGAGCTGCACTGACACAGCATCACCTCCAGCACAGCCCCTGCCCAGATGTTTGGTGGCATGACTCACCCCTCCTCATCCAAGCACTAGAAAACACAAATGACTGCGAACCTACCTTCTTGTATGCCATTTCAAAGAGTTTCAAGGAAGCCTGCTGCAGACTGGTTGCTGCCTGCCTAATATTTTCTCCCGTTTCAGTGTCTTTACGAGCCAGAAGTTCTCTCATTTTAGCAATTTCTTCCTTCAATTTGTTGCACTGCAAAGAAATCAGAGAAACACGATGAAGCACTGCACGTTGTTCACCCAGCATCCCAGTCCAGTCATTTCATCCACCTAGTGGCCACAGAAAAGATACCTTTTTTTTTTTTGGTCAGAAGCTGTGAAGTTAGTCTCAAATTGGAGCCATATGGTCTGCAGGGACTAGAACTGTGCTCAGTTCCAACGGGCACCTGTCCACCTCACTAAATGCACCCCAGTCGGCATTAATCGGTCCCCTTGTTTGCAGTTACAGCACTGCAGAGACTGAGCAGCCCGCCAAGGAGGAACATGCACCCCTCACCAGCCATTTGGCTGCACCAGAGCCAGGGTAAAGGGAAAAGAAAACTGATTTTCATCTATACTTAAGGTTCTGTTGGAAAGCCAGCAAGTAACGCTGCTCACAACCCTGTTTAATCCCTTTGTTACACGTGGGAGGAGCAGAGAGGCAAACAAAAGCAATGTGGTCTCATCCTAGCCCCTGTAGCCATCTGTCAAACCCTCCACACAGTCTGGCATCTCCCTGTCAGGCTGGCACGCTGCTGGCGACGCAGGCTTGGGAAGTGAGGTTACTGGGGGACAGCTGTGCCAGCAGCGCTTGCTCAGCACTGCTCACAGCGAGAACGTGGGCAGAGCTCTCCTCATTCAGACCCATGGGATTGGGAAGGCAACTGAGGTCTGTGCCAGGCTGCTATCTCTACCCACACCATGCAGGGCCTCTTTCAAGCACTGCTGCTCGCTTTCCCTTGGTTCTCCCTCCCAAAAAACATGACTGGGAACAGTCCCTGCAGGGAACACAGATGTAAGTGCTGGAGTTTTCCCTCACAGGATAGAAAATCTTAATCCCAAGCACAGAGGATTTGAGCCAAAACAGTTTGCAGTCATCAGAGGCTACTTAACCACACTATAACTCATTCCCTCAGACACCTCACAGTGCCCTTTTATTCTTTTTCCAAGAGCTTTTAACTTGAAGACTGCGCAATCCGTTTTAAACTTGGCTTTTGAAATTCATAACATGGATCATAACATGGAAATTAAACTGCCACCTGGAATGTTATTACTAGTGCTCCCTTGACAATGAATATCCACTTCACTCCAAAGACAGAGAAAAAAATGGAGCTAAGTGAATAAAAGAATTTTCATTGCCTTCCAGTTCCCAGGTGCTGCATTCACGCTACTGAGACCACCAGGACTGCAGAGCAACTCTGCTTTGTGACTCTGCAGAGCACAGCTTTTGAGCAGTACTCTCATACAGGCCACTGCACAGTCCTTATCAAAGCACTGCAAGGCCATGCCAAGGACAATTCCTGCAGAAATCTTGGATTAACAGCTTCTCAGGCTCTCGGATCTTCATTTCCACTGAATTCACACTTTGAAATAAGATACTCGCTATCATTCAAACCACATCCACATCAGTAGGCTTCCACATCCTCCTGGGCATACCCATCCAAGTGGGAAACCCTGGAAGTCAGTGACTGTGCTGCCCTCATGCAGACTGGCAACACACAGAGCTGGAGCCACTGGTGAGAGTCAGCTATAAGTTAAGTGAGAATTTGAGCACAGACGTGGTGAAGTATCTCACCTCCTTTACTTTTAAGGTAACAGAAACTACCTACCTCATCTGCTGGCAGCTGATCCTTGAATTCCTCCATCTTAGATTCCGTATCATGGATGATGCCTTCAGCCATGTTTACAGCTTCCACACGTTCCTGGGTAAGAGAACTCATGAGGGCCTACTGCACACAGCACTGGTGCTACAAGCTACATACATATAGCTTGTTATATAGCTGTTAACATTGATTTTCCCAAGCTGCCTAACTCCATTCTAGCTCCCACCACAGTTCTTCACAGCAAGGTAGAGAAATGAATTGCAGATGAGCCATTTCTAGGTGTATCCCAGCACCACCAAGGCCAAACAAGCAGTCTAAACAAGGCAACACAGCTGCAGTTCTTACTCTTCGATACCCAGCAAGTCCCACTTCCCTAGAAGCAACAAACAAAGCAGTGCTACCAGCATGCTCAAAGGGTGAGCAAAAGCAGTAACAGCACAGTTCTACGTCCTGCTCATTCAGAAAGCCACAGAGCTGTCTGAGAATACCCTTAAGCTTCTTCATCAACTTAAGAGACAACTTAAACACTGGGTTGTTGTACTGATGCTTCCCTGGGCACTGACTGAAGAAGAGTGGTAGTCCTAAGGTACAATTTGATCCAAATGTTGGCATCATCATCAGTTTGGGACACCCAGCCCTCTTCATCTCAAAAGAACAGACTACCTGAATGAGGATGTGATGATATGCTTAGGTGGCTGAGGAAAGCTGATGACAATTTCGTTTCTATTCTATATTTTCACTCTTCATGGGATGTCAGAGTTTACAGCAGGGTGGTAAATCCAGCAAAGCATGGAATTTTGACAATTACAGTTATGCAGACCATGTAAAGAGACAGCAGCATTAGTGAAGAAAGCAACAATCACCCCATGTGATAGCTCAGTGGACAGAGATGACTCCCACTTTGACTACAATAGGGAAAAGCTTATTCTGTGATTTAAAGTCAAAGTACAACAGAAAATTCCTGCAGCCTCTTCAAGTTCTCTGCCATTATCCACATTCTCTGGCAATGATGCAGTTATTTAAACAGTAGGACTTCCAGACCAAAGTCTTTAAATGTTCTGCATCTAACCTAAAGGTGATAATATCCAATCTTTCGTGACCCTAGAGCCTTTGAGGCATGGAAATGCTACTTCATGTGGATTTATTCCACATATTTTCTCCTTTAGTTCTCTTCTGATCTCTTCACTTACTGCAGGTAAGATTTATAGGGCTGTGGGAACATTTGAGACAGGTTTACACAGGGTAGGAGTACACAAGGCAGTAAATTCAGTGTGCCAGCTTCAGCAATCACTACACATATGCTGGTGCCGAATCTCTGGTCAGGCCTTCCCCATGCCCATCTAAAATCAATCCTCTGTATTCAGAAGTGTAATTCAGTAGTCCCACTCTCATTAAACCAATTAGTTCCAACCATTAATCCTATTAATAATCCCAGGTTCAGCCACTCAGCCATGGCAAGTGTCAGTCAATGCCAGTCCTTTCTGACAAAGTGAGACTTTCAAATGTCTCCTTTTGGCTTCACGTGCATCAAGGGCAAACGCTGTGCTCAGATGAATAACGCCCCCAAGATGCCAGACAGCAAGACCTGAAGGACTACAGAAAGCAACTTCCCACTTCACAAGGAAGAGGATGTGGTGCAGCTATGATTAGCAGGTTCTATAAATTAAGCTCTAAAATAAACTCAGAAGCATCCTAAGGATCACAGAATGGCTTGAGTTGGAAGGGACCTTAAAGATCACTCAGCTCCAACCCCTGCCATGGGCTGGCTGCACCCACCACACCAGACTACTCAGGGCCACGTGCAGCCTGGCCTCATGCACCTCTAGGGATGGGGCACCCACAGCTCCCACACAGCGTGTTGTCTGTCACAACGTCTCACCACCCTCTAAGTAAAGAGCTTCCTCGTATCCAATTCTCCCCTTTTTGCAGTTTAAAACCATTCCCCCTCGTCTTACTGTGTAAAAAGCTGGTTTCCCTGCTGCTTATATGCTCCCTTCAAGTACTGGAAGGCTGCACTGACATCTCCCCTGTGCCTTCTCTTCTCCAGGTTGAACCACCCCAGCTGCCTCAGCCTTTCTTCATAAGATAGATACTCCAGACCTTCCAGCACCCTTGTGGCCTCCTCTGGACCCCATCCAACAATTCCACATCTTTATTGTGCTGGGGGCCTGCCCTGGTTGCAGTGCTGCAGGTGCTTGTAAGGGGAGAATAGAAAGGGACAGTCACCTCCCTGCCCTGCACCACCAGCTTACCTGTCATCAGTAAACTTGCTGAGGGTGGCACTTAATCCCATCATTGATAAAAATGTTGAGCATGGCCTCAAGACAGGCCCCTGGAGGCCACCACTTGCAACTGGCCTCCACTTGGACAAAGACCCATTGACAACAACCCTCTGGCTGTGACCATGCAACCAATTCTTTATCCATTGAATAATCCACCCTTCGAATTCATGTCTTTCCAATTTAGAGATGAGACAATGATGTGAGACCATATCAAAGGCCTTGACAGAATCATAGAATGGCTCACGTTGGAAGGGACTGCTTCCATTTGAACAGAACACTGTGAGAACCTGGCTGTAGTAGGCTAACTTCAGAAAAGCAGCCAAGATAACAGGCAGCTGGACAGTAAAGGGCATTGATGACAGAAAGCATTAGCTGCATTTGCAAAGCTGCACACAAGTGAGTTTGCTTACTGCTGCCTCCATATCCCAATAACTTTTCAGGAAGGAACTGAATTACCAATTCTACAGGGCCAGTCACCCAAACCAAATCTAAATGACCCTCTGTGCAGCTTTTTTTGCAACTTCAGAGGGTTGACTGAATATAAGCAAGCACATATCTAAATAAGTGTACAAGCAAACAGCTCGAGACTGCAGATCAGAACCTAGGGGCTCCTTCAAGGTGGTGACAGTTGATAGCACATGATGGCAATAAGCAGTGGGTAAACTACTGACTGCAAGATGCTGCAGCAAAATCACTTTACCTTTCTTCGTCTGTCTTCTTCTGCATATTTCTCTGCATTCTTCACCATGTTCTCAATTTCATCTTTGCTAAGGCCACCAGAAGACTGGATAACAACTGCATGAGAGAAGTAACATTAACAAAGAATGCACTCTCATCTTTGAGGAAAGGAGATTATCATTTCCCAAACCCTCTCACTGGCTGCTGCCTTGCTATAGGACTCTGCACCTTTCAAGGCTCCGTGGGCAGTACAAAGAACAGCCAGCCTTTGAAGTGGCAGTGATGCAGCCAGCAAGACAAAACCCTGTCATCTTAGATCCATGGTCTCCAGCTTTGCCAGATGCTTCCTGACCAGTGCTTTGCAAGTCACCTTGTCTTCTCTCCAGTTATTACTTCTGGAAAGTAAATGAGTACAAGAAGCCCACAGACTCAAGGGGCATTCTAGCAGGTTAAAAAAAAAACAAAACTCCAGGAGAAAAAAAAAAAGAAAAAAAAACAGAACATAAAATAATCCAGAAATCACTTTCACACAGATTTTCACTGCTGGAAATCAACTCAGGCTGTGAGGTAAGACAACATTCCTACCCAGCTAGCTCCTCATGCTACCCTTAATAAGCAAGCATGACATGATTCTATGGGCTGGTTTCTGTAAGACCTCTGTTTTTTTTTTCCATTTGTGCCACAGAGTACAGCCCAGACATAAGCTAATGTTTTTCTGCAGAAAAGCATTATTCCATTAGGAAAGAGAAGAGTAAAATCCTGAGTATTGCAAAGTCCAGGAAAGGGTACTTCAAGACCCAAAGTTTCCTACATCATTTTTGCCAATATTGAAAAAACAAAACCACTAAACCCTAAACAAGGATACACAGGTGTCTTTCAGTTATGTGAGATAAGGTGTTCAGCTTTCTAGTTAGAACCACACTGCATGCAGAAAGGCAGCTAAAAAGTATCAGGAGACATTTATTCAGAGCTAGAGGGCTGCCACACATGGAAAAATCCACAAGGAAATCAAAGTAGCACACAATATGTTTTTGGAAACAAATTTAGACCCCAAACCAAGCAGCATGATTTAGACCAACAGCAAACACCATCACAGTGCCAGTAGAGTCAACTGCAGTTTTCTTAACTGGAGGCATGTATTTGTTCACTTAAGTAATTTATTTCCTCTAAGAAACAACTGAAGGACAGTATAGAGCCTTCCCAGTCAGAGGCACACAGAAATCTATTTTGTACCAGAGGAATCTATCGATGCTTCAAATTCATTTTCTAATTCCATATCAGGGCATCAGAAGGTCAGCCAGGTCACTAACTAGCCTAGAACACCAGGCCTGATGTCCCACTGCTCTCAGAGTGCAACATACTGACAGCCTGAAGCTACAGCCTGCTATTTAGAGATGGTTCTAGCCTAAATGAATGAAAAAGGCATGAGGTGGTTGCTCAAAATATCTGCTGCTTCAATATGCTCAGATTTCAAGGTACTTGCAACAAAGCAATGAGAAACAAACCAGGGTCACAGAACAGAAGCTTTAGTTTACCAGATTTCTCCCTTAAGAGCTGACACCTCCATGTTGGCAGGCTCAGCAGCCTCTGTGTAAGCACAGAATCACACAGACAATACTCTGAGAGGAGCAGTGCATCCTGGAGCACAGCACAGCAACAAGGTGCAGGATTCCCAAACTCCAACTTCTGTCCCCCCAAGGCACAGCACACTGCTCTGCACCCCTCCTTCTCAGCCCTACACAGCACCCCAGAGCACTTACTTTGCTGTTCACGTCCAGTGCCTTTGTCCTTGGCTGACACATGAACAATACCATTAGCATCAATGTCAAAAGTGACCTCAATCTGGGGCACCCCACGTGGTGCTGGAGGAATCCCAACCTGCGAAGGACAAGTGCTTAGTCATTAGCTGCCCTGCAAACACAGGCTCAGGGCATGAGGCTCCAGCACTGGGCACATCATCTTGGTGATTTGCCAGTTAAATTGAATATTAACTAAGCCTCTGAGCTGAGCCCTTCAAACACCTGTTGGCACCAGCGAGGTGAATTAGCAGTAACTTAAACTCAAGATGATCTAGATTTCTGCCCAGGACAACGGCACAGAAACAAGATGTAGCCCCCAAGTTTTTGTTTGGAGGTGGCCCAGGTTCAGCTTTAATGCTAAACATGGCACAACTTACCTTCAGAACACGGCTCTCCTTCCCCAGTTCTGCACAACTATACTCCACTGGCTACCCCCGAGACTGTGATATTAAAATAGTGCCAGACAGTTCCATTTCCTTTAGAAGTACGAAAGGAAGGCAGCCCCCTTCTTTTTGGAAGGCTCCTCCTAGCAATTTCAGTGGTACCTGATGGAACTTTGCAGACACTAATAGCTGAGCCATCCAATTCTGCAGGGAGCAGGTTAGTCAGCCACATGGCACACGTGAGTCACTGGAGCACGACTGTCCTCCAGTAGGTTGGGCAGTTCTACATGTGCTTGTACAATAGTGGAACTGGGCTGGAAATGAGCCATCCTAAGGACCAAACTAGCATGGAGCTTGATTTGGTTAAGTCTCATCTTTGCAACACTAGAGGAAAGCTCAGCATTCAGATTATCTGCTGCACAGGTCTAACACTACAGAGCTCGTTAGTTCTTCATGCCCAGAAATGGAGACAGCTCATCTAGGTGACTGAATCTAGCCCTAAAGCCACAGCAGCCACTGCATCACCCAACAGTGTTCAGAAACTCTGAGCTCCATCTTAAACACCACCTGTTCCCCTACCACTAAAAAGCTGGCCAGAATCAGGCTTTACTTTCAAAAGACTGCCTTTTTTTTTTTTTTTTTTTTTTTTTAAATACCACTAATAGCAACAAATGTCTTCAGCAGGATAAATCCCTCCTTACACTGCCCTAGGGAGTAACCTGACACAGAGAAAGCTTTGACCTTCTCAAAGAAGGTTAAGTCTAAGGTCATGAATATGAGTAGCCAACATACCAAGGTGAACTGGCCAAGAAGTTTGTTGTCACTGGCCATCTCTCTCTCTCCCTGGCATACTTTAATCTCCACTTGTGTCTGCCCATCCGCAGCAGTAGAAAACACCTGTGGAAGACAAATAAAGTAACTAGACAGCTACTAAAATGCAATATGTGAATTGATTCTTGCTTTCACATTCCTATTCCTTAAAGAGCTCTGACTAAACAACAAAGCACCAAGACTAGCAACAGCCAAGTTCACTGGCATTTCATCTTAAATGCATTTGAATGTGCAAAAGCTGCCAAAGTTATGCCAGCAGCAGGCTCCAGTGGCTGGCAGCCAGTCACACTACCAGAACATCACCTCCTGAAGCAGCAAGGCTCTTGTCCCAACCCCACAGCCCAGAGAGAACAAATGTTATCAGAAAGAGCACACACCAGTAACCCAGACAAGGCAAAGTGAGAGAACAGATCACACCCAAGTCTATTAGGGGCCCAAAGCACAGGAAAACATCTGGGAAAAAAAACACCAAAGGTGGTTTATAGGTCAAGAAAGGTGGCCTAATTAAACAGGTGCTGTGCTCAGTTACAGAAAGTCTCCACACAATTCCTCTTCAGAATGATGTGTTGACATTACATCACGGCACACACACACTGCAATCCTGAGCAGGACAAACATCCTGAAATACCCTGGCACATATTAACTCAATTCAGTTTATTCTCCTCTTTTGAGCATACTAAT
The DNA here is from genome assembly GCF_019232065.1 of Centrocercus urophasianus. NCBI lineage: Eukaryota > Metazoa > Chordata > Aves > Galliformes > Phasianidae > Centrocercus > Centrocercus urophasianus. The sequence goes on along the minus strand of NW_024884822.1, from coordinate 733,656 downwards.
AAGCAACAAATATTAGGTGGCCAGCATTCAGTTTTGACTCTTAAGCCTCCTCTCCTTGAGAAGACTGTCTGCTGAGATGCTCTAAGCAGCTTTTATTGGGCACTGAGACCACCATAAAACCCCCAGCACACGGACACTGTAATTTTGTACCTGGCTTTTCTTGGTTGGTATGGTAGTATTCCTGTTGATGAGCTTTGTGAAGACACCCCCCAGTGTCTCGATCCCCAAGGAGAGGGGAGTCACATCCAGCAGCAGCACATCAGTAACATCACCAGCTAACACACCACCTTGAATAGCTGCACCAATAGCAACGGCTTCATCAGGATTAACTGCTTTGCTCGGAGCACGGCCAAACAAATCCTGCACAGTCTGCTGCACCTGAATAGGGAGGAAGCAAAGTTCACGTAGAGTGAGCCACTACTGCACAGTGCTGTGCCCACAAGAACATTCCAGCCCTGGCCAAAGGTTTACAGCTTTATGTTCCTGCTGCCATGTAGCCCAGTAGCATGAGAGAAACTCTAAGCTTCGGACTTGTGATTGCTCCCTAACTCCCCATCTTTCAAGCACCCTGTTAAACACATTCATTTCAGCCTAGAAATCCTTTTCTCTGGAGGTTTTCACACAGTGAAGTCAGCCAACTCAGCTTGAGCACACACTACATCGGTCCTCTCACAAAAACCAGCTACCCTCAGAAGGGATCAGTCCATGCTGATCAAGTGGGAGTTGAGAACTGCTCCTCCAGATCTTGTATAAGCCAACAGTGGGCAGAACACAGCTGTCAAGGGCAGCACAACTGTGGAGACAGCACAACGAAGGTCAAACACCCAGAGCACAAGGACAGTTCATCTTGTTTGTGTGTTACAAAAAACAAAACAAAAAAAAAAAAAAAAAACAAAAAATAAAAAAAGAAATGGAAAAGCTCTTTACTTAATGGGCTGTTTCACCAGGGAGGCAGATAGGCCATGTCAGCAGACAGTTTAAGCTGCATTATTAGCTTTTCACTGCTCCGTCCCTTTGGAATGACGGGTTCACGACTGCAACAGATTGAATGCTGAAGTATCCAGAAGGGAATGCAGTGATGTGTCACCAACAGTGCCACAGCTCAGTAGTTCATTTCTCTCCCTTAAAGAGACGAATGTGGGAGCTGGTTCCTGTTCACAGCTTCCCTCCTCCCTGAGAGGGCCCATCAGGCAGGCATCTACACAGGTGAGCGCCGTATGCCTGGGAAACTGCACCATAAGCAAACGTCCAGTGCTTCTGCACATAAGCAGAGACATCTGCAGGCAGTGTTTGCTAAAGGGGAAGATGCTTTATGTACAACCAAATAACTAACTGCAAGTATTTCTCTCTCTGGAAGTATATTTTACATCGTGAAAGAACTCTTACATCTAACCACCCATCCATGTTTCTTGGAGCACTGGCCACGTGAGCACTCCAAAGGCAAGTTCCCTCCTGGCAGGAATGAAGCAAACAACAACATATACAAAAGAACACACTGTGCTATGCACAACATACAGACACTGATCTCAGAGCCAGAGCTGTAACTCTGGCTTCAGACACTCAGGAAAGTATATATAACCTCAAAGCTGTAAGTACAGGAGCTATTAATAACTGGGGGAAATAAAAATTGTAACTAAAAAGTATTTAATACTGTCTCCCACTCCCAAAGGACACATAATGCCCCAGGAATGGTTTCCCCACTTCCAGAATTGCTTTTCTCACTTTATACATGGTTATCTATTCTTTTTTTCCAGCTGGAACAACTTGGGCTTTGGGAAGGTTACTGCAACTTCAGCTTTGCTCAGAGCAGCAGCTTTTGCTTATCTTGTCCCTCTGGTTCCCCTGCCTGAGTGACCTTCTGCTCTTACTATCACACCAACTGCAGCCAACACATTTCAGGAAGGGGAGAAAAAAATAAAAAAAAAAAAACAACCAACCCCCCGAATCATTGCCATGCAGCATTTTTTTTTTTTTAACTGATCACTGTAGAAAATGTTTATGTGTATCTATGAAGACAGCAGTGAGCACACACATGGAGCACTGACTTCAGGGGAGCTAAACAGCAGTCTGCATTGCTCTGAACAAAAACAGTACATTACCAGAAGGCGGTGCCTTATCTGCAAGACAGTACATGTCAGCATAGCAAGCCTCTAAGTTACTTGGAGCTTATCACCAGAACACCAGGGCCAGGTGCTAGGTAATGAGTGTTCAGAACAGCCAAGTAAATATGCTGCACTGGCTGTTGTCAAGCAAGCAGACAAACTCACACAACCAGCAGGTAACAAAAGTTGTGCTGGTGCAGTTTCTTCACTGCCCGCTGCACGTGCCCTGCACAGTGAAGAAAGCTACTGGAAAGCAAAGACTACCAAGCAGCTGTTACTGAAGTGGAATTCGGTGTGTGATAAAGGTAGACAGGAGAAAACATTCTGTACATCTCACCAATACCTCATACGTTCAGTCAACAACAGAAAATCAAGCTAATTTGCAATTCCCATACTTCCCCCACTTGCCTTTTTAAACTGCAACTCAGCTGCAGCCCTCAGGCCCACGCTGAGCAGCAGGAGTGCCTCACTGCCCCTCTCACATGGCCACTTGGCACATCTGCTCCTGGGGTCTTCAGCTACTGGAGCTATGAGGTCAGCAGACTCCCAGCTTTTCCATACAGATCACCCTTAACAGTAAGCAGTGAGCAGCTCTGTGCCAGTTGTGTCTGGGGCAGGGACAGCTCTTACCTTTGGCATTCTGGTCATGCCACCGACAAGGATGACTTCACCAATGTCACTCTTGCTGACTTCAGCATCCTGCATGGCTTTCTGGCATGGTGCTACTGTCCTTTTGATCAGATCTGCTACAATGCCCTCAAACTGCGAGCGACTCAGCTTCATGTTCAAGTGCTTTGGTCCAGAGGCATCCATAGTAAGGTATGGCAAGTTAATATCCGTCTGCAGCACAAAAACAGCGTGAAAAGCAGGAATGGAAAGCAAGGCAACTCCCCACAGATTTATAGATCAAGCTACAGGTTCTGTCCTGCCTGTACCGAAGCACCTATGTGCATGCTCACTAAAGAGGTTGTAAGCACCAGTATTTAATCTCTATCACAGCTAAGTAAGAAATGAAACATCTGAAGTTATGACTGTAACTCCTTCTTCTCAATATAGCCCAAAATTTCATCTTCAGAAAGACTTGGCCAAACAGCTACCCAACAGTTGATGCGTGGTAAGCTACTGAATGGAAGTAACCCATCATTGTTTGCAAACAGCTTGTCTGAGATCCAGTTCATTGCTACTTAACACAAACATCACCAGCACCAGGGGCCATAAACCCTCTTACTGTTATTTGTCCACAGCAAACCTGCATCTTTGATTAAAAAAAAAAAAAATCCATCTTTTCTATATGCTATTTTACTTTGCAAATAGCATCCTCAGAAATAGGGAGGACAGGGCCAAAAAGGAGCTGCCTTCCCTTCAGCACTGAAGATTCCGGGTTTTTTTTTCTGGTATGCAGACTGCATTTGCCAGCTCTTGAGCCTGCTAACACAGAGCCTGCTATGTCTCTGGCAGAACTATGCAACCATTGTGACTGGTCTGAACCCTGTGCTATGAGCTTCCCACCAGCCAACAAATAAAATTTATTCAGAACCCAGAACTGGCAGAATCCCCATTTCAATTACTATATAACTGACCTTAATTTCACTTCAGCAAGAATATTACACCCTTAGCTTACTGCCTCTCCAGAATAATGGATGTGCTTGAATACATCAATACATATATTGAATAATACACAAAATGGGTGAAAAAGGCATATAGGCTGCTTATTCTCTGGATAACCCCTTTGTTGGGGAACAAGATTCTTTATAGAAATTGTTTCTTGTTATTAGTCCAGTGGTGTGAATACTATCACAAGATTTCAGAACTGCTCACACAAAGTCCCAAGTACTTCCAATAACACAGCAGTGATAAATGCTCATCACACTTCTGAAATATGTAAATTGGGAACAAAGTCACATTCCCTGCAAGTTGAGAAAACACAGTACCAGAACACAAGCAAAATCCAGCATCTGTGATCACTCTCTGCTTCCAACAACTGATTTGGCTCCTAAATAGACTCTGAGAGATTATCCTGCCTAAGAACTTTCAGTTACACTGATGCCACCTGAATGAAGTTTCTCTGTTAGCACAAGACAAAAGCAGCTACTTCAGAGTTACGGAACCAAAAAATAATGCAGAACAGTCCAGTAAAACATTTTGATGGTCTGCTTTGAACCCAGCCACCTACCTGCACAGATGAAGAAAGCTCACACTTTGCTTTCTCTGATGCTTCTCTCACCCTCTGAAGGGCCATGTTGTCTTTAGTCAGGTCAACACCTGTCTAAGCAACAACAACAACAAATTAGGTTAGCAGAGAGTCATGAACAGCTTTCCTTCACTGCAGTTCATATTTTTTAACCACACTTGACTGCAAAAGTGTTTGTATAAATACAGCCTGACATGTTCTGCTGGTATCTCTACTGGCAAACTTCTTTAGAATTCCAAAAATGCCTGCTAGCCCTCTGTGCTCTGGAAGAGATTATCTAGCAAGTGACTGATAAAAGGCTAGAAAAGCAGCTGCATCACAGAACACAAAGGCAAGGATTCGCAATGGAGTTGGAATTACACTGCAATTTCTCCACAGCCAACAATGTACTGTATGCATCTGTGCTGACACAATCAGTCCACAGAACCATATTAGTAAGATTAAGCAGACTAAATATAGGATAATTAAAGAATCACACAACCATAGAGGTCTAAAGTGACTTCCGGGCATCATCTAGCCCAGCACTCTGATAAAGCAGGTTCCCTACAGTAAGATGCAGAAGAAAGTGTCCAGGTGAGTTTTAAGCAGCTCCAGACAAGGAGACTCCATAACCCCCCTCTGGGCAGCCTGTTGTGCTCCATCACAGAAAGTGATGGAACTTCCTGCCTTCATCCCAGCCTGTGCCAGCTGACCCAGCTCCTCTCATTGGGCACCAGCAAAAAAACCCATGGCCCATCCACTTGACACCTGCCCTTTAGATTTTTATAAGCATTGATCAGATCCCCTCTCTGTCTTCTCTGCCCCAGGCTAAATAGTCCTGCTACATCAGGAGAAAAAAAAGCAGAAGTCCTACTGTTTCATCTGTCTTCCAGGAGAGGAGCGTTCAGCTTAAAGAAAATTAACGTTAGCCTGACTTCCTGTTCTTACAGGTGTCTTCAACGTTTTTTAAATTTCAATTGTACCACAGATCTCAAATGAAGTCCCAATATTTTATTAAAATTCCCATCTTTGCACACCAAGTGATGTTAGAAGACAATGTAATGCAAGGTTGAATTCTGATGAGATGCCTTACCTCTCTCTTGAACTCTTTAACAATATACTGTAGTAAAGCCTGGTCAAAATCTTCTCCACCTAAGAAAGTATCACCATTGGTCGACTTCACCTCAAAGACTCCTTTCTGGATTTCCAAAATGGAGATATCAAAAGTGCCACCACCCAAGTCATAAACTGCAATGCTACAAGAACAGATGGAGAAAAATATTACTTTCTAGACAAAATAGTGTGGCTCAGAAACCATTCCCACCAGGAAATGAAGAAATGAAGAATGTGCAGAACTCGTATTGCTGTCCACAGAAGTTAAAAGCCTTCTCTAAAGATAACAATAAGCAGATTACAGTGTGCACATTCTTTGAGTGCACTGAGCCTGGGTAGAAGTTTCTGCTGCAGAACATGCTATGGAATGATGGCACATAACCTTGCCAATTATTCCAGAGGACAGCTCCTTCTTCATGAAAAAAGGCACGCTCCTATCTAGTGTGGAAGGCAAAGACACCTGAACCATCAAGAAACATGCTCTGCAATATGTGAGGCTTTCACACCACTATAATCCCAACACAAATACAAAACCAGTTACAAAAAAACCAACAAAACTACCCTGTATTTATGTGATCATCCTTGGCAGTGGTAGAAGGCTGAACACAGGCATGGAAAGAAACACACTGTGGATAGAAGGCAGCAAACCTCAGCGTATCTCTTATGACACTGCTCTGGCACCATGGGGACAGCCTCTCACACAGCTGTCCTGAGCCACAGCTACAGCCCCACCAGCAGGTAAAATAATTACACTGACACTCAGCTTGGATCATTAAGTTGTAGCTGCACATTATGAACTTCCTCGATCAAGCAGAGTCTGCATGGGATACAGGTGACATCACATAACACAATTCACGTCTGAGAGTTTACTTTGGCAGAATTCCAACCAGCAATTAAGATAAAAAATAAAGATGCATTTACAAAACAAATGACAGCACGCTCATTTAATCGAGGGTGTTAGGAAGAGGCACTTACATTTTGTCTTCAGACTTATCCAGACCATAGGCAAGAGCAGCTGCTGTTGGTTCATTAATCACCCTTAAAACATTCAGGCCAGAAATCTGCCCAGCATCTTTTGTAGCCTAGTGTGGCAGAGGAAGAAGGAAAAAAAAAAGACAAACAAGAAAAAAGCACTGAGAACTGATACCACATACAGTTATAAGCCTGAAAATCTTAAGAGCTTGCTGAATACCTGTCTCTGAGAATCATTGAAATAAGCAGGAACTGTAATCACAGCATTCTTTGCTGGGTGCCCCAAGTAGTTTTCTGGAGAAAAAAAAAAAAAACAGGAGACAAAACAGTTATCTTTAAAGTGAAAAGAATACCACCAACACTGCCACTTAGTTTGAAATTATATTCCTAAACTGACAACAGAACACAGGCTTCCTGATCAAGAACCTGCTGCTTTCTGGGAAGATGCAGGAGCTTTGCAGAAACCAAGCCTTTCCCCATCACATGAAGCAGTGTGTGGATTTGTACCAGCAGTGCACCTCTGCACTTCAGACAACTGATGCCACTGAACAATGAGAATTTGAGCTCAACTTGTCTTTTTAGAGTGCAAAACCAAGGCTGTTTTCTGTTTCATTGGAGTATCTAATATGCAAAGCACTCAGAACTTATTTTTGTCCTGATTGTACAGTCCATTGCAGGTAACATTTATACAGTATAAATGTTGTGCCATGAGCACTACATGCTCACAAGCATTTGAGCCAGTAAATCAGATAAACACATATCACATCCCAATTTAAGGGTGTAATTCTCTCTTAAGAAAGCAGTAGTGTCATCAAATGCAGATTCAGATATACTAAAAGCATGCATGATCCAGCAAGAATTCACAGGCAGGATTTTTACCTTTCCATTAACCCTTGCACCAGATAGCTTGTCATTTGAATTCATGCAGCATTCAGGGAAAAAGCCAACAGAGGAAGCAGCCCCCTGCTGAAGCTTCAGCAACAAGCTTCAATCCAGCCCTCCAAACACTTCATACTTTCCAGACCAGACTGCAGAATACAGCTACTCTTTTTTTATTCTACACAATTATGCCAGAAATCATATTAGGAATTGAAAAAGGAGAAAAAAACTTTCCAGGTGAAAGGACATTTCTCCCTGGTTAGACTCAAAGTCACCACAGCTGTTCCTGCAGCCAGCACAACAGATCCCTTGAGGATTTCCTCTCTCACTGTACTTCTGGTCCAAGCCACCTCACAGCCACAGCCCACACTGAGCTGCAGCCTGGGAGGTACAAGGATTCGAAGTCTGCATGGAAAAGGAGCTCACCCTTCTGTAGCAAGGGTGCTACGTCCAATTCAGTTTAAAATAAAAACACAACTGGTATCCCATTCTGATAAAATGCAAGGCACTGAAGCAGACACACTGACCCTCCTCGAGGCTTTAGAACTGCCCACCACCAAACCCTCCCAAAATCTGTCCCACAGGACATCTCGCTATGCAAGAATTCCCATGTCAAAGAAGTTACCAGCACCCAGCACTGGGCTCACACTTGTGTTTATGCATAGCAAAGATCAAACTGTACCAACCTGCAGTCTCCTTCATCTTCATTAGTACAAAGGCACCGATTTGGCTTGGAGAATACAGCTTCCCATGGGCCTCTACCCAGGCATCACCGTTGGAGGCACGGACAATTTTAAATGGAACATTTTTACTGAAAAAATACAGAAAAAAACAATAATGCCATACAGAACTTCTGTATCAACAGAAACAGCATGGAGCCACCACGATAAGCACCATCAGAACAACACATGCAAGTTCTAGACACAGAATACTGAATTATTCAGTCCAGGGTGTCCTAGAAGTGCCAGTATACTTCTGTTCTTATTCAGCTACACCATTTAATCAGAAGCCTTAGGCACAATCACAGACCACTCATGACAAATACTCTCAAGAATGCAAGAAGTCTCCTTTGGCAGACGTTGACTGCTCAGCACAGTGCCTGGGGGAGAAAGTCCAGGTGGTGTTCCACTTGAGCACTTCTCTAAGAACGTTAAAATACAGCACAGCCCTCAGAAAATAAGTAAAGCTTTGAAACACGAGGGCATAACTACCTTCTCACCCAGCCACCGCTCACACCACCTCACCCAAACAAGGGCTATGCCTGCTCACATCACACAGCACTGCACTTTCTTTTCTGTGCTGCAGGTGGAACTGCCCTCCCCCCTCACTTACATATCCTTCTTCACTTCAGAGTCATCAAAGCGCCGCCCGATGAGCCGCTTGGTAGCATAGAAGGTGTTGTGGGGATTGGTTACTGCCTGCCTCTTGGCCGGCATTCCGACCAAGCGCTCACCATCAGCTGTGAAGGCAACAACTGAAGGCGTTGTCCTGGCACCTTCAGAGTTCTCCAGCACCTATGTAAAAACCACAAGCGGACACCATCAGAAAACACAGCCTCTGAAAACACTAATTCAGACGTAAAGATGGTATTTATTTATTTGTTCTTACTTACTTTGGCTTGTTTACCTTCCATAACAGCCACACAGGAGTTTGTTGTACCCAAATCGATTCCAATAACGGCACCCTTAATTGCTTCTGAGCTGTAAAGGACATTACAGGATAAACAACGTTACTACGAAAGGAAGGCAGCTAAGCAAATAGCAACAACCTTTCTGTTGTGAAGACAGGACGAACTCATTTTTGACCAGACGTTGAAGCAAACCCACGTTCTATCTCAGACCATAACATGCCCTCTCATTCTTATCCTGGATTTTAAACTTTGGGTCTCTATTCAATCAGACCACTTACAGCTCGACTTGTATTTATTTGTTTAAGTACATAAAATGCTATTCTTTCACCAAGAAAATCTTGACTACGCGTGTTCCCAACACCCATTAAGATTTAGATGTAAAATAAGTTGCAATTAATTCTGGTCCTTCTCACATGAAGTCTCCTGGACTTGTTTTGGGTTACTTTTGATTTTCACACTCAGACTTGTTAGAAAGCATCTACCTGGAGTCAAGATGCAAGTAAATTGGATGAGTTCATTTATGATTGCTTAGCATGAAGTGAAAAATACTTAAATGCAGAATTAGCTAAGTCCAAGCAGGATCCTCTGAGACAGAGTGAAAAACAACCATCTTTTTGACCCCGAAAAGCAATAAATTAATTCTAAAGAATTATAATGATTCTCACACAAGACAAATTTGAACCTGCCTCTTCTTGCTAGGAAGGGTGCATTACCACCTTCAAGGCTATAGAGAACCCCCGACTCAACAGCTCTTCTTCATAACGCCACGTTCCAGAGTGAAAAGCACACAGCATCACATGTGAGTGGGGCTGGTTATGACCAGGGCATCACCTGCTCACCCCCCAAGGTGTTTGGGTGCCCTAACCACACAACACAAAGCAGTGATACTGAAAACACACAACTGCTCAGTTTCTTTGTGCTGATCAGAGCTGGGCAGTTTTCCTGACATAAACAGATCTCCCACTCTGTGTCACGAGTCAGCACTGCCCACAAGACACCTGACTGAGTTACACAACTGCCATTCTTTACTCATTATCTTGTAAAAAAGCAAGCAATTAACATGCACAAACTGATCGAAATAAGCTTTATCTGCAGTGACACAGAGGCACGCATCATCCTGCCCTCACAGGAGCATAAAGCAATTTGTTCCAGCTGTTACGTTTTATTCTTTTCATCACATACATCTCAGCAATGTGCATCTTGTGAGTGGTGGGGGCAGGGAGGATGATAAACAAAGGTTCCACCAGAAAAAGAGAAGATGAGAAGACAGAAAGATGCAGCCTCAGAACCGCACACGTTCTGGTACCACCTCGCTGGTATTGCTGTTCTGGTACCAGTTCAATTCTGAGCTCAGGGCAGCGAGAAAAAACACCAAGCACACAGACACGGATAAGCAGGGTGCCACTTACGCATATTTTCTGCTCGCTGCCGCTCTGAGGACATTCTGACTGAGGCCATTCCAGAAAGTCTATAAAACAAAGAGGAACGCTCAGAAACCTCCACTCCACAACTTCCAGAGGATGGCAGCTTCTAAAATAACGCAGCCCTACTGCAACACCGCGCTTCCTTTTCTAAACCTTAAACGCGAGCCGAGCGGAAATTCGCCGCAGAACCCCCCCCAGCCCCGCTCCCCACCAGCAGATCCCCGCCCCCCCCGCCCAGGCCGCGCCGTGCCCGCCCGGCCCCCTCAAGCCCCACGCGGACCTGCGCCAGCCCAGGGACGGCGGGCCCGGGTCCGCCCCGCGGCAGCAGCAGGGGAAGACGCGCGGCGGCACGGCTAGCGCTGATCATGGCGGAGCGGCGAAGGACGGGGCGTGCGGTGCCGCGGCTCTTCTGGAAGCCTCTCCCCACGTGGGCTGCGGGGGGGAGCGATCGCCGCAGGACCCCCAGCGCGGGCTGCCCGCGAGACCGCCTGCTCCCACTGCTCGCTTTCGGGACGCTGCTTTGGGGCCAACGGCCGCGTAAAGCCGTAAGCCGCCGACAGAAGCCTGTGAGGAAAAAAGAGAGCTCCGTCGGCACCACCTGACGGAGGTGCAAGAGCCGACGTAGGCCACTGCACACCGGCACAGCCGCGGGCAGCCCAGGTCCTGAGAGCTGCCGCGCACTCAAGGTCGGACAGGATAAAGCGCAGGGCGATTGCAGCGAGCTTGCGTCAGGGTAGAGGTGCGCATGCGCTGTTCTCCCAGAGGAGCCGCATGCGCGTGGCACCCCGTGCCTGTGCGGCCCGACTGCGCCTGCGCGCGCCGAGCGGTGTGCGCGTGCGCGGCGGTCGTGCAGGCATCTTAGGCGCTGCCTGGAGCTATGCGGTGGGAGCTGCGTGCTGCTCGGCCCTGCATGGAGCGAGCTGGGGGCTGTTGGTGTATGACAGCTTTCCGAGGAGCCCCAGCTGTTGTGGGCTTTCCTCTCCTGCCGGCTTCACCTGCAGGCCGTGCTCCGCAGGGTGCAGCAGTGTCCCACCTATACAGTCCTACAGCACTGGAGTTCTGTTTTTTGATTTACCAGAAATTCCCACCTCGGTTCACAGGTGGAAGCTTCCTGCCTCGGCTTGGTGGGGCTCTGCAGCCCCAGATTGAATGCCTGACCCATAGAGCAGAGCAGGGAAGTCTGGCCAGCGTCTGTCTGTGCAGCCCAGGAGGGCAGCAGAGATCAGGGAGCATCCCCCGCCAATATAATGGCTAACACAAGACAGCGTATGCCTGGCTTAACAGCTCACTGGATGCTTCTGCAGGGCTCAGAGGGGCTGATCATCCCCATGTGTCCTGCTGATGGAAAAGCATGGTGCTGCATGCCTGAAGCCAGCCACCTCCAACCCAGCCAGGCCGCAGGGCAGGGGGAGGCACCTGCTGGGATGGGGATGGGATTCACACGCTGCCATGCCAGGCAGGGAGCGGTGCCACACACTGCTGTGTCAGACAGGGATGGGTGTCACCCATTGCCGTGTCATGCAGGGACTGGTGTCACCCACTGCCATGCCAAACAGGGATGGGTTTCACCTGCTGCTGTGCCAGGCAGGATTGGATGTCAGCTGCTGCCGTGCCAGGCAGGGGCAGCAGACAGCCATGGTAGTGCTGCTCACAGACTGCTCTCTGCATCGTGATCCTGGGAAAATGACAGCTTAATTCACTTCGCTGACAGCTCCCAAGCATTGGCAGGGCTGCAATTAAAACACAAACGCACTTATGTGCAGCTCTCTGCACAGCTGCTCCATGCTTCCTGGTCTTGCAGGGAACAAGCTTCACCCAGGGCCCGGTGGCAGGAGATCTCAAACAGCTCCCAACAGAACTACAAGGAAATATATTTTGGCAGCCGCTGAAGGAGTGTCAGAAACAAAAGGAAATCGTCCTGCTCTGAAGGTCTAAATGATGCCATTCCCCTCGGATGATCCACAGTGGGACCAGGTACAAGTTGCCCACAGCACAGTGCCACTGATGTGGTGCAAAGGAGCTGCCCCTGGGGACCTGACTTGTTGCCTTCCTGCCATACCTGAGGTGGTTTGAAGCACGGCCAGGGCTGGTCCCACAGCAGGGCAGCCCTGCACAGCTGCAGACATCCTACCAGAGCAGCCACCCCTGCTCCATCAGGATCAGCAGCCCAGCATCTGTTGGGCTCTCACAGGAGTGGAGCGAGGCTGTAGCTGGTTTCCTAAAGAGCTTCAAGCCACTTTGCCATGTCTGTCAGCTCCACAGGCATCTGTCTGAAGGATGTCACTGTAAAATGTGAAACACAGGGAGGTCGCACCCCTTCTCAAAGGAAGAAGCATGTCTGAGGCGTCTGTCAGTGCTGAGGCAGCCTGGAGCCTTCAGCACGACAAGGCCCATGGGGACTCTGCGTTAGCATCTCCACATCCATTACTTCCCGTCAGCAGAGATTGAAGATGATTCCTGCTCCCCTGCTCGTACATGAAGTTACCCTGAATGAGGAAGGCATGGCTTGAGGTGCCTTGGTACAGGGAAGCCTGGGGAGACAGCTGTCAGAAAGCAGCACTTCTGTTGCTTTCCTGTGCCCTGACATGGAGTCTGATGGAAAGAGCAGGGTTTGGGCACAGCAGAAGGCCAAGCAGAGCCCCACCATGCTTAGTGCACAAGAGGAGAAGGTCATGTTTGAATTGGAAGTTATCTTCTTGTGCCTAATGAAGGGCTGCTTACGGTGCTCAGGAGCAATGAGAAAAGGGCATAAATGAGACCTCCCAGCTGCAGGGAGGTGTTTCTCCCGGTTTTGGGTACTTCACAGTTCACGTGCACCACCGTAGTGATGAGCTACACCAGATGCTTGGTTAGCTCGTCATCGTGGGAGGACTGCAGCAAGAGTGAAAGGATTTGGGGTGGGCATTCAGCACTGAGCTGTTCAACGCCACAGCATCCTTCCTGGTGTCCTCCTGTGGTGCCAGTGGGACTGGCAACAGGCAGCAGCCTGTGGAGCATCATAAAATACGCCGGGAAGTAACGCAGAAGCAACAAAACCAGCAGACAGACACAAAGGCTGCCTGCGAGCCTGCCAGCAGCTCACCAGACCTTCTCCTTGCAGTGCTTGTGGCTGAGACCTGTCACTCAACCAAGGACGCAGCGACCAGAGGGAGCAGCAAACCACATCTCACCCCTGCATGACTGCAGCTGCTGTAATAAGGATATGAGGTGCCTCCAGGAACCATAATAATGAGGGCAATTAGCATGTTACAAACGAAAACTTCCAAATGCAGTGCTCTGCAGATTTTTTTTTTTGCCCTGATCTGAAGCAGCTGAGGTACAAAGAGCAGTTTCAGAGAGGCGAAGCAGTGCTGACAGCTGGGTCTGTCCTGCTGCTCTGAAGGTCACACCAAGCCGTGCCACACCGACGTGGTGGGAGGGCTGATAGGACTGCACCAGCAGAAGCCCTGGGGACTTTGACAAGGCTTTGCCTCCCACTTGCCCTGGCTCAAGCCTGTCCTTTGCTGTGCAGGGATTCACTTCTCGCCCTGCCTGACTCATGGTGGGCTTTTCCCCCCAGGTCCTCTACTCTGGCCCAGTGTCCCACAGCAGGCTCACCATCTCTCCCAAATATCCCACAGCTTCCAGCATGAAGCTGGTCCACACCCTCTCCTTTGCTGTCCCTCCTGACTTCCAAGCCTCTCCAATCCTTTTGCCCTCTCTGCTGTTTGCAGAGCCACATTCTTAGATTTCTAACAGCTGTGGGAAGACACAGTCCTCCACACTCCCTCTGGTCAACACAAGGCACCAAGGACAGCCAGTTGCACCCTCCTGTGACCGCGCTGTTCCCTCCTGCAGCAGTTCCTTTTGCTGCCCGTCACCCACTGCCCTTTTACCACTCCAGTTTAACCTGCTCCCTGGGTTTTGTATCCACCAGCCATCAGTTCCCATCCCTGATGCAACCTAGAGGATGCAAAATCCCCAGCCAGCATGCGAGTCCTCAGGCAGTGTCTTTATCCTCTAACAGTGCAGTTGTTTTCTTTTTATTTTTTTCCATCTGAAAGTGTCATGAATCACTCCATTAATACATCCTTACTATTTCCTTTGTCATTTCCTAAACATGCATCCTCTCCTTTGTAAGCTACGAGGCAGAAAGCTTCATGCAGCTCTACTTTGTGCTGGCTGGCTGCACGTGAGGCAGGGGGGGAAGGCCCTTCCCCAGCTGGCAGGGCTGTGCTGGAAACTCCTGCTGGAATGGCCAAGGCCAGGTAGAGCCTACAATTTATTTTATGCTCACAGTTACAACGATTTCGTTTTGAAATCAGCCCCATGGGAGGCATGAAACAAATGGGTAACATTTGGAGGAGAAAAATTCCTGATTTGGGTTTAAGAGAGAATTCACTCATTCTCTGCTACCTTGGCAATAAGACAATGAGAGGGGGAAAAAATAGAAAGCCATTCACATTCCTGACTCCCTCCTCTCCAGTAGCACCAAGATGTGTTTCAAAGAGATACGATGCAGGTTTTTACAGCATAAATAGTGACTGCGTTCTCCCCAAACAGCAGAACAAGGACATAGCCAGGCAGCCTCCAGCCTCATTCCTTCACCTCCTGCTGCTGTGCCAGCCTTTCTCAGCCCCTTCGTTCCCAAAGGAGGACATGTCCCACAGCACCTCAGCTCCATCTCAAGGAGCTCCCCCAGTCCCTGCTTAGCAGCAGCACTCCCAGCACCACTCCTCCTGCCACCCCTGTGGGGGCAGCCCCACTGCAGCCCCAGAGCAGCAACACCCCTGGAGCCTTCACTGACCTGCATTTCTCAGCTCAGGTCCCTTCATTCAGATGGAGATGGATCCAGCAAGGACGAAGGGGAGGTGCTTGCAACTTCCCCACTGTACGGCAGGGGACATGTCACAGGCACAGATCCAGGAGCATGAGGACAGCTGCAAGACCTCTGCCTGGCACACAGGACCACTGCCCTTGGTGTCTGCACAAGCTGGGGCAGTGAAGGGCACACACAGACCACACAGACTCACACTCAGATGGTAGATCTGAGCTGAACTCCTTGAATTGTGTCACTCACTTCCAGTCCACCAGCTCTGCCTGTCTGTAAGTCTTCCAGTGCTCTCCGTGCCCCAAAGGATTGAACCCCATCATGTGCTCAGCTCATGTTTTCTGCTTCAGCCCTCCCCAAAGCACAGGGCTTCCACCCTGAGCTACAAACACACAAACAAACGTGGCAGAGCTGCTCCCTGAAACCAGCAACCTGCATCCCGATGTGAGGAAGATCATAAAAGGACACCAGGAAGGACGGGGAGGAATACAGCCAACAAGCTCAATGCCCAGTGCATGCTTTCCGTGGAGGCATCTGCATGCTTCCTCTCCCTGTGCTTTTTGGAGAGAGGGCATCATTTAGTGCATTGATTTGCGTGACCTCCACCATTAATCTTTGCAAAGCCTTTTTTTCTTCCAAGGAAGCAGGCGATTTTAGCCACCACATCGTTCAGCAGCTTTGAACATATCCAACTCAAAGACCCAGTTATTCTGCCTATTTTTCCCTTACAAACTTCAGCAGCCAGAGCACATAAATTGTGTGTCATAGCTGCCTTTTCATCTGTCCCGGGAGTTATAGACTGCACACATAAGACAATTCATGTTCCTCTGCATAATGAGGTGAGTTTTATAAATCATAAATCTTCACTTAATATGCAGGTGGTGTTTGCTGCCAGGTTTAGGAAAACTGATGCAGTTGCCAAGTTCATGAATGTCATAAATCATTCATGCTAAGGTAGTCTGCAATTGCTCAGTCCTCAGAGACAGACCAATTTCAAGGTGGTTGTTTAACACACGAACACGGTCTTCATTGATTGTTTATACAAATATATGTTTTCATTAACTTTTTCCCTCTCCATTTTTGGTCTTCCTTGGGTGCCAGCTGTGACGCCCTGAGGACTCCCCAGCCTTGGCTTCTTTCCAGTTTCCAAATTCCGTCAGAAGTCCATTACCCAATGCACATAAACCTGTGGATTTGTAATGGAGAGAGCCACCTAATGCTCAAAAACACCGCCAGTATTTCTCAATAAATCCCTGTGCACACGATTAAAATAAACCAGAGCAAGAGAGCACGCCTCAATTCTTCACATGGCCGTTTTGAAGCTACAGGATTTTCCACCAAATTGCCGTTAATTAAAGGTGTGTTAGTCCCAGCAGGGTTTTCACCATTGCTGCTGCGTGCAGGAGGGAACGCCGCTCTGCGTGGGCTCAGCCCCGTGCCTGCCTCGCTGGGTGCTGCACAGCCCATGGGATGAGTGACATCAACGTGAGTCCCTGCAGATGAGGTGTTCCCCTGGGAGCTGTGGCTCTCAGCAGGGCAGAAAATGAGTGTTGTGAAGTGAGTTTGGTTCAGCAAATGTAGACCTGCCTCGTCCCCAGGGCTCTCAGCTCCCAGTCTTTGCACCTCGGTGTTCTCAACCACCAGCTGCTGGGCTTTGCAGTTTGCTGCCTCGATTTGCACAGCTGCTTTAATTCTGTTTTGCTCTCGCAGTAAAAGCTCTCTCCCATCTTGGAGTGTTTAGGTCCTTTAGGGAGGGCTACCACCTCAAGCGCAAAAATAGGACCTTGGATGAGCAAAACCCTTCACTTCCCTCTCAGTTACAACTTGTAAAGATCCAAAATATCCACAGTGCTGTTGGACAGGACAGCAAATTAGGAAATATTTAGGCTCAGAGTCACCCAGCACTGCAACGGGCTGATATTGGCATCCACATTAGTTTTAAAGGAAAACTGCTTAGGTGGAAAAAGGGCAAAAATTTTGGCTATCTTCCATCATCCTTCACTGGCATAGTCAACAACACAAACAGTTCAGGCACTGAAGTCTCTCTTTTCTCCCTGGGATCAACCAGCAAGTACTGAAGTTTCCCAAGTTCATGTTACTTGTTCCAAATCATGGAATCATTATTCACTGAATAATTTCTCTTCTAACTCCTCAGCTTCAGATTGCTCCTAAGCGTCAGATAAACCACCCAGAACTGGAGAATTGAGTGGACTGGTTGGATTTGGTCAGACACAGAGGTCTTCTCCCTTGATTCCAACCACATCTCCCTCGGTGGCAGCACAGGTGATGCCCTGCACCAGAAGCAAAGTTCTGATGGGTTTGTGTCCCCTGGGCCAGCTGAGCAGGTGTTGAGTTGAGCCTTGCCCTCCTCTGGGTGCTTTCCTTTCGGTGGTGCCGGCGAGCCCCGGCCAGCTCTGTGTCAGGGTGAGACTGGGAGGTGGCTGCACGGGGCCAAAAATTCCGCCCCTGTAACTAAATCCTAAAAGAGAAAAATCTAATGTTGATGGCTTAGTGGGAGAACAGACTGAGACAGCCTTGGGTTCGTGGGAAGGACTGATCTCCAAAGAGAGAATCCTGCTAAAGGGCCCCGGGGGCCAGGCAGCAAACACCGGGAGGCTGACAGGCTCTGTTTGAGCTCACCAAAATCTGTCACTGGCAAAATACCAAATGACCCAATTTGTTCTGGTTTGCAAGGGGAGGAGCTCTGGGGGCTGCTTCAATAAGGACACAGCAGGGTGCTGAGTTTAAGTCCTGTGCTATCGCTGATAGGGAACTGCATTTTTGTCCTGAACTTGCTGAGTTGAAATAAACAGCCCAAACTTCTGGGGAGCTGCATGCACACAGCAGGGCACGGCGGCTCCTGCCAGACCTGGCACATGGCAGGATGTGGCCGCGATGCAGAGCCAGCAGCATGCAGCAGCATTTCTCTCCTTCCTCTCCTTCCTTTTGTACACGTCCTACTTCTTCAAAGCTCCTGACCACCCCAGCTCTCTTTTCTTCCCCTCCTCTTTCTCCAAAAAGTGTGACATTATCACTGTCCGCAAAACTGCCAAATTCTCCTTTGTGTTTCCCTGCAGGGCTACTGTTCAATTAAAAACTTCCCTTGATGTTTAACTTTCACCTCCCTTAATTGCGGCTCCTTTCCCAGCCTCCTTCCCCTTGTTAATATGAGATCAAGCCTCTGGTTAATGGAGCTTTGCAGCGGGCAGCAAAACCCAGGACCACATTGGGAGGGTGAAGGCTGCCAAATCCAGGCTGCTTGCAGCCTGGGAGCAAGAGTCAAGGGAAATTCCAGGCTGCATGCCACGTGTGGCACAGCCCTGCCCTGCTGCCTGTTCCCCTGCTCCATCAGTCCGCGCTTGGGCTGGGGGCAGCTTTGACACAATGACAGCTCCCATCTCTGTTCATCCCACGCAGGGTGACAGAGGCACATGGGGCTGCTCTCCCCCCTCCAAGGATCGCCACCCCCAGACGTCTTAAAAGCAGGAGGTAGAAGTGGTGAGAGCAGAAATACAATGGCACATCTTTAATTCGCCTCCTAATTTACGAGCAGGTGAGCCGCTCCCCTGCCAAGCTTTACTGCTCAAAGAGAAGAGGGTTAGAAACACTTCATAAAAACATTGAGCACTTCACAAATTCTGCAAGTCCTCCCTGTGCTGGGAGCGGGATAACGTTCCTGAATTACCTACTCTGAAAATGCAGTGTGCGTGCAAGCAAGGCAACCGCATGCCTTTATTTTATACCCAACCTTGGGTATGCTCAGAAGCCTTCCCTTGTACATACATACAGAGCGCTGCTCATTGCTGAGAAGCCAGTTTTCTTACAAAATAGTGAAAGCTGCAGGCTTTCCTGGGAGCAGGCTTGGGGAGGACAGTATGTGCTGACAACCCTTGCTGACAGCCCAGCTCCACCTTGTTCAGACATCCCCAAAATGCTGCTGCGGAGGGGATAGCCCACCGCCAGCTGTGCCCACCACTGCATCCCTTCCTTCAGCCCCAGCAGATTAGAAATGCTTGAACAAGCCTTACTCACTTGAGCTTAGACCATAAAACACTGCTTTAGAATACTTCAGATGGAGATTTTGTCTCTGGACTTGTAAGAGCCAGAAGATTTCTGATGTTGTGTGCTTTGATGTTAAAAATTGCTGGTTTGTGGAGCGCAGACTTCTTCCAAAGTCGTGGTGGGGAGAGGGCTGGGAGGGATGGAGGGGAAGGAGACTCTGCCAGAGCCAAGCAGAGAGCCTGTGGGCTGAGCAGGCAGGCACATACCTACAGCTCTGCCATAAATCCTGGGGAACGCACCCGTGTATTCTCCACAGGCAGTAATTTCAGTCAACAGACAGAAAGTCACTGTTACAAGAGGCTTTCAGGAGGATGCTTTGCAGCGCTGTGCTCTGAGGATGGTTGGGTGCAGGGCAGTGCTCCGGAGGGCTGACAGGAAAATGAGTTTTAGCTTTACAGCTCATTTAAATGCTCTAATGAAGTGCCTCAAGAGCATGGACAAGCCACCTGATAAAGTGGGATGAAAGCCCATCTGGGCTGCAGTGATTCTCCTGAAGATGCATTTCATCTTTGGCTGCTGGAAGCGTTGGGGTTAAAATTTATCCTTCACCCTCCCACAACAAAAAATGATGTTTTTACCAGAGTTTTTATCTAAATTTGCACTTAGCTCTGGATTACACCAAGAGGCGGACATGAGCAACACAGGGCGTAAATTCCTGCTCTGTGCAGCTTCCAGCAGCCTGGGGACATGGGGCTCCTGTGGGCCTCTTGTGAGGGGACAGGCCTGTGCCCCCCACTGCCTGCTGTTGGCTCAGTGCATCTGGCCTCATTGCTTACCCCAGAACCACCTGTTCAGCTGTTCTGTCTCAACAGATGGTTGCTGCCCAACCCATCCATCAGCCAGGCTGGGAAGACCTTCAGGGTCAACCAGACCTACTGAACCCATCACCAAATCACATCCCTCAGTGCCACGTTTACACATCAGTACCTCAGAGATGGGGACTCCACGCCACTCTGCAGCCCATCCCCACTCCTGACTGTGCTCTCCATTAAGATGTTCTCCCATATGTCCAACCTGAGGCTCTCCTGGTGTGGGCTGAGGCCTCATGTCCTACACTCATTACCTGAGAGGCCAACACCGCCCCATTGCATGCCTCCTCACAGGTAGCTGTGGGATACAGAGTCATTAAAGCTGGAAAAGACCACTAACGTCATCTAGTCCAACTGCCAACCCAGCCCCACCATGCCCACTGGCCATGTCCCTCAGTGCTGCATCTCCATAGCTCTTGAACACCTCCAGGGACGGTGACTCCACCACCTGCCTGGGCAGCTGTGCCAGTGCATCACCACTCCTGAGAAAAAAAAAGTTCCTAATCTTTAACCTGAATATCCATTTCATCTCCCCAGCCAGTATCCCAACAGCCAGGGGCCATAGCCTCATAGAATGACAGAATGGTTGTGTTAGAAGAAACCTTAACTCACCTGGTTAGAGGAAACATTCAAATTGATCTATTTCCAACCTTGTGCAGTGGGCTGGGTGTCCCCCACCAGCTCAGCCTGCCCAGGGCCCCATCCAGCCTTGGGCACCTCCTGGGATAAGGCAATCACAGCTCTCTGGGCAGCCTCACGCCTGAGTAAAGAGCATCATCTTAAAATCTAACTTAAATCTTCTAGTTTAAAGCCATTTCCCCTTGTTCTGTCAGCATCAGACCATGTAAGAAGTCTCTGACCCGCACCTTCTGAGTTTGCCCTGTGCTTGTCCACTGGGTCCCTGTGTCCACTGAGGACATTTCAGCTTTGTTGCCACAACCGTTGGCATTTATCTTGCAAGATGTAGCACTGACCAAGGCAAACGCACCCTTGGGTCAATACAGCCTGCTATTTATATCTGCAGACCTTATTAGGAGTGCCAGATTGGGCTATAAGGCCCTGATTTACTGTAGCACTTAAGCCCGTATCTAACTTTAAGTACACAAGCAGATCCATGGACTTCAGCAGTTTAAGGCTCGACATTTGTAAGTAACTTGCTGAACAAGGACCTACATTATTCATCCGAAAGTCCAGGTAATGCATTCTCAGGAAATAAGCGTAGCAAATGCTACAAATCCCTGCTGAAAAGGCATCCTAAACCCCTGGATGGATAGAGATTAGCTGGGATTGCTCAGTAAATAGCGTGCACGTACATATACATATATATAAAAGCACACATATTTAACATCAGGCAGCACAGACTCAGACAAGTGGAACACCAGAATAACAGCACGCACAGAGGACGGATCTGAGCACAGAGAGCTTCAGGGTCCCCATCTCATGGCGCAGAGCACTCCATGGGTGCAGAGCCCCAGTACCTGTGTGAGATGAGCAGAGCCAGGCCAAGCCTGGGGGCCATATCCTCAAGGTGAGCACAGCATGGAGAAAAGTCACCCTATAGCTGGGCCAGGAGCAGGGAGCTCAGTTTAGTGCATCTCCCAGGGAAGGAGATGTCCCCATCAGGGCTGCTTCCAGCACCCAGCACCCAGCACCCAGCACCCAGCACCCAGCACCCAGCACCCAGCACCCAGCACCCAACTGGCTGCAGCTGGGCCACAGCAGGTGCTGATGCTTTGAGCCTTGCAGCCCTGTAAAGCCTCAGCTCCTGCCCACAGGAGGGGAAGAAGATAATGCTTGTGGGCTCTGATGTGAGCTGTGCCACTCACTGCTCACCTGTGGTTGCCATTTCTGCATATCACCATCAAGGTACTTGCAGGTGGCCGTGGGGCATTGCTGTGATGTGGCCACTGCCCAGGAAAGTGGGAGAAAGCGCACAATCATGTGAAAGAAAGGTTCAGTGCCCTGTAGAGATGCTGCTGCTGTTTATCAGACCAGAGGGGTTCAGTGGGCATGCAAAGCATAGAGCAAATGCTTGTCTCTGGGATGTGTTTGGGGCAGCTGGAGGAGAGCAGGACGTGTCCTGCTGGCAGCACTGTGCTGCTTGCGGGGTGGGATGTGCCATCAGTACAGCGTGTGCTGTCCCTGTGTCTGCAGTCATTGCTGCCAGCCATCAGCAGTTCATGGGGAAAGCACTGCTTTGCTCCTGGGGTCTGGAATGTGTCTGGAAAAACGAGCTAAAATGCCATGATTTTAAGCCATTTCATAAAAAGTAATAGAGAATTATGTCCCTGTTGCACAATTCCCCCAGAATTGAAAAGAAGAAAAAAAAAATCTGTTGAAAGGATCTCATTCTGCATTCAGCCTTATGAGTGGTGGGAGAAATCCTTGCCACATCCAAGGCCATTTGTCAGTGCCCTGCGGGATGTTCCACTGCCCCATGTGGTATTTCCATGCCTCGGGTTTGGGTAGCCCCTGGCTTGTACTCACTCCATGGTCACTTTGCCCCCTCCCTGTGCTGGGGCTGCAGCTAGGGGGGATCGTAGCAGGAGAAAATGGGAAGAGCCAAACATGATGGATCAACCCCTGCTATTTGCCCCCATGTGTATTGCCAGCATTTTGTATTAAAATATATGCTGTTAAATTTATGCCTTAATATATATATATGTGTGTAACACGGCTGAGTTACGGTTGCTGTGGGAACTATAACTTTCTTTCTTCCAAGAGGCTGTTATATGTCTTATTATGTTGTATCATCTGGAGGCTGGCTGCAAACAAGATTGCTGCTAATCCTTCAGCACCAGGCTGCCTGCAGCCCTCCCCTCGCAGCCCCACTGGGGCTCAGCCCTGAGCCCTGGCACCACAACCCGGAGCCTCATCCCCACCTGTCCCAGTGCAGCTGTGGGGTGATGCTGCTTTGCACAGAGGTGAGGCAGCACCTGGAGGTGTCAGACCCCCTTTAAAAGCGGGATTTCTCCTGTTCTAATTTGCAGGATATACCCATATATAAAACCTTTGTAATTTCCAGCTGTTGCACTTCAAGACCTGGAGTTCTCCCTGAATGGGTGACAGCTACCAGGATGGGGGCAGGGGTTTTTGGGGTGTCCTGACCCCATGGGCAGGGAGTGAGCCTTCCCTTTGGCTTTGAGCATGTTGACTCAAAGCCCAGCCAGGTGACTTCTACAGTGACCATCACACAGGGGGTCTTGTTTTCATCCCACAGTCTGACAAAGCCCTGTCCCCCCCAGCACCCCTTTCTGTGCACAAGAGGACCCATGACCCACACAGGCAGTGGTTTGCTCCCGCATCCCTGCCCGTACCTCTCACCCTGCCCAGCATGGAACGCGCTGATGGAAAAGTACCGCAGAGAAATGACAGAGATTTCCCTTCCACAATCCCAGTATTTTAATGTTATTTATGCACCAACTGTACCAGGGTGGCTATTGTTGCTGCAGCTCCATTCATCGCAGAGAACAGTTGAACAGCACGTGCTGTCAGGGCTGCAGTGCCTGCAGGAAGGGTGGCTGGAGCCAGGTGCAGCTATAGAGGACTCACAGGGA
This sequence comes from Centrocercus urophasianus, assembly GCF_019232065.1. Classification (NCBI taxonomy): domain Eukaryota; kingdom Metazoa; phylum Chordata; class Aves; order Galliformes; family Phasianidae; genus Centrocercus; species Centrocercus urophasianus. The sequence goes on along the minus strand of NW_024884822.1, from coordinate 710,128 downwards.
CTTGTGGGTCCCTTTCCATTACTGTTTTTATCATGGAAAATGTAGCACGTGGGGTTTGCTCTGTAAGGGTTAGGTCAGGAGAGCGACGGCAGGGGGCACAGTGCCACTGGGGCTGTCAGCTTGTTCATCTCTCCTGCTGCAGCTCCAGCAGCCCTGTGTGCTTGCGCTGTGCTGCAGCTTGCTGTCTGTGCTCCAGACAACCTCTTTCACGCCCCTACTTCACTGCTTCATTTGCAGCTATGCTCGGCCCATCTCAGCTCTGGGCAGTGCTGCTCCATCCCACTTGCTGCACCACTCACCTCTGCCTATCTCCTGCCCATCTTGCTGCCCTCTCCACCTATGTTATTCCTTTTCTCCATTCCCCTTTGCCTATTTTGTTTGTTACGATTTCGGTGTATGAAGTTCTGTTGGGTTTTGTTTTTTTCTGGCATCAACTCTTCAGGGATTTCACGCACATCATTCTGGCCCCAGTCTGCACTGACAGCACTGTGGTTGTTCCTTTCATCCCACCCCATCTCCCCCCAGCGCTGGCACTGCTGCAGTTCTCCCCGGCACTGCTCACGGATGGTGCTCTCTGACCTTCCTCTAGATATTTTTCTCCTCGTGCTGTGCGATTCTTTGCTCATTTGGCCTCAGGCAAGCACAGGCAGAGCCCGTGTTTTAGCATTTCTGGGCTGAGCTGAGAAAACATCTCCAAGCATAACAGGAGCAGCTGCTGCCTGCAGCATCACTCCAGGTCAACATACCCTGCATTTCACAGATCCCTGCAGCCCCCAGCCATGCTCCTTCCAGTTGGGAAGCACTCAGGGAGTCACCGGTGTCCCTCCATCCCCTCCCATGGCACCCAACCAGCAGCTCATATGCTGTACCCAACCAATGCCATCTGGCTGCTTCCCTTCTGCTGGTGATCCGGAGCACGAGGTGGCTGGGGTGCCACTGAGGGCTGCAGGATGTCCCTCCTGCTGGTCCTGCTGCATGGCCTCAGGAAGCCCAAGGAGCTCCTGGAGTCATGGTCTGTCTTTGCTCCCGTTAATACCCAGCTTTGGGAAACACCATGGGTACATGCAGAGCCACAGGGGTCTGATGCACAATGCGGGGTGCTGCAGCCACTCTACCATGAACATGGCCACGGATCTCCATGCTGGACTCTGTGCATCCAGGTGTGGCTGAGCTGTGGTGCTGTGCCCAGAGCTGGAGGCTGCCAAGGACAAGAACACAGGAAGAGCAGCACCAGAGATACAGACCTGCAAGAAGATAGAGCACGGCAGGTCTGAACACAGCAGTACACTGCTGGCAGCTCCTGCACTGCTGGGGAAAGGGATTTCTAGCAGGAACAGCAAGTCCCAAATCTGCTGGCACATCACAGAGCTGCATGCAGGCTCCCTGGAAAACGCTGGCTGGGAGGAAGCTGGCACGAAGCCTCCGTTTGCAGTCACAAGGGTTTGGGGAATCAATCTCTTTAGAGTTCTTAGGAAATCTCGCTCTGATAGGTTTAAATATTTACAGTGCTCCTGCACACAGCACACAGAACCGCAGAGCACGTTTACCGGCAGCCAGCTGATTGGGATGCTGGGAGCTCCAAAGGAGCCTGTGCTGGTACCAACAAACACATCCTTGACGTTGTTGTGATTTCCAGGTGCAGAAGCACAAGATGCTTTAAGGTTTGAGAAATAGATCTTGTGACTGCAGAGCATCCCTGTGCTCAGGGCTGGTAAGAGCGGGACCAGGAAAGTCAGTGTCTCCACCCACTGCCTCCTACTATTGTATCGGTGATGGGAACACCTGCCTGGGACATCTCCTGTGCTCTTAGATGCCTTAGCCAGGGAAACTGGGAAGCAGAGATAATGCTCGTCCTGCTGTGCAACTAATGGCATTGCCATCTTGGAGGCTCTGAAGTGGCCAGAATGATTATTAGGGGCTTTGGGATCCATACTTTTTCTCTGAGGCGTAACAGTGGGTAACATCTGTTTCTACCTTTTAAAGATGTCTCTGATGTCATCACTCGCCTGCTTCAGAGAGAGCCCTTAACCCCTGAAAATCCATTAAAAAGCATTGGAAATGAAACTTTTCTTCCTCCTGATGGCTCTGCCCAAGTGACAGATCTATTTGCCCTACTGGCAGGCAGGGGCTGCTCTACACTCCATATCCAAGCCCATCACCATTACCAGTGATCTGCTTCACTGCATCCATGAACACCACAGCTCCTCGTGGCCACAGAGCTGGGCACCAGAACGTCTGTCTTTGGTGGTGGAGATGCACAGAAGACATCAAGGACCCACAGATCCATGGTTGAGTTTGTGGTGCTATTCATACTGACCTGTGCTGCTGATGGAAAGTAGAGCTGACATCCTGAGTGCTTGGTGGGCTCAGTACTAGGATCATAGATGGGGCACCCACAACATGTCTTTGCTCAGAAGGTCAGGTCTTGCTTCACATGGCCCTATTTGCACCCTACATGGATGTTGTCCTCCCCAAGAGGTATGGGCACTGCTGCTGAGCGTGCTGCAAACATTGAGAAAAGATGTCTGGTGCTTTGGAGAAGGGCTGGGAAGGATTTCGGCCTCCACAGCATCAATTACTGTTCAAAAATCTGCTTACTATCTCTGTACTGAAATCTGGGTCCTAAAACCCACTGGGGAAGATAAGGTTGGAGCAATCCAAGCTCCAGGGTCACCGTCACCTTGTTACTCCAACCCCAGGGTTGATGTCTCCACTGGGTGACACTGAGTGATGGTGGCACCACTATGGGCTGATGGTGATGCAGAGCCACCAGCAGGGTGAGCCCAGAACTGGGGTGCCACGAGGCCACATCCCCAGCAATGCCTGCAGTCATACCCCAAAACTTGCTGAGATTCCAAAAGCACAAAACCTAAAAATAAGCCAGGCTGTCAGTGCCACTACTAATTTAAATGGGATCCTCCAGTTTGTTTGAAAGCTTGGGGGCAAGAAGCAGGCAGAGTACAGCGCTCTTGGTGCTGAATTCACCTGGCTATAGACTGAGCTGTATGAGATACAGGGCCATACACGTGTCTGGCAGCTCTCCTGATCACTGAGCTACCCTAGGAATCCAGTTGGAAGTTTGCTGCTGTTGTTTCAAAGCTGGCTTGCTTATAAAAGGGATAAAAAGAAAGGCGCATGAAAAGCAATATTCAGACTGGCTCTCTCACTTTAACTAAAAGGAGGAGGAAAAGAGGGTGCAGTGAAAGCAAAGCTCTGCTGGAGCCCTTTCCTCCCCAATTACTGCTGTTTGCCTCCCAGTCTGGTGCCACAGGTGCTAACAGAGCAGCATTAATTAGCAAACAAACACAGGCTTTTTCAGAAACTCAATTCAGGGGCAGGTTAAAACCATGCCAGCAAAGAGGATAGAACACCAAGGGTGGTTTAAGCACCCATGGATGGGCAGGGAAGCACACAGGGCTGTAGCCCTCCCAGCTCCAGGCAAATTAGCAACCCAGAACCACTCCTTCCTCAACAGGGGTGGGCAGCCCCAGGACTCAGACACACAAAAAAGGAAGTAAAACAGGCAGAGAAAGCCCCAGATAACTCACAGGAGTAGAGCCATGACTTCCTATGGGCACTGGCATCTCTTTTCCACCTGATCCTCTATGTAGCACCAACCCCAGCCCCAACAAAAGCCTTGCAGCTCTTGTCCCCTTCCTCCTCGTCCTTCCCCACCTGGCCTCCTCAAGTCACTCCTCCCATTCTCAAAATTCACTGTACAGCATTTATTCATCTCTTGCAAAGAGACAGAAATAATTAATCCAGACGTTACTTCTTGAACGGAGCAGGGCTTTTTCAGTGCTTATGTGCTGTGTGCTTTCCACTGCTTGCTTTCACAGGGCAACCTCTCCTGCTGCAGTAAGGCCAAGCCACAAGGACTTAATGCAATCCGAAGGGGCAGCTTGAGGCGGCAGCTCAGCTGCTCCTACGCTCGCTTGCTCAGATGAGCATCAAGTGCACAGTGACAAACACTTCAAGTGGGACAAACACCCAGTATGGCAGGTCCTGAACCTTCCCTGCCCTCACTGCCCCTGCCAGGAAGGGCAGGAATGGGGGCAAGAGTGGGGTTTTTTGTTCCTATGCTGGGATTTTCCAAGAAATACTCAGAAAAGAGTCTCCTAAGCTGTTCTGAGAGCTTAGAGATACTTGAAAATACAAAATAATTGCTGGAAAGGAATCTGAAAATGATAGCTCTTTTTTCTGCCTGGTGTTACACTTCACTTCTCTGGATGGAAAGTTCAAGAGCCAGCTCTCTTTCCTCTTTTCATTAACTCCCATGACTACGTATGTTGGAGAAGAGCTTCCATTAGTCACAGCTGCTTTCATACTCATCCCTCACACCTCTCAGCCACGAGGCCAGGCTAACTGGTACCAGTCTGAATGACAGCTCACGATGACAAGTATTTCCCTCAGCCCAGCTATGATCCGAGTACCACTATGCCAGCATAGCATCTCATCTTTCTGAGAAGTCACTATTAGAGAAAGTGCAGAACATGACAATTCAGGACAGCTACCGCATGTCAAATAAGCTCTTGCTCTTACTCCAGGAAAACTCATGGGCATGAACACTTGGAAAAGCTCCAGAGGAAGCTGGAAACAAGGGGAAGAAAGCACCAGGAGCAGCATGAGTGCCGGCTGGCCACCCAAAAGGCAGGACACCTCTCAAAGTTTGTTTTCCTTCTTTCATAACAAAGTTCAACTCACCCCATGGAGCTGATGTCATGCTCATCCCTCTGCTGGGGAAGCCCTGCAGAGGTAGCAAAGCGTGGGAGGACAAGGAGCTGGAGCACTGGGTACGCTCTTGGGCCTTCTGAAATCATGGTGGTTCTCCAACAGCTAGAGCAAAGCACCCTGCAGCGGCCCATGGGAAACAAACACATGCAGCAGCTGCACGCTCTCTGACCCAAAATGCCATAACAGCAAAGCAACACAACGCAGGGATTATCGCATCTTCTGGGAAGTCGTCAGCACTCATCCCATTAATGCAATTATGGCTGAGCGTTCTCAAAACCAGACTCGGTATTATCTTGCTCTTTAAGACAATTGCCCAAATCATCTTATTAATGATAATAGGCCAAGAGCCGATGAGCTCACCCAGAATTTCCCTCCAGGCTCTGCACTGTACCCATCCCTGCACCACTTTGGTGTGCTTCCTCCGGCCTGCAGGCACAGGATGCCCCCACTCAGTACTGAACAGCTTTATACATCCTTGCAGAAAGCTCGAGAAGATGAACTGATCATTTGTCTTGCAAGTGCTTATCAGAATGTGAAATGCACAATGATTGCTTGCCAGCCACCCAATTACCATTCCTGCCTGCAGCAGGACAGAAGAGCTGACCGACTGGGGGCAGAGTCAGCACCACGCACTTGCTGGGTGCTGGAGGGGCCATGGCACGTGCTGGTGTTTCCTGGCTGTTTTTCCAAGGCAGTGGTGCGTGCAGGGTTCTACTTGCCTTAGCTGCACTGTGCCAACTCAAACAGAAAGAGGCCCCCATCAAAGTGCCAGTGATCTGAAGGTGGTCCCAAGAGGCAGCATTGGTGGGGACCTGATGGAGGCTGTCAGAGTCAATGCAGGGTACCTCTGCTGGAAGGGCTCTGGCCTCACACACTTCTGGGGGTGTCCAGAAGGAGCTGGAGGGACACAGGCCTGACTTCTTGGTTCAGTATGGCCCATGACAGCATGTCAGCCTCCTCCAGCACCTCCTCTGCCTGGCATTAGGATGAGTCAGAAGAAGTTCACATCCAAGGTACTTTTCCTGCACGATGCATTTCAGCAGTGCCATTTCCTGGTGCGTTTTCCTTATTCTGGTTTTGTCCATAGCTGGATCCCTTCCTGAGCAACTCGTGGCCGTAAGATTTCTCTCTCATCATTTGACTTTCAGGCATTTCTCTTACATCTGCTAATGGCTCCTGATGAAGAGCTGCTTCACATCACGGGTTTGCTGCAATTGTTACATCTGTGGGTCTCTGCCTTTACAGCCACACATGCATTGCCCCGTGCTGCTCTTGTAGCAGTTCTAGAGGTAGTCATTAGTTGAAGTTGTGTGGGGAAGGCTGCTAGCTCAGCACTATTAAATTCACCACGTGGTCAGTCTCATAAAATAAGCTCTAAACTCATGTAGCTTGGCTGGATCCTCCATTTGTCAGATTGTTAAATCTATGCAGAGGCCGCACTCCTCTGCCGTGTAACGATGTGCTGGAAATGGATGGAATGACCTTTGCACCTCCACTGCTGGATGGGCTTCCTCAGATGAAATCCTCCTCCTCAGGAGTCACACAAATTGTATTTATTGTATATGTGGGGGAAATGCATGCAGCTGTGTGCAGTGAGAGCAGATAAGGGCCTTTCCCATGAAATATTCTAATTTCAAGCTCATGGCTTCCCTCTGCCTTATTTGGGGCTGAGCCATGCTTCTCCACCGCACTGCTATTTACCATGTCTCTGCATGGTGATGGCAGACATCTCCCTGCACAACCCTGTCACCCAGTGCCTTCAGCATCATAGCAGTAATTAGCTGTGTCAGCTTTGGGACTTCTCAGGTCTTGTCAGGCTTTGGATATATTTTAGTTAAGATCTGATGACCCATACAACTTGTCCAAGTTGCAGCAGCAGTTCCCTGCTCGTTGTCTAGCCTGTTGCTCTGGGTTTATATCAATTACATTATTATCAGTTTCTTTTAGCTTCAGTTTTGATGAAGCTTTGTACAGTTCTGTGATTTCCCCTTCCATAAACGAAATCATATCCTAGAGACAGAAGTTCCAACCAACCTGAACCATCCAGGCACAGCTAACTGCACAGACAGTGGGAGAGGGAAGAATGTAACTTATAAGCAAATATGAACAAAACATCACAAAAACAAGCCCAAATGAACCCAAAAGTGAATGTGGGAGGAACTCCTATCACCAATGCTGTGCTCCTCCCTGCAAGGACAATGGCAATCTGCATGAAGATGAGGCAGCATTACGAAGTCAAATGAGCAAGGAAGGAAGGCTGGGGCATTCACCATCCACCTCCTGGCACATTCCACTATCCTGACAGCTAGAAATGTCTTGATTTTACAAATGTTTAGCTTGTTTTTTGTCCTGAGGAGCATAGATCTATATGATGGTGATGACATATGTCTCCACGAGTATGCATACGATGATGGGTCCCTCTGCCCATGCCTCCCCAAGCTAGGATTTGACAGAAGGGGAGATTGCTAACAATAATGTGTGTGGTGACAGCAGATCTGAACTGGCCGGAACTATTCCCAGAGCATCCCCAGGGCTGCCGTAGCCCAGAGATAGCACACCATTTGCCACGCTGCCTCAAACTGACTGCTTATGAAACACAACTGAGGCGCCAGCTAATGACGGTGTGATTTGCAGACTGCTGGGTCTGGCAAGATATTAATGTAGCCCTGGGGAAAAGCAGGAGCTGTGCAAAGGCAGTGGGGGATGTACCACTGAGCTGCTGGGTGCTGTGCCTCAGTGGCAGGAGGAGATGATGTGGGATGGAATGGGCTGCGTCCAACAGCTTCAACTCAGTCTCTACTTTATTAATTACAGGATCATAGAATGATAGAATCATAGAATGATTGGAATAGAAGGGACCTTAAAAATTACCCTGTTCCAGCCCCCTGCTGTGAATTCAGGCTGCATGGAGCCTCATGCAGCCTGGCCCTGAGCATTGCCAGGGATGGGGCACCCACATCTCTCTGGTTCGCAGTGCCAGGTGCTGGTGCTCCCATGCTCAAAATTGGCTGTGCTGATTGTGGTGGACCAGGAGGAAGTGTTACCATGCTCTTTAAAGAAATGACATGGAAAATCCCCCAATATTTTCATGTTCTATTCCCCTCTGCTTTTGTTTTCCAAGGAAATCTTAGGGTTTTGGAAATATAATAATAATAAAAAAAATTGAATAATTTCCTTTGAAACAAAAGCTGGATCTCCTCCATGTTGTCTGAGGCAACTTCCAAAAGTTCAGGAAAAAAAAAAAGCAGTCTGAGCAGTTCTAATGAGAGCATCACAATTATCCTCAGCCCACCACATGGGATTTCTCTTTACAGTGGCTCGGTTCATTGGGGAAATTAAGTTGTTTAAAAGTAACGGGTTTTAATAGCAGCGTTGTGCCGGCTGCTCTCTTTGCACGTTGGCTGGGATCAGCGGTGGGCACTGCTGGGGGTTGGGACCCGGCGGGATTCGCTCCTTGCCCCGCGCCCATGGAGCCCTGCAGCATCTCGGCCAGCAGCAAAAGAGGAGGTTTGAGAGAGCTGCGTCAAGTCCCGAAAACTTCTTCAGTCAGCGCTCGAAAGGCGAAAGGCGATGAATTAATGAGAAGCGGCGAATGAATCATTAAAATGGCATCACTGCTACGTGTTCCTGATCGCAGCTCCTTTAATGTTCTCGCAGTCGGAACAATTGATTAAGAAAAACACCGCAGTACACTAAGCATTGGAAACAGTTAAGAAGAAACAGGATTAGCGAAGTCTTACAGGAAAGGTCAATTATTTCTCCCAATTTATTGCTAACCTGACATCTGTAAACAAATCACTAGAGGAACTCCCTGAAGACCACGCTTCGTCCAACAAGACATCCTAATTAATGAGGATGCGCTGCGCAAACACAAACAAGAGCAGGGAGAGATAATATCTGACCTGAACCTGAAAAAGCTCCGGTGTAAGCAGTTATTGGGAGGCTGCGGCAGATCGATGCGTAAGGAGCAGCTTCAGAATTTGCCACTGGGTGAAGGCGAATGATCTGCACAGTTATCAGAGCTCAGGTGGTCCCAAGGATGGGCTGCTGCCTCTCCCAAGCCCAGGAGCTGTGCTCTGTCCATTTCTCCATCACAGCACCCACCCCAGACTCCCCAAGAGCAAATCTGGATCGTGGCAGCCACAGTGAGAGATTCCTCTTCCTCAGCATCCCAATCATTACATATGTACAGTGGCATCTGAGACCTAATTTATTTTTTTGTGTTGTAAATTCCTTTTCTCATTGGCTTTTTTGAGCTGCTTATAATTGAGACCTTCAGACAGATCTCAGCATGGCTGAAAAGCAGCCACTCTGTTATTATATCCGATCTGTTCAAAGCAAACCCCCTCCCCTCTCCTAGTCAACCGTGAGATTTTTCTTTATTAATTCCAGTAATGATGTGATTTCCTTCTTTCCTAATGAGCAGAGTGACACTGCATTGAGTCACTGATGCACAACTTGCTGTTTTTTCCCCTCCCTTTGGAAAGTTTTCAAAATATTTATAAACTTTCAAAGGAATGGAGAAAGAAAGAAAATAAAGTCGCACTGTTTATTTGGCTGCCACTCCCTCTGCTTTCTCATGTGGGGGAAATGTAATCCCTTTGTCCAGGCTGCTGGGAATCCCCATCCCAGAGAGCCCTCATAGCCATGGCATAGGCAATATTCCCCTAGCCCTCTGCTCCCATTCCTCGCCACCCCAACACGCTGGAGAGGAGCAGTCCCTTCCTCCCTGACACAGTGGATGGATCTTCAGGTCTGATCCAACTCTGCCTGCATGACTTGAGGGACCCTGAGCATCTGGAGCAGATCTGGACCCTCAGCCCTTCATAACTGAATAACATAAGCCTCAAAGGCTGGCTGTTCTGTAGAGCTGAGGACATGCTGGCCTGGGGCAGTGTGACCCCAATGACAAAAGGAGAGCTCCAGCACACTCCTGGGCTGGGGACTCCTCAGAAAGGGATTTTCCATCTCCATTTCCATGTGAGACAACCAGACGGAAGCTGTTCCTGATCCAGCAGCAAATCGCCACCAATCACTTCCTGACACCACCAGCACACTTCAGCCTCCAACATCTCCTCACTGGGCTCTGTTCAGGCATCTTTGGGGCTCCCAGATGCCACTCAGGTCTCCAAGTACCCCTTGCTTTGCCTCCAGCCCCTTCAAAACCCTCCAAAACCCATCATTAGAAGCCCCTTTCTCTTCTCTGCCACAGTGCGAGGAGTCACTTTCCCTCCAGATGGCTCTAAAGGTTAACAAGGAATTTATTCAGAGTTACATACAAATCAGATTGTCTTTTTTTCTACTAGGGAACAAAAACAAGCACATAATTTCAAACCCACACAGGCAGCACAGCCTTCCAAGGTGGCTCAGTTGCCATAGACGACCACAGGCAGCCGAGCTGTCACGCCAAGCCTGGTGCACGGTGGTGCTCGGCGTGACACGGGGGTGAGCTGTGCTTCCGTCCCCCGGCCCGGCAACGCACGGTAGGGATGAGCTGGCTGCACCGCCTGGGTGGAAGCCAGCCCTGCTGGGCCATGGCCAGTGGAGACACGTGGCCCAACTGGCTTCTGATTCATGGTACAGGATGGATTTTTCTGTGGGATGCTGATAAGGGGTGGTGGCCAACCCTAATGGGCCACGATCACTGGAGACACGTGGCCCAAGCTGCATCTGATTCATGGAACAGGACGGATTCTTCTGTGGGATGCTGATAAACGGGGGAAGTTAGAATTTGGGGCAGAAGCTCAGATCTGGCCCAAACACCACCAGCTCCACTACATAGCACGATGTTTTGTGCCTGAGCTCCTTGGGACCAGGGCCACCAACCACCGTCAGCTGAGTCTACAAATCACCCAGCCCATCCCTGGGCTCCAAGAGGGAGGAAAGGGGTAAAAACAGAGGAGCACAGTGTATGTTGTTCTTCAAGGCTGACACTAACAGACTACTTGCTGCTGTGCAGTCCATTTCAGATACAAACGTGGTGGGAACAGAGGTGTTGGTGTTGAAAGCTGCCAGAAGAAACATAGCACAAGAGCTACAAGAACATCCTGCACTGAAACCTTGGGCACACAACCAACAGCAATAATAGAAGTCGCCCTCAGGAGCAGTTTGTAACAAGACCAGCTGGGGGGGGGGGGAGGGGAGGGTGCTTCAGGGGGTCTGGAGGCACAGCCTTCAGTAGCAATGGGACCAACCAAGGCTTTCCCAGCTGTGATGCACGACCTGCCCATCAGGCAGCACTTCCCAGGTACCTGGGGGCTGCGTCATGAATTGTACATAGGGATGGAGCCAGCTGAGCAACCTGCCGTGAGCATTTCCAGAGCCTGGAGGCAACAGCCCTCGGGGTCATCCCTGTGCAGCAGTAGTTCAGCCCTCACCTCACACCTCACAGCTCCTACCTCCAGCCTCATAACCCTCCCCCAAAACTGCAGTTAAACAAATTCACCACCAGGTTCCCAGCAATTCCTATGGGCTTTTTGTGGGGATAAAGTATCATAGAAATGAAAAGTATCATAGAATTGCTCAAGCTGAAGAAGATCCTAGAGATCATCAAGTCCAACCGCAACTGCAACCTAACCATACTACCCTAAAAAAGGTGAACAGAGAAGGCTTGATTTGGCTTTACAGAAGGAAAAAACATGCTCTCAGCTCTGCGAGGGCACCTGGTACTTAAGAGAAGCTCTTCTAAAAAGAATGAGCACTGCCACTGCTGACACACAGCCTCATTGATCGAGAGAAGCTGATGCCTAGGCTGCTTCAACAGAAGACCCTTCTCCAGCCCTTCCACACAGATGCCAGTCTGAGAGATGGATGCTCCCCAATGTCAGACCCAAGTGAACCCTCTGAACAGCTGCTGTGCTCACTGGTTCGTTTTAATGCTGTTTGATGGAATCTGGATCATGATTTTGGGTATCATCACTGTACTGTTAAATCCTACAGTCGAATGGGAGAGAACAGGAGGGAGAGCTGAAGCAGAAGCTATAGTTAGTTGTTATCAATAATAAGAGAAAGCGACACACATGCCACATTAGGAATATGCTCATAAAATGTGTTCCTGGGCCATACATCCACAACATGTGTGGCTTCTTTTTTAGCACTGATGTGCAGCATAATCCAAAATCTGGCAACGTGGTTTTTTTTCCCCCAAGCCTGTCCTGTTACCCAAATTGCTTTGGCTTAAAACATTAGTTCCTTTGGGCGTCTGTTATTCGCAGACCTCACGATGCCAACTGAACAGCTTCCAGGAGTTCTGATGTCTCTCTTTTTATTTTATTTTATTTTTTTTTTCAGTGCTGTGAATCACTTTATTCCATCCACCTTCTGGAACAATTCCCCAGGGAGCATTGATTTTGTGTAGCATCTGTTTGAGCAGGAAAACCACGGCTGCTCCTCTGGGGGACACGCTCAGCCTGATGGGCAGCCTGGACCCTCCATCCCATTCCCCAATAAACCACAGGGGCACGACAAGTCGGTCCATGGGGTGTGCCCATCCCAGGGGTTGGATGAGGGCCGTTGGTCCTATAGGTAATGCTGTGCCCCAATCCTGTCTTAACGCTGGGCATCCTCAGCAGAGCATGCCAGCTTTGCGCTGAAAGACCCTTCTCGTTCCCCATCTGCAATGTCCAAGGACACGATGGTAACCCTGCCCATGAGTTGGAGCTCAATGATCTTTAAGATCCCTTCCAACCTAAGTGATTCTATGATAAAACATGACCTGAGCATATCTGCCTACTTTCACAGCTCTGCTCAGCCCCAGCCCGTCACAAACATCCCCTCCATTCCCAGTGCTAAAAGTCCCCCATCACTGGCACTGCCCCGAGCCCGTCCCTGCCCTGCCCACAGGAAGCACAGCAGAGCAGCCCCCCTTGCCCCTCTTCTATGGGTCACACACCCCACCAGCCCCATTTCCCCAAAACGTCTCCACGTGCAGTCTCAGTGGAGCAGGAGAGGGAGTGAAATGACAGCTTTGTTGATAGTTCCAAATTATTTAGGATATTAAGGACAGAGGCTGACTGTGAGGGATTGCAGGAGGACCTTACGCTGAGTGAGCGGCCAAGAAAGTGACAGGAGAAATTCAGTGTGGATAAATAGTGATGCACATGGGAAAAAAACATTCCCAAGTTCAGAAAGAAAATGATGGGCTCTGAGCTGACTATTAACTCTCAGGAACAAGATCTTGGGGTTATAATAGATAGTTTTTGGAAAAAAACATCGGCTTATTTCTCAGCAGAGATAGAAAAAAAAAGAAACAATAAAAGCTTTTGAATGTTAGGGATTACTCAGAGAAGAACAGAGAGCAAAACAGAAAAAAAAAAAAACACATATATAAAAAAAATCACGATACTGCTGTACAAATCCCCCATGCACCTACACTGCACAGGGGAGAAGGATGAGCAGAGCTGGGGATGCTTCCACAGAGTGGGAGGGACGGAGGGGATGCTGGATGGGGCTCGGGCAGTGGGTGCAGGTGAGGGCAATCCGCTCCCCCCAGGGTTTCTGCCACCCCCTCCCTATGCTGGGATGGAGCTGATGGCACCCATGGGTGGTGCGCGGCCCTGCAGCGTGGGTGCTGGCGGCGGGCGGGAGAGGCTTGGCGGAGCGGCGAGGGGTGGGTGCCAAAAAACAAGAAATAAAAATAAAGGAGGAAGATCTATCTTCACCTTCTGTTCTTGTAATTCTTCTGTGCTGGCAAATGGGGTGGGAGGAGGAAAGGGAGAGAAGGCAGAGGATCCTGCCCACTGGTGATGGCTGTGCAGCTGGGAGGAAAAAAATGAGTGCTCTGGGAGCCCTGCTCCTACACCTGCTGCTCCGATGGCCCGCACAGCCCCTGCCCTCTGCTTGCTGCGCTCTCAGTGAGCAGATTCCCTTTGCAGAGGGAGCAACAAATGGACCTTGCACGTAGGTATGGACAAATAGGCCTCTGCAGGTCCTGGCTCGTCTCCTGTTGGGTTGGGCTGCTCCAAGAGGAGCTGGGTGAAAGAGAGCACCATCCCCTCGCATAGGCACCAGCGCCCAAAGTCAGCACTCTTTGCTCCCTTTCTCCTTCTGCCTTTTGTTTGTTTCTCTGCTGTGACGGAGATGGGATCGCGAATGAGGCGCTGTGAGCCGAGCTGAATGTGTTACTTAATGAACAGTATGAAATATTAAACTGCGCCCGACGCAAAGCGTGGTGAATGCTGTACGAAATAATATATTGCACTTGGGTAGGGCTGCAGATAATAAAAAATAATGAATGAATTTAGAGTCGGGACACACAGAGCTCAGAGAAGTTAAGTTTGGTTCATCATGAACCTGAATTATATGTGACTGCTGTTCAGGGCAGGTTTTTCTACTGCATTTTCTCCTGTTGTGAATGACATTATTGTATTTTTCCATTTAACATAAATCCATTTTTCGGAAGGCTGCTCCCACCCGAATGGCATTGGCAGATCCCATTAATCACGGTGCTCTCAATCACTCAGAATTATTTAGAGTCTCTTCTGCATGTCTCTGGCTCTTTCCCCATTTCTGATTAATCTTAAACTAAACCAACTAAATAAATAAAGCTGCAAGGATCCGAAAAGCATCCTTCTGAAGATCTTATTTAAGAGGGAAACATCTTGACAGCCTGGGAACCGATCCCAAGCAGGGAAATTCCTTCTCCTGGGGATTTCGGGAGGAGGAAGGAGTTCTGGGTGCAGAGCAGGGGGCCCTGGAGCCCCGTGGACAGGAGTGCTCTGCACCTCAGCCTTCTCCTTCTGGGGACCCTTTCTCTCGGACACAGCCCGTCTGGTTTGGCCCTGGACCTCTCCGGTGCCCACAGGAGCAGGGCTCTGTCCTCATGGGGCACAGAGGGTCCACGCTGGGGCTGCACCGTGGGCCTGCATGCCAGGGATGGGTGCCAAACTGGGGTGAGCCACTTCCTGAACTGCCTGAACAGCAGCGATGGCAAGAAGATGACGGATATAAGAGCCCGTGTTTTGGCACATTCTGGGCACTAAGCAGGCAGATGCAGAGCCAGAGTCAACCTGATGCTTCCTGGCACAGGCCTGCCTGGAAACAGGGGTTCTGTTCCCAGCACTGTGGCCAGGGGACAACGCTGAAGATGAGCACAGTGTTCCCTTTGTCCCCAATCACTGACAGGGTTCCCGGGATGCTCAATGCAGCACACCATGGAAATGGACCTCCTGTGTTCGAGATCAGGGCTAAAACAAAGGAACAGTGTCCGACAGGATTGCAAAGCCTGCTGCAAACACATGTAGGATGGATCCCTCCCTGCTGCATGCCCTGTCCAAGGATGCAGTATCCCTTTGTTATTATTGTCCTGATTTTGGCTGGGACAGATGGTGCTGGTACGATGCAGCGTTTTGGCTTTAGGAGAAAAACACTGTTGATAACACAGCGATGTCTGGGACGCAGGGGTGTCCCATCCACTCCAAACCATGTCTGCAATCTGGGGAAGGGGGTGACAGCATCACGCTGAGCTCCCAGCCAAGCTGGGGAGGAAGGGATTTTTTTTGCTGGGAGAAATAAAGGCTGCTAATAAATAATAGAGGGCAGCGTTATTACTTTTTTATCTCACAAAGTCAGACCAGCTTATGAAACCGAGAGCAGAGCAGCATGCTAATAGGTGAGGCTGGTGGGATAAAGTTCTGCCTGCTGGAGGCAGCATGGAGATGGGTGCTCTGCTCTGTGTCCTGAAATGGAGCGATGCAGCTGCAGGGAGCCCTGCTGCCCCATTCCAGGAGGGATTGCAGGCATTGGAGCACCGTCTGCCTCAGAGTGATTTCACCTCCTTCCTTTAGGAGCATTAATGCACGCAGTCACTGTTTTTCCAATTATGAGATTTTACTGAAGATCAATAAGCAGGATGATTTCTCGATCCTAACACCTCCATCACTCTGCTGCACAGCCCACTTGGAGGCTCTCCTTCAACCCCCAGCGGATGGCTCCCATCTCAGCTCCACTCAGCTGTTTGCTGGTAGGTAGGGCTGGATTGACTCCTGAGCAAGAGATGGGGATAACCATGATGTGTAGGTGGATTTTGAGGTGATTTTCTAAGAAGTTCTGCAGGAATTTGTTATGTTGGTCTCCTTACAAGCTCCTCATGTACACAGAATCACAGGAACGTCAAGGTTGGAGAAGACCACTAAGATCACCAAGTCCAGCCATCAGCCCATCCCCACCGTGCCCACTAAGCACATCCCTACACACAGCAGTGCTGCAGGTGGGCTCTCTGTGAAAGCCTGGCTTTGCCCCTTGCTCAGTCAGGCAAAAACAGTGCGGTGGAATGATGAGGGCAGGGGCAAACCTGAGCATGGCGAAGTCTACACATAGGGCTGGCACTGCTGCCAGGGTCTGGAGGTGCTGAGCTCACCTCAGTACATGGGGAATGCTATGTACACAGGGGGACTGTGGCTTGCAGAGAGAAGAGGTTGGGCTGATTGCAGCCAACCCGAAGTGAATCAATGAGTGGAGGAGTGGAAACAAGGAGGTGGAATTACACGGCAGTGCTGCATAAAGGCTCTGACGTGGACTCCAGCAATTAACTCACGTGGGGCTGAGCCCGGACTCGAGGAAGAGTGGCAGGTGGGGGCAGGAGGGGGCAGCAGCAGTGGGTGGGGGTGGCATGGAGCCGTGTTTAGGGTCGGGTTATGAGAACAGGATCATCGGGGTGTGGGAGAGCACATGGGAGGAACTCCCCGGCTGGAGGTCTGTTGAAGGCAAGGGAGAACTGAATGTGGAGCTTGCACCCAGCTGAACTTCCTGCACAATGGGCTTGGATGGCAGGGACCTGGGAATTGGCAGCTCTATGTCCCATAGCACGGCAGAGGGATGGCGAACCTGCAGGCACTCAATCCTCTACAGCAGACCTGTAGCAGCTGATCCCATTTGCTCCTCTCCACCTTGCTCCATACGTCCCCTAACCCTGATCTCCGGTTCTTCAAGTGCTCTGACTCCGGGTGGCTCCTGCTCCACGTGGCACAGGAATGAAGCCTGCCTGCTTCTGGGAGCTGAGATGGGAACAGCACAGATCATGCCGGTGGCCGAGATGTGCGAGCTCTGCATGGTGACAGCTGAACCTGGGGCAAACCCAGAGAGCTGATGGAGAGCCCCATGGAACCAGGCAGCCTTTGTGCTCCAGCTCAGCTCTAAGCACAGGGGAGTGCTCCCAGGACCCAATAAGCTGAAGCAATCTTCTCCTGCAGCCTTTCTATTTGATCATCTGAGATCTGTGGGAGTCTTCACTTCATAATCCATCTATCTTGTGACCCTCTGGAAGCCTGACAACTATTTCATGCTCGGATGGCTCCTTGCTCATCTTTGGCCGTGCACGAAGAGCGTGTCCTGACTGGCACAGGAGCAGCTCGTATTTCCATCACACCGAGACAGTGATTAAGTGCCCTCGGCTGAGTGCAAGGCGACCTGGGCTGGCGTTGCTCTGCAGGCACTGGGAGAACTGGGAGCACGGCCAAGGGAGCAGCGGTGGGGATTGGAGGGGATGGCGATGCAATGGCTGGGATGCAATGAGCAGGAGCATCCCCATCCCATCTCATCCTCACCCCTGTCCCATCCCCATCCCGTAGCTGTTTCTGTCCCATCCCCATCTGTTCCAGCACAGCACGCAGAGCTGCAGCAGTGCCATGCTCCAGGGGCTCAGCTTAGCTCGGCAAGCACAGAGCGCTGGCACGCAGCATGGCCCTGCCTCCTGGCCACAAATAAAAAGCACTAATAGAAAAGTGGTACAAAGGGAGCCGGGCTCTCAGGACTGGGCTTGAAGTGAGAGCAGTAAATTGGAGGATAAAACGGCTGCGGCAGCTGCTGGCCGGCCCATATTTCACTGGTTAGAGTTGCAGTAAAGAGGAAATGTGGGTTTTTTTCACATTTCAAGCTATCATCGCTAAACCTTGCATATGTAAAGAGCAAACACCTTTTAAATCCTCATGGGCTCCTCAGGAGATTGAATGCTTTTAGCATTCTCCCCTCCTCCCAAGCACAGTGGAAATTAAGAGCAGAAATAAAACGCTCAAAAATAAACCATATTTCAGCATTGCCACAGATTTCAAGCCAGTCTGTTGGTTGCTGGGAACAGAGTTAGAGTTTCTGAGCCCTCCCCGTGCTGCCTTTGGCCAGCCTGGATAACCCTTGCAGCAGTGGCTGCAGATGAAGCCCTGCCAGAGGAAATATACCAGGGGTTGTAAGGAGGATGGATGCACAGCTGCTGCATGGGGTGCTGGAAGGGGTTATCTGTATTGCCAGCACACGCTGGTAATAGACCCAACCTGGGCTCTCCAACCAGGGGAGTGAATGCAGATATAACCAAAGTTGCCAGGGAGGCACCTGCTGACTTCTGGTTTCATGGCACCAGGAGAACAGCAGCATCATTCCGCCTGTTAGGTACCATTAGGAGCAATGGTTCTCACTGGGTGCTATAGGGAACAGGACCCCATTGAGCCCCCACTCCTGGGCACAGCAGCCCCAGGGACCCCAGGAGTGGCTTCTCCAACAGAAGGGCTCCCATGCTGCCTGGTGCCCATGTGCAGCTGGGAGCTCTTCCTCTAGACATGCTGTCCTGGTGCAGAGGTCAGAGAGGTGACCTCCTGGTTCCTCGCAGCTCCCACTCCAACCTTGCCCTGCTCCCTCCTGACGTTGCAGCTCGCCCAAGGACGCCGGTGCTGCCCCAGAGGAGCCGTTTCCCCAGGACGCCGCAGCATCACGTTGGCTTCCCACCGCCGTCTGGTAGGGCTATGAAATATGATACAAGATTTAGATTTATCAGCGCGGACAGATTGGCCTCTTTCACTGTGCCTATAAAAGCTCTGAATGATGCCATCCATCAGCGGGTGGACAGGGCCGGCTCTGACCAAGGACCGGGCAATTCTGCATCGCTGGGGCCAAGTGCCAATTCCTTAAGTAATCCCAGGTTTCATTAAGGAGGCAGCCGGGGGAGGGAGCTGCTTTGCAATTTTTTTCTTAAAGTCAGCGGCAGGACACTTACAAATGACTGTAGAATTGATGACGGGTGAGTCGTTAAAATTAATAATGGCCATAATTAGGAATATTCCAGAAGAAAACTACGGGAAAAATGGTCCATGGAAGGATATTTTCTATAGCCGTATTTTAAAAATGAAGTAAAAATTTGCAGCTGCTTTATTAATTTAAATAATAAGATATGGCTTTCTCTAGCATAGCTTGAGAGGGTTTCTAATGGAGAGGGGCTGCTAGATGAGGCATCGCAAGGAAATCAAACAGCCTCATAAATAAATGAGTTTTCTCTTTTCCAGGGCATAACCGAGCTCATTCTTACAGCGCCCACAGAGCATCACATCACGGGGAGGGAGCTGCCGAGGGAGCTGCCCAGAGCTGCGGTGCCTGCTGCTGCATCCCGAGGGCAGTGGGCACCCCGCATGCCCTGTGCCCTCCGGTTCCTCCTCCCCTCTCCCTGCTGCTCCTCCACCTGTGTGCATGCACTGGGTGATGTCTGTGTTTCTTGCAGCCCTGTGCCAGAAGCCCTCCATGCTCAGCCCATTGGCCCCAGTGAGTTGGGCGCACGCTTGTTAGCCCAGCGTTAATTTTAGGTTTAGAGGCAATTAAGAAGCATTGTGTTATCCTTCCTGTGCTAAAGCAGGCTGTCAAAATCTTTGGGTAAAACAGCAGTTAAATGAGGTGCTGACAGAGAGTTACAATAAGGAAAGACAATGGCATCATTATACTGGGATTTATCTTCCTGAGACAGGATTGTCCTCATTATTCAGGAGCGTGTACCCAAAAGCCTCTAATAAGGCTCCCTCCCAGGACAGAGATAAATCCCCAACCTCTGGCAGAGCTGTGAATGTAAATGTTCTGCCTCTCTCCAAGCGCCCTTTGGTGTTCTGCACTGCCAGGTGGGCCTTGCTTTGCCATGCAAGTGGTTCTGGGGACCACTACAGATGGAGAAGAAAACATGAGGGCAGAGGCTCCAGCACTGTGCTGGGGGTTACATCCCTGCCCCACAGGGAGAAGGGGAAAGGGGCCTGTGGGGCAGCGATGGTACGGACAGGTCCTGTCCTCAGCAGAGAGCTGTGGGAAGCAGGGGGTTCAGCTCTGCTCCTTAATTCTTCGTGGTGTAATTAAATGGCATCGACTGGAGAAACGCCTTCACATTCTTCACATAGAAAAATCCATGCTTCCAAAATAAACAGGATACATTCTTTTCTGTTATGAAATAAGAAGGTAGTTACTACATCCAATCCATACTTGGGAGGTGCTGTGTTGTTTTAACTTCTGCTTTTCCCTTCATGCTGCTCCAAAAGCGGTCAACAAATCCAGATATAAGCACTGGGATTTGACACGGATTTGCAAGGAGGAGAGAGCTGTGAGTGAGGGTCATCCCAACACTGGGAGCCAAACACTGAGAACAGAATCATGGAATCATTCAGGTTGGAAATGACCTTCTGCCTACCAGGTCCATCAGCATCCGTCCTGGCATCCATTGCTTCCCATCAGGGCAGAGGGCTGACACATCCCTGTGCATGGAAAGCAGCCATCTCTGTTTCCTCTGCCCAAGGATGGGGCAGTTTTTAAAAGGAGAAGATGTATTTCTTGGCACCTTTGAGATGAGTGATGTGGAGGATCCTTGGGAAGCACGAAGGGCAGCGTGAAGTGATGGATTAGGGGCTGGCATTCAGAAGATTGCTCTCATTGACTGAGCCCACACCACCCGGCGCTGATGGAGGAGCTTCCTTGGCTCTCCTGCACAGAATCATTTTTCTGTGCTTTGCAGACACGGTGCACAATGCATGCAGTGATGTGATCCCCAGGCCATGTCCCTGCTGTGTCCCCCCTGACTGCAGCAGGGGCTGAGCAAATCCTCGCCTCTTTGGCCTACATGAGATTTCAGCTCGGAGCTTCACGTTGCCCAGAACTCCCCCAGTCACACAAACCTATCCAAAATCAGGAGCACACAGCTTCCAGATGCCAGTGGTGCCTGCCACAATGCACTCCTCCACGCCGCTCTTATTAATAAAACCCTTTCATCTCTGCTGGTTTCTGTTTCATCACTCAGCAGCAAAACACCGTTAGATGTTGTGTGATTCCTATTTGGTGCTGGGAGAGGCTGGTGGGCACTGGGAGTGTTGCACGCACAGACCAAACTCAGCAAAATGAGGTCTGGTTCCATTGTCACACATCTTACCAAGACTGACTCCGCTGTTTGGGATTCCTGGAGGATTTACTGGGGATAAAATCCCCAACCACCAGAATGCTGTCAGTTAACAATGAAAAACAACGACAAGCAGGTGCAGCTCTCCAGCACCAGCACTGGGGGTTCACAGCCCCTCACACTCTCTGCCAGGAGGATGCTTTCTGCTGGGGCAGATCCAAATGCACAGGACAGCCCAGCAGCAGAGAGACAAATTGCAGCTCGGTGCCACACAGCTGCTGTGCGTGCACTGTGCTGTGCCCTGGGCTGCTGTACCTCAGCTCCAGCTGCACCCGGCGCAGCATTGGGCACAGATGAGCACCGCAGGGCTCTGGGATGCTGCCCCAGCTGGGACATGCCCAGGAGCCACACTCGGGGTCCCACGTTTCACTGCGCTACTCTGAGCCATGGCAGCGTCAGGAGATGAATTACACGGAATTATAATTGCATTACCCTCACCTGCTCCGGGCAAAATGCAAAAGGTCATCTTCCCTCCCCTCGCCGCTGATCTCCAATATGTTAGGGCACTTACAGACACTGGCGTGACATTTACAGCAGGGCCGGGCGCCATGCCGTGCAGGCACTGGCACAGCGGTGCTCCCTGCAGGGACACACAATGCACCACGTCCCAGTTAGGGCTGGAGGGACGCAGCTGGGAGCAGAGCACGGGATGGGAGCTGCATGGGATGGCTGCTCACCCCTCCGTTCCTCAGACATCCCATGGGCTTCTCAGCTCTCCCAAGCTGAGGACCCGTTTCTCTTTTTTGCAGCAATTCTCTCCAACTCCAACAGCTCTGGGTACAAGTAAATGAATACAGGGAGGTTCTGCGCAGAAGGGAAAGCAGAGAAACCTCCCCAGGTCCAAGAGCTCTGACCATGCTCACTGAGAGGGAAGCAGGGCAGGGATAAGAGGGGCTGGTGGGATGGCGGCCTCAGGAGCCCCAGTGGTCCATGATCCCTCATTCAGAGAGGAATGTGGATCCCTGGGAGAAGGTCTCCCTGCTGAGCACTGCTATTTACTCAGAGGCTGCCCAAGGACCCAGAAAGCAAAGCGTGTGACTGCTGTGGACAAGGACAGCTGATCCCCTGCCTGGAGCCTCAGAGATGTTCCCAGCTCTTGGGAGCTCGGTGTGGGCATGGGACAGCCCTCCCCATGGCATGCAGCGCTTTGCTGGGACCTTGTGTCTTGAGGGGTGAGGGACTCAGGCATCCCCAGGGCTGCCAGCAGTGGGGAGCTGACAGATGGGCATCGCTGCCTGGAGTGGCAAACACAGGCTGCAGTGATCCCCCTGCACAGCTGGGCTCTGGGCTGGACTCTTACATTGGAGGGTGTCCATAATGTTCCATGCACAGCATCACAAGAGCACCCCACCACCACCATACCCTGTGAACCACTATGTAAGAGCATCCTACC
This sequence comes from Centrocercus urophasianus, assembly GCF_019232065.1. Classification (NCBI taxonomy): domain Eukaryota; kingdom Metazoa; phylum Chordata; class Aves; order Galliformes; family Phasianidae; genus Centrocercus; species Centrocercus urophasianus. Next base: position 687,821 of record NW_024884822.1, on the reverse strand, counting down.
ACCATGATGCTCCATGCACAGCTCCATAAGACCATCCTACCATCATAAAGTTCAATCCACAGCTTCACCACGCACAGCTCCATAGGAGCGCCTTGCCAGCCTCCTCTTGCCTTTGATGCTCATCACATCCTAGGAAACACCCTTTGACCCCATGGCCCTGCTGCAGTCCTGAGCAGCTTGGTGGCCTCATCATCCTGGGACCAGGAGGCTGCTCTGCCCCCAGCACCTCCATCAAGGGCTGTGCTGATCGATTCTTATCTGTTTGTCTCCTCCGGCAGCTCATGGTTCGCTGTTGCAGCTCACTTTAATAATCAGTAATAGGTTTTTCTCCTCTAAAAGCTCTTGGTTTGCTATCGCACCAACAGTATCAGGTGTTCTCTGCTGTAGGTACACTGAGATAAAGATTTCAGGGTCCTCTGAGCTGTGGTGCAGACCTTCCTACAACAGTAACGGTGATATTTCCATTCAGTAATGTATTTATATCTTCCCAGTGAGGTCAATAACAGAGTATCCCTTGAGCTGAGAAAAACGATGAGCGATGTCTGGTAATTACAGAGACCATAAGGCAACAGTGAATCTAATTTTGACATTAAAAATCACGACAAGCACCTCCATTTCCTCTTTTATTTGCCGGTTTGGGTGGCGAGGTCCACGGCAGCGCGAGGCACGGATGTCTGTACGCAGGGCACGTTTGGGGGCTGCTGGAATCTAAAGCAATTAACCGCTTTTGCCTCTATCAGTTTCCTGGCATAGAGCCTGACCTTGAATACGATTCATCCTCCTCATTTGTGTTAGATGTTTGCAAGTCATCTTGCTCTGAGCAATGTAGGCTGCAGTGGGGATTGAAACGCCTGATATTAGCATCCTTCGCTCTTCCTTAGCTCCGAGCCAGCCGGAGCGCTTTCACAAAGCACGCTTTACCGCCGCGCACCGCAAACAAGAGGCGGAAGATGAATGGCATCAAACAACTCTTCAACGAGGTACATTTTGCATTTCAAACACCGCCACTCCAAATGCCCAGCTGTCTTTGCCAGAGGAATGGGTGGATTTTTTTTTTTTATTATTCATTTATTCTCATTTCATACCAATAACATCGCTCAGACTTGGTGTGCTTAGAAACCCAATGTTTTTCTGTGGAGTCAGGCTGCTCGAACCCGAGCCCGCTTTGGCTGAGTTTGCAGGCTCTCCCCTTTCTGCCCCGTGTTGGAAGAGCTGGTTTAAGGCCTCCTGAAGCGTTTGAGTTGAAGGCACCAGGATTTGCTTCCAAGGTGATAAGATACTTTTCCCTAGAAGTCAGAGGAGATGAAATGCTGCTTTTGGAACAATGCAGACTCTCAGGAGTTGAGGATGGAAGAACCTGAGGGTCGGCCCTGCCTCAGTAAGTGACCTCCCTCCCTCCAGAAAGATTTCTCCAAACCTTCTTCCCTTCCAGTGGTCATGCACCAGCATGGGCTGCCCAGCAGTGGAGTCACCACCCCACCAGTATTCAAGAAGTGCATAGATATAGCACTGAGGGACATGCTTAGTGAGCATGGTGGGGATGGTCTGGAGTTTGGACTCACTGGTCTTAGAGGTCTTTCCAACATTTATGATTGTGTGACTCAATGGCAGAGACCCCCAGCAGAGCACCCAGCACAGGCCATGAGAAGTCTCCTTCTCTGCAACTGCAGCACTTATTCCCATCTCAACCCTCTGCAGACATAGCAGTGAATATTCCATCGTTCGGATCGTTAGGGAAAACACTGACTCCTATTAGACCAAGGGCAGATTCCTGCAGAAAGTCGCTCAATCCATTCTTTCGCTTGACAGCAAATCGTTGATCCCTCCTCTGGTTTCCAGCTGTGTGCTGCCCCATCCTGCTCTCCTGTTCAGCTCCCCACAGCCTGGCTGGAGCAGGATCATATACCGTAGCTGGCAATGCTGCAAACAGCTAAAGGATGATTGTCCTGACATTTTTTATGGCAAATATAGTTCTTTTTAATAGGCATTTCTTTCATAATTGCATCTCTTCCCCCACAGGATTTACTGCGAATCAGGAGTAAATGCAAACACAGAGAAGCAAACGGTGATTAATTGCACTTGGGCTGTTTAAGGTGTGATGGGGGTAAAGCAACAGCAGCTAAACATAGGGGAAAAAAAAAAAAAAAAAAAGAAAGGACAACAAGATACCCAGGCTGCTTTCCAAGGAGAAGACTGTGAGAGTGCAGCCCCTGATGTTGGGCGTATCACGGATGTGGGTTCTCACAGCACCCTGCTGCAACCTGGTTGGGGTGGAAGGAGCGCAGAGGACTCTGTTGGGCTGGTTGCAGCAGAGTGGAGCTGGCTGCATCTCTTCCTTCACGTCCCCAGTGCTGCTGGGAGCAGCGGGCACAGCAGGCACCATCTCACCCTCACTTCCGCTTACAAATCAATAACCCATTTTTTTTTACTCAGCAGAGCCATTTGTCACCGACACGATGACAAATTCCCTGCTCCTCCAGCAGCACTGCACCAACCACTGCCACATGGGCAGGGCCAGCTGGGACCCTGCTCAGTACCAGCTCACCCTTTGGGTCAACACGGGGCTCCCCTTGGATTTTCAGCACAGCTCATACCAAATGTGCTGTGGGTTTGGTTGGTGAGCTCTGCTTCTTTCTGTTTTCTGGCAGCTGCTTTGCCTTTCTACCTTTACCCATTGAGATGCACCACCCCGCAGGGCATGGGGAGCATGCTGAGCACAGGGCTGGAGCTTCAGAACTCCAAATTTCAGCCACTCAATGCAAGCAAGAGCATTATGCTAGGATGGGGAATTTCTCCCTCCAATAAATAAATAAATGAAGAAAAAAACACTGCCAGTAGAACTGCTCATGATGTTATAAATGAAAATGGATTTGGGGACTCCGGGTTTTCTGCACAAGACAGAATTTTAGACCATTAAACTGGAGACATACATTACTTTCCTTTCAACACACTGTGCAAAACAGGACCTGTGCATCTCAGAGCCCCAGAAGGCTGCACAGTTATGTTTGCAAGTTATAAGGACACAGGTCTAACCCCAAAGCAGCTCTGGTGGATGTTTGGAGGTGTCTGGATGGGGACGAGCCAGCAGTGGGCTCAGGGCAGGGCTGAGAGATGCGGTCCACATTGCATAGAGGTGTGATAGCTGCCATCATCAATAACAAGCAGAGCTGGTAATAGCAGCTGGATGCTGATTGCATTTTGTGCATGGAAAAGTGGCACTCACCGCTGCCAGCCTGGGGCCACCACCTTCAGTACCAGCTGCCACCGCCTGGGGACACACACAGAGCCGCTGAGCTGAAACACTCCTCGCAGGGCTGATGCACTGGTATTCATGAGGGAAGAGCTGGCATTGCTGCTGGCAGATGTACCTAGCAAAAAGATCAGTGAGAGGGAGTAAGGAAGAGAGCCATCCGTCATCCAGAGCCCAGGAGGGATGTGGGGACGGAGCTCAGTGGGTGGGAGGAGGAGTGCTGAGCATGACCATCAGCCACTTGTATTTTCCATGATTAACATTTCAGGAGCAAGATCACATCATGTAACAATGCATCCAATCTTAAAATCTCTTCAGTGCACAGAGAGTGGTCAGAGATGCCCTCCCCTTTATCCCCCAGGCCCTACACAAAAAATTTTTGCACACCCTGGGAACGTCTGTGCAAACACTGGCGTGGTATTTTCCAGGCTGATCTCAGCCTGATCACTGCTGTGAGCACCACCTTGTAGGATCCCTACATTTGCATCCCAATGAGGCATCTATTTCATCTCCAGACACTGTGGGTTTTCCGGCATATTTATGAGTCCTCTATCTCATTAATCAGGTGAGTATTCATAGGACTTCCCTTTCATGCTGGAATATCTGAGGACAAAGTCTTTCTTTATATATCCTATGCCAAAGAACCTTCCTCAGGAGTCCACTGGATGAAGGGTTTTCACCTTTAAAAATTCTTAATAGAGTTTTCCCAGCAATATGTCATATTTTAGAAAAAAGTCAACTTCTTCATGGCAGGCCTAAGGTTCATCTCTTTTATTACCTTGACAAGATAACATTCAGTGCCTCTCAATGCCTGCTTTCTTCCACAGCCCACGTCACACTCACGCCGCTGAGCAGCGATCTGTCATGGTAACAGCCTTACGGGAGCCCTTTCACAAAAAAAAAATCAGAACACGGCACAAAAGGTCACCCTGTGGCATCCAGCAGGGGAGAGCAGAGCAAGGAGCACAGCTTGGTGCCACCAGGGGTGGCCGCTGATGGGGTGGGCAGTAGGGTGCCTCACATCGCCCCGGTAGTCAGGCTGAGCAAGGTTTGGGCACCTGCACATGGTTTGCCAAGAGGTCTGGGCACAACTTCCCCTCCCCACAGCCTTATGGAGGGCAAAACCTTGCCACATGCAAGCCCACGTGCCCCTTCCCAGGGCCCACCAGTACCAATAACCGCAAGGACCAGGCTGGCTCCCACGCAGCTCCTTTCCATTAGAGCACTCCTTGGTAATTGCTTTTCATTAACTTTTTTCAGGGGTCTTTTTAGCACTGTATCTAAATCAATATCGTAATTAAAACAAAAAATATTTCAGGAAAGCCGCAGAGCAGTAAAAACAGGGAAGCAATTACAGGAAACCTTCGAGCATCAGCACCGAAAAGGAAATAAAGGAATAAAAGCTTTCAAGCCCCCATCTGGACCATTTACAGAAACATCTCTGTGCAGCAAATGGCCTTTCAAAGCATTCCCCCCAGCCGGCCCGCAGCCTGTGCTCCGTGCTGTTTTGTTGTAAGCTGGGCTGAAGCGCAGTGGAATTATTCCTCCTGGGCCCCTGCCCTTGGTTTCTCTTCCAGCTGGAAGGGGCCGGCGGCAGCGCTGTGCGCAGGGCTGGGAACGTAGCATCTCCACTGCTCCATCACCACCTGAGTGGGGTTTGGCTGCTCCCCACTGGGCACGGGGCAGCCTCGCTTCTCCTTGCGCCGTGCCCAGGTGAGGGGTGAGGAACGCAGTGCGGCTCTGCCCAATTATCCGTCAGGGAAAGGGAGAGCAAGCACACAGGAAACAGATGGGGCTGGTGATGGCTCGAGAAGTCAATCTGTTTGTCTACTAATTATTTAATGTACGAGACAATTTCAATACTTAACCCTCTTGATCCCAAGAGCTGCCTCTCTGCTCAGTATGGGCGGCAGGCAGCACGCTCCTCATTAGCATTTAGCACGGGAGAGCCGGATTAGCTGGCACTGAGGTTCTGAATAAAAAATGTAGGGGAGTCAGACAGCTTATTCATCATCCACGAGGAAGATGTCAGGTTTGGGTATCCTGACCATTATCATAATTGCCAGCAATATTCATCCACAAATGCACATCGAGCAGTGCCAGCCTCTGCCCTCCTGCCCTGCATCCCCGCCCCACTGCTCAACTACCAACGTCCCCGTGCCTCTGGCTCAGACCCCACCCCGCTCTGCAAGGAGCATCCAGCTCCAGCTTCACTCTGCTCGAGTGCTGAGAAGTCCTGTCTCGTTCTGGGACTTCTGGAACACCCAACCCCCTCAGCCTCTCCCTCCAGTAGCAAGAAATCACCTAAAAAGGGAATTTCTGAGGCACAGATCCACCATTCCCTGCTTCTCCTCCAGTGACTTGCACTGAAGCAACAATGAAGCAATAGAAAGGAAATGCTGTTTCTTTCCTGTCCATGCTTCCTGTCTCCGCACCTGCTGCTGCCACATCCCACAGAGCTGAGCACAGGGCTCCAGCAAGCTGTGAGCCAACACCAGCACAATGCCTTGCCCCACCAAACCCCTCAGTGACACATCTCCACAGCTCTTGAACACCTCCAGAGACGGTGACCCCACCACCTCCCTGAGCAGCTGTGCCACTGCATCACTACCTGCAGAGAAGAAAAGTCTCCTAATACTGAACCTGAACTCCCTGACACACCTTGAGGCCATCACCTCTCATTCTATCTCTGTTACCTGGGAGCAGACGCAGACCACCCTCACCACAACCTCCTTCCAGGCAGTGATAAGATCCCCCCTGAGCTCCTCTCCTCCAAGCTGATCAATCCCTCTTCCAGAGGAGCAAAGCATAAGAGATTGCACCATGAACAACTCCAGCACCTCCTGAGCCCACGTCTCAGCTTCGGGACTTTCAGTACTTGGCCAGGGAACATTCCTCTGTGTCCCCAAGAACCTCCCGTGATGCAAAGACACAGCAATGCCTTGGAAGCCAGAGATGGGAGCCAACAGCTTGGTACATCTCCCAAAGGCTGGATTTCCACGTCCTTGCAGCCCATACACCTCAGAGCACAGAGCTGCTGTGTTCCATATGGATCTTATCTTCCTTCACTGTGAGAGTGGTGAGGCGCTGGAACAGCTGCCCAGAGAGGCTGTGGATGCCCTGTCCATCCCTGGAGGTGTTCAAGGCCAGGTTGGATGGGGCCCTGGGCAGCCTGGTCTGGTATTAACCAGAGGTTGGTGGCCCTGCATGTGGCAGGGGGCTGGAGATTCATCATCCTTGAGGTCCCTTCCAACCTGGGCCATTCTGTGATCCTCAGATAACCAAAGTCAAATAAAGTGAAATCCAAAGAGTTAACGAGCGCAACGCTGCACTGCAAAAAGAAAAAAGCAGTCCCTCAACAGGCCTGTTCCAAATAATAATTCAAGTTCTTTAGAAAGCAGGTCAGCAGCGCTGAGTAATAAGTTCATTATAATCTAATAAAGTTCATTAGTCCTTGAAAAGTCTAAAATGCAAAAGCAATATTACCGACGGAATCGCCCTCTGGCGGGATCATTTCTGGGTGGGAAAGAAAGGATTTGAGATAAAAGGAAATAAAAATAGGAAGCAAAAATTGGAAATAGGAGAAGGCATCACTGGGAGAACTGCGGATACCTCCAGCATACCAGGAGCTGGCAATGAAAGCATTGGTCTGCAAGTGGAGGGAAACAGCTGTTAATTGTGGGACAGCAGTGCAAGGGAGCAGAGAGCAAGCCAGAGCATTTGGAGAAGGAAAACCTCTGCAAAGGGGATAATAGAATCCTTTAACATAGTGCCAGCAAGCACAGGGTTGAGACAGGGCAGGCAGCAGCATGCTGTGCTGTGTGGGATCTGCAGTGCAGTGAAAGCACAGCAGGGCTAGCAGCTGCCCCAGTGCTGCACAGGTTCTGGCCTTCAGCCTCAGGAAATGGCATCGGGCCCCAAGAAGAACAGCAGCAGTTTCTGTAGCATATATTGACTCATTTTTTTCCCTTCTGCCCCTCAAAAGACAGTTATTGCTGTCCTTACTGCCATCCAGACGGCAGCCAAACAGGGCTGTAAAAGCTCTTTGCCTAAGAGGAACAGGGATAAGGAGTAGTGTTAAAGTAAATACTTCACTTGAGACTTCATTCTTAAGGCTTCTAAATTGGTTTTCCTCCTTTCCCTCCAGGAAGAGGCCACATGCCACACAAGCTTCTCATCAGTGTGACTGTGGTCTCATCCCCACCTACAGAACAGAGGATACTCTGTGGGACAAAGCAGAGCAGGAGATAACACCCAGAGCTGTCAGTGCATTGCTCAAATACACAGAGAGCCCCACGCAGCCACAGTGAGAAGTGTGCCTTAATTAGAGTCTGCAGTGATCAATGCTTTGGGGGCACGTTTTTGCTCTGTGCCCTGTAGAGCCGGCAGTGCTCAGCCGTGGGGATGGCTCCTCACCCAAGGGTCATTTGTCTCCAGCAGCCACAGAGGGCAAAAACCTAGATCTGAAGGAAGAACACAACGATTTGGTCAAACTACAGGAGAACATATTGGGAAAAAGATGAAGATAATGACCTTAAAGATTGATTCTTCTAACCAGCATTGTGATGGGCTGCAAATTAAAGCCAGAGGGACGGGAGTGAGGTTGCAATTATCAGAATACTGTGAAGCTGGGAGAAAATTTGAAATATCAGAGCAACACTTAATTAGAAATAGCATTCCAGATTCTGATCCTAGTGACATTATGTGAATTCTGGATCATTCCATTACAAAAGGTTGCGTCCCCTCAGGAACAGCCCAATGCCCCCAAACAAAGGGCCAGGTGCTGTGCTCATCTTACAGCCAGGGTCCCACAGCCATGGGACACCCAAGCAGCCCACCACAGCCCACAGCAAAAGAGGTTTCTCTAAGCTGGGCACTCTGACTTTGTATCTTCTCTCCAAACTGGAGAGCTGTGGCCAAGTCTACCCAGGGATTATTGCTGGCCCTGGCACTGCAGGTGTGGATGCAGGAACAGAGGTCACTTGCCACATGCCATCACAACAGGCATTTTCCACCTGGTTCAGTAGTTCAGGACATAAGCAGAACTCACACCAAAATGCTCATTCTGCCTCCACGTCCTGCAGAGATGCCATGCAGATGATTGCCAGCCAAAGGCTCAGCACTGGGTCAGCCACGGCTGTGGGTTTGGGACACCAATCAGCAGCTCACAGAGCAGCAAGGAGTCGCTGCCTGAGCACAGACAGTGCCTGAATCATTCTCCCCAAAGTTTGTTATGAGGTCAGAATCATGCTTTGGACCTGCTTCCACATAGTGTTTTATGTTTTGCAAGCGCTGCATAGGATTAGCTGGTTAATTAATACTTAGCATTATCCTCACAGATGGAGAGAGCTTCGAAGAACTTAAGGTAAAATATTTTAGCAATACAGATTTGTGCCAACCTAAATTTACGCTCCTAAGCATAATGAGATTAGTAACAGGAAGAAAAACAAAATGGGAGTAATAAAACAGAGATGGTTTTATGCACACACCGGTAACTGCCTTTAAAGGTGCCTCTTCTACACTCAGTGCTCTGAAGTTTCAGCTCAGCCTTCCGTGCTCGTGGCAGCAGCTCTGCAAGGGACAGGGGCAAGGCAGCAAGGCACAGCCCATGCAGGGCATTCCCAGCTTGGACAGGTGTCCCTAAAAAGGGATCCAGGACAGGTCAGCAAATGTTCAATGTTGAAGTACTTATTTTCACACCCATCTTCTCAACTGTTTGCCATATTTAAACTTTTAAAACTTTTTTTTGATGGAGATCAGATTTTGGGGCTTGCTTCAAATAGAAAATAAATCAGGTTTGCACTAAAAGATGTAAAAAAAACAAAACAAAAAAAAAAACAGCATAAATTCAGAGGCAAATCCAGCCCAGGTTGGCTTTGCTTTGGGGTAGCATAGAGAATCTCCAGTGCTCCTTCCAGTCTGAGCATTCCCGTGTTCCTGGTGGATTATTTTAAGACATTTTGAGGTAGTTGGTAAAAATGCCATCTCCAAAATAGCCTTTTTGTCTACAGTTGGACTTTCAGAGTGAGACAGCATTTCAACTGAAAAATGGCACTCAGCTCAGATGAGCTCTAACTCCACATGCTCCAGCTCAGCTGGGGCTGAGAGGGGATCCAGCCAATCCTTATCAAAAGGCAGGGGTCAAGCACCAGGCTCTTTTCAGTGGTACCAAGTGACAGGACAGGATTAGGGTCTGGCCAAGCTCCGAGACCTCTTTCCAGGCATACAAGGGCTGCTTTGGTTTCAGGGCACTTTCAGCCCTCATGGCTCTATCTCCCAGCCCAATCTCCTATACCTACAGAGCAGTGTGGAGCTCCAGCACTGAGCCTCCCACCCACAGCAGCATTGTTCCCCAGCTGCACAAGTCATCACTGCTTCCACACCGCATCTGGCTCTCAACTTCACAACAGGATTAATCAATATCTCTTACATTGTCTTCCCCAAAGCAAGACCCATTCACTGATGGGCAAGGCAATGCCACAGTGACAGTACCACAGCCCACCTGCTGCCCTCCCATGAGGAGTTATGCTCAGGTGGGCATGGAGCTGCAGTGGCTTACAGGATCAGCTCTGTAGTTTACTTTGGATGGAGGAAGGGATACGCTTCTATTGGTTGAGACACGGCTCCAAGTACAGCCTGCAAGGATCTCACCTGGAATTTGGGTGGCTGAGTTTACATTACTACTGCATAATGTTATTGTGGGAGGCTTTGAGTGCTGGCAATCTGGCAAGAGCAAAAAGATCTCTGGGGGAAAAAAATGCACTGGGGAGTTAGTGATAACCAGGACAGCACAAGACTGGAATCCCACTCTGCAGCCTGGGAGAGGAGTGACCCTGGAGCAGGCCAGCCCCTCTCCGCACAGCCTCTGGGCAGCATGCAGGTCCTGGCTTTATCCCAGGCCCCAGGGAAAAACAGCTGCTGCCAGGGAGACAGCTCCACATCAGGTGGGCATCACTTTCCCAGGGGCTTTCCAGCAAAAAGGAAAGTGGAGGAGGGAAGATGTTGCTTTGAGTCAACACTCCCCACAGCCTCCCCAGCTGTGCAGGGTTATCATCTCCCTTACACCTTAAAATGGACCACAGGATTTGCCTCACTCCACTTTGTGTGGGGAGAGCAATAATTAGAACAAAGCAGGGCCTGAACTTAGCGCTGATGGGAACTTCATTGGGGGAGAGCACATTGGCAGGAAAATCAATCTGCCATGAAAAGGGAAAAGAAAATCAAGCCATGAGGCTGGCGCACCTTCGATCAGCCTACCGGCACACCTCTCCAAATGAAGGGCACCAGGCAGCTCAGCTCAGACTGAGCCTCAGTCTGCTTTGTAAAATAAAATCTGCCCTAAATAAGACATTTTCAGGAGTGGCATCAGCATGGAGAACAGCTGCAGCCCGTGCGGGAGGAGCTCAGCACCATCCCCAGCCAATGGGCCCATCCTGCTCCAGGTGTCCCCATGTCCCTGCGCTCGCTCACAGCCCCAGCGCAGACAGGCACATGTGGAAAGTGCCCCCAGGGTGCAGAAACAGAGCACAACGAGCTCTATATTTAGCTTTCTGCTTATGGAAATACAGCACTTGGTTTCGTAATGGACCACACAGGCTACTGAGTGTGTTTGGGGAAGGCAAGAGCCATCCCAGCTCTCCAGCCCCCCCACCTGCACGCAGTGCTCCTGGACCTCGCTCCTTCCTCCCAGCCCTCAGCATCCTCAGGAAATTACACAGCGTTATTAAACAACCTTGTCCTGACCCGGCTTCTCTGCTCCAAGTCAGCAGCAGCCACACACAGATGTCATTTTAACAAATAACCACACTCTGGCTCAATAGTGCCTCCATCACAGCTCAGAGACCCCCGCTCCACCCCAAGTCCCAGCCCCATAGGCTGTAAACTGTGCTCCCCATCTAAAATTCAATTAAAGCAAGCATCCCTTTGCTGTTACCTGGTCAGAAAGTATTACAGTGCATTACACACCACATGCAGGCAGAGGCACAGCAATCCCCATCAAGAGGGAGGGTCTCCCTGAACATTTGCTCTAAGCGATACCAGTTTATAGGATCTTTCAAGTCAGCTTTTGCTTAAACCCAGAGTGTTACTTAAGCCATGGCTAAGCAGCACTGCTTGGCCCCAAGAGGTCCCAAGGAGACAGAGCTGATGGGCACTGCATCCTCCAAGCTCAGCCCCAGGGGATGGGCAGCACCAGCTCCTGCCCCCAGCACACAGCCCTGCTCTGGGCTCCTGCTTCCACAAAAACAATAAGTTTAATTTGAAGGGGCATAATTCTTAATTTATGTGTTGTCATGAGCAAAGACAGCAGAAGTAGGTCATTTCATTATCTGCTGCCAGAGCGTTTCACCAAGGAGCCAACGCATAAAGCTAAACAAAATCATCACCCAAGGTTCTGGAATTGTTTGGAAAAAAAATATTACAGTTATTTTTCTCCTTGCTTGATTTGCACATCTTGGATTGCAGAGCATATTTAGCTAGGCTTTATAGCATGCATTTATTGTGACTGCCATATTCGATAATGCTGCCTATAGTCAAAGAGCAATCTTTCATGGAATACAGTGTCTCAATTTATAATTCAGTATCACAGCTTTGAGAACTCACACAGTAAGTCAGCCAACAACAAAAAGCCCCAAGTGCCTCTATGCAAATAAAGGCGTCAGGATGAGCAAACACCTCCCCAGGACGGTGGCGCCTCCCGCCTCCCTCCATGCAACTGCAGAAAGGCTCAAGGACAGAGCTCAGCACATAGGGGATGCACCTGTCAAGGTCTGGGGAGCTGCTACTGGGGAAGTTAGGTTGGCACCTCCTTCAAAGAGCCCTCATAGGGGCTCAGTGCAACACATGACAACAGCACATCTCTCCACCTCTGAGAGCACCTGGCAGAACCCGGCCAGCCAAAGTCCCCACCAGCACTCAGGTTTTCCTCAACGCAGAACAAGGTGGGAGATGAAGCAAGAAAGCACCCCATGAGCTTTGGGGCAGGCACAGCTCTGTCTGAGACAGCAACAAGGACCCAAAGCCACCCATCACTTCCCAGTCCCCTGCACAAAAGCAGGAACATCTCTGAAACCCAACCACCCACTGCAGCCAGTGCTTACCTGCCTCCAGAGCTGCTTTCTGCTCTCCTGGCTCACTGACTGCTGCCCAGGCACAACAGGAGGCATTAACTCCTGCTCTATCCTCTGGATGCTGTCAGCAGGCCCTGATATTATCACAGCGCTAGGGGCTGTTAGCACTGTTGCAGAGCTCAGCCCTATGGTTTGGTGCCCAGGACAGAGGCAACACTGATGGAACCACCCTGCTAGCCAGCCCTCAGCAATCAGCTTATACTGAAAAGGGAAGGAAAAGAAGAGATGGAGCTTATATAGAGCTGGGGGTCCCAGGTAAGGCTGCTCAGGGCAATTAGAATCAACAGCACAACCATGATATGGCACCTGTTTTCTGGTTTAGAGCAATCTTTACAATGTGTGTGTCCTATTTCTGTGGATACTGCTGGGTGGGAAGGGGGCTGAGGGCTTCTGTCCTTGGGGGTAGAGGAGCTTTGGGTGCAGCTATGGGTCCTGCAGTCACAGCCCAAGCTGTGCCCAAACTCAGGCAGCCTTCTGCCACGTCCTAAGCCACGCTGAGCACTGCGCTTTTTTTCTGGCAGATGGACCCAGCTATGGAAGGTGAGGCTGAACAGATTTCCTTTTGCTTGCTGACTTATGCAATGGATTTGCTCAAGAGTGAGGGAGCAAAGGTGGGGAATGTCTTTATCTGCTAATGATTCTGTGAATTATACATGCTTAGTATTCATGCATTTGAAGAAGAGGCAAACACAGCCGTTTTCTGTGGGATGACCTTTACCAGCAGCCAATACATTTACATTTAATTTAGAATTACAATTATTAGGTCAACTTGGGAGCAAGTGGAACTTACATTTATTGAGAGGAGAAGAAAAATTGGTCTTTCTGCTTTCATCCAGTTAAATGCTGCTTTTCTCTGGAAACACACTCAAAGTCAACCTCTAGCAGTGTCCCACATGCATTCTGACTGGCTGAAGCCCTGCCCAATGGAGCTGCCAGCTCCATGCAGCATCACTGGAACCAAGCTGGCTTTGGCACCACCAGGAACCCATCAGAAGGCTTCCTGTCCTGTGTGCTGCATGGAGCCATAGCAGGGACTGTATGGCCATACTTATAATGAGGATGGCATCACCCAGGAATGGGCAGGTGTGAGCGAATGAGGAAAGGGAAAGATTGCTTGGTGTCCCTTCTGCAAAAGTCCCTTCTTTTTCTTTCCCACCCTCCTCTTCCTGTCCTGGCTTGCTAACATTGAGAAGCTGGAGATTTTCTAACTCTGGCCCTGGGGTGACCCCGTGGGATGAGGAAAGAGCTTGGGTTGGTCTGAACACCTAACCCATCCCATAATACTCAGTGAGAACCAGTGGCACTAGCCCAAGCCAACGATGCCCATCAGAGGACACCTATCTCAGGAGAAGCCCTCATCCTTCCCATCTCTATCACCCTCAAGCAGAAGGGCACTGCTCGACCTGGGAAGCCCCTCACTGGGAGCCTTTTGGTCCAAAGTAACTTTTCATGGAACAATAAGATTGTTTGAGCTGGAAGGGACCTTTAAGGGTCACCCATTCCAACTCCCCTGCAATGGACTGGGACACCTACAGCTCAGTCAGGATACTCAGATCCCTATTCAGCCTGATCCTGAGGGTCTCCAGGTGACCTTGAGCATCTTCAGGACTCAGGTTGGTGTGGGTGAAGCCACTGGAGTCTTCCCACCACTCCAGTATTCCCAGAAGCCCTATCTGAGCACCCAGCCAGCTTCATCCCTTTTGTAGTTGCAAGGAAGTTCACCTGGAGTTCATCAGGGCAACTTCTGTGCTGGGTTTTGGCTGTAATAATTCATGAACGCTGCTTCTTGACCGGGTTATGGCAATGGCTGCTGTGCACTGAGCAGTGCCAGTAGTGGGGCAGCACCACGGGAGGTGGCACCATCCCACGGGGCTCATGGCCACTCGTCCCACCTGGTGGCTTCAGCTGGGGCAAGCCATCTGCCTGCAAAACATCAGGACCCTGGGGTGGGCTCACGACAAGAACCCATCAATATTGCAGCACCCTGTGATCCCCAGCATGCAGGTGGGAAGAATTAATTGCGTTCCAGGTGATGTTTAAAGCATATAAAAGATGCAAAGCCTGCTTCTTGTATTCACTCCCAAGCTCTGCAGCACGCCGGTGGGATCTGTTGCTCTGCAGTTGGGTAATCACAAAGCAGCATGTGCGTCAACAAGCAATTTCTCATTGAAAGCACCACGGGTGGGAGTGCAGGAGCTTCGACCCCTGAGGTGCTGCGTGGCACAGCTCAGCCCAGCACTCGGGGGCTTTCCCAAAGCCTGCAGATGTTTGTGGAGTTCAACAGGCTGAAAGCAATGTCCCACCCTGGTGGGGAGAGGCAGCCGGCCCCAAAACACAGCACAGCCTTACAGGACTGTGGTACTGCTTTGCTCCTTGTGCTGTCAGAAGTGCAGCATGGAAATTAAGTCTGTGGTGTGATTGAAATGGTAAAGGACTCTTCTCTTAAAAAAAAAAAAATATATATATATATTTATATTCCTATGGGTGGGTACTCAGCTATTCTATTCCATCCTATGCTGTATGTGTGGATTTGTTGGATGGATGGATGAGATTGGTACCCAGTTGTCACGTTCTGTCCTACCCTATGTGCATGTGGATGGATGGCAGTGGTACCCTGCTATCGTGTTCTGTCCTATTCTATGTGTGGATGGCTGGATGGGATTGGTACCCAGCTGTTCTCTGGTTGCACAGAAGCCCCCAGCCATGGGGATGTACTGAAGTATAGGCTGGGGCTGGCCAGGGATCACTCAGAGGGTCACATCCCCCCATGGGGCCATCTCCTTTCATCCCGGACAGTGGAAGGAGCCACGGCTGTGTGAGAGGTGATCAAAGCCCCATCAGGAGAAGGGATAGGGGGCTGCAGGCAGTATAGGGGGCTGCTGTTTAACCAGCCTGCCTGGCAAAGATGATCCCCTTTACTTTGGAATTTTGTCTTAAAATCCATCACTGTGCTGCGAAGGTTACTGAAAATATCTGACAATAATAAATGCATTAGAAATCAGCTTTACTCCTGAGATTGTCTCATCAGTTCTGAGCATCACCAGCACGATAAATGTTGCTCCACAGACCCCACACTGCAGCAGAAGCCGCCTATTTTCACCCAGTTCCATTAACCCTTGTGCACCATGATGCTCCCAGTGTCCCTCTATCCTTGTGGGTGTAGCCCAAGGATGTCCCCAAGGGCTGCATGCTATCCAGACCCACAGGATTCCTATGTAATTGAGTGGCCCTGGCCAGGATCACCTGGTTTTGGGAGCTCTCTGGGAGAAGTGATGTCCTCCATGTGGAGCCTACATGCAGCAGAACAGGGGGCAGCAGGGGCTGTTACACTGGGATTGGTCACAGTGTCATGCAATAATGTTGGTTTTTGGGGGGATGGAGGAGAGCAGGAGGCCATTTCCACACCTTGGGACCCGTGGGGTATCACTTCTGCCAGTGTGAGAACAAGTTCATCTTTCTCTTCCAGCAGGGATGCCAAAAGCTTGGGCTTTGCTTTGGTCTCAGATCAGCCCTTCAAGGCCACTTGCCTCACAGTGCCTCAGCTGAGCAGGGTGAAGGAACAGAGCTGCCCTGGCCCCTGGTGACTCTCAGAGGTCGGGTGCTGGCCCAGGTGGGCAGTGATGTGAATACATTTATTTTCCTGAGTTTGCAGTGGAATTTTTCAGCCCTTTCCCAGAAGAGACCTCATCTCTGCTTCAAAGAGATAATTTATAGCCAAGAAACAATTCACCTCGCCTTTGGGCTTGACTTTTCCCTCCTGCTCAGTCCAGCGAACATCCTGGGTGACTTCATGGCATCTCCATGACTAATGCACTGCTGAGGACACAGCACGAAGCACTGCGAGGGCAGCGGCTGCGTGAGCTCTTCCCTCTTAGCCCAATGGATTTCCCCTTCCTACCTGGAGACCATGAGCTTGTTGGCAATCTACATTAATGCTTTCATCCTGCCTGCAGTCTGATAGCTGCACAACAGATTAAGCAAAGCCAATCAGCTTTCAGTTACTAAGGGTGCAGGTGAGGATGTGTTCTCGTTCCTTCACTGTAAGCACAGGGCTCTCAGCAGAGGTTGAGAATCATGGAATCATCAAGGTTGGAAACAATCTTCCACGTCCCCAAGGCCAGCCATCACCTACTGGGTCCTGTCACCACTCTTCAGTGCCACGGCCCTGAAATGGCCCAGGGATGGGGGTCCTATTCCCAAGCTGCCACGCGAGGCCATTTTTTCAAAGGAATTTCCCCAAAATACCCACTGTAACCACACAGAGGGGCTTTTTGGGGCAGTGTTGGGGATCCCCCTGGTTTTGGGACCCTCTCCGTGCAGACAGAGAGGCCGGGGCACTGGGGCTGCCATGGTGTTTGCTTCCCTTTGGGTCCCTTATTGAGTTGTCTCTTGCACTGCTTGCAGCAGTGAAATCTGCCATGGGCACGTTAAGAATTCTCCATGCAAAACTGCTAAGCTGAAGCCTCATTATTATCCTGCACAGTGATTATCTCTACTTGATGAAGTCTCGTATTTGCCCAATTTCAGATTGAAACCTTCCTCTTTTCAATTTGAGCTTAATTCATTTCTTGACTCCTGGTTACAGTGCAAGATATCACAAATGCTCCCGGCCTCTGCTGGCTCTGATTTATATCGTTAAGAATCATTTACTCGCAATTAAAACGAGCCTTCGGGGCTTTCACAAACAAGCTGGATTAGCTAACAGCAAAACATTTGCTTTTCATAAACAGTGACTGAGGGCTATGGAACAGGCTGGGAGGGGAGGGACTGGAGGGGACAATCCAGCTTTCCCCATTCCTCGTATCCGGAGCACGGGGACACACTGGGGTCAAGGAAGGAGCATCTCTGGGCATCCCTACTCCCTCCCCTTCCTCCTGCATAGAGAGGAAGGAGCTGGGGGGATATGGGGTGCTCCCTGCATGCCCCCCACTCCACTGTCCATCACTCAGCCTCAGACTGCTCCAGACATATCCACAGGTGCAGCTCTGGGGATCTGGGACCCAACCACCATGGAGATGTCACCCAGTGGTGTGTTCGTAATGAAGATAATTAACAGTAGGATCGTGTAATTGGCAAAGCCTCCTGCTCTTGGCTGCTCTGCTGCAGCTGCTACTGACAAAACTCCATACCCAGAGCATCACTACAGTCCTCTGAACATGTGAACTTGGCCAAACACTGAGGATTTAGGATTCAGTGCCCCAAATCCCAGCATCAATAGACAGCATGGCTGGCTTTTCAATGAACACAGCTGCTCCCAGAGCAGGGTCTGCAACAGGCTCCAAAAATAGTGGAGTGTAAACATACACAGAAACAATGCTGACCTGTTTGCAAAAGGTTCTGTCTGTGCTGCAAACTGCAAAGAAACTGCAATGGGATGCATTTCTGGAGGGAAATGCTCCTGCTTTGGCCAAAGCCACTGGTGGAGTGCTGCTCCCTGCACCCTCCCTGCTGCTGCTCTTGTGAGTGCTTGGAGCATTTCTAGCAAAAACTGTGGTCCTGTGCTTCCCAAAGGCCTGTACAAAGGCCCTTACACACGTGGCAGCAGCATTTCCCTGGTGCACAAACACACCAAAACTTGCAGCTGCACAAAGGGACATTGCCCACAGACTGCTGGGCAAAGCTCACCTGTGCCACCAGCACAGTGCCTCCACGTCTCGTTACAAAAGCAATTAAGCTCATTCTCTCCCTTGGCTACTGAAGCTGGGAAACACTGTGAGGTTTTTACCTACAGTGTGCAGTTGGGAGAGCTTTGTTGTTTCTAAACACATCGCTTCCATAATTTCTTTAAACGCAAAAACGGATTGCTGTTGTGATGCTCAGCCATGAATGCAGGTGCCCTGTGGTGAGGGCAGACCCAGCAGTGCCCCATTGCCAGCACTGCCCAGCAGCAGGAGCACCGGGATGAGATCAGCCCCAGGTGCTGCTCACCCACACCTGGTGGCCACCAGGCTGCAGCCCAAGCCTCTTTAGGGCTTTGGTAGCAGGACAGAAGCCTCAAAACCTGTGTAATAGGCAGTCATGTCTTCCCTAATTAGGAAGATGGAGGGTGCTGAGAAGCTGCTGGGAGCACAGCAGTGCTGCTCTCCCTCCAGACTGCAGAGCTGCAGGGAAGCAGAGTAGGGAAAGACCACTGCCTGCCCTCCTGCTGTAGGGATGATCCACGTGAGCCTGCTGCTGTCGTGCCACAGGGTGCAGGCCAGGGACACAAGGGGCCCAGAAGTTCTCTTGCTTGGGGACCTGAGTGCCGTAGCTTCTCGTGCAATTGATTTGTGGCTTCTTGCAGAGCCTGGGGCTTCGCTGGTGTGGTTTAGCAGTGTTTTCCCAAGGGCTGCAGCCTAAGCAGTGAAATGCTAGATTTGCAATGATATTTTATGTTGTGAACAGTAATAAATCATAAAAGGCTTTTTTTTTTTTTTTTTTCCCCTGGGAAAATGCTTCAGCTACTGGTACAGAGGGCTCCTGAGTGAATATCTGTGGCTGTGCCTCCCTCCATCTGCCAGGAGGGACGGGGGGTTCTCCAGCCAGGCCCTGACTGTCAGTTTGCCTCTAAAGCCTGGATGAGACAGCCCGCACTTGCAGGTCTCATGCAAAACTTGTGTAGTTTTCTATAAATTTGGGTGCCCCAGTGTGGCCAGCCCATCCCTAGCTGCACCCAGAGGTGGGAGGTGGTTTAAGGCATGATTAAGGGTCACTGCCACCTGCAAGAGAGGGGCTGAAGGTTTGGGGACTGGGGCTGCAATAAAGCCCTGTTCTCAGTAGTGACAAAACTTCTCTTCTGTGTGTCAAATCCTTTCTGGGAGGTTTGTGCTGGGTGAGATGGGGCTGAAGGCAGCCAAAGTGTGAGGGAAAGTCCTTAGGGCACTGGGGATGTGCAGAGGCCTCCTCCTTGCCCACAGGCGACCACAGCTAACAGCTCTCGATATCACAGGTGTCTCAGTGATGACTTAAAAAGGCTCAAAGCATTACAAATTCCCCAAAGGAAAATGGCTGCACAAGAAGAGGATGCAATCTCTGCTAATGGAGCTCCTGCATTGGTTATTGGAACAGGGGACCCAGGGGCCCCCACCCACCTGCAGTCCATGTGATTTCCATACCCTGGAGCCTTACAAGTGGGGTCTCCTTGACAGTGAAGCCAATGTGTTGCCTCAGTGAGCTGCGTTCAGCGATAGCTGCTGTCTCTGCAGGAGCTCTGAGCAGGACACCCATACCCTCCAGTCATCTGCTGTGTCTTCCTCTGCTGACATGCAATATTTATTTGGTGACTGGATAATTTGAACCTATGGAGTTATTAATTATGACCTTAATCTGATCATTGCTTTGTTCCATTTTTAATTAGCTTAGTCAAACCAAAGTCATTTCGCTTGGTAATATACTTGCTTAAGTGCATGTCTGATTGCATATCCTTTTTATATCCATCTGAAGCGTGCGGGTCTGGCTCTCTCCGTCAGACTGCAGCCTGGGGCACGAACTCCCAGCAAACCTCAGGGAACAGAGAGCAGAGTTTTGCAGGCAGTTTGTTCTGCTCCTGAGCAGCTCACCATACCTGGATAACAGGGGAGAAAGTGGGAATTTGGACCTCTGTGCCACCGGGAGCTGGCCTCTACATTCAGCATGAACCAAGTGCAAGAAAAGCACTGCTTTATCTGAATGTGAGGTTTGGGGGAGCACAAACCCAGATGTTTCAGCAGGAGCTATGTTGCTGCTGCTGGGCACAGAGAACTCTGCTTATGCCTATTCCCGGTTCTCGGTTGGTGGAGCATTGCAAGCAGATGGAGGAATTGAAATTATCTTCTCTCAAGGACTTTAGTGATGCTCATGGGTAGTTTTATCTCAGTATTTTGGAAGGAGAATGAAGCTGTGAGCAGAGAGCATGGGCTGGACAGCTTTAACTGCTTCAGACCTGCCAGCATGGATGTCCCCAGCTGCACAGGACAGGTGGGTTGGAGGTTTGTGGCCTTGATGCTGACATCTGATGGCTCATTTATGATCCTGGGGATTTTTCTGAGATTTCCTTAATCAGGGATCTTGCTGCATTCCCAGCTTTCCTGGGCTGCATAAGGCAAACCCGTGCCCTTGGTTCCCCTGGAAGAAGTGGATGCTGCTGCTGTGTGGAAGTGCTGGTGCTGGAAGGCTGTTTTGCCCCATTTCTTCTACCCAAGTGCATCAGCAGCCCTTATACATCCTTTTGTGACTGGCTTGGCAGCCAAGGATTGCAGTGTGAGACCGGCACCTGCACAGGTTTGCTGGAATCATGCTATAATTGTGTCTCCTGCCTTTTTCTGACAGCAGAGGTGCTGGGATCATTAGGCACAAGAGCAGTAATGAAAGAGAACCAATCCCTGCCATGTTTTCCACTTTCCCCCACTTTATTGCCTAATTCACAGCAGGGCAGTGCCACGTCCGTTCTCTTGGGATTGAATTTAAGCAGAACTGCGTTTAATCACCTGTCTCATTAATCCCTAATATTCTGTGTGCAGATCCTGCTAACAGAACTGTGCAGGAAGGCGGTGCTGAGCTGGCGAGGAATTAAACAGCTTTACCCTAAATGAAAGCCAAACTAGCAGTTCCCCAGCTGCCAAGGGCTGAAACCCAGGTTATGCTGGAGGATGTGGCCCAGAATCTCCCAATGGCCCAAGTGTCAGAAGAATGGACCAATATGGAGCTGGAGCAAGGCAGCACTCCCTGCAGACGGAGACCACACTCATGCCAACGTTTGCATGGGGCAGTTCTCATCCTGAACGTGGCTGTCACCACAAGGTGGTCACCACCATTTCCATACTGTCTGAAGTAAATGTTCACCTGGAGTTGCACTTCTTTCCCTGGAAGATGCAGCAGTGGGGCCAATCCCCACTCACTGCTGGGCATCTCTATCTTCCCCATGCCTGCCAGCTCCAGGATGCAGCAGGAGGGATGTGGCTGCAGAGGGAGCTGGGAGCATCACCATGGTTACAGGCACTCTTTGATTTTTATTTTTTTTTTTAACCACTGCTCAGATTGAAGCACTGCAAAGGAACCAAGTAAAAGGTGCTGAGGTTTCAGATCCCTCCCCCTCTCCCCCGCCCCCCCCCCCCCCCCCAAGAAGTCCACATAGCTCAGGATGGAGACTGTTGAGAGAGGAGCTCTGGTTGGTAGTTCATTTCTTCTGTCCTAAATCAGTCAAGCAGAAGTGCAGTTTGGCTCTAAACCATGTTGTTCTCCCCGTATTCCCCGGAGGAACCTCCCACAGACTCCCTCCTAAAATCTCCAAACCACCCCTTTGATACAATGTCTGTGTGGCTACAAAACTTATCACCCCTCCCTGATTTACCCAATTAAACCTGCACTTAAGGAGTCACCCTTCCCCCCCACTTGATGTCAGTTAGGAGGCACACCTCAGGTGGTGATGGCTGGGGTTGGACTGTGAGTGAACTGCTCTGCTTTGGATGCCCTGCACTGGAGCTCCTTACTCCTCTCTCCCATTTGGGCCCCACTGCTCTGCTCCAGGAGGACGGATGCGGCTGGCGGGGGTTTCCGCCAGAGTTTCATCTATAAATGGTTGAGCACTTTACAACTCCATTTCTGCCACAAGCTTCTAGAAGGGCTTTGGATGTGATGCATAGATGCCTCACCAAGCAGCAAGACGTGGGTTTGTGCTGCTCCAGCTTCTCCTGCAGAGAGGAGAAATGTCCCTGAGCTTGAGGACACATGAAGTCCCAAAGCCTGGCAGGGGCACCTGGGGATTTGCTGCTCCAGATACAACGTGACACCATTCTGACACCAGCAGAAATATGCTAACATTGCCAATCCTTTCCTGGAAAGACCCAGAAGTAAGCAATGCTGGGGGCATACCTGTTCTCCTTTGCTTTAGTGATGTATGTTTCTGGAGAGCTGGGAATGGTTGTGCAGAGGTAAGGGGATGCCCCCACAAGACACACTGAATCCAGCAGGATGCTTCCCAAGTCAGTGCTACTTCTTTCTCTTCTGCATTAGAGGAAAGCAGATCAGCAGATAAATGTGCTGAGTGTGATGCTCATTCTCTTTCTACAATACCCCAGGAGGTGGGAACCCCACCAACATTTTCTCTGGTTAAGAAGTATCCTGGTGATATTTATGAAATGTTTATTCCTTTCTTAGGAAACTGGTAAGACAACGGGACAATGCTGCCCCATCCTTTCTGTACCCCAGGGCACAGACACAGAGCACAGCCAGCTGCCCATGCGGACAGGCTGAGAGATGAGAGGAGATGCGATTATTTTTCCCCGATGATTTCCCTCCTGTGATCTTAGCCTCTATTTGTAACAGCAGCAGATCCATGTCCTCAGACAAAATCTGCTTTTCAAGTGACGATGTCCCTTTACATAACAAATGCTGCCAGCTCCTAGAAGTGATAGCTCACCATCGGCGAGAGGACACTGGGACGCTCTCCGAGATGCCGTGTCGAATAGATCTTCCACTGTACTGCAACAAATCAAATTTAGGGAGAAAGAATTTGAAAACAAATTACCAGTGAGATATTTCAAGCTGACAGCAATTTGGAGCAACTTAGGTCTGTCTGGTAAGGACTGTATTCCTTTTATTTTTCTGTCAATAGCATCTACCTTACAGGATCGTTTTCTCAATGATAATTCTCTTCTCTGAAACAGAAATGCCTCAGTACACTTAAGTTGATAACTCCCCCTTTGATCACATTTTGGTGGCAATACCTGTCATTGATGACAGCATATCTCCCTTTGGAGGAAGTTCTGATATGTGGCAGTGGGATTTCCAGCTCAGGGAGGAGAGAGACCTTTGGATTCCCTGTGGAGATTTTCAAGACCCATCTGGATTCCCCCGCAGCCTATGTAGTGAACCTGCTTGGCAAGGAGCTTGCTAGGTAACCTCCAGATGTCCCTTCTAATCCCTATGGTTCTGTGGTTCTGTAATTCGGGCACTGGGGATAGCTGGACACAAGCTTGGGCTTTGCCCACCTCATGGTCAGCAGTTGGCATGATGATCTTCATGGTCTTTCCCAATCTGAACAACTCTGTGATTCTTCGTGTTTGAGAACGGCACTAATCTGCTCTGTTTCCCTGCAACACCATAAAGGCAACTTGTACCTATTTCTGTCTGCACCAACAACCCACTGCCACCATGTCCAGCCCCGTGTGAGCGAGCAGGGTGCTTTAATCACGGAGGAAAGCACGTCAGCAGCTCCATCAGCAAGCAGAGAGGATGGGTGGTGAGGAATGTGGCGGGTGGAAGGGAATGCGGCAGTGCTGACATGCCCCGAGCAGCACAGACATAAAAGGAGTGCACTAGTCTGTAATTTGCCTGCAATTTCTCCTCGGGAAGCAATGAAATTTTACGACTAGCCCTGTCCATGCCCGTGTATTTCTTCCAGAAAGAGGCAGATAAAAATAGGCTGGAACTGCACTGAGAAAAAGAGAATGTTGACATCCCTTTGAAATCTCTTTGCAGCCAACAGATGCCAGCTCACTTTGGCCAAGCACTTAGCCAGGTGATGCTGGGGGGGCTGAGCAAGGGTAGGGTCCCCCTGTGCAAGGCTGGCTCATTGGCACAGGCCTCTCAGCCTGGAGAAGTGGGCCAAGAAGAGTGGTGAGTTGAGCCTTGTGTCCAGCATGTGGGAATAAGGTGCTCATCGGGAAGGCGGGAAGCCTTGAGCCAACAGTGTTGGTTGTCTTCGGGTCCTTTCACACCCTAAATTAAAATCACACAGTATTTGTATTGCCCTGCTTCCCACCAGGATAAAGAAAGCAGTCTACAATGCTTATTTATTCAAGTGGTGCCTTAGAAGCTAAAATCTTCTATTCTCCACGGATATGAAATGCTCACTGATATAACAGAGGCTCTATTTAAAATTAAGAATTCTCTCCCCATGCCCTTGGCTGAGCTTTGCTGCCCTGCATAGTCCCACCTATCTGGGAACCACATTTCTGCGGTGCTGCATGCTCTCTTAAGTCCTCACATCGTTTTAGGATCTTCCCAGATGGAAAGCGCTATAGAAATGTAAAACTTTATTAATTAAAGGCTGAAATAGATGCAGTGTGTGGAGGTCAGTGACTCATACAGTAGGATTCTCAGGCTTCTGCTATGCATTGCCTCGGGGCATTTTTTTGAATGTTCCCTTCTCTGGGGCTACAGCAGTTTATTACACAAAGGCTGTGTGAACGGGAGGTGAATGCAAACTGCTCGGGCTGCACTGCTGGCAAAGCAGCAGCCGCTGAGCCCAGTTCATGCTGAGCCTTTTGGGACAGCATCGTCTCTCTCTATTGTTTTCTGCCTGTTCCAGGATGCCCGTGCCATAGGAGAGGGCACAGGGGCTGCTGGCCCCATGCTGGTCACGTTGGCATTATGGATTGCTTTCTATTTCCACAGGCCCCGGGAGCACTTGGCAGTGAGGAGGAGGCAATGCTGCCATTCAGATCCAGCCACTTCCTAAGAATGAATCCCAGCATGTTTCTAGTAGAATGCTTCTCTCAGAGAGAGTGGGCAGTGATGGTGAATGAAATGGTTGTGAGCCCTGGAGCAGCGAGGGGAAAATGGGCACAGTGGCTGTAGCCCCAGCTAATGCACACTGCGCCAACCCTGGGACACAGCAGAGCCCAGCAGGGCAGCAGTCCCATTCCCAGGCAGAAAGCAGTGCCGGTGGGAGCCCTGCGTGGGGGCAGACGGACTGGCAAATCCATCCTCCTGACTCAGCTCTGTTTAATTGAGGCTGCTGCTTTACTATGCACAGCTTGGATGGTGTGGCTGCTGTCCCACCAAAAGCAGCACCTCCCAGTGCTTCCACCCTGCTAACACAGTCCTGAGGCATCCATGGCCTCAGGACATTGAGATGAGCTTCCTGGCTGTGCAGATTCCTAACTGGATCCTGTGAGCTTCCTATGCAGTTCTGTGTCAGAGCCCTGAGGAGGATCAGTGATGTTTCCCAGCAGCATGGAAATGCTGAGACTGATTCTGGGGTCCCTCAGGACCTGGTGCCATGGCATGCATGAGATGGCATCTGTGCTAGACCCTCAGTTTGGTCTCACAGTGCTGTGTTGCTGGCTTCATTAGAGCCACCCAAGAGAATGTTGCTCACCCAGGCATGAGGTCCCTGCCCTGCCCCATGCTGGTAGACCAAGGGTAGGCAGACATTGCAAGGCTCTGCACTACAAGGCTTCTCTGTGGCTGTCCTTGTTGGGCTGTAACATCAGCCTGCACCAAGCCTATATCCCCAGCTGCATGGACCTTGAGATTCTTTTACACTTATCTTTTGTTTTTACTCTTGCCACTGACCGTTCAGCCTCTTCTGCAGCACCTTCCACTCAATGCTGCTTTATACCTTCCCATCTTTTCTTCCTTGCTGCCTTCATCTCCTGCCCTCTCCCATTCTCTCGATTCCCCTGTTACCACCTCTGGCCCCTGCAGTCCCATTTCCACACCCTTCGCTTTTGCTTCAGTGCTGACTTCTCAAAAACAAAACTGAAATGCTCCTATCAAAACCCACAAAGATCAAACGTACACTTTGAAGCAGGCATGAATGTATGCATGGAGCAACTATTTTACTTTCAGCAATGTTGTCACAGAAACAGAAAATCCGATTCCAGCTAACGCACGTCACTTGGCCCCCTGTCAGCTGTGACTAGCAGGCAGCACAGGTACACCAGGTGCCGTGTAAACAAGATCCTTGCTTAGCACGCAAATCCAGCCCAGGATACAGCAGGGAGAGGGCAGCTGCTGCTGTGGCTACACCCACACGGGTATCCTTAGGCAGCAGTAGGCAGCGACTGCCTGGTGCACACCTCTGACTAACGCAGGTACTCTGCCAGCAGTGTGCAATCTCCAGCCACAGTCTGCTGTGACGTGCTGCACCCTGAGTTTCCCTAATAGAGGCAAGATCGAAAGCGTTTGTTTGCTTTGTGCTGAGCAACCCGCCAGCAAAACTGCTGCTGCACCCTCTCCTCTGTGCCTGCTTCTCCCCCTGGCTTACATTTGCTTTTTAGCTGGTGAAAAGGGCTGAAAACAAAACAAAACACTGAAAGAAAATGGAATTACAAAACCATAAACACTGTTAAAAGGGAGATTCAGGGGCAAGCAGAAAAATTCTGACTCATTTCAGAAAATGGATTGGATTTCAACTGCTGGCACAGCCTGATGCTGTCTCAGTGACATGTGCTGGATGGGAAGTGCTAGCTATAGTTCCTGGGTGCCTGTCCAAACAACACCCTGCGTTTCAGTCTTGCTGACAAAGCCTGCCACCGTGTTCCGAGAGAGCTGCTAATTAAGAGGCAAAGTCCAATCTCAACCTGGCTGGCTCTATTTTTACATGATTTTGTTTTTGTTTCCTGCGTCTTTTCACTTGATTCACAAGCCGTCAGAGCTGCCAGCTGATTGCTTGCATTTTTGCTTTGCTTTTCAGCAGCGTGGCACAGAACGTGTGATTCTCCACCATGCCAGGCCTTCTACCCTTGGGTTTGTAGTTTTAAAAGAGTTTTTTTTTGTGTGTATTTTTTTTTTAATCTGACATTTTGTCCTGAAAGGATGTGAGACGTGCGAAACCAGTGAATGTGGAAGCCACCACAGGAGGCCAAGACACAGTATTAAAAGGAGTAATGAAAGAAAGCAAGCTATTGAAGTGTAAACTCAATTTTACTGTGAGTACGCTGCAGATCAGAAATGAGTAGTTTGGATCCCTGTTGCAACCGACACCAAAATATTAATGTCTTGGTACAAACAGGAAACAGAGAGAGCTTAGAAATCTGTTCTCTCTGTTTTTCTAGAGGAGACAATTTGTTAGGACACCGAACACCCTGTGTCATCTTAATAAATAGCATCTCTATAATAACAGACCTTGCTTCCTTTCGATTAACTTTGCTCACAAGGTTGGACTCTTGATCCCTGTTTTCTTCCTGGTTTGGAAAACAACGGCGTTGTTTTTATTTCCCTGCCTTGGATCCCTTTCTTGGGTTAAATCCGCAGGAAGGAAAAATGCAATCTGAATCGCTGCAGGACACCGCCTGCCTTCCTGTAGCAGCGGCCGGCAGGAGCCTGGTGAAAATAGGAAGTGCAGTCCTGGTAATGTCTGGGCCCAGAGAAAAATCACAGCTGGGAGCCATGGTGTGAACCACAGCATGCTCTGCAGTGACATGGGCTGGGGGTTGGCACCCCGGGAATCTGCATGGGCTGAATTGCACTGCTCAGATGTAAGCTCCCTGAGGGCTGCCCGAGCTCTGTGTTTTGATTAGTATCAAAGGATGGAGCAAATAGATTCAGGTATCTCGGAAATGCTGGCAAATGAGTCATGAAATGTATTAAATTTATTCATTTGTTTTTACAATGCAGTACGAGCGCAAGTTCTGTAGAGATATTTGAATTAAAAGTCATGTCAAAACAAACTATGAAAAATACCAGTGATTTGGTGCAGAGTAAACGTGGTCGCTGGCACTCTTCAAAGCCTTTGAAATACATTCTTCCTTGGAGACATTTTTCCCCATCCACAAATCTACCTCCATTGACTAACACTCAGCTCCTAAAAGCTCCCTAAGAGCAAGGGCTGCCACTGACCGCACCAAGCAGCAAGCATGGCTCAGGAAATCCTTGCAGCGTCACCGCTCACACAGCTCCATTCCCTTCTCTGGATGCTCTCCAGGGCTTCAGTGTCTTTCCTGCAGCGAGGGGCCCAAACCTGAACACAGCGCTCAAGGTGCAGCCTCACCAGTGCTATGTGCAACGGGAGTGTTGAGGAGCAGCATTAAGCTTTCAAATGAAAACAACTCCCGAGAGGAACGGAGCTGTTTTCTTTGAGATCCTCCACTGGTTTTCCACAAGCTTGCTACCTCTGCATCCTGCAGTAGCCCAGGAAGTTGAGGGCTGCTTCAGACTCCTGCGGACTCTCACAGCTAAACGTATGATGTGTTTTCACTTGTCAAAATTAGACATCGAAAGACTAACTACAACTCCATAATGTCTCAGTCAGGAGCCACAGCTCCAAGACGGGACATCCCAGGTTTGACTTCTGGGGGCCTACAATGCTCTTGTAACAGCAGTCTTAGTGAGGAGCAGCTGAGTGCTCTGGGCTGTCCAGCCTGGAGCAGAGGAGGCTCTGGGGAGGCTCTATACACCTTCTTGCAAGGAAGATGTAGGAGCACTCAGTGTGTTGTAAGTGACAGGATGCAGGGAGACAGCAGCACATTGCACGAGGGGGAATTTAATTCAGCTATCAGGAAGGATTTCTTCATAGAAAGAATGGTAAAGCAGCGGAGCAGGCTGCTGGGGACGAGGCCCCATCCCACAGGCACTGAGGTTGCGGATGTGGTGCCTGGGGACTGCAGCAGTGCTGCTGGGGGTGCGCTGGGTGGTCCTGAAGGTCTTCACCAAGTGAAAGCACCCCGTGATCTCACTCTGGTTGGTCAGTAACCGGACGATTTTTTGCACCCGCGAGAAGTTTTGACTGGAAATGTCGGTCCTGCCCCAAGCATGAAGTGCGAAGGGAGACGCCCGGGCACCGCAGCACGGCCCGGCCGGCCTGCAGGGCCGAGGCGAGGCGGGCGGCACCCCCAGGCCGGGCCATCACCTGGCCGCGGGGCGGCGCGGCGGGCGGTGCCGGGAACAGCGGCCGGGCGGGGCGGGTGCGGCGGCGGGAGGCGGCCGGAAGAGCCCATTTCCTCCGCGGGACGGGAGCGGGTGCGGCCGAGACAAAGCGGCCGGGGGTCAGAGCGGATCGTGTGGCGCGGCGGGGCTCCCTCTGCCCTTCTCCGGTAACTCTCGGCGCTCTTCCCTCGCGGTTCTCCCACACGGAAACTTTTGGCGGCGGGACGGGACGGGCGCGGCGGCCGGAGCTGAGGCCGCTGGTCGGGAGCGGGGCCGTGGGGCTGCGGGCGGGGCCGGGGCAGCGCGGCTTCCGGGAGCGGCCGTGGGCCGGGGTCGGTCCGCCCGTCGCGTTTCGGTGATCTCGGAGGAGGGCGGGCGGGCGGGGCCCGGCAAAGTCCGGGCAAGTTTCGATGTCTGCGCGGAGTTCGCTGGGAGACTTCGCCCGGCGCGGGGCGGTCCCCAAAAGCTCGGGCTGCCCGCCTGGTTCCTCGGGGCCGCTCCGCTTTCTGTTCCTCCGCTTCGGGAGCGGCCGGCCTCCCTCCGGGCGCGGTGCCGGCCCGCCGCTCCGCTTCGCCCTGCTGGCCGTTGGGCGCCGCCCCCGCGCGCGGGCGGACGAGGCGGCGGTGCGGCCCGCTGCGCTGTGCTCGCCCTCGGCCGGACGGCGGTGTCCTCTTCTGTCTGAGCTGCCGATCCGTGACCCCCGTGCCCCGCCGCGATTCGCGCTCACTGCTTGCCTTAGGAGTGCCCGCGGCCTCGTTCCAGCACCCGGCCTGCCCGCCCGTGGCGTGGCTGCGGTGGTTGGGTTGAGCCGCTCTTTCCCTTCATCCCAGTTTCCTTTTTTTCTTAATATTTTTTTCCCCCCTTTTTTATTTTCTTGGGACGGGGCTGAACGACCAGAGCCGTTCCTGGAGCTGCAGTTGCTTCCTGTGTTTTTCCTGCACGGGGAGGAGGAGGAGGTGGGGAGGCTCTGCTGGCTGCACCCATTCCAGTGCACAGCACTGGGTGAGGCTTCGCTTCACAGGCTGCCCAGCTCAGCCCTTGGGCCGGGCCGGTGGGAGGTCATTCTGTGCTTAAATGGTGTGAAAGCCAGCTTGCCTCGTGGAACGCGTGGTCTTTGGGTTTGGTTTGGTTTGTCTTTGGGTGCTGAGTGTTTGGTAGCACTTGTTTCTCCTTCCTGAATGGAAACTTCTTCTTTGGAAAGGGCGTTATTTTATGTTGAGTCTTTAACTGTTTTTTATTCAGAGGAATGGTTTTTAAAGGAAATGTCTTAGTCTGTTCCTCCTCTGAAAAGTCAATGATTTACTTCTTGTGTGGTTTTTTTTTTTTTTTTTTTTTTTTTTTTTTTTTTTTTTTTTTTTTTTTGGAGGCTTTGCCCTAACCTTTTCCATAATAAACAACAAGCCTTCAGCTTTTCTCAGCCAGCTCTAATAATAGGCCTTTGCACTGGAGATTAAAAGTTTACCCAAGGTGGCAGGGGGGAGCGCAGCGGGCAGAGATTAGAAATCCTGCACCCAAACCGATGACTTAAAATACTGTAGCAAATATTTATGTCTCCATAAATTCTCGAGCTTTGTGTAACATCAGCGTTTCCAGTGTCTGACATGTGTAATGGCAGGCGCTAATATACAGCTGCTTCACAGGGTGTCCGTGGGTCTGATAAAGTTAACTGAAAGACGTAATAGAAAAACAATTTGTGTGTTTTCAGTGGCACGAATATCTTCCTCCCGCAGCTGTGAGATGGAGAAACTGATCTTGCAAAAGAATCTTCATAAATATAAGTGTTTATGAGCTGGAAATAGACTTCAGTAGGAAGTCAGGCCTGCGTTGAAGTTGTACCTACTGTTAGAACTTGATTTCTAAATTTCTTTTCTTATGAACAGAGTTTGTTAGGCTCATGGAAGTACTTAATGGCACGGCCAATCAACTCATCATGGATGGTTAGTAAGGTTGGTGTAGTGTGAGAAGGTACAAGGCCATGGTTCTCTCTGAAAAGACTGGATGTATGGCATCTGGTTTGGTTTTACTGACATCTCTTGGCTTTGGACACCAGAGGAAACATGGTGAATAAAAGAGGACTGATTATTATGTTGCCAGCACAATGCCATACTGAGACAAAGTCATCTCACACAAAGCTGAATGCCCATTGTTGTTCTCTTCTGAAGTGCCTTGACTGGAAATCACTCAAAGTCTTGCGTTGTGGAACATTAGTGTGTATAACATTAGTGTGTATTTATGAGTGGTGTTCCCCAGGGGTCGGTGCTGGGGCCTGTCCTCTTCAATATCTTTATTGATGACCTCGATGAGGGCATCGAGTGCACCCTCAGTAAGTTTGCAGATGACACCAAATTGGCTGGAAGTGTGGATCTGCCTGGGGGTAGCGAGGCCCTACAGAGGGATCTGGACAGGCTGGAGAGCTGGGCTGAAGCCAATGGGATGAGTTTCAACAAGGCCAAATGCCGGGTCCTGCACTTCGGCCACAACAACCCCAGGCGACGCTACAGGCTTGGGGCGGTGTGGCTGGAGGACTGCGTAGAGGAAATGGACCTGGGGGTATTGATGGATGCTCGGCTGAGTATGAGCCGACAGTGTGCCCAGGTGGCCAAGAAGGCCAATGGCATCCTGGCTTGCATCAGAAACAGTGTTGCAAGCAGGAGCAGAGAGGTGATTGTTCCCTTGTATTCAGCACTGGTGAGGCCGCACCTCGAGTACTGTGTCCAGTTTTGGGCCCCTCACTGCAAGAAAGATATTGAGGCCCTGGAACGTGTTCAAAGGAGGGCAACAAAGCTGGTGAGGGGTCTGGAACACAGGCCATATGAGGAGAGGCTGAAGGAGCTGGGAATGTTCAGCCTGGAGAAGAGGAGGCTCAGGGGAGACCTCATTGCTCTCTATAACTTCCTGAAGGGAGGTTGTAGTGAGCTGGGGGTCGGCCTCTTCTCTCGTGTCATTAGTGATAGGACCAGGGGGAATGGCTTCAAGCTACGGCAGGGGAGATTCAGGCTGGACATGAGGAAGTATTACTTTTCAGAAAGCGTGGTCAGGCACTGGAACGGACTGCCCAGGGAGGTGGTGGAGTCACCGACCCTAGGGGTGTTCAAGGAAAGACTGGATGTTGTGTTGAGGGACATGGTTTAGTAGGAGCTATTGGGAATAGGTGAACGGTTGGACTGGGTGATCTTTTAGGTCTTTTCCAACCTTGGTGATTCTATGATTCTATGATTCTATGATTCTATAACCTTGAGGATTTGGGTTCTTTATTACTTCTGGGAATCCACCCCAACTTAGCTGTATAGCTAATCTGGAGTAGCTCTGCTCTGTGTGTAGCTCGTGCGTTGGTTAAACGGAGTTGCAGCTTTACAGGAAGTGCAGATGTTGATGATTACTACTTTTAGCTTCATATGATTTTAGTCCAGCATGTGAGGCTGGAAAGAAAAACTGCAACAGCACCTTTGTTGGAGGAACCCAACTGAGAAGAGAAGCACTGGGAGTGACCTGTGGTACCACAAGGCAGCAGTGGGTGGCAGAGCCCAGTGCAGGGATGTTGTGCCTCATGGAAGTAAAGGAACTGCAGGAGGAACGCAGCTGTAAGTTGGGTCCTTCTCCTGAGTAACTGAGACTCTTCGTCTCCCATTCAGGGTGAGAATGGGTGTCTTGGTTTTTGTGTGTGTAATGGGTTACTATAGACTCTCCTATTAGCAAATCTGATACTTGAATGTGATTCATGATTCTACCTTCTCTGCTCTATTTAAAGAGCCAGCTACCTTTTATCTGGCATGATTACGTATTTTTGTTAGTCGATCCCAGCTGTACAACACAAAACATCTGCTAGTCCTTTCGTGGATGTTTGTAAACAACTCTGGTAGAATCAGAGAGGAGTAACCTTTTTGTCTACGCTTTATGAAGCAATAGAAATAATTCAGAGTGCCTACCACAGTTTGCAAATGGAAATTCTCTGCAGTCTCTTGACATTCCCTTACTTCTGTTAGAATTCTAGTTCATAAGGCAGCTACCTGAATGATCGTATTTACTCATCTGCATATCTCTTAAAGGCTTTCTTTGAATTCAGGCATCTGAGAATGGGGAAAGCAAGCTTGGGGTCAGGTACAGCTAAGGGGGGTAGTTTACTGAGGCAGATAGTGCAACAGTAGCAAGAACACAAACTAAACCTGATGCCAAACAGTTCCCTAGTACATCTGTTTCAGTATATTAAATGACAAGAAGTGTACACACATTATAATCTAAGAGTGAATTCAAATCCTTAATGTTTCCAAGGGATGAGCAAACAAACTGGAGCCCAGCAGTGATGTGCCAGGTAGGATTTCAGTGCCCACAGCGAGGTACAACTGCCAGTGTGTACTTCTTTCCAAAGAACTTCCAGTTTCCAAAGCTATCTGTGCTGTTGCAGAACAGAGCTGTGCCTCACGTGTGCTTCAGAAGGCTTTCTGGTCAGCGTGGGGCTGATGGCAGGGAGCGGGTGGGATGTTGGTGTAAGCTGGGATAGGAGATGCTGTGAGCCCATTGGTGCACTCTATTCTGGAGTGGCCTTGAGCAGTTATTTTGGGAAAAGGAGACTGAAATTACAGGGCTTGTGGAGAGCTGATGAAGGCTCAGGAAAATAAGATTCAATTTTTTTTTTTTCTTCTGGATATTGTCTGAAGGAAATGAGGAGAGTTAGGGTCAGATGCTTCTGATGCGCTTCTGTCCTTGCTGCTGTGCAGCACAAGATCAAGAGGGCATTTAGGGAAATACCTAATTTGCTGCTTTTAAATGGATAAAGAAGTCAATAAGAAGTGATGCTGCCCTGAACTTGACCTTGATGGCCTTTTTTTTTTTTTTTTTTTTTTTTTTTTTTTTTTTTTAACCCCTCAACCTTCTGTGGCCTTTCACACCCACAAAGGTTCAGAGAGTTTTCATTCATTCCTTGCTTTGTTCTGGGTCCTTTCATGGGTGATATCTCCACAGCTTTAAGGGAGGATTCTTTTAGAGTTATCTTTCTAGGTAATATAACCTCAGCCCAGGAGATCCACTTAAATGAAATGGTCTGCACTAAACTTCACTTAACCAAAAGGGTCAGTTTAATTTTTTATGTAAACAAGACTGAGCTGTGTGCTTATAAAATAATGTTTAACCTGAGTAACACCGGGCGAGTCAGTATTCATCTTTGCAAAGTGCTCTTGAGATGAAGCTTTAGAGAGGCTTTTTATTATTATTATTGACTAGAATGATAATTATATTAAGAGACAGCTTTGAAATATCGGGGACAGGACTGGTTGTATGCTGGCGGAGGTGCAGGATGGTGCAAGCAAGTATTTCTTCTGCATAAATGTAGCTGATGGATGTGTACAAACTCTCCATTCTGTACCCACTTTAAAGTGTCCATGGAGTGCCTGCTTGTAAAACTAAGTTCCTTTGGCATGACTTGGAGGCATAAGGGGTATTGTGGCTCAGTGTCAGAGTTGCCAAAGGTGTTGGATAACTCGTGGAATAACATTTGGTGATGGTGGTGGAAATGTACGTACGCACAAGTTCTGTGCAGGCTTTGCATGCTGTTTGTGTTGTGAAATGGAGTTCATGTCAAGCAATGCCTGATAATTTAAGCATATTAAAGCTTGAATTATTTTGTTTAAAGGATGAGAAGCCAAAATAATGGACTGGAAGTGGTGATGGGGGATTTGATGGGGTTTTCTTGGGAGAGCTGGGAAGTTGTTGGCCTGCAGTCCTGTCTCCAAGCCTTTTGTTGGGGGAGGGCCTGGGTCCCAGTGCTGCCATCAGCTTCCTGCTGACTGCCTGGTCCTTGTCTGAGCTCTGGCTCAGATCCTCTTCCTGGCCTTCACCAAGCTGCCTGGTAACACTAGGAGGAGAGAATAAGGCAAGAGGAGCTCAAGAGCCATTCCCTCTGCTTGTCACACCGTGAGCAGTACTGCTCTGGTTTTATCCGTATTCCATCACTTGTGCCAGCTGATGCATTTATGGAGCAATAGATGCTCTTGGGTAGTGGCTGGTATCTTCCTCTGGTTTCCTATTTATAATTTTTGACTCTGACCTCTTTTTATTATCCCCACAATCACTTGGCTTCCTTCTGTCTTTCTTACCCCTCCTCCCCCCCAAGTCCATAAAATCATCCCCAATGGGAAAGCAACAGGAAAGCAATAAAAGAAGGAAATGGCATTATTTTCAATAGGCTCAATTTGATGACTTACTTTCCTTTAAATTCCCAAACCCGATTGGGAGTTCAGAAGGCTTCGTACAAAGGAGGAACGTGACCTTTTTTTCTTTTTTTTCCAAGGCAGTAAAAAGCCATGATGTGGTTTGGGTCGATGAAAATGGCTTGATTTCTACATGAAGCTGGGCTTTTTTATAGTTTGTGCCACTTCCACTTTCTGGGATATGTGTTTATTTACAACCAAAAGAATTTCCTAACTAGCCTTAAGTGTCCTGAAAGCAGGCATACAAGGCTTCCAGGAAAATAGGCTCAGGGGTTACTTGTTGCTCCATGGCACTTCCACTGCTGTCAGGAGTGCTCAAAGTACTTCAGTTTTGTAGTGAAACAGAGAAGAGTGTGATGTGACTCCTTTTGCCCTCCATTTCTGGCTGGGGTTAGTCTGTCTTCGATCAGATCCTGAGTTGGTTTTTTCACTCAGTAAATCACTGTCAGCAATTTGTTTTGTTCCTCTCTGTGCCCTTCCAGAGAAGCTGTGCAGCTCCCACTGGTCCCTCCTATGTGCTCTCCTCAGCTTTGTTCCCCGTTGGTGCGCAGAGAGGGTGTTTGTTTGAGCATCCTCCCTTACGTATTCCTCCGGATAATTGCAGTCATTTACGACACTTAACTCATCCAACAACGCTTGTGCGTTACATTCCTGCTCAGCCTTCATCCCGGGCTCTGCTTTTGTGTTGTTTTTTGATTCCTTAGCTTGTGTGTGTTGGTGGAGCTGCAGGCTGACTTGTGTGGAGGTGTGTGGTGATGGTGCAGCTCTTCCTCTCACCAGCTCCTGGTTTGTAGTGAAGAGATTTCTCGTGATGCACGTGGCACATCTCAGTGCTGTTCTGAGCCCTATCACCTGCGGTTTGTTATTCCTTTTTTTTTGACTTACTGCTTTGTCATACTTAGATGAGTGTTCCTGAATGAAAGTGAAAGGCTAGAAATCTAAATGTCTTTTTTTTTTTTTTTTTTTTTTTTTGAAACTTCAGAAAACATCTTTCTTTGGGGGACTCATCGAGCTCTGTTATTCAGTGCTGTAGTGGATGCTACTCTTTCAGTAGCTTGCACAAACTAAAAAGCAGTGGAAAAACCTTTTTCTCACCTTTTTAATACCATAGTGAGGGCTTTTTTTTTTTTTTTTTTTTGCTATTTAGTCTGTAGTTGCTTCTACCCTGCTCATGCAATTGAGACGAGTGTCGCATTTAGTTTCTCAATACCTTCTGACCATTTTGTCCACGTTCAAGAAAATTGTTGTCTACCAAACCTCTAATTAGAGAAGTCTCATTTCTCATCTGTCAGAATATGTCAGCTCAGACAGCTCCAATATTTGTGTACTTCTCCTTTCTAACTGTTAATGAGGGTCTGGCTTTGGAGGCTGGGGTCAGCAGAAAGGACCAAGGGGAGTCGCATCACAGCGGATCGCTTTGGGAACGAGATGCTGGTTTGAGTGGGGTCACGTTCTGCTTATTTCCAACCCTGTAGCTTAAACTGCGCTTCCTATTGCAGATTGAGTGCTGAAGATCAGGGGAAAAAAAACCAAACAACAGGTTTTCTTTGCTTTTTATTGCCAGCAATCAGTTTTTGGGTTTTTTTTTTTTTTTTTTTTGCAAGCTGTACAAGAATTAATTTTGCAGAACTGGCAAATTTTTGTGCCAATTGATAAAGTAGGCTGATTTATTACAAGCCCTTTTTGAAGAAGACTTGTGAAAATTAATTTGTTAAAAGGCTGCCCTCCTTTTTGTTGATGTGCACTCATTGTAACATCAGTTGGTGGTTGGGTCCTGTGAGGGGTTTGCAGAGCCAGGCTCAGTAGCCACAGCCCAGTTATTGCCTCTTCAGTTACTCCGTGTCCCACGGCTCTGAAATGTGCTTTGGGGTGCTGTGAGCTCAGGACATGCTGTCTGACTTTGAAAGTCTGCATCTAGAATGTTAAAATTATTCTTAGCAAAAGGATTTCCCGTGTAACGAAGGAAAAGTGGATGTATTTTGTAAAGCAGTGTCTGATACATCATCAGTTTTCTTTCTATGTAGTTAGAATCCTGTGTGAGTTTGGAAATGAGAAGCCATGCAGAAATAAATGGGAAGCTCGTTGGGCCATACGATGATATCCATCTGGACAGTTAAACAGGCGTAAGCACAAGTTTGGTTCTTGCATCCTTTTAGGATCTCATCCATGACTTGAAGCCTTAATGTGGCATGAATAAAGCAGTAATTGCCCATGCTTGCTGTGATCTGGCTTCCCATACACCTCCCTTCCAGCTCCTTTGAGGCAAAATAGTCATGCCAAAATAGAACAACCAAAGTCTACTGCTGATGTAACCGAAGGCAAGAGGCTGTTGTTAGCAGTGGCTTCTCCCAAATGTTGGCTCCTGTAGAGCTGTTGCTGTGTTTCCATGAACGCTGTGGTGAAGCTGCTTGCAGAGTGTGAGCTTTATGCCCTCAATGACAGCCAGACCAAAACTTCTAAATGGAAGGAGACTGCTTCAGTCCATGGTTCAGTAGCAGTTCTGAAGCTGCTGGGAGCAAGCACTCATTGCTTGGGCAAGTTTGTTGCATGTGAACCTGGTGACATACAGGAAAGTGTGTGCTTTCCTGTGGTGGCAGTGCATGGCATAGGAAGGGCTCTGCAACTTGTGAGGGGTTCTTGGGGGCTCAGTGCTGGCTTGGCTAACAAGGCAGGAGATAGCTCTTAGTTCTCTTCATTGAGGTTATGGAAGTTGTTACTTTGCCTAGAGATGTTGGGTTAGGTTGCACTTAAGGTTTATTAAACAAATAGCTGAGTTAGAGAAGCATTTGTCTGTCAGTGGCTGTGCAGTGCCCTCTGATTGGCAGCTCCAGGTCATTCTGGATAACCTTTTCCACAGCAGTGGGGATATACACAAGCAGATGGGAGCTGGGTCTGAGTGGTGCCTGTTCTGCTGGAGCTGCTGAGCGGTAGGCTTATCCTAAACTGGATTTGTCCTCTTGTTTGGCCTGTTACTGTGGCCTGTGCTGAAACTTGTGGTGAAGTTGAATACACTCAAGTGATGGGAATATTTTAGGGATTAAAGAATATAGTCAGTGCAACACCTGTAGTTTGTATTTGAAATCCTAGTTCTAGGGCTTTGTGTGGAGTTTAAAACTTCATTGCTTATATGGTGGAGAATGAGATTTGGTAGCTGAGGAGAAGGAATTTAATGTTGAAGGTTATGTTAGAAGATGAGTGTGTGTGTGTATACTTGGCTTTCAGTGAAAACAGTTTAAATCAAAGCCACTCAAGTCCTCCTTGAAAAGAATGGTGCGTACCAAATGTCCAGCAGCCATTCTTCCATGGACAGGAGCACAGTGGCAGGAGGCTGTGGAGGCAAAGAGGAAAGAATGGAATTGCTTTTTCTGAATACTTAAACTACATTAAGAACAGTTCCTGAAGCCCCTTCATGGGAACTGGGCTCAGCATGTAGCATGCCTTAGCCTTCTTCATACCAAGATGTTTACAGTGGATGTTAGGTACCAAAGTTCTACAGATTTGTGTCTGTTGTGTTTTGTCCTCCAGGGATAGAAGATCCCTGCTTATTGTCAGCTGGGTTACGTACTCAGATAACAAAGCAAACAGACAAAACCAGAATTTCTTTGAGGGCAGAGAAGTGTGGTTTGCTGTCTGGCTGGAAGATGCAATGGGATCGTTATCACAAATCCCTTCCGTATTCCATGCTCATGCTTGGATGATGGAATAAGGGCTATTCTCTTTACATTGCACAGAATAACCAAGGGCGGCCTGCAAGCACAGGAGAAGACAGGGTTATAATTCAGCATGACTGACTACATAGCAAAATATGAAAGGAGGAAATAAATTGCAGAATACTGTTCTCGTGTATTACTGTGCCTGGGCAAAGTGTGTTGCACAAAATGGGGACGAGTGGCTGGGTAGCACAGACAGCTAAAATGGAGAATGTCCTCCCAGGTATAAACGAAGGATTGTGTTTTAAATAGTCTTGTATAATGTTCTTTTGCTTTTTTGTACAGCATAGTGCACAAATCCAGCATGCGGTGGTGCTTGGCTTGGGTGTGTGCCCCCCGCTGTGTTCCTGAGGCTGTGTTCCTTTGAACATCACCTTCCTTAGGAGAACAGGGAGGGTCCTTCTGGAAAGCCTTGTGTTGGGGTGATTAAAATTTGAAAACGTGGAGAAGACAAATCCTTGCTTGGTGTAGGAAGCACCAAGTGCTGGGGCTTACATTGTAGGAGAGGAGACCAGCGGTTAGATCTGCTGCTTCACAGCCAAAAGGTTGGCTGTGGTGCACAGCTCAGGAAGCTGAGGAACAGAGCAGGTCGGGCGTGCTTGCTTAGTGCTGTGTGGGATGGAGCCAGCATTGCCACCAGGTGTGTGTGGGAGCAGAGCCTGGGAAAGCAGGACTGGGAGCACTGGGCCCTGTTTGCTGCTGTAGGGCTGCCAGAGTGCAGAGCTCACTGTGGGAACCCTGCTCTGTGGGCTGCAGAGCCCTGGGTGCCTTTGGGACACTGCTGCAAGGAAGCCACGGGGCTGCGTTCTCTCCCTTGCCCAGGTTTAGAAGTTGTTTGCATGCCGAGATGCTAGAATTAAGCATCTGAAGTTATTCTTAAAACCTGGAATTACCAGTTTGTCAAAAACTGAAAGCCACAACTAAAGATCATACAAAAAGAGCACCGTATGCTTATTGCCTGCAGCACGTTCATGGCCTGCCAGCTTTTTTAGTGTGAAATGCAGACGCAGCCTCACAGCTTGAGCAGCAACCTTCTGCCAGGGCATCCATGCTGCTGCAGGGCACAGCTCACTCCTATCCCTGCTGCCACAGTCCTGTCCTCTGCCCAGCACCGTGGCAGCCCTTCCGGCTGGAACAGCAAGCAGGTGAGGTGACTGGAGATGCCAGGTTACCCTGAGACTTTGGGCTCACTGCATCAAGTGGATGCCAGAGTTGGTGCCAGTTGGAGGCAGATTGGAGGCAGGGAAAGGAGTAGTAGTACTGCAGTAAGCTTGCTTAAAGTGGTTGGAAGTGTAATGGGAAGCTGTTCTTAAGCTTCAACTGTTGATTCATTAGAGGAAGCAGGGGGTAAGGCATCCAAGGAGGGCTCCAGCCAAGGTACTTGTTAGCTGGAAGCTAAAGCTTCTGGAAGCAACGTGAAGCTTTGGAAGTGGCTTCTTTAAACTTATCATCTTCCTCTATCCATTGTGGCCTTGCATGCCTGCTCAAGCCCTGTAAGATACCTCACTCTGGGAAACATGCAACTGAAGTGAGCACCATGCTGACCCTGTAACAACCTGAAGGGCTGACATCTATCCTGCTGGGCTGCGAGTGTGGAAAACGCTGTGGCTTCATATATTTGGAGGTGGGATCTGCTGGGAAGGCATTCCTGCTCTCTGCTTCTCTTGGAGCTCTGTCTTCGGCGTCCCTCGGCACAACTCAGCAGCAACATCCAGCATTGCTGTGCCCATTGTACATCTGTGCCAGGTGCCAGCCATGTTGCCATCTCCCCATTTCTGCTCTGCTTGCAGCAGTACTTGTGGCAGCACAGTGAGCCAGATGGGCAGCACATCCCACCCTGCAGAAATGGGTTTCTTTTCCTCCAGCCAAATCAGCTCTTCCCCATCTGGTTAATCGCTCAGCCGTGGGAAAAGCTGTGCCAGCACCAAGGGAGTGGGATGTGAAGATGGGAGTGAGCTCCTGGAGGGGTGTGGGAGGATGAATGCTGGTTCCCAAGCAGATTCCCTGCTGCTTTTGGAACCATGGGCTGGGTGAACGCAGCTTCTTGTGCGCTGGTGTCTTCCTGTATATTCCAGTGCTTCAGATTCTGTGTTGCTTCCTCTCTTTTGCTGTGTGCTGCTCTGTCCTCGAGCCATGCAGTAGGTTGCTGGTCAGGGTAAGCACATGGTGTACCATTCCTTCCTGTAGCCCCTGGGCTGTCCCAGCCCTGCAGCTATGCTGGCTGTGGGGGGGATCCATCTGTACTAAATGCTACAGTTTCTGCAGTCGTCATGGGAATCATTGAGTGTGCTCACAGATAGCATAGCAGAGCTTAACTGCTCTATGCTTTATTGACAAGATATTAACATAGTTGCATCCAGTGAGGTAAAAGCTTGTGCAGTCACAGGAGGAAGAAGAGCTGAGCATCAAATCTTTCTCCTTTTGGGTGCAGCCCTCCTGGCAGTTGTACCTTTGTGCCCTAAAACTACCCTGTTCACATGTGCATTTGGAGGTCTTTTATTGTATTCTTCACGAGTATTAAAAATACCATATTTACTGCAGTGTGCAAATGATATCCAAGCTGTTGCTGCCAAACAGTGTATTTGATATCAAGCCATGTTTTAAAGATAAACTCCAATAAAGTTCATACTAAGTGGTTTTATGGACCATTACTTTGGGCCAATTCGTGAGCCGTCATACTAACGTATTTGCAGATGAATTGCCTTCATTACCCTACTAATACAATTAA
The DNA here is from genome assembly GCF_019232065.1 of Centrocercus urophasianus. Taxonomy (NCBI): domain Eukaryota; kingdom Metazoa; phylum Chordata; class Aves; order Galliformes; family Phasianidae; genus Centrocercus; species Centrocercus urophasianus. Next base: position 646,251 of record NW_024884822.1, on the reverse strand, counting down.
TGTATCTTCTTGCTGTTACCTCCTGTACTCTGCTTTGTTTCTGCAAGAGGCATAGCAGCATTAAATATATAGAAACAGCTTTTACCTGGAAACCTAATGGGCTTTCCAGAGACCTGGGCATGTATCTCAGGAACCATAAAGGCTTTCAGCATATTTTTCTTGTCTAGGCTGCATTCACCTTCGCCTAATTGGGGGGAATAAAACATCAGAGTTCCTCGTTCGGGGCAAGGGGGGGAGGGGTGGGGGCAAAGAGGAGCTTCTGTGCACACTTTCACAGCATATCACCTGAGAAACGCATGTTTTGTGGAGGAGAGAGCGTGTGTTCTTGCCGAGCCTGGGCAGCAGTGTGCCTGGGTGGCACTGGGCTCTTGGGCTCCAGCCTGGCAGCTCACTGCTCACCCAGTGCCAGCATCAGCACAGCAGGGCCCTGACATAGTCCAAGGCAGAGCTGGGCCAGCAGAATGGGCAGGGCAGGTGAGGACGGGAACCTTGTGAGGTATTGCCTGCTGCTGAGCGTTGGGGTGAGCAGGAGAGGGGAGCCACCCTCCTGCAGCTCGATGTGCTCCCACTGCTGTGCTTGGAGCCCTTCATCTGCCCCTCTCAGTGCTTTGATTTAAAGCTAGCAGAAATACTACATGTGCTCTCTGTTCTGTTCCCTTTTCTAAGCTTTCAACCTATGAAGTGCAGCGTAGGCACAAGGAACATAGGGGATGGAGATATCTGTGTAGGCTAGGTGACCGTTCCTCTCTGCGCTTTGCAGAGTTGTACTCCAGCACATCCTTATGAGGAAGTGTTTCAGTTTGTATTGGGTATTCAGATGCTCGCACTGCTGTGGTGTAAGGCAGCGTGTGGCAGGGGAGCAGGCCAGTGCTGGGGCTGCAGCCAGGTGCTGCTTAGCCCAACTTCCCCACCTGCTCTCCGAGCTTCTCAAGTGCTGGAGAATTTATGAGAAATAACCATTTGTGTCTGCTGTTCCTGCGTGTGTAACTGTCAGCATTGCTGCGAAGCTCTTAGTTCTTGGTGTGCGTCGTAAACATCACTGGGTACCAAAATTAGTGCTTTGCCTCCTGCTTCTTAAACATAGTAGGACATCGTGCTTGCCTGGCAGCTCAGGGACATCTGGTGCTGTCAGAGCAGTCTGTCTGCTGAGATGCTGTGCAGACAATGTCCTGTCCAGGGTGAGATTTAAAAATATCAGCTAACAAGTGTTTAAAACAACTCCAACAGCAAGTGCTTGGGAGGAGTGGGGAGGAGGCTTTGTAACTTACTTATTCTTCCTGACTTTCTTAAAACAAAGTTACGAAACTAATTAAGCCCAATTTTGTATTTTGAGGATGAAAATGTTTTAGATGAAATTGGGTGTGTGATTTTCAGGATGACTTGCAGTGCTGTATCGTGACAGTAACCCAGTGGTTCGTTTGGAGCAGAGCTATTCCAGCAACTTCACTGAACTTCTCCTGTATTCATTTCTGCTGTTCCATTGGGATGTTGGTTTAGAAAAGTAATGGAAAGGAAAGGCTCAGTGATGGCTTTGAAGAGCTCTCTTCATGCAAATCTGTTTTTTTTTTTTTTTTTTTTCCCCTCCTATGTAAATGTGCAGGGGAAGTGCAGTAGGTCTCTAAGCTGTTAAATATGAACCAGCTGAGTTCTCTGGCTCTGTAAGGCTCTTTTGCTTTTGCACTTGAGATGCTGTGTTGGATGAGCGGGTTGAGCTGGCCCAGCTCTGTGCTTACTGAGGTGCTCAGGGTTTCTGCTGGGTGCCCTGCTGAGCTGGCGGCTGTTGTGCAGCTGGAATGTTTCCATCTGTTGTCCCATTGCCTGGGCTGGGTGTGCAGGGCAGCAGATGTGGGGCAGAGGCTGTTGGTGTGGCCTCGTGCCAGCGCCCCTCGCACCTGGGAGGCTCTTTGGAGACCGCGCAGCCTTACTTGTCGTTGTTCTGTTGAAATATTGGGACTTTCGGGTGCTTTGTTGTTGTTTTCAGTTTCTAACCAAAACATAAGGGTGTAAGGTCCACGTGCTTCATAATTAGCCATTAAAAAAAAAAAAAAAGTTGAACCAAACTATTATTTCCATTCATATTGTAAACTTAATTTACACAGGATGGCTGTGCTGCGCATTTAAAAGCCTCTGTTTTTATTCTGTTTTTCAAATAAATTCTGATGGAGCTGATGAGAACCGAGTTATTCATAGAGCACTTTTCTTCTAGAAATGACGGCTGTTACTGCAGGCAACGTGAACTTCAGATGGGACCCCAAAAGCCTGGAGATCAGAACGCTGGCGGTGGAGAGGCTGCTGGAGCCTCTTGTTACACAGGTAAAGGAGAAAAAAAGGTGGGGAACTGCCTTCCTAGGGATGATTACCTGTTTTGATGTGCCACTTCAATCAAGGAACTCAGAGCTTCAAGAAGAACGCTGCAAACCCAGGGGAAGGGTAGAAGGCAGAAATCACTGCTTTGTTTTATTTGAGCTGTTACTGTGCTCAGCTCTGTGCTCCCTCAGTGCGTGATTAGATGCAGCATTTCAACTGGCAGAAGCTGATACGCTGTTTCTCACCTCTATTTTGAGTGGTGTGTTGCTAATTTGTTGTGTATTTACGAAGCTGTGTTGCTGAGGAATGACAAAAGCCCCTTGCAATGAAGCCCTCAGTGCTTGCTAAAAGGAAGGTCTCCTACATTTTCTTAAAGACTCTGAAGGGAACCCTTAATATAGGTAGAGAGAATCAGATAAATGCTGAAGTTTCTGATGGATCAGTTTATTAATTTCAAAGCAATGAGGCAACGCTTTCCTACTCTGTGTGAGGGGGTGTTTGCAAGCTATCTGTAGCAGCCTCCTGTTGTGTATCAGTTACCCCCTCCTAACGGGGTCCCACTTAAGAAATGTGCTTTCATGGCATTTGTTACTGTTTCAGTGTATCAGTTACAATATATACTTTTTGTTGTTGTTTAATTTCTGCCTAGGCTTCGCACTGGGTTTGTGAATTAAAACTTATGCATGGTGTATGTTGCTCAGTAAAGTGCATGGGGAAGTATAGGAAGACTACGGCGAGCCTTGTGAATGTGATCTGCATCTTTTGGTTATTTTAGAAGTTCTTATGAAATAATCTTTATCTTCCAGACCTGGTAGGGTACGCTGGAGAGATTTAACTTACATTTCTAGTATTATTTTCCTGAGCAGTAGAATTTTTCAAGCGAGAGTATGAATTGGACACGACTGGAGCAAAGCATGAACTGAAGCGATCAAGTTGTGTTTCCCATGTGTGTGTCCCCTTATTTGCCATGCTGTAGTCCTTGCCTTTGAAAGAATTTGCCATTCATTCCCTCTGGGTGCACATCTGGGCTGTAGGGGGTTTGCTGTATAGCTCTGAAGCTGGAGTTACTGGTGGAGTCTTTCCTTATCAGAAGTAGTCCTGATTTGGAAAACTTCACTCAGCAAAGGACCTTTTTGGCCAACTTCATTGTCTGTAACTTATTACTAAAGTGGCTCAACAGGCAGTACTGACAATCCCAAATTTTGTGAATGATGAGACTGGCAAAACATGGAGAGGAAAGTTGAGGAAATTGCCTTGCTGCAACTAGCTTTTTATTTGTAGTACATGATGAATTGAGACTCCCAGATCCGAGTGCTTTCCATTAAAAAGAGCAGCAATGCTCCCAGCAGATGGCTTTACCTCTCTGAATCAACGTGAACCAACCTACTGAGAAGATGGATTCAGCTCAGAGGACCTTCATGTCAGCAGTCCTTGGGCTTTCCAGAACATTAATTTTTTTACCATTGTAATTTAATGTCCTTTTGAAATAGCTTTATATGAATTTTGCTAGACTTTAGAAGGGGAGGAAAGAAATGAGAAATGAGTGGGTTTTGTGTGGGTTTTCTGACATTTATATCCATGGGATTGAAGGGGATAGATCTTGATCCTAAGCTAATGGAGTAGCTGGTCATCTGATCAGAGAGGACTCTTCGTACTAAAGCCTTACTGGGAGAAACTTGAAACATTCCTTGATTACAGGAGGATTGTGAACATTTGATTTGAGTATTTTTACACCTAATTGTTTGGCTGCAGCATTCTCTGGTTTTGATTGAAAAGCTGCTGCATTACTAGATTTCTGTAGATCATGGCTTCAGCCTTGTTTGGAGTCTTTTTACGTCTGGAGAGCTATCCCAATCTATCCTCTAGTTGGTTCCTTTGTGTGCGATGCCAAATAGCTCTGGTCTGGTTTTGAGATTGCAGTTTATCAAAGACACAAATAGAAATCAATTCTTAAGTTTTTCAGGTCTGCTGATGCTTCTGAAAAATCTCTGAGCAGTTTAGCTGAATTTGTAAAGCTCATCTAATGAACCAAAAAGCACAGTAATGTTTAAAGAGAAGTGAAAAACGCTTGTTTGCAAATCTCCCCTTTGGAGCTGACAGTAGAGCAAGTATTACAAATACGGTGTTTAAAAAAATTACACGTGCATGACCTTGCTGTCAGGCTGATAAACTTCTAATTTCTTTTTCCCTTCCATTCATACCTTCAGGTTACAACGTTGGTTAACACCAGTAACAAGGGCCCCTCTAATAAAAAGCGAGGGCGCTCTAAGAAGGCCCATGTTTTGGCAGCCTCAGTTGAACAAGCAACAGAGAATTTCTTGGACAAAGGAGACAAAATAGCAAAAGAGAGCCAGTTCCTCAAAGAGGAGCTGGTGGCAGCTGTGGAGGATGTTCGCAAACAAGGTAAGAGCTTCTGCAGCTGGATTTTTTTCATAGTAAATAGAACTGTTTCCATTTCTTCGCTGTTGTTACTAATGATTTTACTTCTCTACTTGTGGATTACTCCTCTTCTTGGATTATCAACTTGTTTAGCTGACTTCCTACAGTTAAAAACATTAACTGGGCAGATCTGGAAATCAAATGTCCCAAGGAGAGATTCAGAGGAGAGACGAAGGTTGAGGCTTTGAAGAATGTAAAAAACAAAGCAAACCAAACCAAAAAACACCCAAAAAAACACCACCTCAACTTAGGCAGAAAAGTAACCTTCCTCCTTGTAAACCACCGCCTCTAAATATTATGAAACCACATCTCAAATACTTGTCAATAACTTCTGCAAAATTTGGATGTGTTTAAAACATCATTGGAGGAGGAAGAGCTGAGTATTGACTTAGAACTGGATGTCTTGAATATGCAAAATGTAAACAGTGAAAAACAGAATGCAAGGACCTTGATTAAATATTCCAGACTTCCTCCCCCCACTTCTAGTGTTGATTTTTATCATTTGCCTTGTTGCTTTTCTTGCAGGTCTTTTCAAAGGAAGCCTATGGAGCGGCTTACTCTAAAATATGCACTAGTAAATGTTGCTGCTCATAAATCATTTATTGTTCTTCCAGTCATGAGCCTTTTCTACGCTTCAGTGAAACCCAGTCAACTGGTATTAATGGTGGTTGCTGCTGCAGCAAAAAAAAAAAGCAACCCAAAACCTCATTGGCATTAATTACTTGTTTGTAGCTGAAATTGCACAGTGATGAAATATTAGTTGAAAATGGTTTCAGTTCTGGATGTGCCTGGTTGACAGACCAAAGAAAGATCCATGCTGCAGTGTAAGGGGCTAATTGAGATGGTTTAACTTAACAACGACAAACGGCAAAAGATCCTTTTGTCCTGAAGGCTTTTAATTCTTTGGTGCTTGCTTGATTGCTGCTCCATATTGGGAGTTGGAGTTCATCTCTGAATGTCTTCACATCACTCATAGTGATGTTGGTGTGCGAGGGAGTTGTACTTAGTTCTTGAGAATGTGAAATTGCGTTATCTGAATTTGTGTTTGGATATTGCAGTGAGAAGCTGGTAGGAAAAACTGAAGCAAGAGGCTTCAGTATGAGTCTTTTGCCCCTTTTTTGTTGAGATGAGGCAAGCCTGATGCCCGAACTTCCCTGCTCTATTGCTCTTCGGCAGAGGAGGTAGGGTTCAGAGCTGAGAGATGCTGGAGAAAAAGTACTTCTACCATAATGTTGTTTTGCTTCTTCATTTCATGCTACCTGTCGCTTGCGTGAAGCTTGATGCACAGGGAAAACATTCTGAGAAGCTGTGTGGATAATAAGCATTAGACATAAAGTTGCAACTGAATACAGCTGCTGCCCACAGTTTGTGGGCAGCAGTTTGTGGGGATGCAGTCGTCGTGTGGCTGAGCTGGGGCACACCGTGGGGCTGAGGCCTGTGTCCCTGGTGTGGGGCAGTGCCTGGGCAGCCAGAGCAGAGCAACTCGTCAGATGAAGTAGAACCTCAGAGGCAATCAGAAGCAAATGATGGAAAATGAGATGCGACAGACTGTGGAGATGAGGGTTGTTTTGTGGGTTATTGTTGCCCTGCCCAGGGGTCTGTGTTGGGAGGGTTGCACTTTGCTAGCGCTAATGATAGGAGATACAAACTCACAGAGCACAATTACATGCAGTCTCTGCACTTCAGAAGAGCTTCCAGTGGTGTGGTAGGCCAGTGGAGTTCAGAGACTGGAGAAATGGGAGTGGAACAAATAACCTGTGCCTGCCAGTGCTCAAGGCAGTTGGCTGATGCCTGTAGTAATAGGCTCCAGCTTGTGGTCAGCCCTGAAGCGGTTGGGAAGCTGGACTTGCTAATCTTTGTAGGTGCTTTCCAATTGAGCTAATCTGTTCTAAAACATGTGCTTAGCAAACCTTTTGGGTGCTGGTGCATTTATGTGCCATTTGTGATGGGAAGCAAAAAGCAGAGAGGTCAGTCTGGATGCCTGGGTCAGCAGCAGGGCGATAGCAAAGTGGCTGTCTGTGAAAGCAGCAGTAGGACTGTAGATGTGTGCCCAATTTATCTTCAGCAGAAGACAGGAAAATAGAATTAATAGTGCCTCTATTTAGAATAGGGAGAGGTTTAGATACCATAATAAAAAGAGATGAATGAATCTGGACAGAGGTTATGAAGATGATTAGAACAGTAGATAACTTGTCTCATCAGAGCAAATTAAAATTTTTTTTTTAGCCTAGCAAGAAGATTGAGGGGGTACATGATTTTAGTGAGCACAGTTGCTCATAGAATCTATTTGTTGGGGGTAAAAACAAAGAAGTGGAAAGAGCTATTTAGAATGAAGGATAGCATGGCTACATACTAAATCAATATAAGTGGATCACTTCAAAGTCTTCCTGATTTTAGAATGGAAGAATAAATTACAACTTGCTTAAAATATTAAACAGCTTCACAGAATATCCAAAGTAAGATTTCTGACCATGTAAGGCTGTGGACTTCTGACTTCTTTTGAAGCAGTGAAACTTCTTAAAGGAAAAATGTTAGTGGAAACAAAACTGCAGTGTTTTTTCCTGCTGTGGCTTTAGAAAAACGGTAGTGGTGAGAAAATGTCTGATGTGAGCTTTGATTTCAGCACCCTTGTGGTATATGTTACTCTGATTTTTGCCATTACAACTTTGCTGGGTAATAGAAGGGGTCATAACAGCCTTGCCTGTTCTTATTTCCTCTTCTGCAAGCTCCTGCTCTGTGCTTGATGTTGTTATAGGGGTTTGCCCTCTCTGAAGAACCGAGGCCTGGTGCAGGTTGAAGTGGCAGCTGTTGGAGCTGTTATGAAACCAGCAGGGTATTTATCCAGATGCTGGGTACTAAGGCAGGCTGTGAGCTCTGAGGTCAAGAAGGGAGCTTCCCTTGGGTTGTGCTGACCAGGCTATTCCTGTTCTCCTCCCATGCAGGCTGTGGTTTGCTGCCTCTGTATCAGTGTGTTAGCTTACACTGCGGAGCCTCGCGCTGCCTTCTTACTGTTGCGTTTCTTCCAGTGGTGTTTTTACATTAAAGACCAGATATTAAAGCTTAAAATTAGAAAGCGTAAAGCTGTGTATTGGGTTTGAGGTAAGAGAATGGATAATCTTTGTAATCCTGGGGGGTTTTGGTTGTTCCAGGGTTGCACTGCAGGGCAGTGGACAGACTATTCAGCATTGTTACTCTCAGCCCTATGCTTGAGTGAAGCTTTCTTCAAAACTGAATGGGGGTTTGAGGAATTACGAAAGCGTAAGAAAGGTGTTTTTTTAATCTGTACTTCACATGAGATGCACAGCTTAAGGGTTTCAGAAGAGCAGAAGGAAGCCAGCTGCACAAATAGCATAGTTAAGCACTGCATTCTTCTTGGAAAATTCAACTTTACAAGTCTGTTGTGACCAATTAGCTTAATTTCTTGAAAGATTACAGAGTTTTTGCTTGTTCTCCTGCAAGAAAAACATTTTTGGAGAGTGCCTCTTGTTGTATTGAAGTAATTCCCCAGCGCAGGACTGGAGACCCTTGAAAAGCTGTAAGCGAAGGGAGCTCCGAGACAGCTCTTGGCAGGCTGCAGATGAGTGCTATATGTGGCATATGGATTTAACTGAAGGTACAGTTTGAAGAATTAACCATTTTTTGTTTCCCTAAGCGTCAGTTCCCCATATTCATGTGGCAAAAGGAAATGTGAAATCTGGGCTGTAATAAGGAATCAATGAGTGTCTGTTGGAGTGCATTTGAGACTGCGTCCTTCATATCAGGAAGCCAGGGCAGTCCACTGTGCCCCTGTGGAGGACAGTGAAGGCAGCAGCAGTGGAAGGGAGGACTCATTACGCAGAGTAACGTGGCATTGAGGCTCTGACTTTATCTTCACCATCATTTGGCAGGGAATAGGGGGCTCTGCAGAGATGAATTGGTGTTGTGCATAGGCAGAGGTATGGCGTGGGTGAGAGCAGTGAGTGGCACAACCACAGGATGGGGGCACCAATGGCTGTCCAGGCAAAGGCATGGCCAGTCACACTGGTGGCTGCCAGGTCTGTAAATGGCTCTGAAATGCTGGGGAAGAGTATGCAGGAAAGGACGTGCTGATAGCATGCCTTGTGATTCTGATACTGAGAGTGAAGCAGCCTGGAGACAGGCTTTAATCTGCAGGGTGCTGAAGGGCACAAGATGATGAGCGTGAATTTGTAGCTTGAAGGGAAAAAAAAAAGTGAATGCCTGCGTGTCCCCTAAATGCACATAGGTCTCCCCTCCTCTGCTCTGCTCAGCCAGCGCTCGCACAGAGCAAGCCTCTTCTGTCATGGTCATCTGCAGCATGCTGCTGGGGAGGATTAATAGTGCTGTCTGAAAGTGCTGTCAGAGCCTGTGGGCATGGTGGGAATGAGAGTAGAAAATGGGTAATTTTCTTTTGATGGACTAAAATCTTAATATTTCTGAAATGGGCTTTGTTCCATTAGATTTAATTGAATTCTTGGTATTTTATTGACAAGATCATATGTGGCTACTATTGCCTCTTCTTTTCTTGGTTCTTTTATTATCTTTCCTTTATAGTATCTAGTGAAAAATCTGAGGTGATATTGGAAAAACAGATTACTCCTATAAGAATTCATATCAGCTGTATAATCTGAGTTGCAGTCTGACACTTCTGTGGTGTATATCTTTAACTCTTAAATCCCATTTTCAAGCTTGCATTCTAACCTCTGGCTCAGGTTTGAAAATGAGATTATATTGCATGCAACTCCTGATGTACGCCACGAGCAGCAGCAGTGCAGAGGCCGGGGCAGGGTTCCTTCCTGTGCTTTGGGTCTGGTTACAGTAACCACATCTCCTGAGGCTTCTGTAGCAGAAGTCTGGAAGTTGGCTTTCTTCGATTGGTGGGGAAAATAAATAAATAAATGAACGCAATGGTTTTTAAATTTAATCTTCCATTAATTTGGTGAAGCCAGTTATCTTCTGACGAGCTCTTTGAAACTTACTAAATCTTTAAAATCTCTCATTAAAATAAAAAGGGAGAGCATTTCATTTCAGGGCTAGCATGTAAGGTGGTGATTTAAGCAACGGATGAAAGATTATCTTGTTTTTTAGCCTCATTTAGTGATTTCTGAGGTTTGAGTGAACTGAGTGGCCACCTCCAAGTTGTTTTGAGTAGGAAAACAATGTTTTCTTTCTTTGGGGGGGGCTGGGCGGGGAGGGAAGAAAGTGAGAATTTTACATATAAACAAGGGAGGAAATATGGCAGAACCAAGCTCATGACAAATATATCTTAAATCCTGAGGTTGTGCATACATGCATTTTTTTTTTACTTGTGGTAAAATGAATTTCACTATTATTTGTCTCTTCTAGGATAAATAGTCATGTCAGCTACATAATTTCATAATCTCATGGCTCGTTGTTTTCTAGCACTGGAGGAATATTGTCCTTCACCCATGTGAAAAACTATGGCTCTTAATGCTTGTTAAAGTAATGAGTCATAGCCCTCAAAAAGTTGGGTGGGAGATAGTTGTAGATTGATGCTTATAGCTGGTCTGTACTTGCACAGCAGGTTTGTCATATGTCACAGTGCTGAAGTAGTGCATTTTTTATCTTAAAATGTTGTATGCCATTCTTGGAAGTAGTGTTTAAGATGATGGAAGGATGTTGCACAGGAGGGAGCATCTGAACAGAACGGAGTGTCTGCGTGTGGTTGCTTGGACAGGCTGGCGGCTGTGCTGGAAACTCTTCCAGGGCAAGTGTGTGATGGTTAACTTCAAGTTCTCTGCTCTAGGTGATTTTGAGTGGTTAAAGTGTGCCTCCCGTCAGGGTGGTGCCCCTGGCTGCTTGGCCATGGGAGTGGCTTATGGGCACAGTCATGCCGCAGCATTACCATGAGATTCAGGTGCAGATCTCTCCCAGTGCTGTTTGGTGGTGGGGACACTGGGTAGCTCTCCCTTCTGAAGCATAATTTGAAGTTCTTTTCTCATCTGTGAGAAATGTGCTGTCTGTGTTCTGGCACTTGGCCAGACGGGCATTTCTCAAACAGGTTTGGGAAGCCTCTGGCACAGCAGTCAGCCAGAGTATGCAGTCAGTATGCTTTTCTGGTCATCTCTGATTGCCCATGAATCTTTGGCCTTGAGCACCCAATGTTTTCTAAACTATAACCTAACTGTTCTCCAAATGTTTCCAAAATGCAAGGAGGTCAAAGAGCAATTATGTGGATTCCAAACCTAGTTGCTGTGCAGGAATTGAGCTGGTAGGAACAAAATGCTGCCCTTGAAAGGAGGAGGACAAAAAAGGCTGGTTTTATTCCTCTGAATATATGCAGAAATTACTGTTCTGGCTTCTGGATGAATTTTTCTAGCTGTTTAAAGCAGCTTTTGCTTTCATAGTTATCCTGTTGCACTGTTACTATCTGAAATCCAGATTCTCTCCTGCAGCAGATGCAGCCCCACAGGCTATGAAATGCTGGAGCGTGTCAGGAAGCAGAGCCTTGCCCTGCCTGCAGACTGCGGCGCAGCTGGCCAGGTCCTGGCTCCCAGTTGTTTACAGCCCTATGAGCTGTGGCACTTCTCTCTGTGCTTACAGGGTGTTCTGCTGCCTCCTGCTTGAAAGCAGAGCTTCCACTTAACGAAGGTGCTGTCATGTGTGGAATAACCATACACTGCAGTTGTGCAAGTAACAGCAGTGCCACTTGTATTTGCCCCTCCTGAGGACTCTGGTACACCAAAGCACCTGCGTAATTTGAAGGAGGAATCAAAGTGTGACTTCCAAACCCTTCCTTCCTCCTGCACCACTCCTTCAGTACTGTGATGACCATGCTTGGAGACGGCAGAAATGCTGGCTGTGCTTAAGCAAATGCTTTTTGTTGGCACAGCCCAGACTGTCTTTCCCAGGAACTCTTACGCCCTGAAAGAAATGCTGTGACAGTAATGTGGGGCCTTCTCCTCTTGCAGGTGACCTGATGAAGAGTGCCTCAGGGGAGTTTGCTGATGACCCCTGCTCCTCGGTGAAGCGCGGCAACATGGTGCGAGCGGCGCGTGCCCTGCTCTCCGCAGTGACTCGGCTGCTCATTCTGGCAGATATGGCAGACGTCTACAAGCTGTTGGTTCAACTGAAAGTAGTAAGTGCAGGCCTGGGCTGTGCCTGGTGTGCCACGCTGAGCCTGGAGCTCTCACTCGCAGTGATTTGCCTCTGGAGCACTGAAGGTTGGGGACTTTTTCTCTTAGCGTGCAACTGATGAGTGTAAAAACAACCAGCAGACACTGTCCGTAGCTTTTGATGCTGTGTTGCACTTTGTTCTCAACTTTTAGTGTTGAGACTAATGCACCGTGGTCTGTGAATTGCAAAGATTTGATAATCAAATCTTTTAATCATAAAGAAGTAACTTGGTTTTCTCATTGACTTCTACTCTCTTGTAGCTAGCAGATATGACTGGCTATTAGTACCAAAAGTAGCTTCAGTGGATTGAGTAAAAATGAATATGATTAAAATTTTTTTTTTAATATATTTGCAAGTAGGAGGTGGCTGGTTTGTGTGGAAATTGAGATGCAGTGAGCCTCAATATTGGGTTGACTTCATCTGGGGTTTGAGGTTCTGTCCTTGGCAGCCACAGCTCCAATGGGGCCCAGTTATGCATTCTTGGCTGTCCCTGGTAGCTGATGACTCTGAAAGAGTACCTGAGCTTGAGGTATAGTTAGCCTTGACATGTCTGTGCTCTTAAAAAAACCAACCAAACAAAAAAAAAAAACACAAAAGAAAGGAGAGAAAAATCGCTTTGTCTGCTTTGAAACGTATTCTAAATAGTCTTGTAAACTGTGAACTGTATTACTTGGGAAAAAATGAATATATCTATTCTTTTAGGTAGAAGAAGGTATCTTGAAATTAAGGAATGCTGGCACTGAGCAGGATCTGGGTATCCAGTACAAAGCCCTCAAGCCAGAAGTGGACAAACTTAACATAATGGCAGCCAAAAGACAGCAGGTATAGTGATGGCAGTTCTTATTTCTGTATGCTGTTTCTTATTCTTTTTCAAAATAAGAAATGAGGCAGCCTTGCTGCTCTGAGAGTCTACCTATTGCTTCTACTAATTTTTTTACTTCTTGTTTGTTTTGGAATACTTTGTCTTGCACTCGGTGACGTTTAGGAAATCGAATGGCACTTGCCTGGTAAGCAGAAAATCTGCTCAGCTGTAAAACACTGCTTCTGACTGAAGTGTCCATGCTAGCATTTGTTTATGTTAATGCTTTAGTACCTTTGTGAAATGCTGCTTCTATAGAATTGCACTGGTGCATGTCAGGACATCCATTTTGAAGCAGTGCAGGTATGGGTAAGGAAAGAGGGTTGGGATGTGACTTAGTGCTTGGTGCTCTCACCACAAAACCACGCTGTCTTTGTGGCTCACACCGATGTACTGTCATGGGTAGGGGCAGAATTGCAGCTCTTCTCAATGCACCACACCAAAGCTAGTCTTGGAGTCCCCATTTAAGAAAGGTTTTAAGGTCCTGTGCTTTGTGTATGTTCTGTATTTGCATAGCTATCGCTAGGCCTCAATTGCATGCAGAATTTGCTTTTGTACAACATGACTGTTGTGACTCATTCCTATGTAAGGTAAGTCTTAAGGGAAAGGTGTAGGCAGTCTGATTTATCTGAAATAGCGTGGTTTTTGTAGACTGTATTTTTTTGTTCTGCTGATCTATACAAACCCAAACTGTTTATGCACCTCTAGCGCTGCTTGTTTTCTTGCATGGATTTATCTTTGAAAATAAACTGGGAGCAGTTTTAAATGGATTGCTGGTTGGTTATGTATCTGGGATCTGATTGCGGTAAACGGGGATGGGGTTGTGATGGCAATGCAATAAATGTCCTTAAACTGCTTTGTGATGGATTGTTTTACACTGTGGGAAGTGGTTGTGTTAAATCTGTAAATCTGAAAGCCTGCTTGGAGTGCCCTCGCTGCTTAGTGTGTGTCTTAAGAGGTCGTGTATTACTCATTCATTTTTAAGAGTCTGTCAGATTATTTATTTTTTTCTGTTGGTAAGGCAGCCCACTTCATTTTCATCACCTCTCTGTAAGACTGAAGAGGTAACTTTAGAGTGTTTGTGCTGCTAATAGTTGGGTTACTTTTCCTTTTTAGAAACTCTCCTGCTTGTGCAGGACTCAGAAGCTCTCTCCATTCATAGTACTTAGATTCCAAAGCAGAGATGATGATGCTTTAAAGAACTGCAGCATTGAGTATTTGTGAAAGGACCTATGGGCTTACTCAATCCTCAGTCTTAAATTAGTTATAATTATAGTCATTGGTTAATTTTCTCCGTTTGGAGATGAACAAGAAGTTGAGTGATATTCTTATTCTTCTGAAACGAAGTGTGTGAGTCTCTTGAGGGGAGTGAACTCCATCCTCTAGGTGTGATTAAAGAAAACATACTGGTTCTGAGCATTGGAGTTAAATTTAAGATCTGACTTCTTAGATGCAGAATTCATGACATGGTTCCTGTGGTTGAACTGCTCCATGCAGAACAACCGTGTGAATTTCTCACAGAATCTCTGTGCTGGTTTGCACACACTCATTGGATTAATTACTTCTGAAACAGAGCCAGAAGGCTAATGTCAGTGATTGTCAGAGATTACCTCTCTTTTTTTCTTCCTCTGGTTAAATGATGCTTGTCACTTACCTCTTGGCATCCTAAAGCACGGATGGAAAAGTGAGGTCACAGCTTCTGAGTTCTCCTGATGTAGCGGTATTGTCTGCGTTCAGAGTGCTGGTCCTTTGCTGTGGCAAGGAGCAGACATGCCTTGGATTTTGAAATGTGGAACTGTGAATTGCCCTGTAATACTGCTTTTATTTGAGTTTTTATGGAGCTGTTGTGTTCTGAGATGAGTTGAGCTATTAATAATAGGAAATGGAGAAAGCTCAAGGTTGAATTAGACTTGAACATGCTAAGCAAAGAATCTGCCTGTCTCTTGAAGATGTGGGAAGGCAGTATATGGATCATGTGTGGGGACTGCTTTCAATTGCTTCTTTCTTCAATTTTCCTAATAGGAATTGAAAGATGTGGGTCACCGTGATCAGATGGCGGCAGCCAGAGGAATCCTGCAGAAGAATGTTCCTATTCTCTATACTGCATCTCAGGCCTGTCTGCAGCACCCTGATGTGGCTGCGTACAAAGCGAACCGGGACCTGATCTACAAACAGCTTCAGCAAGCAGTCACGGGCATCTCCAACGCAGCTCAAGCAACTGCATCAGATGATGCTGCCCAGCAGCAGGGTGGAGGTGGAGAGCTGGCTTATGCTCTGAACAATTTTGATGTAAGTTCTCAACCTGTACATAAAAAGTGGCAACTCCAAGTATTTTGTTTGCTTACGTGATTTATAAGCAACATCTCTTGTTTGTTACCCAAAAAAAACCAGTTTTCTACTGAAAACCTGCAAGTCCCAGGTGAAGCAGGCTTTTATTTTTTTCAAAATCGGCTCTTTCAAAACGAGGATTGATAAAATATAGAAAGGAGAAATGCAGTTCTTGATGATTGAAGGCTGTCAAGTTAAACTAGCACAAAAATAGCTGTTAGCCTACTGCTATGTTAGATGTAAGCCTTTGGTTTATTTCAAATTTGATTATTTCATAATGTATTTATGTAATTTATTCTTGTGGGTGACAGAAATGACTTATTAGAAGTGAATAATGTATTTGGAATTGCCCAAACCTACCTATTGAGAAGAACATAGAGTGGGAAGTTTAATGTGATACCTAGTTGGGAACAAAGTCACTTTTAAACCAGTGTGTTGCACTGATCTGTCATTTTCTTTGTCTTGTGTTCTGTAAGTTACCAAGGATAGCCATGTGCTTTTACTGAGAATACTTTCCTTCTGAAGCCAGTATTTTGTATCTACTACTGAGCCAGTCTGAGAATTCTAAACACCTTGGAAGTAGCTTCCCTCTAAAACTTTTTTTAATGTCACAAGGCTGTCAG
This sequence comes from Centrocercus urophasianus, assembly GCF_019232065.1. NCBI lineage: Eukaryota > Metazoa > Chordata > Aves > Galliformes > Phasianidae > Centrocercus > Centrocercus urophasianus. Next base: position 630,561 of record NW_024884822.1, on the reverse strand, counting down.
TCACAAAATTCTTAGTACTTTTTTTCCCAAATATTGTTCACCTTTTCCTCTTTTGCTCTTGCCACCCCTGCTTCTCTATGTTACTTTATTCCGTATATCTTAACTTCTTTTAACATCTCCCTAAAGGATGAAATACTATTTGAGGTTTTCCCTGTACTGAATATGAAGCCTTTCTCTGTCATCTCTTGGGTTACAAGAGGACATTGTGGTTATCTTGATCTTTGTGACAGATTTCAGCTTTAAATCTATCTCAAATTCTGTCAGTTGTATATTCAGTTACATATGTTTGAAGAACGTGCATTGGGTTAACACCCAAAGGATCACAGGTTTGATCAGATCTGTAGGATGGGAAGGCAGTTCCAGGACCAGCACACGATGCTGAGGACTGGCTCTGGTACGTAGAATTGAAAAACATGTCAGTTCCAATTTGTATATTGGCTAATCTTGCTCCAACCATTTAATATGATTTGTGCTGTGTGCTCATATTTTACTGTGAGCTCTCTAATATATGGTCAGAGACTTATTGAGTGCTTTAGCTTGCATTGAGTTCTGAACTTTAGTTTCCCATACTGCGGCTCACTAACAGCACCAGGGCTTGCTCAGCAGGCCAGCCTGAATAGGCATTGTGTGCAATGGCTTTGTCTGCTCAGCCTTGCCAAAAGAGACAGACAAAACAAATGTGCCCAGGTTCTCTGCAGATGTTATCCCTGCACTTCATTTCCTGTTAACATGTCAGTGTTATTGTGCTTTTGTTACAGAGGTTTTGCACGTCCCTCCCAAATGCTTCAGTGTTTCTGCTGTGATGGTAAAATATTAAATGACTACCAGAAGATAACAAGATAGTGATTATCTCTCGTTTATGTGGTGTAATTTTGGGGTCATAGCACACCACCACTGCATTACCTGAATAGCTAGAATTTTCAGGAAAAATGGGAATATTAGAAGAACGTGTGCTGTTTCTAAACCTACTGTGAATTCTGTGGTTACTCAGCTGGGATACTAATTGTGCTGACATTAATGTTGAAATTAGCTGGCATACAAACTGACTGTAGAAAACTCCCATTGCAAAAAGCTTTAGGGCTTCTTTCGTGATGAGTTATCTACATCTTTCCATCCTGCCCCTTAATTGGGAGAAAACCTATGCAAACCCTAAACAAATCAGTAAACCTTGAAATGGTCGTATTATTTTCCTTAAACTGCACAACCTGTTTAAATAAGCCACCTGGAAGTAATCACAAGGTGGTGTGTGCTACATTACTTCTTCCTGGTGAGCACTGGATCGTGATGTTGGCCCCTTGAAAAGCAGATACATCAGTATTGCTTATTAAGCCTCAGGTTTCTCAATACGAGCTGTGCTTACTAATCGTCCTTCAAAATGAAGCTGATAGACTTCTGCCATGAAGAAATCAATTTATATGCTATTCTAGTCATATGTTCTTTTACATGAATTTGAAAATACTGTTGTTTACCTGTTATAATTGCATACTAGTAAAGGAAGGAGGACTTGATAAACCAGGACAGCGGAGTACTGTATATAGGGCTAATTTTGGGCATTTGTTTTTCTTGGGGATTTTTTTTGTTCATGATGAGGTAATTATATCTGACAAGTTTAAATAGTGAAGGCATGTCCGGATTGACATGTAGTTAAGAAGAGTTCTGTGCTTTGAACTTTATTAGTGCTGGCACACTTGATTTTTGCCATTCATATAATGAGACTTCTTGTGGCTGAGTTGGGTTTAGCTGTCAAAGCAGCACAAGAAATGACTAGCAATCTAATGTGCTGGGGAACCTGTTAGCAATTTTACTAAGCTACTCAAGAAAATCACTCTCAGTGCCAAAATTCTGTTTGCTTTTTATGCCTCATCAGGGAGTTGTGTTAACGTTGGTCTTTCTGATGACCTAACAGTAACTTACTGCTCAGCCTGACTGCTGACTTCCGAAATCTTTATTTTACCAGAAACAAATAATTGTGGATCCATCGACCTTCAGTGAGGAACGTTTCAGGCCTTCTCTGGAAGAGCGCCTGGAGAGCATCATTAGTGGAGCAGCCCTGATGGCTGATTCATCCTGCACACGTGATGACCGACGGGAACGTATAGTTGCAGAGTGTAATGCGGTGCGACAGGCCTTGCAGGATCTACTTTCAGAGTACATGGGGAATGTGAGTATCTTCTGTTCTGTTTGTTTATTTAGTTTCTGTGTTTTTTAACTCCACGTGATTATCCAAAAGGGGGGATAGCTGCAGGTCTGAAAGCTGGTCTGCTCTGTCCTCAAGTAGGACAGGAGCATTAACCAAGAGTCCTGAAAGGTTTGTCAGAAGGCCAGCCTGGAGGCTGAATCAAGTGCATTTAGATCAGCTGTGATACTTACCTTAAGATTGATCTCTGCTCTTCAGAAATGGTTATCATGGCATTAACCCTTCAGTGCTGTTTTTGGTTATAACTCTTACATATTGGTTTGTATAGAAATCCTGGAATTAGCCTGTCTTCCCCACCAGATCAGTCTGCATAAGGTAACTTAGCCTATGAGAAATAGGCTAACTTTGATGCTTCAAAATTTTAAATATGTGAACTTCTTAGCCGAAGTAATAGATTTTTCAGAATCGAGTTGATTTGCTGTTGCTACTCCATTTAATCAGGAAGGATGTACAAAGATAAAACTGAATACCGAGTAAGAAATTCTGGGAACAGTTTGGTGTAAATGTTGGAGTGAGCATCTAGCACTGGTACATTACACTGCATGTAAGCACACAGTATTTGAAGCCTGAGTGTATTTTTGCAGTTAGAAGTGTTATGTCATGAAGATGAGCTGCTGAGTTTGAAGGCATCATGATATAATATCAGATGCTGCCTCTTTCTTGGCTTGAGGGATTTTAATCTGAGCAACTTTAGCAGTGTTGAAGGGTGAGCTGGAGATATCATAAGATTTAAACAATGTCAAGTCTCTAAACTTTATACTCTTAAAAGACAATTGGTTTCAGATGAAAAGTTGTGGAAATCACAGCAAGGAAATGGCTTGTAGTGTCATGGAAAGTAAAATTGGCTGAAGTAGCCATAATGGGCTGAGGTGAAGCCTGATTTACACTGGAGGTAAAACAGTTCAGAGGTATTTTCTTTTGATAGTAGAATTCATTTAACAGTGCTGCAGAATTGTGTGTTGCCTTTGAGTCTGCTGTTTCTTGGTGGAAGATACGTCAGCATGAGGTAGTGGTGCTCTGAAGCCTGCATGTACAAGTGAGGGTGCTTGGAGGGCAGAGGCATGCAGTGAGTGGTAGAGAGGGAAAGTACAATGAGTTTCTGTTTGCCGGTGGAAAACAAGGGCAAAGTAATTGAACAGTACTGAAAGACAAGTCCTGTATAGCTGGCAGGCTGAGCTAGGTACTTCATGTAGTCTGTCTTAATTGCCTGTGAATGTAACTTGTGCTCAGCACTGACGTTGTATGGAGCTTGAGACTGCAGCAGGGAAGCCAACCACCGTGTTGTGCCATTTAAAACTCCTTTTGGAGCAGGGTGTTTTGTCAGTACATGATGCACCTGGAACAATCCCTCGAACAAATGTGCTGCTGGATTGGATGCAGGCCTATCAGCACAACAGAATGAAGCATTCACCAAATGCAAATGAAAAATATGGAGGAGGCAATGCTCAGTCTTGTGCACAGAAGATTCCGTGCATCTCTCTCATTGATAGTTGGTCAATACCTGTGTCAGATTCTAGAGCTTTGACTTCCTTGGGCCCAAAAGCCTATCTTGCTCCTCTGGCTGTGTTCTGCTGTCTCTGATATGCAAGTTAAAGTAATCACGCCGAGTTTCAAAGACCGTATTCCCTATGTTATCTCTTTTAACACATTGTGAAATTAGTGGAGCATACTGAATTTTTTCAAAGTCACTGCTATGATATGATTGTAGACAGTGTAGTTGGGAAAATGAGATTAGAAATTCAGTGAAATGGAGTGGAAAAAGCAATAGATAAATTATGGTGAAAATGTGGGATGATGTGTAAAAATCCATACTGAGGGCAGGAAAAAAATCAGAATGATGAAGCTGAAGAATGAATAGTAGCTGGGGAGCTAAACAGTGAAAAAAACATGGTTCATCTAAAGAAAGAGTAGGGATGTGCTACTTACAGTGGTGGCAGAGGAAATGTCATAGCATGTATGGTGGAGGTACCCACAGCACAGTGCCCAGCCATCTCCTCCTGTGCTTTTCTCCCATCTCCCTTTGAAGATGGGGATGAATCAGGAATTAAATCTGTTAATTGCACTGTGCTTGCAGTGCATCGTAAATCTTGTTTGAGTGGTAGAATAAGAACTATTTATTGGCCAAGTGTAAAAATTCAAAGATAGGATTGAATGAGGAATATGCTGAAAAGGTTGAAGCACAAGAATGTCTTCAGGCAGATTCCCTTTTAGTTTTAATGCCTTCTGTTTTAGTGGCTTCTTCTAGCTTCTGGGTTTTCTTTCAGATCTTTGGTAATAAAAAGGCTTTTTCCATAGGTAGTTTATAACTCAGGGTTTAGTGGTTTTGGACCCTTGGTTTAACTATCTCCTTGGGCCTGTCCCCAAGGGTTCTGTAAGTCTGCAAGCATTGCTGGCTGTGTTATGATGTGTGGCAGAAGCTTCTGTTCAAATACAATTTTCAGTAATAAAGAAACTGAATCATAGAAGCCCTTGACCCCTGCATTTGCTGGCATGGTGATGAAACCTGTGATTACATCATTAAAAGAAGGGCAAGAGTTGCTTGTTCAGTAGTTCATTATGAAAGTTATATCTTCTTTACTTGGATTGGTGTGCATTTTATTCCCTTTTCCATCTGACTGTTTTCAAAACAGAAGAATAGCCCAAACTGGTCCAACTGAATTTACATCAAGGCCAGTCTCCTATCTTGACAGCAGTCAATAGCAGATGCCTACAAGAAAGATGACAGTAACAAGGGAGGTATGTAGTTTTCCTTGCCCAAAATAGCTCCCAGATAGTAGTGGGCTGTAGCTCAGATGGTTCAGAGCTAGCATTGCTGGCTGTCCTTAATAGCTCTTGATGGACTGACCTCCAATGAATGTGCCTTGTTTTTCTGAACCATTGTAAACTTTCAGCATCCGTAAGCTGGAGAACTCCTTGATAAAGAAAATGATTTTGCATTAAGAAACATCTTTTTGTTCGAAGCAGAGAAATTGTTTCATTTCAGAGAAGGCCATGAGCAGCTATCCCCCCCTCACCCTTCTCTGTGCCACGTGGTTCAGAGCTGTGCCGTCTCCTCTTTGCCGGAATGAAGTGTCCTGCTTTCGTTAGTTGCTTCCCAAGGCAAAGACTTTTGACACTTCCTCTCAGCTTGGGCTGTCCTCATTACTAACCAGCGTGGTGCGGGAGAATGGGATTTGAAGAGAGAATGAGAACTTGGTGCCCTTCCTTATCCAATTTGCAGAACTTCCATCGGCTGTAGCCGAGTGCTGGGGGCGAGGCGCTGCATTGCAGTTGGTGTCTGCTTGCTGAATCATGCAGAGGTTCTGAGAAAAGAGCTACAGTGTGGCAATGATCAGGAGATGTTTCAAGAGCACGCTGTTGGGTGAAAATGCTAGTGTAGGTGCGTTTCTCAGCATCCTACTGAGGCTGGTCTGGGTCTTCAGTTCCTTTTAAGATTTGGGGACCAGAACTGCATCTGGTCCATTTGGTCTGTTGGAGATTCAGACTGCTGTTGATTTATAGGGTCATGAACACTCCAGTACAGTGTTGTGGTGCTTTTGTTTTTTTCTGTTTTAGTCCTGTCCTAATAATGTCTAATATTTGATCTGTTTTTGATAGCTGCTGAACACTGAGTTGATATCATGATGAAACTGCTACATGAAAATCTAGCTTCTGAGTCAGAGGGACTGTTTTTGTGAATGTAAAGTCAGATGGTCTTGTGTATCGTTTAATACCTCTTGTCTCTTGAACTTCATCTGCAGTTTTATTAGCTGATTTCTTGATTTATATCCTAAAAATGCCAACTGTTCATCCCTTAATTATAGCATTCAATTTTTCAGTGATTTTTTTTTTTTTTTTTTTTTTTTTCCCCTCCTTTCATCTTCCATTTTCTCCCAAGGACTGACTTCCATTATGGCTTTTGCTTATTTCAGCCTCATGACTCCTAATAGGAAATAGTTTCTCTTTTTAAACTAGCGCTGCAGATCCTGGATTCAAATAGCAAACTTGAATATCTGAGTGTGATTTTTGTTTTCTTTTTTTATATATCTTTGAATAAGCTTTATTCTTATTGCTAATGCTGAATGGCACAGCAAAAGTGAGAAGGCTTAACAGAATTCGTTATTGATTCTGACTAGCGCTGTAAAAGCAGAGTAGTCCAAGGTCTTGGATGGGAGTTCAACTGCCTAGAATGCAATAAATTACCCACCTTAGTCATGGCTGAACTTGTAATATAAATAATCGATGGCAGGAGTCAGATCTGTGTGTGATGTTGCGTTTAGGCATTCATGGTATGTATTTTATTAATTAGATGGGGGAAAAAAGTTCAAAGCATATGCCAGTTTAGTTGGATGATGATACCAGTCTTTGAGAGAGGAGGACAGAACAAAGCACCTACCTGAATGTTGTTCAACGTCAGTGTTACATCAGTGAAGAAGATAATAAGAAAGCTAGGATTTGGGGTTCAGGAGTGAGCACTAAAGACGTTTTTTTTAATTGTATCTGAAGTTACTGTTACAACTTCATAATTTTATGTGGGTAGATGTTGACTGACTCTGGTTTATTCCCTGAAGAAAATAGATGAAGCTGAATATTTCTGGACAGTACCACCAATTTATCCTTTGCACTAGCAGGTGGTATGGTACCTTCCCTAATGCAGAGAGCAGGTACAATGCTTGTTTCTGCTTTACTGTACTGTACAGGTTACTCTCCCTTATATTTATATGCTTGGCTTTCATTGCAAGTTATATTAGCTAGAGTAGTTGAAGTGAATTCATTAGAAAAGAACAGGGAGCTAATTAGAGCTGAAATATTTCTGCATCTTTAAGAAGCAGGTACATAGAATGGAGAAGTAGCAATATCCAGAAACATCCACAGACTCAAAGTTGTGACGCTATGCTCTGTGCTGGAACTCTCCTTGGGCATTATTAGTGTAGAGCATGGACAGCTTGACTTCATCTTAGTGACTGTGTTAAGTACAAGAGATGCAGGAGGTCATGGCTTTTGAGGTTGGGGTTTCACATGTTAGAACAGAGTGCAGGATGTCAGCTGGAACCAGAAGATTTCAGTCTGAGCTGTTTGACTACTGTGCTGAAGTTGCAAAAGATACCAGTCTGCTGTACTTGTCTGGTTGACATGGAAGACTGAAAATGAGGACCTCCTTCAGCTTTAGACAGTCCATTTTTCTTGCTTGGCTTTATGGAATGTGGGCAGTTGGGTTTCTTTCCATGAACACTGCTTTTGAGCCATTGGCCTGTAGTGATTGGAGGTGTCCAGAAATGTGCAGGGAAGTCTCATTTTTGAAACATATTCTGTACCCCACTGAATTCTCATGCTTCTAACTACCCTTTCAGATGCACACAAGTAACAGACTTGTACTTGCCTAAACTTTGTCAGAAGCTCTAGTTTGGCTAGCGTGGAATGTGAACCCAGAGCCCCATTGTGTACAACATGCTCTTGTACAATAAAATCCCTTGTTACTACATTTGGAAACGATAAATCGTGTTACATAAAGTAGCTTGACAGGTCCTATTTCAATGGGAATTTTAATGCTTTCATATTATCATTCTGACTGTGTCCTTGGCTGTCTGGATTGCATTAGAGGTGCTTGGCAGCAAATGGAGAAAAACCATTTGGGGCCAGCTTCAGAGCAGGCATTTCAGGCACAGATCATTTCAGCTCATTTTTCCAGTTTCCGTGCTCTGCTTGGCCTCAAGACCCATAGCAGGGTGTGATGGAGGGGGAGAAGTGGGGGTGTTGTATTTCTTTAATAATAGATTTCCAACAGTTGCAAAGCACATCTTTGAAGGTAAGCGAAGCAGCTGATCTGCAGACTGTGTGGTGCCTAGAGTGCCTTGGCCCTCAGTACCTGACATAGATATCACCACTTCTGGTTTTAGACTTGGTGGTCGCATGTCTTGCTGCATGCCTGTGCTGGACTTCATGTTTAGTGTGCTTAGGGAAATGTGCTACACCAAACAAGTACGTTTGTTCTCCTGATTGTCATTCCACTGGTTTGCTTTCCTTTCCTAAAGCTTCTTTGAGCACCTCTGGTGCTTGAAAGTGAATGGGCAAGAGATATCTAGCGCATATCTTCAGTGTGTTTGGGCAGAAGTAATTTTGTCTTCGGAACTACCTGTGAAGGGTATTTCTACCTCTGACACATAAGACTTTTAGAATGGAGATGCTTTTATTATGAATTTGCCCATTAATAATATTGACAGTTTCTATTTCCCATTTGGAAAGGAATGCATGTGTATTTGCACGTGTCTGCTAAACTTAGGTTCAGTTAACTCGTGTATTTGGAAGGGCTCTTGCACAGCCCTTTTAATGAAAGCAGCTGTATCTGTGGGAATGTGTATGTGAATGAAAATGGCAGACTGATCCATATTCATGATAGATGCTGATAAAAAAAAATTCTGCCTTGAGATAATCTACCCTTTCTTTTTAATATTGTTTCTGTCAGTTTAAGATGGTTGAATGCTGAAGTGATGGACACGGCTTGAAAGCCTCTGGATTTTCCCTTCACGGACTTTGCTGTTCAGCAGAGATGTGTGCTATTCTCTGGGCACTAATTTTCATAGATGTTATCAGATTGACAACAATGCTGCTTTAAGAAAATAAATACATTTCTGAAGTGATACTGATTTTAAGTTGCTGAAGGGTGATATAAAGTAAATCAGTGAGCATGATGAGTCTGGTGAGAATTCAGGTGGTGTTCATTAGCTCATTCTTTCTGAGCCCCAAAAAGGAGCTTCCAGGTTGCTTCCCCTTGGTCCTGGCTTGGGACTGGGCACAGCCCGTGCTTTCAGAGGATGTTCTGGGAGCTCTTTGGGGTGGTGATATCAGGCCTGTTGAAAGAAAAGGAAGAATTTACGAGTTCTGAATGCTTTTTTAGGCCCAAGGCAGCTTTTGCACTGAGTGGTGAAAATGTGTTTCTTAAAGAAGAGCATGGTTGTCATAATTACCTTCAGGGAAATACACCCTTAGGGAAGCTCAGCAAAGCTCAGGTGGCACCTGAGGCCTTGTTCCAGAACAGGTTCAGCAGCCTGTTGGTATCACTGCTCTCCTCCATTACTGTGCGCAGCCTCTGCTCCCAGACATCTGGTGCCAGCAAGCAGCAAAACCCTTCGAAATGGAATGTTTTGACAGCGTTTGGGATTTAGTCGAAATTGCATTACGTAGCTGCAGTCCACTTGCAGTCCTCACGCACTTTCCAGTGTTTTTATTGTAGATCCTTAACACGCATTAAACAAAAAAGGCTGCTGCCCTTCCAGAGCAGCAAAATTCTGAAGCAGAACTGAGGGCAAGTGCTGTCTGTAGCTGGGAGAGCCGAGTCGTGTGGGTACCTCGTGTGGCTGTGATGGCTCTGCCTTACCTGCTCCCTGCTGCCCCGGCCCTCACCTTTCCTGGCAGGCATGCTTTCTCCGGTGTTAACAAGTCTAATATTTTCTAATACTGTACAATACAGCTCCTTCTTAATTTAATTATTCTGATTAGCCTTGAGGATGGGTGGAAAGAAGACTTCAAATGAGGGGTGCCTGCTTGTTTGTGTTGTGGCACTCAGCCGTGTTTTGCCTCTATTGAACTGTGAGCCATTTTACATAAATGTGCATGAATTCTACTTCAAAGTTTTGTTTTTAGTCAGAATTCTACTGTTTAGTATAAAAATATTTGAACTTTATCTGTCAGATAATATATTTAGTCAGTTTGTTCCGTACTACTTGAGTACTCTCTCAAAATCAGAGAGAACAGATAGAGCAGAGCGTGTAAGATTGTGTGGTGACTGCTGATCTGTGGATAAACAGCCTCCTAGCCTCCAGCAGGATCATGCTCTCCATGTGCAGAAGTATTACACACACAGCTGGGCTTTTTAATTTCCCTCTTGCTGGATGAAAGGGGTGATGGAATTATTGCAAAGCTGGAGTACTGTATTTTGTGCACTGGGACAAAATACTTGCGTCTCAATTCCTTGATTTCCCTTTCTTTCCCCTCGATCTGAATAAAACTCTGCATTAAGTTCTGCCTTTCTACATGATGAGATTCAGGAGGTGGGAGAAGAGGACAGTCACTGTGTGTACACATGGTGCTCTGTTGTCTGCTATCCAGTGGTATGAATAATGAGTTAAGCTCTTTCCTCTTTTTCTCCTATCTCTTTACTTTCTTACAGACAGCTATATAAGCAGAATAGGTCTTCACTGGAGTTGCTGTTCTAGGTGTAGGGTTTAACACCTAGACCACACTCTTTGCTTAGCGTCTTTTATCCTGTTCAAACAAGCTGATGTTCTGTAATGCTCATAATGTCTCCCAGAGCTTTACAGCTACTTTGTCCCGGAAAGTCAACTGAATCAATACAGAATAATTAGCATTTGTGGCTTATCCAAGTAGTGGCAGCCCTCTTGAATGTAAATAGAGGCAGAAGAGTGACTTAATCCTCCCCTAGTGTGAGGAAAGGATGAGGGTTAAGCTGTATCTTGAAACAGAGGAGAAAAACTCATCTTGCCTTTGGTTTGCCCAGGGATGTGTTCCTTCAGCAGGAGAAACAGGAGTTAGAGGCAAATGGGAAGAGGAGCAGCAGAGGAGGTGCAGATTGTATATGCCAAGGGTTCAAAGCTTTCTGCTCAGCTCTGGTGGTTATTCACTCAGAAAGCCAGGCAGTCAGGATTATCATTGCTGGATTGCTAGTCTGAAAGTGTAGTCTGAAAGAGAGGTTTCTTCAGCATAGCTGTAGGAAAGCTGTGGGCTTTCAGGCCAAGAACTTTCTTGCAGAGGTGTGCTAAAAGGTGCATTTTTCTCATTGCCGATTAGAAAATAAAACCAACAGTCCTTTCCCTAGGGATCAAGCCGTAAGGGGCAAAATAGGACACCTGCAGAACTTGCATTGATCAGTGAGAAGGCAGAGTGCCATCCACTGCAGCTCGTTTCCACAAGTAGCTGTGCCTTTAACGGACTGAGCGTGTTTTTCTTTATCCTCTGTGTTTCGGGCTGAGCTTAAATGTTGCGTGATGTGCAGCCATTTGTGGATTATTGATTCATCCTGCATATATGTTAACCTTTGACTGTCAAGAAAAATGCTTTTGCCATTCATAGGGTGCTCTGCTGCTTCCATATGTGGCCAGAAAAAATAAAATATCTTCTCAGCTCCGACTCTTTTCTGTGTGCCTGAGGTGCTGTCATCTGTGTTTAACTGAATATGCTAACTTGAATTGACATTATCAGTTACTTTATAAAACCTGTGGAAAGAGCTTGAAAAATGAAACCTGATGGTACTTAGACAAATAAAAAGGTTTCTGAAAGCAGAAGGTTCTCTTCTGTGGCTCTAACTCTGTACGTGTGATGTCTCAAGAGCTCGGCATCTCTGGAGCAAAGGAAGCTCAGGAGACGTGGGGGTGTGCAGTGCAGTAATTTGGAGAGCTGGGCTGCAGTTCCTGTGGATGCAGACAAGTTTGTCTTTGCTGTTTGCAGACTGGCTTATTAGTTCAGGCAGGAAAGGTGTTCTGGCAACAGGCAGGTGTCCCTGGAGGGACTTCCTTTGTCCTTTCCGCTTTTTGCTTGCTCCAGATTTTCATTCGTGCTTACCTTTCATCTGCCAGGCTTCCATAGAATGCATTTTGGTCTCCTATTTAAAAGATGGGCTCTTTGAAAAATAAAATAGATGTACTTTTTATTGCCTTTGTGCTAAATTGATTGAATTTTGGGCTACAATTTCCACCTACAAGTGGGGCAGGCACCTTCTTTCAATGCCAAATTTAAGATTTTACAGTGCAGAGAAGCTGTACATAGAAGAAGCTTAGGGGAGACAAGGCATTTAATATCTTAACATGCAAAACTTGGAATAACACTGATTAATACATGTTAAATACACTGGTGTTATTTTGATGCATGGATGTTGTTGTGCCATATTTGCATTTCTTTGAGAGGAATATGAAAGAGTGCTGGTGATCCTAAAGCATTTTTGTGTGACTTCCTGGAGACATCCCTCATTTATGTGCCTGAGCTTTATCTATATTTCAAAGCTGTTTTTCATACAGTTTCTGTTGATGGGTTTCAGGTTTGCTCCAGAAGATGTTTATTAGCAACACTGGTTTACGAGGCTTTAAAAATATAAATACATATCCTTTTTTTCACTAGCTTGTTTGTAGCACGTTCACAGTCCTCTATGTAATGGCAGGAGATCATGACAGATGGTTCTCTTCTCAGAGCTTCCCAGCAGTGAGTGTCAGTGATGGCCCAAGCCTTAACATCTCCGTTTACTTGGTAGTTTTCAACTTTACACCATGCATTGCTTCCAAAGATATGCTAATTTCATTCAAAACCACGTGCTGCCAGACCCCAGCCATTGCCTCTGCTGCTGTGGAGGCTGAGCAGCTGATTGTTAAATTGCCCAGATGGCTTCTGTGTCTGGTTTGAATTCCTTCATTTCTGTTTTGAAAGGGTTTGCCTGTCAACCTTCTCCACTGTATTGAAACACGTAGGGAGAAAGTTCCTGAGCCTCTGGCCAGACCCTGAGTGCTTCTGTTCCTCTGGTAACCTTAAGGCTGATTTGCTCATTCCCACAGCAACTTTGAACCTTTACTTTGAGGACAACTTTAGAAGAATTGTCATTATTGAGTCATTTCAGGGGAAGAAGGTGACAGGAGAGCTCTGATGTCAAGTAAAAAATAAGGCTGCAGCTCTATCATTTGATGCTGTTCCCCTTAAATGCCAAATTGTGAATTTCCTTAGAGGCAGAATGAGTTTTTGGGCTCTTCTCCAGGAGTCAAGGAATCCCAATTCTAGAGGTCAGTGGACTGCAAAAAGCAAGAAAATGAGAAGTTAATGCGGAAATAAATGGAATGAGGTTTAGGTTGGGAATAGGAAAGTTGAAAGCTTTTCTGTCTTGCACCTGAGCAGTTGACCCTTTTGGAGCTAATGGCTTGCCAGTTGGTCACATTTCTTCTTGTGGGATGATATTTTAAATCAGGTCTGTAATTAAGATTTGTGAAGACCCTGCCTTCCTCAAAGTGGATGTTCTTGTGCTGAGTTGTAAGAGCCAGTCCAAGGCAATGGTAGTAATGAAGCAGCCAATTTTCATGTCCTGGCACTCCTGCATGCTGAAATCTCCTCTAAACTTTTATGTCCAGTCCATTCTGTGGAGCTGTGAGAACATCTGCTGTTATTAGGGAACATATTCACTTTCTTGCTCCCCAAAACTAAGAGTACTCTCAGCTGGAATTTAGGAAACCTTTTTGAGAGGACAAGACAGGCAGCTTGTATTGCTTCAGAGCATTCCTGGTGTCATTTCTAGTAGGTGGATTAATTTTTTTTAATGCACTTCATAGCCTTCCTCTGTGGCTTTTGGTTATATGCACTGCTTCAGAAGTGGGTAATACCCAAAGGAAAGCAGCTGTTTCAGTGCCAGGCTGTAGTGAACTGTATATTCAGTTAAAGCTGTTTTCTCAGTGTAGAAGGGGATTTTACCAACTGTTTTTTCAGAGCATTATCTACTGAAGCACATCCAGTTTTCCTGTTTTTCTGCACCAGATTGTACACTTGTATACATGAATTCTGTTTGCTTTGAATAGTTGCTTCTTTATCATCTATCTCGTGCTAATTTAAATCATGTCTGGTGGTTTCTTTGCAAGTAGTAGTTGATAAAATAAACATGTGAGGTGCCTCCTCATCCCATGTTTCTCTGCCTCGCTTCCTGCCCCTTTTCTGAGCTCCTCCTTAGATGATGCCACAGTACCGCCTCAGCTTGCTGCCTTTCCTGACTGGTTTATTTCCTTTGACATCCGCTTTCTTTTGAAGAAGGGCAGCTACTTTGTATGTGTCAGCCTAGTGCTGGCATCTTAAATACTTTAATGCATTCTCATTATCTGCTAGGGTGGCTGTCTAATTAGTTAGCTTAGTAAATAATGGCTTGATAGTGTCTCTGGAAAGTTATGCATGCCACTGTTTTAATGCCTTTCTAATCCTGGCCAGTTCCTTGGTGAGTCACTTGCACTGGGTAAGAGGAGGAGATGGAAGTGAGGGTGATGGCTTTCTTGAACTCAAACCAGTATTGCCAACCCATGGTCAGTAAGGTTGTTCTCGCTTCCAGCAATTTTGTCTTCTGTGGAGGGAAGTGAATTTATCGAGATCTGTGTGTGGGAGGGAGAGGAGATGCTCGGCTCCGGCGTGTTGGTGCTGGGAAGGCTGGAGGTGCTTGTTAGCTCGTCCCTCCCAGTTAGTCAGCTTTGATGCTATTTCCAGTGATTTTAATGCCTTTTGCTTCCTGTCGAAGGCAACTTCAGATTTAGTATTTCACTTCTATATTGCAGGGTAGATCTGCTGAATCCTTTTCTACAGGAAATACTTAAAAATCTGTCACAAACTAAAGCTATTTATATTTCTAATAATGAATAAAGGTTACATTAATTCTAGCTTTGAATGTCTTATGACTTTATGGGCAGGATTGTTTCATTATCTATTTCTCTGAGCTGTCTTGCCAGGAGTTAGGTGGCTTTATTCCCAGATTTATAATGCATTCTCTTCCTCTTGGAAAGGGCATATGCTGTCTTGGCTCACTCTTTTTAATTTGAGTCTTGCAGGGGTCTGTGTTGTTCCAATTTTAGTTGTTCTATTTCTAAAGCCTTTCACATGCATGTAAAATATGATAAAAACTAAAATATTTCAAGGCTTTTACAATGACTTTGGGTGTAAGCTTCAGACTGCTTTTCATCTTTCTGGATATATCTATTAGTTCATTTAATCTGCAAAGGAAAAACTTGAGATATTCTTTAGATTAGGTTAGTAATTAACATAAAAATGAAAGGTTTAGCCTGTAAGAAGGGGCTCTGGTAGCATCTTACTTGCCAGCCCCAGCAGCTGTCTCGTGGCTCCCATGAAGCATTGTCCATCAGGCTTGGTACTCAGGGCATTCTCTCATCCATTCTTCCATGCCAGTCCAACCAGCAAAGTGGTGAGTGAGATGAATTGACCCACGTCCAAGCTGAACTAGTTGTCATTCAACACAACAGCATTAGAGGAAACAGCTCTTAAGTATTGGCAAAACCCCACGCTGCCCGCCTGGAGCTGGGCTTCTGCCGCTGGGGAGTGACTTAGGCTAGGCCAGGTGGGGAGAGGTGCGGAGCCGTGCCAGTCTGCAAACACTGGAGGTCAGGCAGGACGCTGGGCCTGCTGTAAAACCACCTCCATGCATCTGGAGTCATGAGGAGTAGAGCTCAGGCACTTCTCCCTCCTGCCTGCGGGCTGCGTGTGAACGGATGGAGGTGTGCAGGGAGAGGGGTGGGGAGAAGTTCCCTGTGTGAAGGCTGGCGAGGAACCTGCCAGATTGCTCCAGTTTCAAGTGAGATCCTTTTGGCATGGCTGTCAGAGCTCACCTAGGTAACGTATTTGAGGTTATGAGTCCAAACCTTGCAATTTTATGCCCTTCTAATCCTGGCCAGTTCCTTGATCCCAAGTGTGTTTGCCTCGTTAATGCTGGGTCTCTTGCCTTTGAGCTTTTCCAAACTCTGCCCCGTTCCAGTTCTGCTTCTGAATCACAGCTTCATGTAAACTAAGAGAACTCGGTTTTAGAGTGTGGCATGTTGCCAAGTTTGATTTTCCTTTTGAGCTTATATGGAAGCGAAGTTCTGTGTTGTAGCAGGTTGATTTTCTTGGTATCTTGTGTGACTAAATATTTTTGTCTTGCTGGTGGAAATGTGTTGCAGAGATACAGAGCCTGTATGTACCCGACTATGAAACCCAGGCTGCTGCCTTCTTTAGATGTAAGAATAAGTCTCAAGAGAAAACTGATATCTCCATTACCTGGTAGAGCTCTTTCACAAACGTTTCATACCAATTTAATTTCTCCTCTGTCCCAGGCCGAACATCTCTCTTCCATCCACCTCCTCCCCAAGATCACTGGTGAAAATAATGGTAAAAAAAAAAAAAAAAATTACTTTGAGCTGCCTCAATATCATTTATTCCCTCGAGAAATAAATGCATCAGTAGCACTGCACAGTAATTCTAAAGCTTTGATTTCACCTTTGCTTATAAGAGCACTTCCTCTTGTTACTCTCCTGTGAAGGTATTTGAATGAAACTGGTAGTTACCAATGCAGCTGGAGGACAGGCAGGGTTTGTATGTGTGTATGTATACAGGTTAGTTATTTACTAACAGGATTCCTGCGTGAGCTGGCAATGAAACTTCCCACTCCACGTGAAGTGATGGGCTGCTGACAGTGTCTGGTGTTCTCAGCATCACCTTCGAGAGGCAGCTCTGCGGTGCGATGAGGCTCATGGCATTACGAATAGATTTCAGTCTGAAGTGGTGTCAATAGGTGTTGAAGGTTTTGGTCAGCTGCCATTGAAGATAGAAGATATGAAATTTGGAGGCTGAGTTAAGTTGCGAGTTCTCCTGATTTTCCCTTTCCTCTTAGGGAACAGACTATGTACGAGTAAAATCACAAATCACAGCGCTCAGATGAGGAAGTGAAATTTTTCAGAGTATTTTGTATTAATGAAAAGCCTACAAATATGTGACTAATTTGAATTATGTTTGAAAGTCAAGAGGAATGCTTTTGATAAAAGATAATGAATGGTAAAATAGGCCTTTCCCAAAGTATTTCATTAATTTCTTTTAACTTGTCAAAGCAGAAATCAATCTGTGTAATGTCCTTACTAGAAGCTGTTTCAATAATCACAAAAGTCCTATTTTCTGCTCAGAATGCTTTTTTGAGTCAGATCACAGAAACCTATTGTTGTTCTTTATCACATTGTGCCTTGTCTCTGAGCAACCTTTGTCGAGTATGTGGTCTTGTTACCAAGTCCTAATTCTTTCAGTAGTTTAAAATATGTCTTGCATAAGCAAGTGTAGGAAACTCTATATAAAAATAACTCAAAAAAAAACCAACCCAAAAAAGCATAGTTTAATAGTTTATCCACTAAAAGCAGTGTACAGCAACTCAGCCCCGCTTAGCCTGCAGCTGGTAATGGGTAGAAAGCTTAGAGAAATATGAGTGTGAAGTAGGCACTCGATTTTACAGCCACTGGTTAGGGTAACATGGTATGGCTGAATCTGAGAGATAATTTTAAATGATTATTTAATGCACTAGAGGAGACTGGTGCCATTGTATCTGTGCTTTGAGCAGGTTCCCATCTGTGGAGGCCCTTCTTGAAAGTGAACTGCTGTGTTTCTGCCCTGTTAGTGACTTCAGAGATTTAAATTTTGATATCTAAACATCATTTCCAGTGAGTTCCCTGGGGGCACTGCTTGTATGTACTCGTATCACGTGGGCCTGTTTTGTCATATCTCTGTCACACTTTGTGTACGTGAGTTTAGAGGCACAAGTGATTGGGTTGTTTTGTTACGTAAACTCATCTGTTGTGCATGGCTTCCTTCACTGATGTCTGGTGGTCAGGAAACACGGACCTACCATGTGGTCTGGTGGTTACAGTGCGGGCTGCACTCAGTGGCATTACAGCGAGCAGAAGAAATGTGCCACATTGTAGTTCAGTTTGCATAAACAACTGAAACGGTGCTTTGCTGATGATCTCTTACTAATTTTCCTGATGAAGATTACAGTTTTTGAATGAATGGACAGGAATATTAGGTGTTTGAAAGTTCCTCTTTTGATGATGCAGCTTTACTTGGGCTTATTCAAATGATGGAGTACCCACTGAGAAGAGGAAAGCAGTCAGCAATCTAATAGCACTGGTTCATCTGAATGTGGTATAAAACTTCTTCATGTGTCTCTGGACACTCTCATTGGCATGCTTTGTCAAATTAATTGTTGGCCATGGACAGTTGTAGATATGAAGGGGTAATATCCCTGAAATTTATCTGTGTGGAGCACTGGAGTAGTTCTGTGCTTTGTCAGCGCTTTCATTTGTCTTCATTGTTTTACGGCGTGCTGTCAGACAGCTGTTAGGCGTGGAGGATCCCGGAGTCCTGGTGCTGTGTCACGGTGAGGCACCGAGCAGCTCCAGCAGTGTGGGAGCCCCTCTGATCTGCAGCTGGCTGCCGGTCAGGAACAGGAGCCGAGCTCTGAATTCAGTCCTTCAACGCTTCTCCCATTTGGAGCCTGAAGGAAAGTTCCAAATCCTCCACGTTTCAGAATTGTCAACAAGTACCTGAATTGCCAGTGGAGCTGAAACTTGGAGTAGCCGAGGCATCGCAGCTTGCTTGGCAGTGTTTGAGGGTATGTCAGTTGCGTGGTCTGTGCATATCTGGAGTGCCTTACTCCTGATTTTGCTGCTGTGGGCTGTGTGGGTGCTGAGTTATTTTAGCTATCAGCAGCAGGTGTCCCTCAGCTGAAGCAATGACAAATTTTAGCTGGTCTAAAGCAGAGAGCTGCTCCCTGCTTGCAGTCTGACAGCAACACCTGGCAGAAGTTCAGAGCATGCAGAATACTGAGCATGCTGCTTCGTGGTGCTGGTGAAGAAGGGCAAACATTACATCCATGGAAAGTTAGCTGCCACTGCAGACTGGTACCTTGTTGAAGCCACACTATTTTGTTTGCTCAGGACTGTGATGTTGTGTTAGCAAGCTTTGGCAGGTACTATATCTGTGTATTTTTGTCCTGTAGTGCAACCTAATCAAATGGCTAAGCTTTAAGTTTCTGGTTTCTTAGCAGTGGATGCTAACTGCAGGAAAAAAGCATTTATCAAGGAGTCAGCGCTCCCTTTTCCAGGTTTCCAGGTTTCACGAGTGCCATGGTGCTGATAGATGTCCCAGAGCTGAACTGATGGTCTGTGGAGAAGAATATCAGCTGGTAGTGGTTTTCTCTTCCTGCCTACCCCGTGGCTGTTGAGTTTCTGAGGGTCTCAACCCCACAGATGTGCTGTTGATACCCATACAGCTCCCAGTTATTGTTAAGAGCTGCCAAACCAGTGACCTGTGCTCTCTCTTTCCAGCTGTGTCCCAGTTGGTTCTGTCTTCAGGATTGCCTGGGGAGATTAAGAAGGAATTCCGTGCCTTTGCTGAAGCATCTTTTTCTATGCAGAGGACAATACAGATGGAGCTTTCTCTGCCCTGTGTATGAGCATCGTGGTTAGGCAGCAGGCCTTTTCCCCTGTCCCCAGCTGGGCACGTGCTGAGCTGCCTGCTTGCTGAATGACCCTCTCTGGTTGGATGAGTTCAGCCCCGTGTGTGCAGAGCTGGGACTGCCAGCAGTGCTGCTGGGGATGTGCTCACCAGTGAGGAATGCACAGGTGATTTCCTGTTGCAAGCCATTGTGTGGTGTCTTTAGTGGTGGAGGCTTATTCATAGTCTGTGTCCTTATCCCTTTCCCCGTATACTTGCTGTTAACAGATTATATCATTATCAGCTTGGTATGAGCTCTATTAGGATTAGAGTTTTTCTTCCCTGAAAGATTAAAAACTTCAGATGGTATCGGGGTTGAAGCAGTTTGTTTGAGGGCAGGAAATGATAGTCCCGGTTAACTGGCACATGGCTTCAGAGGCAGAGGGTCTGGGCATGTGATGGATTATTTAGGAGCTGAAGAGAAGAGAGCCAATACCTCATCGTACAAGTACTTACCCTAGGGCTGAGCTGGATTCCACATCCATGCTCTTCTCCGTATTTTTAGCTCTTTGCACTCATGTAAGTAACATTGCTTTTGCAGTAAGCTTTCCTGCAGTGTTCTGTACACTTGGTAAAGGATATTTCAGGATTTCTGTAGCTGTTTGGTTGGAAGCATCTTGGAAGGACCTTTCTACTTGAAATGCATTTCCTGTATCTAGTGCTGTTCTTTAATCTCAGGCGGTCTCGCAAAACCCGTTCTACCTATTAAATATGCAGTAAAGCTGTTCTGTTTGGTACAAGACTGTATGTTTAAACAGCAGAAGTCCTCGTTGCTCTTGTATTTTAAAATTAAGAATTCAGCTGCAACACTACCTTCAGATTTGGAGCCATTAGAATGGATTTTTCAGATTTATTCTCCTGATTACAGTACAGAAAATTAATTGCTTTTGACGGTAAAGAATTATGACCTATTCATTATTTAAGAACCTTCTTGATGGATGAACCATTTCTACTTCCAGACTTTTTGTGAAGTGAGGCTGCATTTTAAACTGATACAAGCATAATACACCCATATCAAACGATGGATGCTTTCTATGGGGTTAATAATTGGGAGAAAAGAATGAAAGCACTTAGTGCCTCACTTGTCTGAGTGTTTAGCATACAAGTAGTAGAGCCTGCTGGGAGAAAACAGGAGTAACTTGCTTGAACTGCATTTAAAATAATAACATTTTTAAAAGGAGGATTTGTTGTTTCTTAAAGTGTCCTGGCTGTGGAGGTACCACCCTAGTTTGTGTCTGTGTTCCATACTGGAGAGAAGGCCTTGCACGTACTGCAGGGAAGGCCTGGCTCTCCCACCCGCACAGCACTCAGCTCCTCACTGTTGGCACTGCTGCTTCAGAAGTTCTCCAATGATCTCTGTGTGTGTTTAAGCCTTTGTCTCATCCTTTTAACAGATGAAGGAACAAGAAGAAATATGTTTTTTTTTTTCTTTAAACCTTGTCAATTAAAAACAGCAGATCTGTAGTGATGGTTTGGTTACCTTTGAGCCTGGAAACGTTTGCTGAATGCCCTCAGCAGCCAAACCTCTTCAGTCATTCATCATAGAAGTAAATATGGAACTTTGTGAATGAAACATGTCCAGTCATTTTTCTCTGTTTTATGAGGTAATTCCCAGAGCACATGGTTCTGATGTCAAAGGTCATTATAAAGCAAATGTTTTCATAGCATCTAATAGTAATCAAACTGCTGATAAGTTGCTTTAAGAAGTTTCTTTCTTTACAAACACAGAACTATAAAGATTAACTTCAGGGTTCCAGGGGTGTGTGACCTCTTGCGGGGAGTTCTGTCCCTTTAACAGCATAAAACCACACCTGGAGGGAGGGAGGGAGGAGGGGGAAAGGGGGGAAAAGGTGTCCGAGCTTCCCTGTTGTGCTTCAGCTCTCCTCTTGGGCTGTGTTCTTGAGTCTTCGTTTTTTCACAGTTGCTTTAACACAGCCCACATTTAAAAGCTAGCTGCCAGTGATGCTGACAGTTTCTTATTGCTGATTGATTTCAGAGATTTTGCATAGAATTATCAGAGTACCATTTTTTTCTCCTATGTGTCTTACCTTTCCTTGTGAAAACAGCAGCTTTTATATTTTTAGAGAGATGCTGTTGATCTTAACATTAATTTTTTTGAAAGTTTAAGAAAATACATTGATCCTGTTCTGCTTTGAAGTATGAGAAGGACTGAGGAGCCACTGGCTTGTAAAAGCCGTGAGAACTTGAGTTAGCCAAACTTAGTGCACAAAAGCAGAAAGCAGCTTAGGCTCAGATAATGAAGTGACTTTAGCTGGCAGTTCAGTGCATGTAATCATCTTGGAACATCCTGAAACGTGTTCTTTCTCTCAGCTGTTGCACTGAGTCTTTTGGGCTGTGCCCGTGAACTTGTCTAAATGAGGCTGTTCTGGTGGTATTGAAGCACCGTGACTTAGAACACAGTGTTACAGTGGCCTCTGTAAAGGATGCTTGTACGGGGCTGTATCTCTCTGTCACTTCCTAGGCTGTAATAATTCAAAGCCAGGGAGATGTGCTGTGGTTTGACACCTGTGCACGGTGAGGTTCCTGCTGAGTGCCTGGAAGGGCGGTGCTGCTGGAGGGGACAGGCTGCTGCTGGCACTGACACTGCCAGCACTCTGCCCGGTGGCCCAGGGCTGTGCCCACGGGTCCTGCTGGCTGCCATGGCTGCAGCACAGGGAGCGGCCCAGCGCTGGCTTGGGCTGCTGTTGGTGTGCTCTGAGACCCCAGTGGATGTAGGCAGTTGGACACCTCTGCTTGAAAAAGGAGGAGAAAAAAAAAAAAAAGAGGCAAATCCAGTTTTACAGTATACACAATTTTAATAACAAAAATGTTCTGTACACTGCACTTCTTTTTATTCCATTACTTACACCCCCCTCCCATCAGGAACTGGCTCTTTAACTATAATTTCAATACAGTGCACTGAGGGCTCTCCGTCTCGTTGCTGAGCTGGTAGAATAGTTCACTTGCTAATGTTTCATGAGGGTGAGAAGCAAAACAGGGTGCTGTTTTTGTTTTGTCTTTAGGGTTTGTTTTAACAAATGGGTGGCTGAGGGCTGGCAGGTGGAGGTTTGTGTGTACATCACAGGTGCATGAGCCGTGTGGTGTTTTGTCCGTAAAATGCATGAGTTTTGCCCTGTCTGAGGTTGGCCGTATCCATCAAAGCTGCTGTCACCTCTCCCTGAATACCTCTCAAAAAAGATTTTTGTTCAAGGTGTGAAATGCTACATTTCCAGGTGACTAAAATGATCTCCAAGCATCCCACTAGCACCTGGCTTAAAAAGGAAAATCTGTCCCCACTTCCAGTGCATGGGACTCTGTGCAATGCAGAAGGGGATAGGAGGAAGGATCTGCTTCTGTGCAGCTGCCTTCAGGTTCTGCTGCTGTTTCTTTGCTTTCTTTTTTTGTTCTTTTTACTGGGGGAGAAGTTCTGTGTTCCTTTCTGAACTCCCTAATTTTTATGTAAAGATGAAATTCAGCTTTCTCAGTAGACTTCATAGGTCTGAACAGATGGATTTTAATAGCTGTGCAGCTCACAAAATTAAATCAACTTTATTTTCATTAAAGCAGTACAGAAATTAACTTAGGCACATTAAAAACCAAGAATGTAGTGCAGACTTCTGATTAAAGCCACTGGATGTTTCTGGTTTACATGTCAGCAGTAGACTGCAGCCTTTGAAGGGGCATACAGGCTGCGAGCTCAGATGCTGGGCTTTGCGTGCAGGCTGGGCTTATCTCTGAAAAATCACATAACTTCTGCAGCAAAACAAAACCCAACATTGATTCAGCAGCATTAATTACGTTTCCTTCTGATGGAAGTGGGAGCTCTGCTGGCAGAGGAGCGCTCCCATCGGAGTCTCAGCGCTAACCCGTTTTACTCTCGATCAAGTAATTCTTGGTTGTATGCATTTAAACGATGATCTAATGCAGAGCGACTAACAAGAGGGGAGCTGAAAGCATTAATTCAGACCTGTTCCAACACGATGACTCAAATGGAGCTTGTACTGCCTGGTTTGCATTTCACTGGCACGAGGGTGGGGAATGGAAGCGTAGGCAATCATGTCTTTGGGTGGCACAAGGATCCTAGAGCAGCAGAACAAATTTCCACTTCTGAACGGCCCTGAAGGCTTGTGTGATGCTGTACATAGAGGTGGTGAGGTACCTCTGTCATTTATCATAGTATCACAGAATGGTTGGTTTGGAAGTGACCTTGCAGCCTCCTCAATCCTTGCTGTGCCCCCCACCAGCTCAGACTACCCAAGGCCCCGTCCATGGCCTTGGGCACCTCCAGGGATAGGGTAACCACATGTCTGGGCAGCAGTGCCAGGGCCTCACTGTCCTCTGGGTAAAGAATTTCCCCCTAATTGAGTACCTGCAGAAACCAAGGCTGTGCAGTAGAGGTGATAGTCTCAGAGAAGAATTTAACAACCGCTTCATCAGTCAGTGCTCATCCTGAAAACACTTAACTTAAGCCAAATCATCCTGCTTCGTATTCCATAAACAAAATAAATCAGACTGCTGACTAAGGCAATTATTATAATCCTCTCTTTGTTTGGAAGAGTCACAAGCCATTGAGAATGGAAGACAGTAACTTTAAAACAACCAAAAAGGATTAACAACCTCTCACGGTGCCCTTCTGTAGGGCGATGGCTGTGCCTGCAGTTTGCTGTCCCTCCCAAGGGAATTCAAGTTGACTTTGCTGCTCGTGTTTGACATTCTGCAGGTTTTATTGTACCTGTTACCCTAAATGTGATGTTTATGGAACTGCTTTGCTCACGCCTGGAACCTGGCAACAAATGGTTTAGGAAATGGCAGGTATAAACCACAGCATCTGGGAGAGCAGCCGCGTGTTGGAGCGTAAATGTGAGTGGGGCTGAGGGAGGCAGCATGGGTGGGCTCCCTGCACCCCAACCAGCAGAGCCTGTGGGACCTGCAAAACTGGGATGATGGATGGGAGAAGTGAAGCACCCAGCTGGAGCATCAGTCTGTACTCTTCTGGGGCAGAATTACAAGCTGTTAGAGACGGGCTTCTGGGGCACTGGGAAGACACTGCAGTCAGGAAATCATAGAAAGATTTGGGTTGGAAGGGACCTCAAAGATCATTGTGCTCCAACCTCCCTGCCATAGACAGGGTAGCTAACCACTAGATTAGGCTGCCCAGGGTCCCATCCAACCTGGCTCTGTGCCTTGTGAGCTCCCAGCTCTGGGCTGGCTGCATGGGGGGCAGGAAAGTGGGATTCTGTCCTGCATGCACAGCTTGGACATTGGTGTTCAGTGCTGCCATCTGATGGGTGGTAGTGCTGCACTAAGATTAATGGTATGGGCACTGGAAGTTGAGTCATGAGTTAAGTCAGAACTTTGTCTCTGCTGGTGCCTCCATGGAAAGCACTGCTGCTCCCTGGTACCTTTGGTGCAGGCATGGGATCAGCCAACACAGTAAGGGTGGCACAGCAGGGCGGGCTGCTGCACTGCTCTGCTCCCAGCAGGAGCCTGGGGCTGAGGGAAGAGCCACTGATTGCTGGGAAGGAAGCAAGTCTTCCTACAGTCAGCCATACATTAAGGTTTTGTATTGGCTTAGGGCTGAATCACATGGGTTGTAATCATATGGAATCATAGAGCCATGAATCGTGGAATGGCTTGGGTTGGAAGGGACCTCAAGGGTCATCTAGATCCAACCTCCTGCCACAAGCAGGGCTGCTGACCACTGATTCTGATACCGTACCAGTCTGCCCTGGGCTTCATCCAAGCTGGCCCTGAGCACCTCCAGGGATGGGGCATCCACAGCTCCTCTGGGCAGCCTGTGCCAGGGCCTTGCCACACTCATATTCACTCCCTGCCCACCTACCTCGCCGGATTTATTACATTCAGTTGAAAGCAGTAAAAGCAGAAAAAGCAACAGTTGATTTCCTAAAATGGATGCAGATTGGCTTGTCGTATTATAAACAGTTAGGGGAGTTCAAAGAGAACTTAATGGAAAACCATAGTCTTCTCTGGCTCTCTTCTATTAAAGTACAAAGTCGTAGGAAGTACACAAAATATTTGTTTTATAATAAGGGCACCGTAAAAGTAAAATGATGCAAATTAATATCTTCAAAACCAGTAATTTAAAAAATCTTTATGTAAAATCTGAACAGAAGTCACACTTATCTTGCTATAGTTGCCTCGGACGAATTCATTTCACAATAAAACATCAAACTTGTATAATTGCACCCTAAATACCTCACTAAGTGGTAATACAGATATATAAAAGCAGAGTGAAATAGCGAACAGATTTTTATGCAGTGATTTTTCTGTTCAGAAAGTTTGCAGAATAGTTTAGTACAACACAATTAGCATACTGTAATTACTGATTCGTTCAAGGTATGTTGACACTGTGAGGAATTTCTCTTCATCCGTGTTTGCTGGTAATTGTTTAACACTGCAGCATTGGACACAACACATTTTTTAGTTATACATACATGTATATATATATATATAAAAAAATTCCATCCCTCTGGTCCTTTTAACTTTGGTTAGAACGTTTACAATATTTGAGCAGTTGACTTAAAAATAACGTAATCCTTTGCAGACCCCCCCGCCCTCCCCCATGGCATCTCAGTACCACTGTCGCTGCATAGATCTGCAAATATTTACATATCATTTCATAATATAGTATAAATAGCAATGTGATACCTCTGGTTAAAGAAATCAAATTACTCCCGAAGAATGAGGTGCGTGTGTGTGTATATATATTTATATAAGAATTTTTTAATGGCATACTAGTTTA
This sequence comes from Centrocercus urophasianus, assembly GCF_019232065.1. NCBI lineage: Eukaryota > Metazoa > Chordata > Aves > Galliformes > Phasianidae > Centrocercus > Centrocercus urophasianus. Next base: position 604,576 of record NW_024884822.1, on the reverse strand, counting down.
GATTCTGTCCCATTTTGACTAAGAAACAAAACGTTTTTTTGTGAACTATTCTATAAACTAACCATTATCCTAATGTATCGGAAGGTACGCAGCTTTGAGCTGGTAATTACCTTGAATTTTGGAAGAGGAGGACAAGTGAGAGCTTATATTACAGGGGCTAATTCTGTCTCCAGAGAAACCGTGGAGTTAGTGCATGAAAATAGCTCCCAGCAAGAGGAAGCCTGAGGGGGGAGAGGGGGGGGACGACAAAGAGAGGTTTCTTCCTTCCTTCTCTCTTTCTTAACCTCCGGTTGATATTTACTTTTAATTAAGAAAAACTTGTGTTAAGGGTATTTACACATGAAAAGGTGTGGAAGTGCTGTTTGTTCATAGGCGTGAGTCATTAGCCCGAGTGCATGAAAAGCATCATCGAGGCAAAGCAGAGAGCTGGTCGGGTTTGAACGCCTGTAACATTTAGATCATCGTACCAACCTTCCTAATTAAGCACCACCAGGTACTCTGCAAGTGCCTGGAGAGCCATCCTGGTTAATTGGTGGTCGTGTGAACTGCTCCTGCCTGCGTTTGCTGCGAGCTCGAGCAAGGTATGTGTAAGCAAGCCAAACTGTGAGCATGGAGGTAGGAAAACTGCCTTAAAAATTAATTTGCCAGTCCCCAGTGCATCTAAATCCCCACCTGAACCTTGGTCACTTTTTTTTTTCTTTTTTTCCCTCTCCCCTTTTTACTCGAGTGGAAATGATCAGAGGAGGAAAGCCTTCCTCCAGCGTGCCTCTGAATTGAGCAGAGCCAGCTGGGATGTTTGGCATCGCACAGCTGCGGGGGAACAAATGCAGTGTATGTTCCTCTGCAGGTCTCTGTGCAGACAGCCTCCCTCCTTCCACCCGGGCTGATTTTACTGGGGAAAGTGGAGTGTGGAGACTTGGGTATAAATGGTACGCACAGTCGGAGAGTTACATAACATGGAACATTTTACATAGTTTGAGGTGAGAGTCTTTTTAGACTTTTAAACACTAGGAGTGCAAGTTTAATGTGATCATTGCTTCTTTAACACTGAAAATATTATGGATTTATTAAAAAAAAAAACAACAACTTAAAAATACTGCACCACTCCATAAACAATGCTTCCATTGAGTAGCTTGGAAAATTAGGCTTTACGTCAACATTTGTAAAAATTAGAATCTGCTGTAGGTCCCCTACAATTTTAAAATAGGTTACTTATCTGGTTTAATTTTAAGTATTATACTTCACATTCTTTATATGGCAGCTGCTGACACTTGCATTGTCCGTAGCCGTTAATGATGATGAAGGGTCCTTCGTGGGTGGGTTCGTACTCATTGTACGGTCCTTGGTCTGACATATTTGCCATATGTAGCCGCGTTTGGGATCGGAGCTGCCTGTGGTTTTGAATCATTGAGCACTGCCTAATTCTTCTTAATGTGGGAGGGCAGCATTTCCTGGAGATGAACACTATAAAAATGATAAAAAAGAAAGAAAACAATAAAGCCATTGTCCCTGTAATTACCCTCTGAGTGAAGATGGCATTGTTTGGCTCGGGGAAGGGTTCCTCGGTGGTGACGACCATGCCTGCCGTGGTGGGGATTTCTTTGTCTCCCATATGGAAATGAGAGGAGCTGATGCCTTTCGTGGACTCGGTGGTGGGAGCGTCCGTCGGAGCCGCGGACGGGGCGGCGGTCGATGCGTTCCAGCAGAGCTGGAAGCCGTGCACGGCGTCCAGGATGTCCTCTCCCTGGGCGTGGTCGGGGCCGTGGCACAGGATGGGATGCTCCCAGCGGCCCCGGAAGGCTCCCAGCCAGGCGGCCAGCGCGCAGATCCGGGCGCTGCATTCCCACAGATTGCCCGAGAGCCCCACGGTGCTGAGCGACGGCAGCGAGCGCAGGATCTTGGAGTCCAGCGTGCTGAGCTTGTTGTTATCCAGGAGGAGGGTTTTAAGGTTAGGCATAGTTTCAAAAACTGTTAGGTCGATGGCTTTGATCTCGTTTCCAGTCAAATCGAGCTTTTCTAAGGTGCCCCAGGTCCACTCCATCCCACACGTCAAGTTGCTAATTTTGTTCCACTGCAAGAAGAGAGTGTGCAGGCTGCTCAGCCGGAGGAAATGAGCAAAATTAATCTTTGTCAGCTGGTTGTGCTCTAGGTGCAGCTCCCTCAGCTTGATTAATCCCGCAAAGCCATTGCGAGCCAAACTTCGCAAGCGGTTTGTGCTCAGATCCAGGAACTCCAGGCTACGGCAGTCCCAGAACAGGCGGACGGGGATCGTCCGCAGGGAGTTGGAGCGCAGATGCAAGGTCTGCAGCTTGCGGAGGCCGTAGAGCAGCTCGGGGTGCAGAGAGGACAACTGATTAAAAGAGAGGTCCAAATTCTGCAGGTTAAGCAGCTGGCTAAAAGTGGTGTTTGGCAAATGAAAGATTTTGTTGGAACTTAAGACTAATTCCTTAAGTTTATACAGTCCTTGAAAAGAATCTTCTCTGACTGTTGCAATTTGATTATGATCTAAGTGAAGCCAAGTAAGTTGACTGAAGCTCGCAAATTGATCCCTTTCAAGTTCAGTAATAAAATTGTGCCTCAGTGACAAACCTAGAGAGCCCTTTTCAGTGGTGTTTGGCACTGAGTGAAACCCCTGAGAGTCACAGTAAAAGAGTAGCTTCTCACAGCGACATTTTGGTGGACAAGCCATGCCCAAGGCAGGCAGCATTTTTAAAACCATGCTCATTGCATATAGTGCTGCCAGCATACGAGCCCCTAATGGCCACTTGAAATGTAAGCCTGCAGAATATAATTTAGGAAAACAACAAGATAGGATATCCTTATCAGTATACTTTGAACATCACCGTGGAAGATTTCACTGCAGATAACATTTCCATGCATTTCCGAAAAGCTTATTCTAAATGCAAGAAACAACTTAGTACTACACACAGAATACCAGCTATTACACTTAGGATGAGTCTTTATCGGCATTACGGAGGGTTACAGCGTCACAATCAGAACACATTGCTCTCACAAGGTTCACCCCAGCAAAGCGTGCTGTAGCACCTCGCCGCTGCCTTAACACACAGCCATCATTCATTAGACAAGGGAGAGAGAAAGGCACACACTTACCCATTCTTTTGAGTACATTGGAGGTTGCATTCAGTCGTAGTTTGAGACTCAACACGGTGAGTCTGTGAAAGGCTCTAACGCGAGATAGCCTGTGAATAATTTACTGGTTTAGGGTCCTGTGATATTAGTGCAAAATTGAATCCACCGTGCTCTCTTAGAATATTCCTTTTGAAAGCGCCGGCGTGACCTCCTCTGCCAGGTCTGCAGTTTTCAAGTCGATGCTTAATAGAAGTTTTCTTCCTCGGCGGCTGCTCGGCTGTTTAATTGAAGCTCACGTTTTCTTTTTCCGCAGCTGTGGGTTCCTTTAGTCCTAACTTGTTGATGGCGGATGGGTGGCTTATTGCTGAGAGAAGCTCCTGGAGTAGCATGAGTGCATTTACTGAAAAGCTTTTCAGGGAAGCGGCACAAGAATGGGTTTGCTTATGCGCTGCGACCACGCAGGGCTGTATATAGGCTGACGTCACCTGGTGACGTTCCTTTTGTTTGGGTTTTCCAGAAGCTTTGCTGTTTTAAAGCATTGTGCTGCATACTGCGATCGTGTTTGAGACCGCTGATCGAGGAGGGCAAAAAAAATCAGCTGTTAGAGCCCTTCGTCCCGGCGATGCGAGGAGCCGGAGAGCCGCGCACCGCCCGCTCCCCCCCTGCATTCCTGCTGGCTGCGCTCACTGTGGCAGCGCAGAGCTGCAGCTGGAGCCTCGCTGCTGCTGCCAGCTGCCTGTCCAACCCGGCTGCACTGGGGATGCTCGGGGACGTGAAGTGTGCCCGACTTGGACTGAGGGCGCTGATTAGCAGCGCTTTGCAGGGAGGTGGGGCAGCTCGAGGTCCCTGCAGGAGCACGGGCAGAGGGGAGTGCTTTTTGGGACAGGGGTGCTGTCGGGGCGTGCGGTGGAGGCCCTGCGGTGAGAAAAGTGCTGGGAAATTTCTGGAAAAAAAAGCAAAGCTTACCTTAGAGCACAGGAGAAAAAAAATTAATTGGAATCTAGCTTGACAGCTTGCAGTTATGAAATGAGGAAATCCATCTTATTTTTTTTTGTTCCTTGCAAACCCTGGCTTTTGTGTCACTTATTGCTGCTTACCGAAGTGTAGGAGAGTAAGTTGCGTTTACAGCAGGCATTCCCTGCAGCTCACAGCCCTTGATCAAGGACCGGGAGCCACGGTGACGGCAAGACCTGCAGCCAGCATGCACAGTCCTGAGCTGGGCTGTGGTGCCAGCAGCCGTGCAGGGCCACAGCCTGGTCCAGGGCTACAGGCTGGGACATCACAGCTCCCACTGTCCAGAGCAGACTGTCCTGTGGGACTTGTTGTCACCTTGAGACACGTGGCAGCAGTGCAGCACGAGGTGCTCGGCGGTGCTTGCCCTGTGGCAGTGAGGTGTCGGTGATGACCTCGGGACAGGGCTGAGCTGAGAATAGCCAATTCCCCATGCTAACAGGGAGGGATATTAATTGTGTCAGAGGAGGTCTGAGAAGACAATGGTCATTTAGCTTCATTATTAAACTTTAGTTCCTTATTTAAGCTTAGCCTTGCTGGTTTCTGCCTGATTTTCTTTCTTTGTCCTACAGAGCAGCTGTGCCCCTGGCTGCAGTGCTGGACCTGTGGCTGTCCCCACAGGGGAGGTGTTAAATGAAATGGAGGGATGGAGAACACAAAGCACAAAGAAAAGCAAAAGCCCACAAAACAGAAAAATAAGTAATGTAGCTATTTTTAATGTTAAACTGGGCAGTGCTAGGTGACTGTGTTAAATTGTTCTGTCACCGTAAATATTCCAGCTTTTGCTCTAGACTGAAAGGACCATGTGTAAAGAAATGACACGGACCTATTCCAAGAGTTTTTCCATAGTTAATATTCACTGTGCAAGAAGTACGCAGCCAAAATGCAGCCTGAGCTGCCCGTTGCCTTGGGGGAGTACAGCAGCAACGTGCCTGTAGCTGTGCTTCTCAGCACTCATCTGGTGCACTGTCCTGACCCCAGCGCTGATCTGAATGTTAATAGCACATAAATATGATAACACAATCTTTTAAGGAATGTTCCTAAGGTGTCATTTAAGAAAATTGAAAAAGCTCCGAGATGAAAAATTACTATCCTGCTGTGCCACTCTTTCCATTATTACCGAGTGGCCAAATTTGGGTACCTTTTGGAAGGGTTCTGCTTTTTCACATCCGTGCATGTTGGTAGGTTCCTCCCACGTGACGGTTGTGTAATCTGGCACGGCGTTGGGAGTTGCTGCTTGCACATGGTAAGCTGCTGCCTCGCTGAAGCTTTTGGTTCTCTGGCCTGTAACCAAACAAGGGCTGTTTAGCACCTTGCCAGTGAGTTTCTTGTTTGGGAAACAGTGAATGCGAGCTCTATGGGTGCTTTTCTCAGCGTAAACCTGTTTTTGTGCGTGCTTGTCGTGAGACAACAGCTATTATTGAAGGCATACCTCCGATTCCTTTTAAACCTGAAAGTGTGCTGATATTCTCCTTGTGCTTTGGGAACTGTCTGGGGTGCCGAGGTGCAGCAGGCTGAGAATAGACTCCAGCTGCCTGCTTAATTCTCACCATTGTATTTCTTCTGAGACTGCAAACTTGCTTGCATGCCAAGGGAAGCCATGGAGTAGTGCCATCTGGAGCCTCCCACCAGAACAGGCTTTGAGGTGGTATCTGCACCTCTAAAACTTGGGGGAAAAGAGGAAGTGTGGCTTTCTTGAGAGTAAGTGCTCTAGGACCAAAGAACCCGCTCCCTTACCTGGCTTGTTGTGCAGCAGCGGAACTGGTCTTCCTGCTAAACACATGCACTCGAAGCAGAGCTGCACCCCGAGGCCAGCGTTGTCATTTAGTTAGGCTGACATCTGGTGGAAGCCTTCCTGGCGCATTAAGTCCCACAAACAGCCTAATGGCACTTGATGCTGACGTGGGCCGGGCAGCCTCTTTGTGCTTCTGGTGTGGAGAACGGAAGCATGGGTGCTGCAGGCACTTGGGATTTGCACCTGAGCACACAGCTCCTGTCTGCGTGGAGATGGGCATGGTGGTTGTTCCTGAACGTCAGCATGTTGGGAGTCATGGGAGAATCAGCTGCTGCTTTTTTGCCTTCTTGCTGTGCAAATAAGGCAGAGCAGGCTAGCACAGGTGTAGCTGGGGTGTCACATAGGTTAGGTTGCTGCTGTACCAACAGACGTGCTGTGCAACCCCTATATTTCAGTGCTTAGCTGTGGCTATAGGAGATTCCTTACAGTTATGACTGTAACAAGCCAGGGTGTTACTGTCTCCTCAAACATCAGATATCAGATAGATAATCACTGATGAAATTTGTGCATCATGCTCCATCACCTGCCCTTCGTGGTTGCAGCGTTATAGGCTGGATGACTGTGAAGAGGAAAGGGGCCTGGGGGTGTTGGTTGATGCTCGGCTGAACATGAGCTGACAGTGTGCCCAGGTGGCTGTGAGGGCCAACAGCATCCTGGCCTGCATTAGAAATAGTAATTTCTAGCCAGCAGGAGCAGGGAGGTGAGCATCCCTCTGTGCTCAGCACTGGGGAGGCCACACATCGAGTGCTGTGTTCAGTTTTGGGCTCCTCACTGCAGGAAGGACATTGAGGCCCTGGAACGTGTGCAGAAAAGGGCAGTGAAACTGGTGAGGGGTCTGGAGCAAAAGTCTTGTGAGGAGCAGCTGAGGGAGCTGGGATTGTTCAGTCTGGAGTAGAGGAGGCTCAGGGCAGACCTCATGGCGCTCCACAACTTCCTGAGGGGAGGCTGTGGTGAGGAGGGCTTTGGCCTCTGCTCCCAGGCAAGGAGCAGGACACAGGGAAATGGCTGCAAGTTGTGCGTGGGGTGATTTAGGTTAGACAAAAGGAAGAACTTTTTCTCTCAGAGTGGTCAGGCACTGCAGTGGCTGCCCAGGCAGCTGGAAGAGTCGCCGTCCCTGGCAGTGCTCAAGAGGTGCCTGGATGAGGAGCTGCGAGATGTGGGTTAGTGCTTGTGGTAGCAGTGGTGATGGGAGGGCGCTCGGACTGGATGATCTTGCAGGTCCAACCTTGTGGTTCTATGATTCTGTGGTCCGGAATCAGCACTGTTACACCTGGAATTTGTTTGCAGCTCTGCTCTCTTGGTAATACAGCAGTATGGGCGGCCGTCCTTTGTAGGCATACAATTAGGCGGGGTGTCAAGGTGAGAATTAAGCATGTGACAAACTTGAATCTGAACACTACATCTTTATGCCTTGCCATGAAGCACTGCTCAGCAGCCCCGCACTGATGTATGGCTTCCCCGTGCACCCCGAGGACGGAATGCCAAGCACCCATTTGTCACTTACTCAATCACCAGCATTAAGCACAGCACTGCTCCTTCCTTTGGTTAGAAGACAATTCAAAGATTACCTGAAGCAGAAATCCCTCTGCAAATGACCTTTTTTTTTTTTGTAGAGGGACTGCTGCAGGGTGGAGAATGCTATTCCTCAATAGCTCTCTGATCTTAGGTGAAGCACTGAGATTAATAAGGGAAGTTTTTGTTGCGTAGCTATAAAAGCATGGCTGCATAACTACATCGTAATATGTGCTCTGATTCTGGTTGCTTCCACATAGCATTTGTTTACTGCCAGCACCGTGCTGTACATTTTCACATTTATGAGTTAGTTGCGGTTGGATTTTAACATCGGTAGCTGCAGGAAGAGCTTGGTTTGGTTTTGTTTCTGAGTCAGATGGCAGGCCTACAAAGGGAATGCTTTGTGGACCGAGACAGTGATTCCGCTTTGCCTCTCTGTGTACAAATCCCCTTTCTCTGCTTTAAGCTGTTGGAAAAAAATGGTGAGGTTGGCTGTGAGATCTGGAAGAGCAAGGATGCGGCAGTGACTGCTTGTGCTGCCTTCCAAGCAAAGCAGCACCGATGGTGGAAGAACAAAAATTCCAAGGGTTGGGGGAAATATGTAGTTTCTAACAGCAGTTCTAGCCCTTTTTAATGATGATCTTAAATATATTTGCTCTGAGTGTATTATCTGTTGATACTGGGCAGAGCAGTAGTATCATAATGCAAAATGACTGATGCAATCAATATGACCCTGTTAAATCCAATGAATCTATCAGCTGCTTCCTCTGCCACCGGCTGCAGAGCCTGTGATTCCCTTGGACAAAGCTGCTTTCCATGCTGAATACCTAAAAATCCCACTAGTATGAATATTCAGGATTCGCTATTATCAGTCCTCATCCCATGTGCAGAAGCTGATCACTGGGATGTGTTCTTCTGCTGCATCATTAGTTGGCTTTTCCATGGAAGTTTGGACTAAAAACAAGGGCTGTTTTTTTAATAGGAAGAGTAATTGGTTACTGGAGCAAATTATCCAGAGGTGGTGAGCCTTTACAATGTGATTTATTACTTTATAGACTAGCTTGAACGGGAGTTGTTAAGCTGTAGGGTAGAACCACTGGGTAAAATTCATGGGACTTGAGCAAGGGGATTGATGTTGTCCTTGATGATGTTTAACACTTGGAAATAATGTTGAGATTGGAGCAGCCAACATCCCATAGGCTGGCTGTGCTTGGACTTCGCAGGGCGTAACTGGCTCCGCAGTTGTGCATTATGGTAACTTTTATGCAAAAAAAGTCAACTGACTTCAGAATGGCAAAACTTGACATCCTCATCTTTGGTCCAGGACGTGGGTTACAATTGACTGTGGGAACTGTAGGTGGGAATGGCAAGAGGTTCCCTTTCTGCAGCTGCAAAAGTGCAGGTGTGCCTCCTCACGTTGCCTGCAGCCCCAGCCGTAGTGAAGGTGCTGGGTTAGCAGCTGGGGCATGAAGGTGGTAAAGTGCAGCAACTCAATTAGTGGGGTGTTTATATTGCAACTTTCCAAGGGAAATGCTCTTAATACTTTCTGACAAGCTTTTGTACTAAAATTTCAGAACACCAACAAGATGGAAATAAATGGGAGCTGCTTTGCTCATATCTAACGGGTTTAGATTATACAGCTATTTCTGTGTTAGTACACAGTGTGACTTAATAGGAACAGATCAGCAGTATGAAATCGGAGCTGCTTACCCTCTAATGTACACATTGAATGCTCTTCAGAGTATTTTACGTAGGGCTGCCTGTGGTCAGATCTCATGAGCTGAACAGCCATTGGTGGAAACCATCCCTGGGTTCCCTTGCAAAAAGGGACCTGCGCCGCACTACCAGGGCTGCTCTGTGCTGTGAAACTGAGCATGGCAAAGTGCAAGTGACGGGTGGATTCGTGTCAGTGTCATACTCCTGGTAGGTGGTTAACATGGGGGTGCCTGGGGAGCAGGAAGAGGGCACTTCTTGGAACAGCAGAATGTTTGGCTCCCTGTGCATTAGATGTGCGTGTACCTTCCAGAGATACTGGAAAAATACTGAGGTGGAAAGGGGAGTACTCTGGGTTCATTGAAACAGTCCCACTGCAGGTACAGCGGTATGGTAACGTGAGCAATTGCAGGTTTATGTCTCAGCAAGCACGGGGGGCTGCCAGGAGCCCACTGTCTGCATCGGCCCTGAGTGCCAGAAGGGCTGCAGGACGGCTTCCAGCCCAGCTGCCTGCCAGCTCTGTGCCTGACCAGCTGGGGAGCAGCTCAATAAAGGCAGCGTTCGTTTTCACCTTATTTAGAGGTTTCTGGTTTCATTTTAAAGTGTGAAGACCGGCCCAGCATCAAGTCTGCTGGAGCTGTGGTGTGGTGGAACAAGCTTCTGGGCTTATTTCAGCTGGTTTCGGTTACCATTTGTGATGAGAGCCAGTGACTGGATTAAAAGAGTGACAAATCTTCAAAAATTCAATGAATTATAATTACTTGACAACATCCGAATCTTCCCCCTGGTTTTATTCAGTTTTTATTCCCGCTGTAGAGTGGACTTTGTGATTTCAATTCAAGGCTGCCTATGTGAATGTTTCAAACCAGCCTGGCATCTGTGGAACGATAATTGGCACAGCCTCGCTTTAGTGCTGTAAAATGAGTTTTGCTGTTTTTTGTTGTGTTGTTTTTTTCTCCACAGGATAATTATATTGATCGTGGCTTAGAAGTTCAGAAATTGGTTTGTGGTTGCATAAAGCTTACTGCACATAACTCAGAGAAGCTCTATTGTACAGAAAAACCCTCCCTGTGAGACTGTAAGACCACTGCTGTCTTATCTGGCACTCCCAACTTGATGCGAATTCAGATATTTTCAGCCCACTGTCTGCTTAGGCAGAGGGAAGCTGCCACTGCATCTTGGCCCCTTTCCCTCTTTTTAACAATGGTGCTAATGTGAAACTTGCTGGATCGAACTCGGCGAAATCCAGGTCCCAGCAGGCAAGCCTGGATGCTTATTTGATGTTGGGATTTCATCCCTGACAAATGTTTTATAAGGATTTTACCTTTAATATAATTGATTTTTGGCTTACGATTGACTGCTGAAGAACAACCTTCTGTAGTAGTGAGGTGTGGAGCTGCACAGGGAGCACTGCTGTGCTGCACCACCCGGTGCCTCCGTCTGCCATGGGAGATGTTGGGGTGCCGTCCATCTCCCTTGGTCCCAAAAGGTCGAGGATTGAGGCAGGAAGAGCTGCAGGGGACTGGAGATTCACGGCAAGCTGTGTGGTTGTCGGCAGAGCTGTCAGAGAAGAGAAATCTAAACTTAGCTGTTTAAATACAGTCTTTGGCTGATGAGGAGCAAAAAGCAGCCTAGATGTAGGAAAGCATCCATTTCTCCAGAAAGGAAGCTGAAGAGTGTTAAAGGATGCAGCCTTATGTTGTCAGATGCTCCTGGACTGCTTGAGCCTGCCTGGAAGAATAATGCTTGGGCAAGGAGGTGGAGACCTCTGCTTCTAACTTGAATAATCACTTAGAAGTAATAATAAAGGAACTGACAGTCTTCTCGACATAAATCATACTGGTTTTGCTTGGAGACCCTGAATGCCTGTTTACCTCTTTGTCTCTTGTTTTTCAGGCTGGACGCAAGGAAAGAAGTGATGCCCTGAATTCTGCCATTGATAAGATGACCAAAAAGACCAGAGACTTGCGCAGACAGGTAATTGCCACGTGAGGTTCCCACCTGGTGAGGCAAATGAGTGCACCTCTGCATGTCTTCTCTCCTGGAAGTATTTCATCTGTTGATTTGGCTCCAATTGGTAGAGAGCTTTCCTGCTTGTGATGTAGAGTGAATGAAAGCAGTGCCTGTTAGTGAGTGTAAGGCAGAAGCACAACCGCATTAACTGTGTGATAAAGGTGCTGGATTCGGAGCCGTCCTGATGGCAACAGGGATTATAAAAACCCTAAAATTTTATGAGATTTAAACGTAATCGCTTGTGTTTTAAAATTTTCTGTTGGTTTTATCTCAGAGTATATTTTCTATGAGAACTGTAAGGTAACACTGATCTTTTATCTGTTTTTCTATTTTTATGGCAGTATATTCCCTTTTTCAAGTAAATGTGAGTGTGGATGAAGCTTATTTTAAAGTGTTTTTATTCTAGTAGAAAAATTGAAGAAGTTAAATCGGCATGTTATTTTATCAGCTGTGGGAAAGTGGCAAATTTACTCAGACAAAACCAATATGAGTTGCTAAATCAATATTTGTGGCCAAATGGTGACTTGCACTTACATAACTAATCCAGTTTTTAAGGAGATTTAATTTAAATTGAAGCAAAAAGTGTGTAGACAAGACTTAGTGCAGAGAAAGCCTTGGTCACAGGAAGGAAAAAGGATCAACGACAAAAGCACTTAAGCTTTACATATTAATACAGTGAAAGGAAAATAGCAGAAAAATAACTCTTTTGTTCTTTCATTTTTATTGTAGCTCCGCAAAGCTGTGATGGACCATGTATCAGACTCTTTTCTGGAAACAAATGTTCCACTTTTAGTATTGATTGAAGCTGCCAAGAATGGGAACGAGAAAGAAGTTAAGGAATATGCCCAGGTTTTCCGTGAGCATGCCAATAAATTGATTGAGGTAAGGTGGTGCAAATTAAAATGAAATTAGTGCTCCTTAAATTAAGTCAAGACTAGGCAAAACACACTTTTCAATTCTGTTGAAACAAATAGCAATTTTTAAAAATAAATTTGCTTTTTAATGTTCTTTTAATGAATTTAAGTGCAAGGTAATATTTAAATAGTTCAAAATGTAAGCTTGTCAAAAAGCAGCTGCTGTTACACAGCCCATGCAGTTCTACTATACCGTTACCTTCATTTGCTTTGTTAATTGGACATGGTCGAAGATGTGGTGTAGGGAAGACAGTGGCATGACTTTCCTTCTGTCATCCTTGCCCTGCCACTTGAATCCCAGTGATGTTTTTATTTTCTGGCTAATAATGGTGCCTGTGAACAGGCCTTTTAAGTAGGGATGTATAGAATGAGGACTTGCTTGCATGTCTGTAAAGAGCACGCAGTGGACGTACACAGCATTTCAGCCACGACAAATTTAATCCCCTCCACCTTTTCCTAATAAAAATCCCAATGGCTGTTGAACACACATAACTGCAACCATTAGAACTAATCTGTGGGAACATTAACTTGCACGAGACTGACCTGCCTTAACTAAAATGCATTGAAGTTCATTAGTCTTCCATGATTGATAATAGTAAATGCATCAGGTACGTGCAGTTATAGTAAGAGAAGTGAGTTTGTGCTTTGTATTTATAAGTACATTTTGGAAACCTTGTGCTTTTTGCCATTATTTTAAAATTTAAGTAATCATGCTTTACATGACTTACAATATTTAAGAGTTTTGTGTGTGTTCATGCTAAATGCCAAGGATCAGACATACACCTGTAGTTCTTGTTGACGAAATATGACAGGAATAAAGCTCAAAAACTCTTCCCAGAAACCATCAGAAACTGCTCAACGTATTTCTGCTTAGTGTCTCTGCTGCTGACCTGTCCCCGTGCCTCTTAGGATCATAAAGAATAGTTTCACACAACTTAACATACCTAAATTACTCAAGAACTTAAGATTTGACTGTTACTAGTAAGCATATTTTCTGACTCTTGATGACTGGTTTGTTTTTTTTGCCTCTTTCTGAAGCGTTATGGACTCTGAGCAGAGCATGTGGGGGCTGTCCCAGAGTTCCTTTGAAGTTATCAGCTCTTGGTCTGCCATGGCTCTGTGTAAATGCTGTCCTCGTGTAACTTTGGAGTTGTTTTGTTCTAAATATCAGGTAACTGGTGCTGTTTAGTGATCTGGCAAAGCAGCAGATGGAGGAGAATGCAGTGCTGAGGCAGCAGGCTTTGGCCATCCCGTGTCAAGTGGTGGCAGTGCTTTTAAGTGAGCTTTAAAGCCTCCCTTCTTACACTGCAAACCTAATTTGCAGTGTAAGAAATTATTTTAAGGGCTTGTTTGCAGGAGCAGGTGGCAGGCATAGCCGTAGAAGCATCTCTGTCCTAGCTGCACCTCTCCAAGGGACACAGAGGGTCCACACGAGGAGTTTATTGGCACCATTAGTGAAGATGCCACGCCACTCTGCCTCTTGCTAGGTGAGCCCTCACTCCCTACTCCCTCACACTGCATGTGGCTTCTGAAAAGCAGTGGGAGCTGTAGGCACTGGCATGCAAGAGTGGCTTTTTCTGACCCGACCTTGTGTGCAAAATGCCAAACTGCAAATGAATTTTACAGAACCTCTGTTGAACCACCCAGTCTGCCTTTTCAAGAAAGGCTATTCCATTGGAAGTATGCATTAAACAATATTTCTGGCTGGCATCAAAAGGTTCTGCTAAAATTATATGCTGCTGAGACAACTTTTTGAAAGCTTGTTTATTGCTTTTGCTGTCTAAAATGCAGCTGTAGCTATAGGAGAAGCGTGATCTAGATGACTTACAAGCCCCTTCCATGAATGTAGATGGGTTACTACATATGCCTGGCTTAGAAGGCGAAAAGTACTCCTGGAGAGCGCCTGTCTCCAGGGGACACAGAGCTGTTGCAGAGTCATCTGTGATGTCAGATTCACTGTAAAGGAAGGCAGGTCGGGGAGGGCTGTGCTTACCATGCCTCTGCTGGAACAGAGAGGGATGTTTGCAAGCTCCCACGTGATTCTGCTGGTGGGCAGAAATCTCCACTGCAGATATCCACAGAAACAATAGAGACTGTGTAAGAACAGAACAGAACAGAAGATGCTCCACTTGGTGAGATCAGAAGTGATTGCTTCCAACTGCTTCCAGTGGGAGATAAATGTGCTGGGGAGTTTATCGTAACTACCCTCAGAAATGCTGCTGAACACCTCGAGACATCAAATGTGACAAAACAGCTGCAGTGCAGAGCAGTGGTGTTGTGTATTGTGCTGTGACTGACAGGCTCCTGTGCCTTAGGTGTAGAGCAGAACATGCCCTTCCCTTCAATACTGAGCTGAGAGGAGAAATGCACGTCAGAGGCCTGTCCTGCAGGACACAACTTGGAGGATTCCTATCTGAACTAAGCAGTTTTGCAGCTTGGGTGTGGTGCTCAGTGCAGATCTTTGCTCTGTGACCTGGAGGAGCTGGTGCTGCCTTCCTGTGAGCTAAGCACAGGAGAGGACTGGGATTCTGTCTTCGTGGGCCCTCCATGTAGCTACAAAGCTGTCCACGCACCTCAGTTGGTACTTCTGTTCTAACTGTGTTCCCTTCTTGGCAGTGGACCACTGCCTAGCTTGCCATTCTGAAGTCCAGGCAGCCAAATTCAACCAAAGTATATACAACCACAGAGATCTGATTTGCCTGCAGGGCCTGTATTGTCTAGATAAACCAAACCATAAAGTTGTCCCGGAGCGCTTCCATTTGATTTGTGCTTTCATAGTAAAATACTAGCCCTTTATCCTGCTTGTTGAAAACCGAGAAAGGGTAAAATTAGATTTAAATTAGGGTAAGATTAGATTTGTTTCACTTTAATAATGTATTTCAAAGGTAGCTTTCAAAATCTCTGCACTAACAGCCCATTAACTAACCAGTACTCGTCCCGAGTTTAACTCTGGGATGGAGAAGCCAATTTAAGCACAGCAGAGAAGAAAAACGGAAGGAACAGCACTTCAGGAATCAATACAAGAGAGAGTTAAATTTACTCATGGACTATGGAAGTCTTCCTAATACACTGATTGTAAAGCATGTGCTTGTGTTCTGGTGGGTTTTATGTTGATGGATAAAGAAACCTTGGCTCTCAAACCTGTAATTCTGCTCTTGAGGAAAGATGTGGCATCCTTAGAATTAATGTTTCTTCTTAGAAACAAGGCTGTCCTGAAACTCGAGGCTTGTTTTTCAGTGTTGTCACTTAGCACCATGCTGCCTTCGCTCACCTGGGCTTTGAAGTGTGCTTATGTGCGAGCTGCCGGCGTGCTGCGAGCTGCAGTCACTGTAATGGCACTTGGGCTGTTCTCTGAAAAATGAGAGAGCCATAAATGTCGGAGAGGAAACGTTCTGCTACACTATTGAATGCTCTAGAAAAATAAGAAATTAGGCTGTTGATTTGTCACCGTACTGTGTAATTTCAATTTACAAGTTTTCTGAACCCTTAAGAAATTAGGTATTGAAAAGACAGATGAGGACAGAGTGCAGGTAAAAGCTTGCAATGGCTGTTTGCTTGCTTAAAGGACGTTTCTGGAAAGGAGTTTGTAGTTCCTTAAAAATAGCAAATAACCTTGTGCGGGAGCGAGCCTGGTACCCCTGTGTCACATGTTTCTCCTGACTCAAATTTTATTTTCAAATCTTCCTCTGAGAAACTTTGATAAGAGCAGGGAGGTGAAAGCTCTCCATGATATTTCATAAGCATCAATTTTTTCCCAATTACTTCAATTTATCTGAAAAGACGACGCTGTGCCTTTTTTAATGCGTTGGGTTTTATCTTGCATACAGAGATGACTTTCGCATCTTTGGTGAAAACCCATGAACAGATGCAGACTGCAAATTTATTTGCTTGGAAAGAATCGCATTTGGGCACTTAACTCCGTAAGCTATCCGTAGCCTCTCACACTGACATTCTCCCCTTCTGTCACCCTCACTGTCTCTCCCCGTGTTCTGAAATAATTCTTCAGACCTCAGTCTAAAAATACCACTGTCCAGAAGCACACTTGTAACATTTTTATTACAGATGGCCCTGATTTGCTCATACTTACAGCCTGTGTTTTCTTAAGGGAGCCTAACAGCTGCAAGGTTTGTTTTCTGTTGTTTTTTTTTTTCCTTCATGTGAAATGGGTAACACATAGCTTAGGCTAAAATAGTAGCTAGCATTTGGACACCTCAAGGGCTTGACGTAGCAAAGGTAAACTTATGAAACTAGAAGCTTTGGAGGTGGGAGTGGGCTGGATTTGCTCGTTCTTTAAATGTTCTTTCATCACATTTGCCATCAGAGGTGTGTAGCAGCAGTGCAAGGCAGATGGATGTTGGGTGCACAGCGCACGACGAGCCCAGCCCTTGGCACCCAGATCAAACGCTGACTTGAGATGCTCTTCTGAATCTTTGGGTATATGAATCTCTCAAAACTTGGCATTTGCAAGGCTGGAGTCGTTATCAGTCATTACCATGGTATCTGAGCACCTATTTTTCCTGTTCAGTGAGCTAACTTACAGGGAGGAAGAAAATCTGCAAACTGAAGTTTGTCATCTTCCTGCTTTTATTTTGAAGTGTGTGTTACAAGGGAAATGTCTTTGTGCTATGGTCTGGAGAGAAGAGGCAGTCTTAGTCCAACTCAAGAGTAATTTCCCTTTTTAAGATGCATAGCAAAATATCTCTTCCAAAGAACAAGCACGTTCTTTGTAATTTGTCTGTGGATAACCTTGGCAGCAATTTAAAACAAATGTCTTCAGCAAAAGACAGTGTAACTCTAATATGCCCTCTAAAATCTGACACTGTTCAAGAACCAATGAACTTTCCTTGCAAGTTCATTTGATTAGTCAACTAATTCATAAATAAATTAAGTTCTACTCATAAAACATGCTTTCCTTGTGCGCATTCCTAATCAGCAATGTAGGAAAGCCTCAGCAAAAAAAAAAAAGTTCTTTCATTTTCCAGCAAAACTGCATGCACAAATTTAATCCAGCATACATAAATAAAATCAAGTGACCTTTTAATAGGGTGACTTTTGTTCTTGTAAGGTTTCTTTGAGGCCAGTGTTTAATGCTGCACCACATTATGTATGGCAGGGTGTGAAGAATGGTGGCAGAAATCAAAAAGTCAGCAGAAACTAAAAATCTGGTAGGAAGAAGAATAAGACTTGAGCATAATCTGTCTAGATTTGACTACAGATGCACACAGAGAGAGGAAACTGAACAGTAAAAATAGTGGAGGGATGAAGTGGTTGAAGATGAGTTTGAATGCTCACGTGCCAGGATGGGCATTAGTTTTTTGACATTCTCCTATTGAAAAGCACCCAGGTTGGCTGTTGCTCCCTGCTCAGGAGGCAGTTCTGCTGTGCCTTTTCCACAGGGACAGCCATCATTCCTATCTGTGCGATGGTTGGGAGTGTGGGGCTTCAGCTTCAAACACTTGGGCCAGTGGAGGTGCCAAGGGTGTAGTAGTTAGAGGTGAGTGAGGTTAGGGTTTGGAAAATTGTGTTTAATTCTGCTATCCTAGAAACAATCTCATATGTTTTTTGTTCCTTCCTCTGTTGGAAACAGCAGGGGAAATCTGTGAAATGTCAGGAAATGTAAGTGCTGTTGGGTATACGTGTTGTTGATGTAGTGTGGTGAAGAGCTCTGGAGTCCTGGGCTGCTTTCTTTTCCAGATACTTCAGTCTTGATATTTTTTTTTTACAGCATCGTTAGGTAGCTTTTTTGGATACAGCATTTATAGATGTGACGTAAATGTTTTCATTCCCAATATATTAACAGCCTTGATGCAACACTGGATTTTCATCATCTCACTCATTAGCACCATTGGACTATTATTCACATAGAGCCATTGAGGATTGCTTGAAGTTTGTGTGGAGCTCATTTCTCTTACTGTTTTGTTACCTTCTTCAGGAGCATAATGTGCTTATAATTCCCATTAAACTTGTCATGAACAGTGGGCTGAATCACCACAAACTGGTTTAAACAGCTAGTAATAGGTCAGAAACCTTTGGTCATAACACAGCATGCTGAGCGATGAGGAAATGTTACAGCAAAGAACTCTTAAGCTCCAGTTCAACAGAGACCTTTTTGGATATTCAGACACTGAATAGCACTGCTAGAAACACTTTTATTTTGAAGAAAAACAGTTATGTTGCTAAGAGGCATCTAAGATGAGGATTTGCTTTAGAAGTTACTACTGAAGATCAGCTCTACACTACATACCAGTGGTGGTATTTCCGTCATGGTAGCTCTGACTGGCTTGTGTAACGGATGTGTTCTGTGCCTGTACCAACGTTTTATCACTTTAGCTTGTTTGTCTGAGGAGGGCATGGTTCCTGTGCCAATAGTTGCATCTGCTGCTCCAGCTGCATCTCCGAGGGGCACGGTGCCCATGTCAGACACTGCTGCTCCTTCAGCAGCTCTGCTCTCTAGGCCAGGTCAGTAGAAAGGATGATCTACCAAGCTGGGAATAGAGGTACACTGTGCTGTTAGCAAATTCCTAATGGGCGTCTTATGCTACACACCCCTTTCCCCTCTTTGTTTGCAAAGCCTTCCTGTTGGTGAGAGCAGCACTCTCCCTTCTGCACTTGCTGTTCAGCAGACAGCCTGTTCAGTTTGTCATGATGCAAATCCCGCAGTGTGAGAAGTTGTCTTTCTCTCTGCAACTTTGACAACACGAAGTGGGCTGTTGGACAAAGATGTTTTCTTGGGGTATGGAAGGAGCTTGCCAGTGTTGAACAGAGCTGCTGTGGGGTAGCAGCAGACAGCTGGAGGAGGCAGTGGTGGACAGTTCATCTGGGTTGAGAGCCAGATGTGATGCTCTGCTCCTTAACTAGATCTGTGTATGCTCAGACACAGCTTACAGGGTGCTAGTTGTGAGGTTTCATCCCAAAGGAAAGGTTGCCCTTGAAAATCAGAAGCTGCTGCTTCACAGATCTGTGGAGCAGGAAGTTCACAACATGCAGTCTGTGGTCCCCTTCCTCTTCCTGCTGCTTGCCAGCCTACTGAAATTAAAAAACAAAAAATTAAAAGAGAAACAACAATGAAGACAAATCTCCATTTCTCATCATCTGAAAACTTTTGAAGAAAAAAAATGAAAACATTTTGCTTCATAGTTTTTTTTTTTCCATGTAGGTTAAATTTCCCACAGTGTGTTTAACACAGAACTTGAAGTTGCTCTTGTCTTCTGCTGGAAGGTAACCGTGAGCTTGCAGGAGCACTAGAAGTAGCAGTTATCTCCATTTCAGTCCATCGTTCCTCACTGTGCAATACGTCAGGAGTTTTTCTGTGTAACGATTTGTTTTATTTAAAGGCTTTCACTATTTTAAGTCAATACGCTGGGATTGCGTTGCCCAAGAAGCCTTTGCAGGTACCTGCTGCAGACCTGCAGGCACTTGGCTCTACTAAAGTCACATGAAATCACAGAGCAGCTGACAGCATGACTCCTGGTGACCTGCTGACAGCCTCTGTGGGCCCCCACCAACGTCCTCCCTCCGTCCTCCCCACTCTGAGGTGGTTTCACCACAGCACAGTTCCTGTTTGGCCATGCCTCTGCAAATCTGGGGCGCTGATAGCATGATAGAGAGAGGGCAGACCTCTGCCTCATAGGACTGGGTCTTGAAATGCTCGTGTTCAGCCTGAGTGGTGGGTGAATTAATGCATGTAGGGACTTTCTGAATAATAAAACCCTCTTTTATTTCCCAAAGAGAAGTGTGGGCTCTCATTGACATCTGTCTTCTGAAAGTCCTCAGTCACTGCTTCCTTTTGGCTGTTGTTTCTGCAGATGAATGGATTCCTTAGGCTTTGGCCATTGCCAAATGAATCTGGACAGTTTTCTTAACATGGGTGAGGAGGAAATTGCATCTGTTGTAGCTGAATTTTGTGAGAATCTGTCCTCGAGAGGGAAATACTCAGTGATGCTGCTTGTCCTTTTTTTTTCTTATTCATTTTAAATGGGCAGTTTTGGCTGCTAAAGGCAGGAGTTTGCATTCCCAGAGAAACTGTAATATAAAAACAAACAAACAAAAAACGGGAACAAAAAGCTGAAATATTGGAGTTTAATCAGAAATGAAAGCACTAAGAACACTTCTGAGAAGCGTTGTTTGCGTGCTACTGAAACTGCTGCATTACCTGTGTGTGTGTATGGGTGTGAGTATGGCTTTCGTCTCATTTTTGCACAGGGGTTTGTGAGCATCAGTTGAGAGGATGCTGGTTGTTGTCCCACTGCAGCCTTGAGTTCTTCAGTAGGAACGCTGAAAACTCTTATCTCTGGAATGCTGTTCTTGCACCCAGGGTTTCAAAGCAAGAGTAGTCAGGCTCTTAAGCTCAATTAGTGCTTGTTTGTTCCATGCATAGAGAGACAATCCTGATTTGTAACGATGCCATGTGGCAGAGGCGGGCTCTGACAGTTTCAAATAAATTATGTAACAATAAACTCATTACTGAGCCTTCTTTGGATCGCACCGTTGCTGCGTGGTTGCATCCAGCACCCACTTGAGTGTGCCGTGTGTGTTTGGCTTTCCGGAGAAGCTGTCCTGAAAATAGGGCCGGTAGGTAAGGAGCAGGAGGTGGCGGTGATGCTCTGAAGTCAGCCCAGGTGCACTGAACAGAAACGTTCACGTGGGCTTTCAGCATCAGCCTTCAAACTCCTTGAAAAAAGGAAGCTTGGATGTGTTAGGGATTATGGTTCATTTTCCCTCTCCTGTGGCTTTTGTCTTCTATTGAAAAAGCAATTTGTTAAGGCTTTACTAAACTGTCCTGTGTAAAGTAACCCAACTCCTTAAGCTAGGATGTCCAGTGCAGAAGACACTTTAACAGCTGCAGAGCCGTGGCAGTATTTCTCCATGGCTTGCAGCAGTGCAGTGTAAGAAGTTCATGCTGACCCCACACTGGTGTAGCTGAGGCTGCTGGAGGCTCAGCTCCTGAGTTGTCATAGGAACAAATTTTAAGTGAAATGAATAAATAATGAATTTCAGGTGAAAAAGGTGAGCGCTGCCTAATGTCAGAGAGAGCAATTGTCTGGAACACCCGACAACACCAACGTGGGTTGGCAAATTGTTGCTAATGGAGGAAAAAATTACTGTAAAAATATCGAGACTCTTCCTGATTAAAAATAGCAAACTCTGAAGAAAAATAGCTAGAACTGTGACAGATGGTATCATTTCCCCCTATTCTTTTAATTTGGAAATGCACCTTGTTGCTGCTAGCCTGTTTCCAGTTGACCCTGTGCATGGGGGTGGTTAACTGGCTCCTCCTCATTCCATCTCGGTGTCATCGCTGAGAAACAGCTGACCTGAGTTCCAGGAGCAGGTCGGTCGCTGCAGCTCAGGGTTCTGCTCGGCAGAGGTCTGTTAGCTCGGGCTGCAAATCGCACTGCTGCTTCACTTGCTTGTTGCTGACGTGGGTTGAAGCTCATCCCTGCTGCCCTGCAGGATGCACAAAGCAGGGTCTGGGCGGTGGCTGTGCACTCTGAAAGCTACCGGAGCCTTGAAGTCGCATCAAAAAGATGCTTTTAATTTGGTCTGGCTGTGCTGCAAGCACTATCCAAGCACCTTGTCTTGCTTTCCAGCGCGCCTTGGCCTCCCTATGTGTTTTTTAAATTCTTTCAAGAAATTGGCCATTACGACTGATTACATTATTTGCAATTTTTTGTCTCCTTTGATGCCTGTGCCAGCAGTGCTTATGTAAAGGGGCTTGATGATATTGAATGGTAAGAATGAACAAATGCAGCGGGAATTCAATTGCTATTTTGCTCTCAAGCACAAGTGTTCTTTCTAAATCAAATCTGACCACTTACTATGTCAGTCAGCTGTGTTGTTGGCGAGACGGGAAAACTATTTCATTTCCATTTGATTTGAAGGGAGCTTCTGTTTGCTTGAGGTGCTCTGTTTTATTTGAAAGGCTTGGAAATGCGTATGATCTCCAAATGCTCTGCATGCTTTAGAACAAATTTAGTCACTTTTGATCTTCATCTTGGCTACAGAGCCCTGTGCATTATGTGCACGTGTGGCCAGGAGCTCCTTCTCCTCCCCCTGTCAGGGAGCTTGAAGTTGTTTGCCAGGTACCAGGCAGGAGTTAGCAATGAACTGTGCTTTCAGACACTTCACAGTTCAATTTCCTAACCATCCAGGCGCCCAGTGCAGCCACTGTGTGCCATTCCACAGTTTGTGCCATGGAGCACTGGCTCGTTAATGACATCTGAAATACGTAATTGTAATGTCATTTACAGCTGGATTAATAAGTTGACAGCACTTGTAAACTTGGTATTTTAGGAGGTTTGTGAGTTGTTGCAACAGACTGAGAGTGTCTGCGCAGTAAGCATTGCATTGCTGTGGGTTTGGGGTTTGACCCACTGCACTCTAAACTCATCGTGACATTCTTGCTTTGCATTTGACGTTCAGCAGTTTGCTGGGAAGTTTGTCTGCTAATCTGGCAGAGAAGCTAATCTGCCAAAGCAAATAGCCTGCTCTTGGACTAACGTGCTGAAATGAAGTGTTCAGATTTGGAGGCACAGAAGTAGGATGGAATGTGGCAGCCAGCAACTGGATTGTCTTAAGCTGCCAAGGAAGCTCAGTCACGGAAGCACACACACTTCTTTCATAAAGGTTGGCAGTCCCAGTCAGGCCGTTTCTAAAGAAGAATTGCCATCAGTGAGGTATTCAGAAGAAAAATGACTGTACAAAAATGACTGTGCAAAAAAGCAAAATTGCATAGCACCACGGTGGGGGCACTCAATTACCAACTTCTTTGCCTCTCTGTATTCAGACAGAGCGAGGATTCTCTGTACTTGATTCATCACACTTGGCTTGAGAGAGAGCACAACATCTCCAGATAGCGGAGAGGCTGATTCTGCAGCGCCTCAATGTAGCTTTTATCCAGCCCCATCTCAAAAGGGCTTTGTGTTCTTCTCACTTCTAGAAGCCATAACTGCTGCTGGGGAGGCAGAAATGATGTCGAAATATGGACCATAAGAAGTATTGGCAAACTGGTATTTCTCAAAAATATGACCCATGCTTAAAACAACAGCAAAACCTTTATTTGACTTTTAAATCATGACATCTCACTGCCTTTATTTTTGAGCCTCTAAACAAAAGCAGAGTATACTACAGCTCACTGCGAGCTGGGGATTTAAGATGCAGCAGATCTAGAAAAAAAAACAACCCCCTGTTCAAAGGAAAGCTCCTTCCTGGCAAGGTGTCACTGGGGGTGCCCTGTTGGTGGCTGTGCCACGCGGGGTGACAGAACCTCTGCTGAGCTGGGAGCACACGGCACAGCCCTGCAGGGAGCCGAGGCGTGCAGCAGCCTCACCTGCTGATGTGGGACCTTTGCTCTGCGGACTGTGGCAGAAAAGAAAGTGGAGAAGTTCAGGAGCGGTCTTGCAGCAAGCTGGCACAGTTCTGTACGGCGCGCGTTGATGCCGCGTAGTCTTCCTTTCAACTTGGGTTTGTTTTGTCCAAATATATGCTGCAGCATCTGTTTACTCAGTGGTGCAGTGCTGGAAGCGTAGCTCTCCTCCTGACAGCTGACGGCTTCACATCCTTTGTAACTCGATTTGGATCTGGGGGAAGGAAGATGCGTGCTTCGCGATGGGAACTTGCTGCGGTCCCAAAATTAATAATGGAATTGATGAAACACTCCACTCAAGTCTCTTGGCATGTGGTTGATGGTTTGTGGGACAGTAATGTATTCTGTGTGGGAACATCTGCTGTAAAGGGAACGGCTTGGGGAGGGGGAAAGCGTATGATACAGCTGCCAATACTACTTCAGAGTGACTTGCGTACGAACGCACAGGATGGTTTAACTAAAGGGAGGATGGAGTTTCCCCGTTTTGTAGAGGAAAGTCAGTGTAGAAACCTGGTTTGCTGCTGCATATCTGCTGGTCTACAGTGGTGCTTTACAACACCTAACTGGGGTTTTGCAGGTTGCTCTGCCTTTGGAATGACAGTGCTCAGTGTTCGTCTCAGTTCACTCCGTACTATTTTTACAGCTCTGTGTTCAAATGGCTCAGAATAACATGCTTATCACTCACCTGTCAGCTGCAAAATGCAACTCACTTCAGACTTCCTTCCCCTGAGAGTAGCTCCGATACGAGGAATGTCTTCAATTACCAAAAAAGTCTGTGCTGTCCCCGTCCTGCGTACTCCTAAAAGGCAGTTGGTAACAGGAGGTCCTCTGGTTCAGAGTGGCCTACTTAAGAGTGCTGCTGTACAGCAGGTCAAGGTTTGGGAGTAAAGTTTTAGCATCACGAGATGCTGTTCCAATTCTGGGGAAGTGGGAATGGGAATTCAGCGTCATCTGTACCAGCACATGGCTTTGTTTGGTGAATTCCAGCACTGCAGAGGACCGGGTTCTGCCTGTTGGATCCTGCAGCCCTTGACTCAGTGGGAAGTGCATCAGGATCCAGTGTGCCGTCACTGAGCCCTGCTTTGTACAGCATCAGCAGAACAGAGGGAGCTGTGCAGCACCTCTGCACTTCCTGCATAAGTGCATTACACGATCAGCCTGTCTCCAAGTGTTTCTGGGTTCGCATTAAGCTAGATGTACAAATCTTTCAGGAGAGCGTCCCGACAAGCATCAGAACGTTTAATCCTCACCTGTGTTGAAGCTGAATTGTTTTTTGAATTGTTTGATTGCTGCTGTCTCACTCACTGAGTTGGAATGGGCCTTTCAGCTCTGGCTTCACGTGCAACCAGTGATGCTCTCGTCTGATTACTGTCAAGAACTTCACCGAGTGGGTGGAGGCACCGAGCTGCCTGTCCTCTCAGTAGTCATTCAATTTTATCATCCAATATTTTGCGACTGGAGACAGAACAAATGTCATTAGTGATTTCAGATTGGAACTGAATCATTGTGAACACTTTGCATTTTGTCACTGGTCACAAAGCTCCTTGTAGAAGAAAATAAAAATCATTGCTAACAGTTCTTTGTTTTTTCCCCTTTCTGACACAGGTTGCCAACTTGGCCTGTTCCATCTCAAACAACGAGGAAGGTGTGAAGTTGGTTCGCATGTCAGCCAGCCAGCTTGAAGCCCTGTGTCCCCAGGTAATGAAGCACATGAGATCCTGCACCTTGGCGAGTGGTTCTGATATTTTATGCCCACTTATAGACTTGTCTGCAGATCTTGATATTTTGCTTAGTGCATGTAGAGAGTTAAATGCATCATGACTTACATTCTTAAAGCTACACAATAGAAAGTAATTAGGTGAGTGATAAAGGTGGATCTTGCGGTTCTTTACGTAGCAGCTGTAAGTTCCTCTTGCTGGGAATTCTTGTAACCTGTGAGTCAGGTTTACTGTTTTCTGTGGACGTTTGTGTTGCAGAAATGTGTTGTAAAGACACTGCCTCTGCTCTTGTGTGTGTGCTATGATTGTTATCTTCTTTACATAAGTAGAATATAAATACACCAATAAATCTGCCTGATAGCCCACAGTCAGTAGAAAGTGGCTATGCAAGAGGAGTTTCAACCTGTCTGAGACTGTTCTTTAATTAATAACTTCTTAACGACAACGAGGAAATTAGGTTTATATGAGAGCCAGGCTTTTCTCTTTCATTTTGACATTCCAGTTGTTGGCATTTCAAATGTCAAGAAACTGGAATGAACTTTGAGGGCTGTAGAGTGCTGTCAGTTCTTGTGGTTACATCTTGTAAAGCATCAGGAAGCTCAGGCCTGAAACATACACATTGGTAACTAGATACTGATGGAAAAGACGTCCTCAGAAATGGTCATATGGCACTGTGTGAAAGTAAGGTGTGTTGTCATCTCAGGGTTACTTGGAATTTGTTGCCATTTTTCCATATGTGTATGGAAACAGAAGGGACCTGTGCAGATCTGTAAGTCCTTTGGAATCGTGTTTGTTTCAATCTCTTCTTTCTTTGCCTGTCCAACAACTTCCTATTTAAATAAGTCCATGCCTTTACAAGATGAGCATCGTGACAGCCACTTCATAGTGAAATAATAAACTGCAGCCAGTGGTCACAGAACTGTGGTGGCAATTACCGAGGTGCAGTTGTTAACCTTTGTTTTCAGGGATTGTGGATGCTCCATTTGGAGTGGCTGGGAGCTGTGGTGAAATGGACAGGGAGGGCTGGAGCTGATGAATTTTGGCTTTATGTAAGTTCCACATCTGAGCTTCCAAGCCTGCAGTTGTGATGCTCTGCTGTGCGATCTGCCTGAGTTTTAGGGCAGTCAAGGGATTAGCAAATAACACCATAGATGTTCATGGGGCTTGTGAGAGTGCTTTTATGTTACACTGTGTTCTCTGGCTGATACTTTAATGCTCTGAGTGTATTTGAACATGTGAATCCTGAGAGATATTTAGGGACACTTATTTAAACTGTTCTACAAATGGCATCTGCTTTCTCCAAGCAGTTCTCAGGTTTGTCCTGTGGCAGTCTGTGCAGTGCAGCACGCTGCTGTGCTCATTGGCTGCCACTGAGCACCCCAAATAATCCCCAGATGCTTCTGGATGCACGGAGCAGCGCAGTGAGGTGCTGCTTTTTAAAGGCAATTACAGGCTTATTTTGCAGTTCATTTCTGACAAGATGCACAGTTTATTCTTGGATGTTGTTAGGTGACAAACATGCAAATTAGGCATAAAATACAAATTTACTCCAATATTATCTGCCTTTTTTTCTTCTTTTTTTTTTTTGCTTAGATGGTATTTTTCCAGAAAGATGCTGGATTCAGAGTGAGTCAAGTCAATCAGTAATTATAATACACTCTGAAACTCAAGTGAATATATCAATATCACAAGGAAATATGATGTATGAAATTTAATTCAAGGCATTGCTGTGGTGGAAAGGATGAAACTGAAATTTAATGCACTTGATTAAGTCCCCAGGTAACTTCTTAAATAGCTTAGCAGTGCAGAGGCCATTCTGGGAGTAGGGAACTCCTGGTTAAGGAACGATTTCTGCAGAAATCAATCTGTAGAGTTAATTATAAAAGCAGTATCTCAGGTAGAGCAGTTAGTTGGTCCCTTGCGATAACTTGCCTGCTTCAGCTGCCAGCTGGAGCCAGGATGGTGCAGCTCTTCAGACAAACAAGGCTTGGAAGCTTTGTTGGTGTGCACAAGAACCCATTCACTGCCCACATCACCAGAGGGCTCAGGCATTACAGGTTTGAAATTTAATTATTACAGCAAAGAGAAGGCGTGGAAAATTGTTCATCTGAGAAGTCACTACAACAGCATGCTGTTGTACAACAACACTGGGGCTGTGTGGTTGGGTTGCTTTTCCTCCAGAGAAGTCATTTGAGTCACATCAGCCTTGCTGTTTGCTGAGTGATCAGCCAATTAATGCAGAAGGCAAAGCTGGAGACTAAATCTAGCATTTCAACTCTGCTTTGTGGCCCAGGAAGAACCGCTGGGAAGAACTGTGTGCTCTGTAGCAGCCAGCTGGGTCACTGCTGCTGGGCTGGGCTCCCAGAGCTGAAATGGCACCACGTTGGGGGTCGCTGTGCTTTCCTGTGAAGCCAGGCAGGACTTGGAAGCCTGCCTGCGTTCTTTTGGTTGAGGGCACATGTTGCTGAAATTCTGCTTGTGGAAGCACAAGGATTTCTTCCAGCTTTGCACAGGGGTTACCTGTGTGCCTGCATCTTTGTGCCTCCCTGGGTGGTAAGGGGAAGGGGCAAGTCTGCCGTGTGTCGGGATGAGGGAACAAAAGTCCTTGATCGTTGCAGCTAAATGTTTAGGAAATGAAATGCTTAACGTCTCCTTCTGAATGGAAATGGAAAAGTACTGCTGTGACATACTTGAAATAGTTGCTTGTGCTCCCATTTGCCTAGCAAAGCGCTGGGGAAGTTTTCTTTGCCTTCTTGCTAAGCATAGATCTTGCCAATTGTAAATTAGTGAAAGATTTTGTTTATCTCAACTCAAAAACCTGGATCCTTGCTTGTAACTTTGGCTTCTGAGTTCCGTTTCCAAGAAGCACTTACTTTAAGAGCCTGCGAAAGCTGTTTTGTAACAGCATTTTGAATTTAAGATGTCTAAGAAGAGAGCTTAACCATAGCAAGCTTTCTGATCATACAAGCTGTAGGTGTTGAGGAGGCAACAGTGAAAATGCCCCAGCATGGCTCATGAAAGGAAAGAGCATTGCTGCAGCCTTTTGATGTGACAGTCTGCTGCCACTTGCAGCTGCATTTACCAGCGATTTGTTCACTTTCTCGTTCTTTAAAGCCTTTAATGTTTGTCTGTAGATCTGTAGTGAAATTGTGGTCAGGATTTTAGAAACTAATTACAGAACAGAACTTCCATAGATGGGGTGCTTGATTCCACAGTACGTGCTGGAGCCCCTCGCCCCGAAGCCGACCATCCTAAGGAGCAGCAGGTGGAGGTAGGTGCAGGATGGACCTGCAGCTGCAGGAGCTGCTCTCCCCTCCATAAGCAGCAGGCTTTGCTCTGAGCACCACTGGTTGCCTTTCGAGGGCAGCAGGCAGTGCCTGCACCCGTCCTTTCCCTGCTTGCTCCGTGCCTGCTGTAGCACAGCCAGCATTTAGCAGAGCTCACCCACCCTGCGCAGTCAATGAGTGTCACTGATTAAACAGGCTTCAGAGGAGTCTTGGATTAGATTACATCTTTTATGAAAATAAATTGGCTCTTCTTGTATTAATGTCTTCTTTTAAT
This sequence comes from Centrocercus urophasianus, assembly GCF_019232065.1. Lineage (NCBI taxonomy): Eukaryota > Metazoa > Chordata > Aves > Galliformes > Phasianidae > Centrocercus > Centrocercus urophasianus. The sequence continues at coordinate 575,884 of NW_024884822.1, read as the reverse complement.
GACTGCTGTTCCACATCCATACATTCCAATTTTGAAATGCTTGAAAAGCAATTTGCTGCTTATAGATTTCTGATGAGGCAGGTGGTTACGTATGCTGGTCACACCTGCTGCCACACAAACAAAATGCAGAAGTGCAAGCAGTCCCATGCAGAGGTTCCAGGTTGCATGGAGACTACTGTGTAAAAGTTAACATTGAAGTTGCAGTTCTGTGTCATGAAGGCTGACTGTGAACAACCAGCACAGGACAGGAGTGGCCAGCAGGGAAACAATGTCAGAAACTTGAGCAGCTACTGATTCAGTGGACTTCTATAGAAAGAATCAGTGATAGGAGAAAAATTCAGTTCTGGGCTGAGAGGTGGGCAAGGGCTGTGTGTTTTCTCACAGGCACAGAATGGACTGTGGAATGCAGTAGCAGAACAGCTTCCAGAAATGCCACTGCTCCCTGAAACCCCCAAACTTTCATTGCTCCAGGTTGGGGAAATGCTGTACAGAGCCACACAGACGGGCACCAGTACAAATGGCTCAAAATTCCTGCACCTTCTGCATGGGCTGCTGTTACCATGTGAGCCCTCAGCTACAAAAGTGCTTCTCTTATGTTTGGAAGTTGATAGGATAATTATCCATATACAGCATATATATAGAAAATCACTTGGATGGCAGCATAAGCTGCTGGGAAGGGTTCTGTTGCTCCAGAAAAGTCTGTGTCGTGGCATTGTAGCAACAGGAGGAAGGAGAGACTCCTCTCAGAGACTCCTGAAGCAAATCCCAAAACGCAAGGAGAGTGGTGTAAGCACCTTTTGTATGCTGGAACAAAAAGGAGGAAGTCAGAAGTCAACTTCTATGATTCTATGATTCTGTGATTCTCCTCTGGTGCATCAGCCTCTGTCCACTTACTGGTCACTGCCATTACAGCTGGAGATCGTGCAAAGCAGTCTCTGCGTGTTTTGCTTCCAGGCATTTCAGCTCATCAGTCTGCAGAGTGCTTTTTGCTGTATTGAAGTTCAGGGAGGGCTGGCACACAGGCATGTGAATGCAAACCTGGGGCTGGATGTAAGTGGAAGTGACTTAAATGTCCTGCTTATGAACTGTGCTTCTGCTTGTAGCAAAATGGAACTGGGAGCAGAGGAGGAGACATGAAGATGGAGATAAATTTGGAATCTAGGATATAGGAAATGAAGTTAGGGGCAGGTTCTTATAAACTGCTAGTAAACAGGCTGTGTTTTCTTTGATGCAGAAAAACACAGGTGTGAAAATCCAGCTAAGCCAGGGGCATCCTGCTGGGCTCAGCTTGGGGCAGCTTGGGAGGCACAGGGCAGGAATGTTTTTGGTGATCGTTTGGGAGCTGCGAGCTGAGCGCTGTGCTCCCTGTGCTCTTATTGTGCCTCCCAGCCACCCCTGGGGGTCAGAGCAGCAGCAGAGAGCTTGGCAGCACTGCATGGCCTCTGTCTGTGGGCTGACAGCAAGAAAACAGAGCGAGTGAGGGGTGATGCGTGGTGCAGCCCTGGCTTGGGCAGCTTCAACAAGAGCCTGCTTCCCCCAGCCTTGTACCTAAATCACTTCTCTTGGGGTCTCCACCCCTTTATTTCAAAACTAAACAAAGCACACACACACAGAAAAAAAAAACAAAAATACCAACATGAGAACAACCCAAACCAAGAGTTAACTCCCCATGTTTGGGCTGTAAAGAACAGGTGTTTAGTGAGGAGAGGGGAGGTGTGTGGGTGCTCCTTGGTGAGGCACAGCAGCATCCTAAAGCCAGTGCCACAGGAAACAGGGCAAAATGCAACCAGCTGCAGAAGGAGCAGCGTCCTACAAAGAGCAAAAGGTCCTTATGAAAAAGATTGAGGCGAAAATGACATAAAATTAATGCTTGCAGCCACTGACTCAACTTGTTATGTAGCTTATGGGTGTTGTGTGCATTGAGATAATCTTAAGGTACAATAGGTAAGAATTGCAAAGCAAATCAAGTAAGTAATTTTCTTCTCCCGTGTGAACTTTCTTCTTTCGGCCCTGCCAGCCAAGTGCTCAGAATGGCTCTTTGTAGGAAAAACAAATGTGCAGGAGCTTTCTCCTAGCTTCTGTGTCAGTCTTCCAGATGCGGGGCCAGAAAGTTTTTCAGTCTTTAATCTGTATTTTCAATAGGGAAAGAAGCGAAACAAACAAACAGGCCAAAAAGCAGATTGTTCCCACGAGGCTGTGAGCTGCAGATTGAGCCATCGCTTGCAAGGCTTTGGATCCCCAGCCTCCCCTGTGTCAGGGCAGGGCTGCCAAGGCCTGGCTGCGGCTGCAGGCACAGGAGAGCTGCTCCAGGATGTGCTGGAACGGCGGCGCTGAGCGCTGGGCTGAGTGCAGCCCTGCAATTGCTGTATGAAACAAAGCATCGATAAAAATAGTGTGTTTTCTTGCCATGCTTCATTTCCTTCTGGATAGTCTCAAATGTCCCTGTTTGATTCTTTTCTTTGTACAACTTCAGTGAGTCATTGTGATCGCAGTGCTCTGGCAGAATTTTGAGCAGCTCTGAAATACAGAATATTTCCCTGCATTGCCAAGTGTTTTACGTGGAAGCAGCTACATTGCAGGTAGTCTTGCCATATTCTGCCTATTTTTGGACTATATGTGTCCTTCACACAAGTTATTTGTATTGTAAATGATTTCACACAGTTAAATGCCCAGTGTTTGGTGTTTTTATGCAGGAATAATTGTGTACTTCCATCAGTCCCTTCGCCCTTACTCCAAAATGTTTGGTTTAGACAATGAAGGAATTGCAGTGCCCACCACCCCCAACATACACAGACAGAGGAGATCCCATATTTCTGTCCTTCTGCCAAATCTGTCCAAGCATCTGTTAGAAAATAAATCAGTTGCTCTGTGGTGGATACCAGACTCACGTAAGAGTGTATTTACCTGGAAAGTTGGGGTTTTTTTAGGATTTTATCAGTAATCCCTGGGATATGGGATATCATCTGGGAATCCCAGGTGACGGCCGGGATAATTGGTTCATGTAAATCTTAAGCTTTGCATGTTTGCTGGAGTGAAGGTTCTGATTCCCCTAGCTAAAACTGGATGTTGCGACCACTGTGCAGATGGAGATCCAGATGCTAAATGTGTGCGAGTGGATTTATGGCTGTGAGAGTTTGTGCTATGGAACAGGACTCCGGGGTGCATCAGCTCTACTGAATTTCCTCCTGAGCGCACGTGCAGGCGTGCACACCTTCGTGAGGCTGTCTGCACTGAGCTGCAGTTCTGGCTTTGGCTCTGCAGAGCTACGCAGCAGCCTTTGATTTCCCCACCTCTACATCATCCACATGCTGGCTGCTTTCTAAACACAAGGCAGGTCTGTTTGTAAGGGAGATCTCACCTGCTAATTTTGCTCGGTAGATTTGTTAAGATGCCTTTGAGGTGACTGTTCCTTTCTGCTGGTGTAACTGCAAAACAAGGATCCTATTCCAGATGGGTGAGCAGACTGCCTGAAGGGTAATGGTGCAGCCTGTGCCTCCTGCATTTGAATTTGGTGGCAGTGCCTTGTTTGAGCTCTTTGAGTACTTGCTGAGCCCTCTGTCTATGACAGCTCTTCCGTTAGATATGAAGAGCTGCTTAATGTGGGCATCTGGGGTTAGGCATGTGCTGCTGACAAAGATTAATGGTTCAGCCAGCTGCTGCTGTCCAGACATACATCACACAGGCACGCAGGCCATATGCTCCATCAGCAGTGGAGCTGACCTGTCTGAGTGCTTAAAATGTGTTTTCATACCTGGTGTTAGCCAGGGTGGCTGGGAGAGGGGAGGAGAAAGCATCGTGAGCCCTGGCATTGCTGTCCTGTGTCTCTGCATTAGTGGTTGTTAGCAGATTTGTGGAGCATTAGCTGTTTTCCCCATTTTGTTTGTGTATTGCTCATCATTTTGCATTCATCTTCGTAAGACTTTGGATATCTAGATTGTCACTGATAGGTGACATACATACATGAGGTTACATGCATGAGGCCGAGGCAAGAAATGGCGATGGCCAGTCTTAGGAACCAGCCTCCGTGACCAGAAAATGGGCTTCCCTTTCTAAAACCTCTTTCTGATTGATTTTAAGTTTTGAACTTAATTCCTATGCGTGTCACAAGGCTTTTTACAGAGCTCCCAGGGCTGGAGAGCCACAGTCCCATGGGCAGATTGAAGCACTCAGAGCAGCCTGCACCCCACGGCTCCCCAAAGGGACTCCTGCTCCTGCAGCTGCTTGCACAGGCAGCACAAATTCCAGGTTTCATTTTGAGGCAGGGGGAACAGCAGAGGACTGACGTTGCTCAGGAAGGACAGGGGCAGTGCTGCATTGCCAGGAGTCAGAGCTGTGTTTCAGCCCAGCAGCTCTCCTTACCAGACTGTGGTTTGTGCCAGGTTGTTTTTTACATTTGCACACTTGTTACATCAAGCTCACTTGTAGATGTGATCAAAATTCCCAGCCTCCATCTGCAACTGTGATGTGGCAGCCTGCAGAGCAGGACAGCTTGGCTCAGGCACTGTTGGTTCCTAGCATCCCTTGGGTGAATCAGCCTCCTTCTCCTGATTCATTCGGCGCCATCGTGATATCTTTAACATCGTCATCGTTTCCGTGTTTAGTGAGTTGTATCTTCTTTAAAATGCTTTGTGACACTTTCAAATGAAGCAGGTAGAAAATGTCGATTTTGGAAAAGCAGGAACATCTGGCACTTACATGTTTTGTTCAACAACTTTGTGAAATTAATGCGGTCCTGAAGTAGAGAAGAAAAATTACACGTTGAACTTACGAGTTAATTAGCTCTAACGCTCTAGCTTGAAAACAAGATTAGGATTGTCATGTTGGTCTGACTGGAGGTGTTCCCGTGCCTGGCATGTCTCCAGGTCGTTTTGCTAACACACACAGGAGCCAGAGCGGATGCTGGAAGAGGAGCAGGCTTTGTGGCTGCTTCCTTCCCACACCTGAAGAGGCTTTTTTGACATTTAACTGACCAAGGAGTTGGCAGAGCATGGATTCGTTACCCAGCAGTGTGTAACACTTCTGCTTGGCAGAACAGTAGGATTAGAAGGAATTACATCCTAACAGAGAGCTCGAAAAAAACGTGCAGGGGTGTTTGGGAGGAGCAGCAGGGGAGCACCAAATACCCTCTCCTCCTGTTTCCTGCCTAATCCAGCTCTTCCAGAGCCGTGACAGAAGACTTGAGCTCTTGTAACAAATACTGGTAAGGTACGGACTAAAATTTGAAGGAAAAGAAGATAAACACAGAATATATCTTGAATTCTGTATTTGTGTATTGTTCCTGCTTCAAACTGTCAACTTAATCCGTTTGGACCTTTTTTCTCAGGTTCTGGTGAGTAGCTTAGGAAATGCAGCCTCCAGTGAACCAACATCATCACGTCTGAATATTTAACAACATAACCTGTGCTCTGAAAGCTGCTGTGCCTTTTTAGCATGAGCTGTTAGAGAAAGGTGCAGCTGGCTGGTGTGAATACCTGCCAGGTGTCCTTGAGTGTAATAAGTGACCATAATAAATGTGGGAGCACATGTAAGTTGGGCGTGAAAGCATCAGAATAACAGAATAAACACTTTGGTGTTTAAACAACAAGTTCCTGAAAACTTACTAAACTTGCTTTGTTTGCTGCTGAGTTCATTGGATAAACATACAGAACCTACTTGTTTAGTGAGGAGCACGCTCTAAAAATCCAGAGGTGTTTTGCAGGTCATCAACGCTGCCCTGGCCCTGGCTGCAAAACCACAAAGCAAGCTGGCCCAGGAGAACATGGAGCTCTTCAAAGAGCAGTGGGAGAAGCAAGTCCGCGTGCTGACGGACGCCGTCGATGACATCACCTCCATCGATGACTTCCTGGCTGTGTCAGGTAACGGGGAGGCTCTGAGGAGCAGACTCCTCACTGAGCTTGTTTCTGGAAACCAGTGGTGTCCACACGTGGTGGAGTCCCTCGTTTTTGGGAGGAGCAGTGTTGGTACACTGCACCTGGCAAGCGCTGAGTGTGATGTAAAAATAGAGCAGGAGATGTTGGCACAAGGAGAAAAGGTATCTTTCCAAGTGTGAAAGCGGCGATAGTTTAGTTAGCAGGTACTCTAGAAACTTGTCATTGCTCTTACAGAGTGAGCATGCATAAATGTATATATTTACATGTCAGCAGACAGATCGGCTCAAATATAGCAGAGGCACTTTGAATCCCTGGGTCTGCAGTTGCTGGTGAGCTTGGCACGGATTGCATGGAGCTCCTGGAGGCAGAGCGCACTGCGAGCAGCGGCGCAGCAGGAAATGCGAGCGTTCAGGCTACGAACTGCAGAAAGCAGAATCCCTCCCTTCACCTCGGACTCTTCTTACCTCATGAAAAATTAATATCCAGCCATAATCGTACAAGTTAATTAAAACTGTTCATATAGAAAACGTTCTGTGAATATTTTTAATCACGTCAGTTTTACTAATGTTTTTAAGGAAGATCAGATACTTATCACAATACATTAATAATTCCATTTGTCACAGTGCTTGCCAAGATAACCTGTTTTATCAGCATCAGATGATAAAGACCCACTAGTAGCTGCTGTGACCTAGAAATAATAGGGGCATTTTTATTTTCACGTCCTCTAATTCCACTTGAGTCAGAGGACACAGAGCTATAACACATGAGTTGTGGCTGCACTAGCTTTCACAAATTGCCACTACAAACCCAGGGCCTAATTTTCCTGGTGCAAACAGACTGGAGCATCTCCAGTGACCTAGAAAGCCAAGTCGTAAAGCGATATTTCATGGGAGGATGTGTGGGATCGGAAGCACCGAGCGAGCGTATCTAGAAAGTGCAGGTGAAAATACAGATAACAAAGAGTTATCAGTATTATCGTGTGTGTTTTATGCCCTGGGTTCTGAGTAAAAGCTTTCTGTGCAGTGAGTTAGCAGAAGCTTACTCGGCAATTGAACGTCCTCGTTCTCGTTATCTTTCTGCGTGTTCTTCGCTGCAGCAGCAGCTGAAATTGCACAGCTGTGAGGAGCCTATTTCTGGGGAAATATATTTAGAGAGAATTGTGTGCTGAAGTTCATGGCTCCATTTGGAGTTTGTCCACGAGCGTACAGAACATTTTAAAGAGAAAAGGCTGTTATTCTGCGGAACTGCAGCCCGCTTGAAGCCGCCTGGCTGCGTTTTGCCTGCTGGTGGGGCTCAGAATGGGTCGGAGCAGCGGGACCGAGCGGTCGCCTTCCTTGTGCAGCCCCCTCGTGAGACGGGTTCTTCTGAGGGGGCAGTGGTGGTGCTGGCCTGCTCCTGAACGGCTCTGAAAGCTGCGGGGCCTCGGCAGCAGGCATTTCTGTCCTGGGGCGGCAACTGGCTGACTCAGGGGGCCGCTTTCCTGCCCCGTGTGCGAGGCCGTGGAAATGCCACGCTCACACTTAGAGACTGCTTCAGATGCTCGAGTGCCTTCAGCGATTGTTTGTGTTTGCTGCCTTATCAGAGAGGCGTTTGAAAAATATTAAAGCAATAAATATTGCTTCGAGTGTTATTTGTTTGAACTTTGATAAATGCTTTCCATATAAATGCCGCTGCTGCAGTTCTCTGCTAAAAGTCGAAACGTGTCTTTGGATAAAATGGTGATGGCTGTGATTTATGCCAGGTTCCCTTTGGGGTTATTGGGATCTTTGAGCACAGTAGGGTTTATATAGATTGCTAACTGGGATGTAAGCAAAATAGAAGTGTTGTTGCAGCCTGTGTGTTTGTGTACAGCATCACGTTCCTGCAATGCCCAGCATAAAACTCATGCTTTGTTGATCAATTTATGCTAGAGTTGTTATAATTAAGAAAAGGTTTGATGAGAGAGACATTCATTTTAGGTGATAGCGGATTGTTGTGCAGGATGAGGACACCTGACTGTGCAGTGTTGAGGTTGGCTTTACGAAGAGCACAGCATGAGAAAGGCTCTGTTAGGATGGACAACGGTCTGGCAGTGGCTAATTGTTAGGGCCTAGGAAATTGGCGACAGGAGACTCCTAAAGACTAAGGATCCTCCCCAGACGCTCCCAGCCACGAGTGTTGGCAGTCCAGGGAGCTCCAGCAACAGAGGTGATACCTTCTGAACAGTTCTTGACAGGCTTTTCTCTGTACACTCGTGTTAGTTGCTCTTTCAGCCATTATCATCCCTTGACATCTCCAGCATCCTGTGCACAATTCATAGCCTTAGCTGTGCTCCGTGTGAAGATCCTCCTTATTTTTGACACAGCACCTATTTGCTCCAGTTGATGCCCCCAGTTGTAAAAGGGTTTTTTCATGCTGTGTGTAAGTGTACAGACCTCTGTCCTGTGCCTCCTCAGTCATCTCCTTGACTGCAGTGCCTGTTCGTTATTCCTCATTTCAGAGCTCTTCAGTACCTCTTGTGATTCCTGTCCCCTGATGAGTCCCATCCCCTAGCACTCTGCCTGTGGTTCCCACTGATTCTGTCCTTCAGTTGCTGGTAGCACTGTGTAAAAAATCAAATCCACTATTCTGAAGTCCCCTGGTTCTCCTTCAGGACCCTCTTAAAAACCATTCCAGATGCTGCCTCCTGTTGTGGTGCTGATGGAGGTTTGAGCTGGAGATTGCCCATCGTGATGGAGCTGTTTCTTAAGAGCCTCTGGATGAAGACTTGTGGTCACACTGATCATCCTTATTACAAAATGAAAACTGCTTTTAAGTGTATGAACATGCAAGTGTTTGTTTGTAACCACATCTGCTGGCACCATGGCTTCACCTGGTTTCTCCAGTGTCCCTTGTCAAGAAAAGGTCCAGCATGGAGATGGTTCTGAGACCATCCATGGGAACATGGTAGAAAAGCAGAATTACATCTGTGACTTAAACTTGGGGAACTTGCTTTTATATTTTGGTCCTCCCTTAACCCCCAGCACCCCGATGACAGCCTTGTTAAGGTATTTAGAAAAGGCATTCCTGAGCCCTTTGGTGGGGAGCTGAAGGTGCACTGTGGCGCTGGAATGAGGATGGACAGTCACAGGGGCTCGAATTCTCGTAGCTTTTCACAGTTCTTTGAATGTCCTGGTTTGCTCTAAAAATATTTTCTACTAGGAAAACATGGCCTGTCCTCTTACCTTCTCTTAGCTTGTCACCAATCCATTTTTCCCTGTACTTACTTCAGTAGGATGAGATCACTTTGCTGCTGCCGGTGTTCCATTCTGTGTTACCTTCTGTTGCTGTGCGATTTTTCTCCTGCTCAGCAGCACCAAGGCAGATGTAGGACAGCTCTGTAACATCCCTGAAGGTGGTGGTGCTGAACCCATGTGTCAGCATTTCCCTGCCCTGCACCTTGGCCTCAGCAGATGGCATTTGGCACCGGACACCCGTGGCCTGCGTGCCTGTAGGACAGGTAGGAGTGTGTGCACTGCCAGCACGGAGCAGCCTCACATCTCATCTCCTGTCGTCCAGCTGCAGAGCAGGAGCAGAGTGGATGCCTCTGACAGTCCTGTGCTTCCCCACAGCTTTGCAGGCTTCCTCTCACATCCTTCTGGCCGCTCTGCATCTGCAGAAGGCATTGAGTGGTCGGCAGCATTTGAACATCAGTTCTCGTTTCACCCAGGCCCTTTATTAAAGCCCATATCATCTGAAGAAGCTCTTAAATGATCTGTGGCTTACTTTATTCTTTTAGGAACTCAAGCAATAAACATTGTGTTATTTGGCCTGACACTGATGCTTTTCTCTTCGCCTTTGTAACTTGCAGGGCTGTCTCTTGCTTTAATTCTGAGCCTGTGCGTGCTCCTTGCCAGGGCTGTTGCAGCACGGCTGCCTGCTCACTGAATTGTCAGATCGCTAACAAACCTGCACTTTCCTCTTGTAGGGCCACATCCTGCCCTCAGCTGAACTTCTCCAGGATGAGTTCCTTCGGAGCTGTTTCACAAGTGCACTGTTTGTCCAGGCTGCTTACGCAGGTCTTGCAGTATTGCATCTGGCTCTGCTAATTTTATGTAAATTGGGCAGAGCTCTTCCAGCAGCAGTCCTTCCAGCCAGTTCTTATGAATCCTCCCTCAGCTCCATGTGCTGCTCATCTCTCCCAGCTCGTGCAAAACAGCTCTCTTACCACCTGGGCAGGGAATAGAAGCTGGAAATGATTTAAGGGGCAAAGCAGGGATGCTTCCAAGGAGGCATCTTATGATGTTGGATTGCAGTGTCAAATCATTGCTCCTGATGTATCAAAGAAGTGTTTGACAGAGTTTGTAAGAGCAGAGTTTGTAAGTTCTGGGTAGGTGTGTGCTGATGAGCACCCAAACCTCTCCAGGCATTTTCAGTAATCTCTTGAGGGTTTTTACTCATTTGGAACCTCTTGAGCTTGATGAGCAAAGGAAAACATGTCTATTAGAATGTATTTTCTTAAAGCAAATTACAAAAGGAGGTTTTATGGCTTTCTGTTTTCTTATGAGGCAGTGAGTACTGCTGGAACACTTTTGGCATAAATCAGTGCACATGTTACCTGTCTTAATGCGTGCAGAGGGCTGACAGTGTGATACCATCCCATGGTGTGTGGTTGTAGGAGAACTCTATGTAGGAAGCCAGAAACGTGCACCCAGTGCCCCTGTCTGTCAGGGCATCAGTGGGTGAGGTGTGGCCTGGGCCACGTATGTGCAATGACAGCGGGAGTGGCTTGCAGGTATTTGGAACACGGGCTTTGGCAGCCCAGGGCTGGGGTATGGGGAGAAACGAGTTGAGGGAAGCTCCAGCTGAAGCCAGCTTTTGTCTTGGCAAAGTTGAGTACAGAAAGGGGACGAGAGGTTTGGATGCCTCCAGATGAGTGGACTGCTGGTTCTTGGTTTGGACAGACAGCTGTAGGCTGGTTGTAGCAAGCTTAAAAATTAATGCTTTACAGCAACTAGCTGGAGGTTTTTTAGAGCAGGTCACACGCTGAGAAATTGTAATGCTGATGTACATGACAGAAAAGAAGATATTACCGCCTAAATCCTCCTTCTTTTACCACCAGAGAACCATATTTTAGAAGATGTAAACAAATGTGTCATTGCTCTCCAAGAAAAAGATGTTGATGGTTTAGACCGCACAGCTGGTGCAATTCGAGGCCGTGCTGCTCGAGTCATTCATGTTGTCACCTCTGAAATGGATAACTACGAACCTGGAGTCTACACCGAGAAGGTGCTGGAAGCGACGAAGCTGCTGTCCAACACAGGTAAGGCAGCTCTTCCAGGACCCCAGGTTCACACTGCTTCCAAGTGGGTGGGCAAAAGGACAGCAGCGTGCCCGTGAAACCTGTTAAACACTCCATTTACATACTGTAATGAAAATTAGTGGGAGTTATTTGCAGAGCTGTTGCAAAATGAGAAAAGTAATTTTGCTTTGTTGACTGGCTTAAAACTCAGCAGCACAAAAGGTCTCCCTGGCTGTGCTGGCTGTCAGCCTGAGCCGAGCCAGGTGGCAGTGCCAGGAATGAGTCCCAGACAGTGAGCCAGGGCTTGTGGGCACGCCGGGCATCTTGCAGTGCTGTACCACGATCTGGAAGGGTTTCTGCTGCATTGCCCCAGCAGAATGAGCGTGCATTTTTGTATAGCTTGTAAAAGAAGCACTGTAGGTCCCAGTCCCCCATGCCATAGAGTAAATGTGGGTGTTGCTGTGAACTGGCTGGTAACATCCATCTAGGGTAAGAAATGGTTCTGGGCGCTTCAATGAGTGCTATGCTAAGGATCAGTTGCTGTTTTTGTTTTAATTACAACTTTGATGAAGAATCACGGGTGGCAGTGAGGAGCCAAACAGACTGCAGATGGCTCTGAGATGTTCTTCCTGCGGCGGCGGTGAATCACTGGGGCACAGAGGTGCAGGCTGCCCTGCTCAGTGCCGTGCTCAGCCCCGGCCTCGTGATGTGTGCCCCCCGCAGTGTCTAGAGGCATGTTAAACAAGTGCTTAACGTTGTATCCCATAGAATGTAACTGATCCCCCAGGACTTTGCTCTTTGTGCACTGGGAGGGTGGGATAAACTTTTCACTGTGTGGGAGGGAAGAAAACAAGTAGCAGCAGAATAAACACAAAGTGCAGTGGAGATAGGACTGAAGCAGTGGCGTTGGTGTTCATTTGTAAGAAATGTTTCCAGTTTAAAGGGAACTTTTGCACACTTTCCAGCAACAGTTAACAGCACACCTCACCTATGAGGGTATCTGTGTTACTGGGTTGGAAATGACGGCTCTTCTGTGCTCTTAATACAGTTATGCCACGGTTTACTGAGCAAGTAGAAGCTGCTGTGGAAGCTCTGAGTTCAGACCCTGCTCAGCCAATGGATGAAAATGAATTTATCGATGCTTCGCGACTGGTGTACGATGGAATCAGAGATATCCGGAAAGCTGTATTGATGATCAGAGTGAGTGTCACTTACCTCAGCTGCTTTCAGTCTCTGCTCACTTTCCCCCAGTTACAACACATCAATTTTATTCCAAGCAGACAGCGTAAGATTTTCATTTAGCTCATGTTAACGTTCTCAGCCTTAAAAAGTGCTAATCACTCTGTGGAGTACTTCAGAAGTGCGTGTTGACTCAGATTCATTAAACAGATCTGAGCATCAATGATAGCCTTGAGTGGTGATGCTAAATACCCTTCACGCATCTTTTATAAAATCATGTTAATGCCTCGTTTATTAATGTGCTAAATCAGTGACCTTTGATTTAACAATTGCGAGTGAATTCCTACTGTAGATGCTTTTTCATGGTTTAAGAGCCTCAAAGTAAAGCTTAATGTTTCTTTCTTAAGTAAATTTTGAGAATTAATGCTGGTTAGCTGAAAATGGGTTTAGAGGAGCTCAGTCTGTAGTTCTCTCCAGGTTTCTATAGCTTGTATTCATTAATTGGCTAACCTCGTTAAAAAGAGAGCGGCTCACAGACCTGGGGGCAGCAGCGAAGGGGCAGAGGAGCTGCTGCAGTTGTTTGGAGGGACGCAGAGCACAGCTCTGGCTGAGGCCGGCCTACGGGCAGATCTCTAGAGCAGCATGGAGAAGAGGGGCAGGAGCCAGGCGCAGCAAACAGAAGTGTGGAGCTTTTATTCCTCGTTTGCTTTCCCCTGTGCCCCCCAACTCCACACTGAATGCCTCGCAGCTGAGCTCGCCGTGTCTTTCACAGCGACAACCCATGCAGATGCATCTTGGTAGATTGACAGCGCGCAGCCCCACAACATATGTGATTACAGTAACCATTGCAGTTCTGTCTTCCATGTTTGCTGCTTAAAGCAAAGAATCAGATAGAAAATCAGAAGAAAAGCTGACAGCCACATATGTGCTCTCCGTATAATTCTCTTGTATTTACGCTCGGGATTTATAGAGAGCCAACATTATATGAAGATATCAGTGCTTTCCTGCTCCGCAGACGAGCTAATTGGATTCACCCCCTGCTAGAGTCCTTGTTATTCAGGACATGGGAGCAGGGCTGCCAATTGCACGTCGGCAGTAATTAGCAGAGCTGGCAGTGCCAGGACTGCTGACATTTCCCCCTGTCGCTGATGTCAGGGTGCCAGTCGCTGGCAGCAGCACACTGCTGACACATTGGCGACCTATAAAAAAAGTCAAGGAGTTGTTATTTGTTGTCCAGAGGGCTGTAAGGTGTAGAATGCACTTAGATAAAAGAGAAGGTGCAGAACCCCCACTTCCGCAGGCCGGGGGCTCTGGCTGAGCGCAGGCACGGCCGCCCGGCAGCAGGATGCTGCACAGCATGGCTGGGGCTCACGCTGACTGACCCTGAGCCCCGGGGCTTGCTGCTTGGAAACCAGAAGGAAAAGTAATTTCTTTACCTGACTTTTGTGCTTCTGCAGCCTGTTTTCAGAAGTAAAATCGCACTCTCTCTTTAGTTATTGAAACAAAGCTCTTTGCTTTCTGGTCCCCAGGCAACCTCCTGTCAGCCCCAGAAGAGTCTTTGCCCCCGGGCTGTGGGATGGACAGGAAGAGAAGGGGCTCTGGCATTGTCAGCATCTTCCTAAAGATGTGGCAGAATGGGTTTGGGGGAATTTTTACCCTTTTCTTAAAACACTGATACACCGATGTACTCAGCACTGTATGTCCCTGCCCAGGTCTTAAAGGCATGGGCAGCAGCTGGGGCCCAAACAGTCTGCGTCTCAGTTGTCAGCACGCTCAGCCATCTCTGCTTTTTTGCAACTCTTTTCATAAGTGTTTATATTTCAAGTATATTATGAGATGTCTGCATCAGTGTCAGGGAACAAGTTTATGAAATTGAGCATGGGAAAGAAACCTGAAGAGCAAAGACTTTGTTTGCATTTTGTCTATTGATCACAGTTCGTGGCATTGATCAGCAAAGTTCTTTGTTGATCCAGCTCTGCAGAATTACCATCAAGTTCTTAGCAGAGATGCATGCAGTATTTTAACAAACATGCTGTTTGAACTGATAAGCTTTGTAAAAATGTTGCCAGCCATAGACTGGCAGTAGCAAAAATAAATTCTAGGCGAGCGGGAAATAGGTCAGCTGGGTTTAGCCTACAGCATAAAAGCTGGCCCTCACTAGCTAAAAATTTTAAGTTTCTCCTGGGGGATAAGACTAAATTTTGATACATTTTGTCTGTTGTTAATTCAGTCGATGCTTTGATTCATAATTGTGCTAAAGATGTCCGTGGTTGTGAACCAGGGTTTCAAGTTGTATGTAATTTTAGCTTCAGAATGTCAAGCGAAGCTTTTACATTTATCAAAGTTGCAAAAGGTGATGTTCATTTTGGAAAGACTTTTTCTGTATTTCAGCTCCTCTGTGCATTTGTGTCCTCTGACAAATCTCAGATGTTCAGTGACTGCTCAGTAATTTGGGGGATTTCTACCGTGTTTAACATGAGCACTCAGCTGTGCGCTCCACACGCAGATGCACCTTCCTGCTCAGAACATTGAGTCATTCTTACCTTTGTTTGTTTCCATTCTCACACGCACGGCCTTCTCTTTGGTTTTAGAGCCATTCAAACTGCTGTCTGATCTTGGTGCACTTCTCTCCCCTCAGACCCCCGAGGAGTTGGATGATTCCGACTTCGAGACGGAGGATTTCGATGTCCGAAGCAGAACAAGCATTCAGACAGAAGATGACCAACTCATTGCTGGACAAAGTGCAAGGGTAAGGAAGAAATTGGTGTGTTGGCAGAGCCTGTCCTGCTTTCAAGAAGCAGTTCAGCTCGTATTGAAGATCCAGGGTAAATGTTGGTGGAAACGTTAGATCAGAAAGCAGCCGTTCTGTTTCCAGTTTCCTTTGGAAAAGGAGTTCAAGTGAGATGCAGCAGTGCTGGTGGATGGATGGCACGAACACTTGTGTGTTGTTGTAGGCGTTCTGAAAGATCAGAATGCTTTTCATACTGATGAGCTGCTCCAGAGAATCACACACAATCACAGAATGGCCAGGGTTGGAAAGGGCCTCCAGGATCATGAGTCTGCAACCCCTCACCACATGCAGGGCCACCAACCTGCACATTTCATACCAGCCCAGGCTGCCCAGGGCCCCATCCAACCTGGCCTTGAACACCTCCAGGGGTGGACGGGGCATCACAGCCTCTCTGGGCAGCTGTTCCAGCGCCTCACCGCTCTCACAGTGAAGAACTTAACGGTTGGACTGGATGATCTTTTAGGTCTTTTCCAACCTTGGTGATTCTATGATTCTATGAACTTCCCCCTGACATCCAATCTAAAGAGACACTGTAGGCACTGCCCTTTAGTTAGGCAAGGAGTGTGTGCAGTAAGATACAGGACAGGTAATACTGACTGTGTGGGCATGAAACTTTGCAGCTCAGGCAGTTTTTACGAAACGTCTTCTTATGCAGACGTTTGGCCACTGGGCCTTTAATCAAGACGATGTGGAAAGCAGCTGGAAAATGAAGTAATTTAAACTAAGTGAATTTCCTATGACTGTTAAAAATGAAAGTACTGGTACGTAATGCATAATCATTAACAGGTGATAGCTTAAAATTGGTACATGGAAGGAAAAGCAGGCCTTACCTGTGTTCTTGCTTGACGTGTTCCCTTCTGGATCAATAGCAATTTATCCTCTTCGGCAAGTGCCACAAAAGATTTTTCTGAAGGCTCTTTTTGTCCACAGCCAGACAGGAGTGGTGAGGCCTTATTTATCAAACTGCCACATTGGCTTTGGAGCCCTGCAAACTCCGAGTGCTTTTGTGCTCTCCCTCTTGGGGCTGCACCCTCCATTCTGTGCGCCTCCCCTCCTTCTACTTACATGCAGACATTTCTCATTCACCTTTCAGCACGGTGCTGCCAGATGCATTTCACCCTAAAGCTCCTTTTCACCTGCTGCTGGAGGCACCAATGCTCCCAGTATTTATGAAGGCAAAGGCACTGAGGCTCATACAGGCCATAAACCTATGCTAGTAGATTTTATGCAGGAGTAAGCACATATTCTTTATTTCCACTTGCACTTTTCTCAGCATTCATGTTTCAAAATAGCATTTTTTGCCAGATCCATAATATTTCCTTTGTGCATTACAACACTGAAAGATACCCACGTGGATCCTCCTTCCAAAACTCTTTCGTTTAGAGAAGAGACAAGTCCCTCCTGGCCGTGCTGCTGTTCTTTGATGGATGGTAACATGTGGCAAACATGGTTGGAGTTCGCAGTTTTGCCATGCAGACGCCTGTGCTTTGAATGTCAGCTTGTCTGTCCGGGCATTTTTTCTTCTTTAGTGCTGTTAGTAATTCATACAGCATAAACTTTGTGTTCAAAATGGAAGGAGATCATTTTGGAAACCCTCTAGGTAGAGGATTGCTATTAAAGTTTTATCCCCCATCTACACAACTTAAATTGGTTATCAGTGAAATGTTCCACAAGGCCTTCTGCACTGTGGCTGGAGGAGGCTCTGTGAGAAAGCTCTCTCTTTCAGGCTATCATGGCACAGCTCCCTCAAGAGCAAAAGGCCAAGATTGCTGAGCAGGTAGCGAGCTTCCAGGAAGAAAAGAGCAAATTGGATGCTGAAGTATCAAAATGGGATGACAGCGGTAATGATATAATTGTTCTGGCAAAACAAATGTGTATGATTATGATGGAAATGACAGACTTCACCAGGTGAGTCTTTTTAATTTGTGCACACAGCACCTTCCCTCAGAACTGCCTGAGATGGGGATCCTTTTTAGCAGTCCTGCTTCTTGTAATTTCCTTTAAATGTTAACCTGTTAAAGGCTGGGTGTTAACCTGGGAGAGGCGTTGCTGTGCAGTGATGCGGTGTAATGACTGTTCAAATTGATCTGTAGATGCATGCAGTTACTGCCTGGCATTCTTTATTTCTTAAGGGTGATCTGGTCCCAAAGAGTACATGTATATGTATATATATATATGCAACTAAACATATATATAGTTGTGCAGTTCTTTACAACATTAAGTTCTATGGGCTTCTTGATATTGCTGAGCTGCAAAAATAGTTCCTCACACAGTTATTTGCAAAAGAAAGAGTTTTTTTGATGGCTTTTGAAATCCATTTACTAGACTTCATACAACACTATTTCTTAAACTTGATGTTGCGTTCCATGCAAATTACAAATCTGTCTTCTAAAATGTTATCTCTCATCATAATTAGTTTGCTTGAAACAGTAAAGTTTTAAGATGTTTTTATTCCTGCATTTAATCTGAACGTGGGGAGAGGCTGCGGGGGGGATCTGCCTGGGAGGTGCATGAAGAGGCAGTAATGGCTGCTCCTGTGACCTGCCTGCTTGTGCAGCCTCATTTGTGCTGTCGGGTGTGTTTGTGCTGTAATAAGCAATAGAAAGTGCAGTGTCTTGTTCAGTCTTGTGTTTTTCTGATGCTAGGAGGTGTGATCCGTTCTGTTTTACAGAGGTAAAGGTCCACTGAAAAATACATCAGATGTGATTAGTGCAGCCAAGAAGATTGCAGAGGCTGGGTCAAGGATGGACAAGCTGGGGCGCACTATTGCTGACCATGTAAGTTGGGGTTCATTTTCATAACCCTCCAGCACAAATGAGCAACAGCAGATCTTTCATATTGCAGACATGATGAATACAACGTGTGCTTACTTGTGAGGTCCGGGCTGTTTTTCTGAACTGAATGTCCAGAGTTGCATTGTAGTCTTCTCCTGCTTGCTGCTCTGCTGCCACCCTCAGCAGTGTAAGCAGCCAGATACGTCCAGCCATGAAACCTGCAGCTCCCTGGCTTCAACCAAGCACCTGCAATCTGGCAGCCCTGCTGTGTGCCACGCAGCAGCCAGGCCAGTGCCTCTAAGTGAGCAGGGCTGGATCAGCTCCTGTTGTTTTCATCGTGCTCAAGCTGCCCAACACTTCCCAAAGCAATGACAAGGCTGTGTAGCCACGCTGTAATTACTGCACGTGGCCTATTTGCACAACCTGTAATATTATTTCTGAGGCAGCTTTTTAATATTGAACGATTTTCAAATGCCCCATAGATGAATGGTGGCCTCAGCGTTCATGTCAGATCTGCCAGCATTATTCCTTCTGTCCAGCCAGAGCTGATGGAGATGTGGAGCCAGGAGTGCTGGGTGCTCTGCATCATCGCAGGCTGTGGTGCAGCTGCTGTGCTCTGTGTGCTACAGAATTTGGAAAGAATTCTGTAGGACTGAGCGTGGCCAGCTCAGGGTTTCTGCAACGCATCCTGTGCCACTGCACAAGCTGGGCTGGGCCAAGCAGAAACACCTTTGTTCTCAGTCCACACCCAAATAGCAGACATAATAATGCTCTGCCTTCAGAAGGTGCCCTGAAAGGCAAGTAGGTGAGGTCTGAGATCATGACTGCTATGAACTGTGTTTTGTGCAGCTGTTGCTTGCCTTTCAGTCTTGCTCTGAACGTAATTGATAATTCCAGGCTTCTAATGAAGTCGTCTTACTCTGGAATTAAATCTTTGTAATGCAGATCTCTATTAAGTGTTGCATCAGGAGGACTTTGTGCTCACCTCAGTGTATTAATGGTGCAGTGAAAAACGTTTGATGAGGAGCAAAAGTGGGAAAGTGTTGTTTAAAATGGGGCTCCTTGCTGTAGCACTCTGCCAGCTGTATTTCTGGGGATCAGGTGCCATTGCTGCCTTAGGGAAATGAGGCGAGGAGCAGTTTGTGCTGGGCTGAAAGTTCGCAGTGCTCCTTTTTCTAGTTCATGTGTTTTACACAAACCTGGTGTATGGGTGTCTGCACCAAGCAGTGCTGAAAGAGAGGAGGAAGGCTAAATGGCTGCTTTTAGTAGGCATCAAGTCGGTAGAAATGTAAAAGATGAAGCACAGGTCAGGAGATAAAACGAGCAGGAAAGCCCAGTTAGTCACTTTGACAGGAATATGGCTTTTTTGTGACTCCACACCCTGCTAATACATCCTCTTACATATTTCATTAGATGTGCTTACATGCTCTGTAGAAGCTCGCCATAATGTAGACATAGCTGACAGAGAACTGCGTGCAGCCACTCTGCCTTCCTGTGTCACATGGCTGTGAGCAAGCAGAGCTGTCCTCGTGTCCTGCAGGCCACGTGGCAGTGGTGAATCACAGCCCTGGTGTGAGCATGTTGGGGCTCCCAGCTCCTGCTGCCAGCCAGCTTTACAACACAGTGCCTTCGAAACCATAAAAGCTGTTATCCCAGCTATTTCATGTCTGCTGAGAAGCGTCTAGCCATCAGTCCGCAGATTTCCCCAGAGGTATTCCATCCTTCACTCAGAGTAGCAGCCTGCTTGTTTTGAATGGGAGAATGTAAAGGAGTTATGAGTACAACACAAACGAAAATGATTTGCAGCAGGACAGCCATTCTCCGTTTTGTTTTTTTTAATGTAGAAGTACTTAGAAAGGGAAAACCCACCCCGTTGTGGTGCTGTGTGTAGTGATGGAAGGCTGCCCAGAGCCACATCCAGCCTGGCCTTGAGTGCTGCCTTTTATCTTGGGTAATATCTCTTTGCAGACATCATTGGTTTTTGAACTGAATTCTCCGCTCTGCTCACAGAATTAGTGCACACCCTGTAGGCTGTGGGTTTCCCAGTCATGTCACATTGATGTCTACTATTGAGTAATATCTCCTGTCCCGTTTTTTACTTCCCCACTGCTCTTTGGTTGCCTCCTGCCACCACAGGTAAGCACGCAGCAGGCTCTTAGTAATTCCCACCCATACAGCACCCTGAGCTGTGCACAACCCCCTGCCACAGCGCAGTGTGCATGTGTCAGCACTCAGCCTCAGCTGCGCTGCTCGGGAGATGGAGAGCATTTCCCAAATGCTAATGGCAGGGTTTCATTAGCTCTTTGGCCCACAGTGTTTGTGGGCTTTCTCTAAAACATCTTGCACTGCTGGCTGCTATTGATTCACTTAAGAAAATAACCAGCAGACCTCACCTCTTTGTTATTCAGTTTTCACTTTGCTGATGGAAACCAGGAGAGAGCTGCAGGTGCCTCACTGTGTCCTTAGCTTGGCTGGGGGGCACGAAGGCGACTGCTGCCACCCCGACCACAGAATCACAGTATCACAGGGCACCACAGGGTTGTCACAGGTACCTCCATGCTGAGCTGCCCCAGGGCTCTTCCTCCACAAAAAAGATGCTCCAGGCCCTGATGCTCTTTGCAACCCTCCACTGCGCTCTGTCCAGAAGATGTGTTCAACTGGAGGTCCCTGGTGGCAGGCAGGCTCAGAGAGCTGGGCTCTTCCTTTCTCTGGCAGGCGAGGATGGGCCATGAGGCAGTAGGCAGTAAGCCTGACTGCCAGCAAGGCTTTAAGCAGCAAATCGCCACCACATGTGAAGTTATTTTTCCAAGCCCACCATCTCTGTGGTCAGTCTTCATTTGACAGCACCTCGTAGCACATCGGTGTTGAGGTGCAGTGTGTGGGGTAGGCAGTGCTGTTCCGACCTCTGGTGATGCTGTGTCCCCACCACAGCTGGGATGGCACTGCAGCTGCTTGTTGTGCAGAGGTGGTACTGGGAAGTGCTGGGCAGTGCTGTGGGGCATTGGAGGGCGTTTGGGTTCCCTGTGTGAATATGTGGGGTGCTGGAAAATACAGAACTGAAGAAGTTACTCCCATGGAATGGCTGAGTGCTTCAGCAAGCACTTGAGGAATTGTATTTTGTGCCAGGTGAGAGATCTCACTTCCACACCGCTGCAATGTGGGAACAGCTGTCAGGAAAATACCTGTTTTGTGGGATATCATCAGGTAACTGTTGGGTTTATCATCTGCTAGCTTATGGCACTTAAGGCAAGGTATGGGGGGTGGGTTAGTAGCAGCTACCTGGAATTTGCAGTCCTTGCTTCTGCTTCTGTCCAGCACAGAGGGAAGGCTGTGTGAGCCAGCTCAGCAGCTTGCAGGAGCCAGGTGCCTTCCCTATCTTCCCGGGCAGCTCAGGTTCCCACTGCCCTATTTACTGCTTGTAGGGTTTGTGTGTATTTAGCCACGTATTGAACAGTTGACTTAAGAAAGCCAAAGCTCAGAACTGCAGCAGTAAGCAGCAGTTAGAGTGGCTGAGCTGCAGCTCTCCCATCCCCACGCCAACCTTTGCTGTCTCTCTCCCTGCAGTGCCCAGACTCAGCTTGCAAGCAGGACCTGCTGGCCTACCTGCAGCGCATCGCCCTGTACTGCCACCAGCTCAACATCTGCAGCAAAGTGAAGGCCGAAGTGCAGAACCTTGGAGGGGAACTCGTCGTGTCTGGGGTACGTAGGAGTGTGGCTCTGCATGGTTCTTTCCTCAAGGGTAGCAACTGCTCATTAATGTTTGAAAGGAGAAAGAGTACAGAAAGAGAAGGGAATGCTTCTCTTTTCCACACTCAGCAGTGTTTGAGGACAGGTTCGCTTTACTCCGTGCGATCTGCCGCTGTTCCAGATGGTATTTCACTATCAGGAAGGTTAAATCACTTCAGTCAGCGCAGCTGAACCCACCCGAGTGTCTGCAGAGTCCTGGAGCACACGGGGTCCTGTAATGCCCCCAGAGCTGCTAACATTTCTGAGCAGCCATGCCCTGAGCAGTGCAGGGGTTTCAGCAGCTCTGAACTCTGTCCTGGGCTGCCCTGCAGCCATTGTGTAGCACGCAGTTGTTTCACTGCCCTTCCTGAAAAACTTCCTCCTAAGAGGGAGCTGAGGTGGCTCTCTGGGAGGGGGAGAGCAGAATGCACTGTGCCCTGCTGTATTCTTTGCCCTGGTTGGTTATGTGTAACCTGCAGTGCTTTTGCCCATCCACCTCCTGGGATGGGGATGGAGATGGAGATGGAGATGAGGATGGGATGAAGATGAGGATGGGATGGGATGAGATGGGGCAGGATGGATGTTTGGTGCCACGCAGCTCTGCTGCATGATGCGCTGCTCTCTGGGAGGCTGAAGGCATTGTGCTGTCAGAGGAGTGGATGTGTCATTACACAGTAATGTGGACTCCAGGGTTTTACTGCCATTATTCAGCTTCTTCAGAATTTACATACCCTCCTGCCATAAATTAGTTATGTGAGCAGGCATCTGCCATCTAATCTGCCGCTTTATCTGCTCCCCTCCAATCTGCCTATGGGGCTGAGTGATGCTGGGGCTGTGTTCAGCTCTGTCAGGTTACCGGGGAAGGCCTTGAGTCTGCAAGGGAATTCCGTCAGCGCCGGCGTCCTCCCCAACCTGAGGCAGCAAATATTTTGTGAAGGCAGAGCCGCAGCCCAGGCAGCTGGCACTGCACCCTGAGCAATCTGAGAGCTCCTTTAGAACAGCACCTCCTTGCTTTCAGTGCAATGGATGGGATTCCTCCCGCTGTGAAGAGCCATGGAAGTAGTGGCCGGCAGTGCAGCGTTGGCAGTGCGATGGCTGGGGCAGGGGAGGGCAATGCTTTGCTGCGTGGCACAGCTCAGATTGCCACCACGGTCTGCAGCGTGCAGTCCTCCAAGTCCTGCTCACACTGTTTGCTGCTGGGCATTTTTTGCTTGGATTTTCCCTCAGCTCTTCCCTAGATGTACACATGCTGCAGTTTAGATGTGGAGAGGGAGCTGAGCTCTCATCTGCTGAGGATTGTTGGTATTTATGAGCAGCAGGTCCTGGTCTTGTGCGGGGTGGATGGGATGAAGCAGCCCTGCACAAAGCCCGCAGTGCAGTCAGCCCCGCTTCGTCCGCACACACCTCAGCCTTCACCTCCTGCAGTGTGGCTCTCCATCAGCCACACACTACAGCTTCCAAAACCACGTCGTCTTGTTCTCATTTTTAAGCTCCTGTCAGTAGAACCACCTCGCAAAGGGCTCCAGGCCTGGCTGAAGATAACACTGCGTTCCTCCCTTTGTAACATAACTTTATATAAATGTTTATTATCAGTAATTAAGATATTTCTAATTTCATTAGAGAATAAGCTGCTTTTAAAGCTTAGTCACAAAAGCAAACAGTGGAACACGAATCCCTTTGGTTGCCATTAGCATGGAGCAGTGTGCAGGCATGGTGCTCCTCGGTCCGCGCTGTCAGCAGGGGAACATCGCTGTGCGGTTGGGCTGCAGATTCTGAGGAAAACCATTCAGAGCAGCCATAGCTGCTTCCAGCAGAGCCTGCAGCACTGCTATGGAGCTGCTCGGCCACTTTCACCTCGAGTAACTGTGCCGTTCCTCCGGCAGGTGGACAGTGCCATGTCCCTCATCCAGGCGGCCAAGAACCTGATGAACGCCGTGGTGCAGACGGTGAAGGCGTCCTACGTGGCGTCCACCAAGTACCAGAAGTCGCAGGGCATGGCCTCGCTCAACCTCCCCGCCGTGTCCTGGAAGATGAAGGCTCCGGAGAAGAAGCCCCTGGTCAAGAGGGAGAAGCAGGACGAGACCCAGACCAAAATCAAGCGGGCGTCCCAGAAGAAGCACGTCAGCCCGGTGCAGGCGCTCAGCGAGTTCAAGGCGATGGAGAGCATTTAGAGGTCTCCGTGTCGGTTGGTTTTTCCTTTAGGCCACTACTGCTACTTCCAGAACTCTACTTTTAATATTCTAAGGATTCTCAGAAGTTTACTACTCCTCAAAATGTATTTACTTAATATAATTTTGATAACTTTGTTTAGATCATGTGGGGAAATACTCAAATTACAAATCCTATCAGTATAGCTCCAGCCTGCGAGAGTGTGTTAATTTAGATTGCTTTTAGATTCCAGGGGTGTATTTCTAGCTGGAAATTATTTTGTATAATCTCGCTTTAAATGAAATATTCTATAACCAAAGAGGTTTCACAATAACACTAACAGTTAATGCTGATAGCTGAATTGTTCTGCTTGGAGACTGCTGTTTTGCCTTGTGATCAGGAGGGAAAAATTAGGTCTTTTCACCCCAAAAAAAACTTTTAGAAACGGATTATTGTATGTATGTGTATTCCTGCTGGGAGGGGAGAGCCAGTGAGCAACGTGTGCTGAAAGGAGCAGGAGAACACAGCGAGCACCTCCTGCATGGCACACAGCCGGGCAGGGCCAGGAGGGGCTGCGCTGCTCCCTGTGCTCTGCTTCCCATCCCTGCGCCCCCATGGCTGCTGGCGCATGGCTGCTGGCTTCTGTGTGACATGAGAGTGGTAATGCCTGGTTACAGACCGCTGATGTTGCTGCAGGACACAATAAAGTCGCTTTTCCCACCCGTGCGTTGTGCTGTGCGTGGTGTTGGTGCTTCCTCCCCACATGCACACAGTCAGCACTGTGCCCATTTCCCAGCACAGCTGTGTGCACCCAGCAGCTCTCGCTGGCTGCGCTGCGACCGGGCACTGTGTGGAGATGTACCTACAGGCATCCTTTCACTCTTATTTACATGCTACGACTGTCAGTGTGTTCTACTCCTACCAGCGAGGTCCCGCATTCCCCAGAAGGCTGGGAGCGCTTCAGGGGCCGGGATTTGGTGCCCTGTGTGTGCAGTGCTGTGACTGTAACTGAATTTGAGAGCCGCTCATTGGCAGCTCTTATGTTCTAATTCCATTTACCTCAATCACAATTTACTCTATCAAGCTTATTGCTGTCCGATTACCCAACCACTGATCAGGATTAGGAGTTACTGCAGTAATGTTGCCCATTTTGCTCCCAAGTGCTGCAGCCTCCAAGGACAGGTGACAGTGCACTGCTGTGTCACTGCTGCCCGCAGCTCTGCTGCCCAACAGGGCCGTTCTGCTCTGCTGCCCCACAAGCACCCGAGGGTTAACGCTGTGTGTCTTTCCCATGCGTGGTTACTGTCTGCTTTCACACAGTGTGGCTTTTCTTTTTTCTGGCATTAATGTAATAGCCTGAAAGGTTCTATTCCCCGCGCTGTTCAGTGGCTGTCAAACACACCACTCTTCCAGAACCCCATCTATTAGCATTACGAAAATAAATCGCAACAAACGGACGTTTAGATCCATCCAGGTTTTAAGTAAATGCAAACCCATGTTCTGCTGTGACTTTTGGGAGCATCCCTGGCCTTCAGGAGCCACCGGGGTCCAGGCAGGCTGCATTCAGCACAGGAGCAGCACCGTAACTATATTAGAGCCAATTGAGAAGAATTACAGTAATTACTGCTTGATGTAATTAAGCTCTGGGGAAGGACTTGTGCAGTTTGTCTCATCTGCAGTGCTGGAGGGAAGGCTCTTCCTCTGGCAGCAGTGTGTGAGCACAGCCCACAGCAGTGCTAAGAAGTGCACAGGGGATGTTCTGCCAGCGCTGCCCTGCTCAGGGACACCACCCAGCTGCTTGTTCTCTCTGCGGATGGAGGAGTGCAGCAGGAGCTCCCATGCACCCAAAGGAGCAGCTCCTCCCTCACAGAGCCCAGCATACACAGCTGTGGTGCAGCGCTGCGCTCCCCGCTGCGGTCTCTGGGGCAGAAGTGCTGTACAACCACAGCCACACTGCCTGCCAGCAGCTCCCATTTGTTGGTGCTTGCAGACACTGATAGGGTAAGTGGCTGCCCAGTCACAGGTGGTGGGAAAAGCTGTGAGCCTGAGCCTGCAGGCAGAGCCCTTAGGTCTGGGTTCTGGCCGCAGGGACTGCCTGCACTATCTCAGCAGCACCTTCCCTGAGCATCAGAGTGCTTTTTGGTAAGCAATTCCAGGAACTTCTTTTTTTTCTCTTTTTCCTTTTCTTTTGCTTTTAGGACATTCTTCTTCCCCTGCACTTCTCTGGCAGTAGGATGGAAATGCTGTCAGCTGTACTTCTCCATGTGCACCACCCGAAGCCATGGGGTGAGCGGCTCATCTGTGCAGTTGTGCATCTGGGCCCCATGTGAGCAAGGTGGGACACAACAGACCGGGGAGGGAAAGCAGAAAAGGCAAAGCCCAGCAGAACTGCATTTTCTGCAATGAGTCCCCGCTGAGGGCAGGGACACCACTGTTGACCACTGTGGGGTTCCCTGGGCACAGCTGTCCTCACTGCTGCCCGGAGGTGGCCCGACTATGGCACTGGCAAGGCACTGCATACAGAGCACAGAGCACACACTGCTGCATACACCCCTGTAGGCTGAGGGCCATGAGAGCCATAGAGCCAGGATGTTTCACTCCAATTTAGCACTGCATAGGGCCCAGCTCTGCCCCAGTACTGAGATCTGTCCCCCCAGCAGCGACTGCCATCAGATGATATTTACTCTTAACCCTACAGCAACCCTAGCCCTAAGCAGGCAGCTGGGAACAAAAACAAAAATAATTTCTAATCCCAGGAAGGCAGCCCGAATCAAAACCTAAAGAGAGAATGAAAAAAAAAAAAAAAAAACAACCACCACCAAATCAATACTTGCAATTAGCACTGCTCCGCAGTGATGACAGCCAATCAACCACAGCCACAGCCAGACATACCTCAGCTCCAGTGGGTGAGGGCTGGCACAGGCAGCTCTGCAGTGAGCTCATGGGCAACGCCACAGGGCTGCATACAAAACCAGCAGCCTTCCCTTATTGGTTTTAATTTATTTTTCTGCAATGGTGTTGCTAACATCAGCACCTCCAGCCCTGGGTCACACTGCCGCCCTGCAGCAGGAGCAGCACTGACTGGAATACCTGCAGCTGCCAGAGAGCAATGCTGGGATGGAGAACAGAAATGAGAAGTGCTCACAGCCTGCTCTACAAAGCGGCTCAGCATTGCAACGTACTTGCAGCAGGACAGCACACAAGCAGGATTTGGGAGTTTGCACCTTCCTCATCCGAGGCCTTGGGCACTACACATCACTCTCTGCAGCCCACCTCTAAGGGCAGGAGGAAGGCAGGCAGGCAGCAAGAGGTTCTGCACAGGGTAAGGCACACTTCACCACACCACGCTCTCCTGGGATGGAAGGAGCGGACCCAGAACCACACCATACTGGGCTCAGAGGGCATCTGCATCAGGTCCTTGTCTAGATGGCTGCAGTGTGAGCTGGAACCGGCCTGCCCCTCCAGGGCACAGACCTCTATTTTCCAGAGTTGCTCAGTGCTAAAGATATGTGCCCCCAGCACTTCCATCCAATAACAAACTCTTGGCACATTTCCACTGGGGAGACTTCCTTAGCTCAGCCATTTATTCAAAGTGCACTTACACAGGTGACACCACACATCACACCGTTATCCTGACCCATCCGAGCTCCGGCCTCAGCCCAGCTCCTGCAAGATGCTGTTCACAGAGCCCAGCAGCTCCTGGAAGTACCCATCCCCATCGCCGTCCCTGCGCTCAGCAGCTGCCAGCTCCTCATACTCACTGCGCAGCAGCCCCAGCGTGGCACTGAGGGCCGTGTCCCCGCGGAAGCGCTCCCTGCAGAACGCCATCAGCACAGCCACCGCCTTCAGTACCTTCTCACGTGCGTCGTGCTCTGGCAAAGCCAGCAGCCCTGGCACTGCCACACACCAGTCCTGTTCCAGCACCGCCGGCACCAGCTGCACCCGCCGGTACTGCTGCACCTTCTCCTCTGCTTGGTCGCTGTGCTGAGAGTCCTCCAGCAGCATCTGTGGGAGGGCAAGGGGCAGATGATGACAAGGAGACGTGCGATGCACGCTGCTGCACATGCAGCTCAGTGCCAGGGATCTCAGGTGAGGTGAAGGAGGATTCAGGCTTCTGTAGGGCCAAGGAGCAGAAACCCTCAGCCAGGGGAGCAGAGGCAGAGCCGTGCCTCTCACAGTCCCTGGGGACAGTCCTGACCCCAGGGTCAGCTGGGTCCCCAAGGATGTCCGTGGCGCCTCTCCAAACCTTTCTTCTGCTACCCCCAGGTCAGCTGCTCCACCACAGCACTCTGTGCCACTGAACTGCTGGGCATAGAGATGAGGAGAAATGATACCACCACAACCCTAGTTCCCAGGAGCACTACTGCTGAATGCCCATTTGTACTTCGACATTCAGGATTTGGGGTGAAAAAAAGAGAAGACAAATGTCGTTCAGATGCTGCTCTGTACCTCAGTGCAGAGCTGGCACTCACAGGGGCTGGTGTTACTTTATGATTTTAGACGCACAGTTTCACCCAGGCAACCCCAAACCTGGCCACATCTGGCCCAGTCCTGCTCCCCACCAGGTTCCAGCATCCTCCTGCTTCCCCTGCAGGTTCTGGAAGGGGCTATGCCTGGAGAGTTGTAAGCAGCAACAGCCACATGTGGGCACAAACCTGAGGCTCTGCAGGGCCTTTGGAGCTCCTCCAGCCAGAGCAAAGCTGGGGCAGGTGGCACTGCATGAGGTGCACACAGGCAGGCAGAAGGAGCCAGGCCCATGGACCCTTCTACTGCGTGCAAAGGGGCAGGGCAGCACAGCATTACAATCAGGAAGGTCAGCGCAGTAGAAGGGCAATACAAGAGCACAGTAGCAAAGGGACTAGTGTGAATGGAATAGTGTTACAAAGGAAAGGTGCTCACCCATTTCTGAAGATCCAGGCTCACAAAAAAACTCCACAAAGGAGGGATCTCCAACCAGAGATCCTTCCCCAGTGGCAGTCAGCCCTTAAATGAGGTCTAAGAGAGGTGCAGCCAGGCTCCACCCCTTCGAGTCACACAGCTGAATTGCCTTCATCAGTGCTCCCAGGGCCCACCGGATCCTTTCCCCAGGTGCTCAATCAGCGGTTCAGGCTGGGACTCAGCAATTCCCAAACAGGGTGTCAGAGCCCACACCTGATGGGATCTCAGGCCCATCAAAATAATGTGCACCTTCACAAAATCCCGTGGAAAACAATTGTTTAAGAACACAGCTGTTCCTCTGCCGTGCCTGGAATCCGAGTGTTAAAGCAGTGATAATCTGCAGGGCAAATTGGCTATAAACAGAGTGAAAGTGGATTTAATTCCCATTCTCTGGAGTAAGAGAGACACACAAACTAAATAACAAATGGTGACAAGTAATCCACAGTATGTGAAAATAAGGCTGCAGGAGCTGCAGCTCCAGCACAGGAGCTGGGAGCGACCCTTCCCCTAGAGAAGATGCCCCGTCCCACTGCCCCACAGCCCTCACCTTCTCCACGAAGAGGTCATAGAGCAACGTCACAGCACGGACACACAGGGCTGAGGTCCCTGGCTGTCTGAAGAGCCCACGCAGCACCTGGAGGCCGCCCAGCTTGAGGAACTGCTGCTGGGCATAGGGGAAGTGCCTCAGCAGCGAGGAGAGAGCGAAGAGTGCCTGCAGGAGAGCGGTGTGTCAGCTGGGGAGCAGGGCTGTAATGCTGCAGCACAGAGGGGTGTGGGCTGCCCTCCACAGCTCCCATGCAGCCCGTTGGGTTGCCCAGCCATGCAGAGCATCCCAAACCTCTCCAACACCACCCACTCCAACCCTTGGCTGATGTGCACCTGAACTCCCTCCCCAAGCATCACTGCAGGAGTTGGTGACCCACAGAGACACATAGCCAGCACCTGCACTATCTCAGAGCATCAATCCACGCAGTTCCCTCCCTCTGCCCTCAACACTGAGCCTGGCCATGGGCAAAGATGCCCAAAGAGGACAAAGCAGGGCTGAAGGTGATCTGGACACCAGGGACACCATCTGGACACCATCATCTCTCTTGCCTCATGAAGGGAGAGGACCAGTCAAGGAGCAGTGTCACATACTGTGAGTGTGGCAGCAGCCCACGTATGCTCACTTCTAACAGATGTCCCTAGCAGACAGGTTGGCATGGCAGGGGGCAAGCAGGGGTCAACAGACCCATTCTGATGACTGCTCTCAAGCACAGTGCTGGGCTGACACCACCCTCAGGCAGAACTGCGGGGCCGTGGGTGCCTCATGGATCCAGCAGCACCAGCGCCCCGCACCACAGCGAGCCTCGTGCCCTGTGCTGCGGACAGATCCGAGCTGACAGCCATTGCTTCCTCGACCCCATTTGTTACTATTTTACATCCCTGGAGTTGCCTCCGGTAAATCAGTGATGTTTCTGTCTCCTTTTTTCCATAGGCCAAAGGATCAGGGAATGAAAAAATGCACTTCTGGCCTCGCGCCGCACAGTGCTGAGAGCATCAGTGTGGAAACCTACAGCCTGGGCACAACCAACTCATCATGGGCACCTGGCCTGGGGAGCTGGGGGCAGTGTGGGCACATGAACTGGCTGCAGAAATTTTGTCCTCCTGGAAAAGGGCCTCAGCTCTGCCCTTGGAAGCTCCACAATGCCACCCAGAAACACAGATGGCACTGAGCTCATCCCTCTCCTCCACTCTCCTCCAGCTGCTGCCAGCAGGACACGTTTGTGTTTGCTGAAAGGAATGGGTCCATACCCACCAAGGGTTCAGGAGGTGCTGGTCAGGCTCTCTGCATCCCAGCCGTGCTTCCTATCCCACAGTGAGCTGCAGGTTGGTCCCTGAGCACTCTGAGGAGTTTCAGTGCAGCAGCTGCCTGCGGGCACTGCTCCAACCCAGCAGCGAGGGTGCAGCCAAACAGCTGGGGACCGCCCAGCCCCTCCCAGGGTTTTGCCTTAGACCAGAGAGGAACATGTTTGTGGAAGCCCCTTGTTAAAACTCATGCAGCACTTCACTGTTTGCTAATGGCGAACAAAAGTGCTGTGAGTTGCATCGCCCCATCAAATTCCATCTTGCAGAAGGTCACCATGTTAAGCAGTGGGGCTGGATGTGCAGGAGACGATAGAAAACGTTGTGGCCAACAAACAGTGGTGGCATCAGATGCCAAAGCGAGGGTAATTAGATCTCACGCTCTGGGGAGCACGGCGGGGAGGCAGCGAGGGATCCCCCAGCCCAACGGACAGCACTGCACATTTGGCTGGGGGCTCTCTGAGCTGCTCACCACGCTGCGAAGCCTCCGCTGCCGGCCACTGCCAGAGGCAGGGCGCAGGGCGGGCTCTGGCAATTAGCTCCTTCCAAATGTCAGCTCCTGTGCTTGCTGCCCTCTGAGCTTGTTGCCTGCTGCGGGCATCCTCGCCTCTCCCCCAGCAGAGCTGCAGCATCCAGCCTGTGCCCCAAGGCGGGGATGTGCACCCCTGTGTGCAATGAGGGTGAGACCACAGAGCTGGCACCAACCAATCAGGGCTACTGAGCTGTGACCCGGCCACCAGCACCATGCTGGAGGGCACGGAGTCATCAGATGCCCCCAGAATGGATGCAGCACAGGTCTCATGCTCGCGTGAGCAATTATAAGGTGTGATACCCTGTAAAGAGCTGCATCCCAAATGGCTTTACCCAGAGGTGATCCCTGCCTGCTCACCTTCTTCTTGACAGCCTGTGGCTGTTCCGCAGCCACAATGACCAGCAGCTTCTGCAGCGCTCCTCCTTCAATCGCTTCTATCTGGACTTTGGGGTTGCTGCAGAAAAAACACACAAAGATGTGTCACACACAGGGGGCCGAGGGGATGGCAGCGCAGATGGGAAAACGCCTGCTGGGCCACTCATGCTGCCCTGCTGTGTGCCCACGTCCTGCCCATCTGCCCCCAGCAAGGAGCCCTCCCTCGTCCCTGCCTTGCAGCTACTGCTCCATTAATCCTCCAGCTCCGCACTGCCTCTGCTCCTTAATGGCCTCTGTGCTGGCACTCGCCTCCCCCTCGCTCACTGTTGCCCTACTGATTTACACCCACACTCCCCTGCTGCTGCGTGCCCACGCTGCAGCACCAGTCCTGCCCCAGCTTCACCTGGAGGAAGGACCCGCTGTCCCCGGGGCCTCTGAACCAGACTGTGCCTGTCTGGCCACCCACACATCTCTCATCGAGTGCTTCTCAAGGACTAGAGGAGGCTGAGTGCATCCCTCTGTCTAGAAGAATGGGGTGAAACGACAGGGCTGGGTGTGAACAGCTGTCCCAGCACAGACCCCACTTGCAGCACACCCTGGGGCTGTGCTGGGTGCAGCTGGCTCTCTTTTTGGCAGTGCTCAGTCAGAACACAGCATCCTGGAAGTCTCACACTGATCCCAGGTCTCATCAGCTCTGAGGGAGAGCTCCAGCACTTCAGCCTTTGGGCTTTGAAGCAGCAATTGCACCACATTACACAGAGGTCAGCATCCCTGCTACAGCAAACACCCACTGCTCTCACTGCTGCAGAAAGCTGCAGAACAGCCAGCGCAGAGAATCACACAAGAAATGAGACAGAGGCAGACAGGGTCATAAAAAAACAAAAACAGAGGATAAATGGACTTGGGTAGGGAGCAGCCTCGAATTTAACTGGTGGCTTGCTATTAGCTCACAAAAACACAGCAAAACCCTCAGCTCTGTGTATTGCCCCCAGGCACACGCAGCTCCAGCCCAGGGCAGCTCCACCACCACTGCTCCCAGCTCCAGCTGTACCCACAGTGAGCACATGCACAGGGGCTGCCCACAGCATCCCAGTACTGCTCCAGCCTCAGCCACTTTCCCACTTCCCCAGGGCAAAGATGGAAGAGCACGATGGCAGGACAGGTGAACATCAGCTCTCAGAGCAGTCAGGGTTGTGCTGCAGACGTGTCCAACACAGCCAGCACACAGAGGTGCCGAGTAGGACACGAACCCCCAGGCAGCAAGAGGGAAGGGAGAGCTCCCCCAGAGAGGTGGATGAATCCTGCATCGCCCTTCTGCCCAGGTGAATTTAAGGCAGACATATTCAGGGCTTGCGACTGGGCTCCTGTGGGAGTCCAGAGACACAGAACCTAGACAGGCTGTGCTGCAAGCCAGGCAGCAGGAGGGTTTCTTCCAGCCCTGTTTCCAGCAGTGACAGCTTTGGTCTCTACGTCTGTGTGTACAGCTGGGCTGTGTTTGCTTCTGCTCTGAGCTCTCCTGGTGAAACGGAGATGCAGGGGTTCAGGTTCTGCCTGGCATCTCATCCACAGCGCTGTCAGGCACTGCAGCTCCATTAGTGGCGAGGACGAGAAGGAGAATGCTGCACTTCCAGACTCCAAGGAGGAGCTGGCAACACTCAGAAATACAGTTTCTGATCCTAAAACTCCCTCCAACCTCATATTAACGTTACTCCAGGCAGGGGGGGGCAGGGTGGGTGTGGAGCAAGCTTGCAGGCAGCCACATTCTGGTTCACAGTGCACAGAAAGGAGCTCTCAGACTGCAGAGCTCTTCGTGCCATTCAAAGCAAACTGGGATCTTGAAGTTCTTTGTCACATCTATCTAAAATAAATAATAAAAAACTCCACAGCAAGGGATGTAACGGAAAAACCGCTATGCCTTTTAATGCTTGGCTGGTCACCCGGAGTATCAGATCTAATTAAAATCTCTGAACCATGGAGCTTTTGCCAAAGAGTACCTCTGGAGGTTAGGAAGCCTTCCTGGATGCTAGGTGTGCTGCTCACTTCTCAGCGTTTCTGTTGTTTAATGTCTCCACCATCAGTTGTCCACTAACAAAAAGCTCATTTGAGGGTTTTGAAAATTCAGCACAGATCTGTACAAATTACACTGTCAAGCCCAGGGAAAAGCTGCCTGAACAAAATAAATACAATGAGACAGACTGTGGACTGCTATCATAGAAAATTCAACCTGTGCTAATCTGTCACTAGATAAGGGGATGCTGGCATCAGCAGCAGAACGGGCTGAAATGCAGCTGGGAGAGTGGGGCAGAGCCTGCAAACAGCCTGCAATGAGCAGCCCTGGTTGCATGGGGAGGGCAGAGGTGTGGGTGCAGGTGAGACGACGCAGCTTCAGGGCTGGGTGAGGGTCAGCCCCATACAAGTGCTGCACTCAGGCTCCAGCAGCTTCCCACCAGAAGTGATGGACATGGGCACCAGACCTTCTTGGTGAAGATCCCAGCTGCCAGACCTTCTCCAGGGCCTCTGGTCTGCTTCTCTTCTCTGCACCTTAAAATCCCAACCCAGGCCAACTCTCCAAGCTCTTGCTCTGCAGACAGGCAGTGACTGGGGCCACCAGCACTGCCTGCACACTGCAGCAGTGAGGATGCCTGGTTTTAGCCACAAGACAAACAATACTTATGCCTCCCACTGCTGCCTCCTCCCCAGGCTCCTGAAGCTGTACCTTTGCATAGCACCAACTTAATGCACCATTTTATCAGTCCAGCACATTTTTGCTCTTTTGAAGGAGGGTGACTGTGCCCTTTGGCTGAGAAGGGGAAAACAAAAGCAAGGAGAGAAAGCGATAAGAAAACCTCTGAACCTGCCTGCTGCAGAAGGAAACACTCTGTTTTCTGCCGGTTTATATTTCACTATGCCAGAGTTATAACTTCCCACGAGGGGCCAGAAATTATTACAGCTGAGGCCTGTTTGCCAAAATACCACGAGCCTCAGAGAGAAAAATTAATACAAGCAAGTGCAGGCATGCTGTGATCAGTGGTGCTGCAGCTTGGAACGGGCAGGGAAGCTGAAAAAAGCTGGCACAGAGCTGTGGCTGAGCAGTCCTGCCCTGGGCAGGCACAGAAGGCCTCCCAGGCACCTCCCTACAGCCATCAGGTCAGGCTGTTTGCTCCAGTCTTTTTCCTCCCACTAAAGCGTCCTGTGGCAGCAGCAAGGCTGTAGGACAGGGATGGCCAGCCAGAGGGCCCACCAGTGAGCAGCACGGATGTGCTCCAGTGTAGCTGTCTGCAGGCTGGGGGACTGCAAATCCTGCACATTCATGTGGAACCAGCTCCCATTTTGCTGAAGAACAGACATAGAGAGTGCTCCCTGCTGAGGAATACCCTTACACTGTCACCTTGCAGAGCCCCCATCTTCGGACGACCCAAGGCACACATGCCCAAATTCGAAAGAGTCTTTTTCAAGTTTTTCCAGACTGCACATTGGAAGGGCGTGGGAAGACTGAAAAGCAGCAGCACAGCCCTGAGGCAACAGCGGCTCTCCAGTTAGACAGGAGCTTGCAGTACAGCAGCAAAATTAGATTTAAATTAAAAAAAAAACCAGAAAAGTCAAGTGGTGTGGAGGGGTTTGGGGACTTGGAAGCACAGAGCAGGGCAGGCAGGCAAACGCCCTCATCTCTACTGCTCTGGCAAGGACACACACAGAATATTTATTTCTTGACCTGCTTCTTGCCAAAGCAGTGTACGAACCACACAAAGCATAAACGAGACCCTGGTAGGAAGGACTGTCTGCTTGCCCTGAGCGTCTGCTGGAGCCAGGCACGGCGAGGAGCTGATGGGGGTGGGCAGTGGAGCAGGGGCTGGGCACATCCCCAAGCACAGGCCTGGATGGGAGCGTGGTGTGATGCTGGAGAGGGACGATCATCGCCAGGCTGGGCAGCACTTAATGGGCCTCTTGTTTCTTCAGAACCAGCGGACTGTGATACCGTGTGGGAAATCAAAGCCAAGGATCAAAGCCTGTGAAGCAGCCTAAAAAATTTAGTATAGTCTATTTAGCTTGTGCTGGAAGCCAAGGATCAGAAGCAGGCAGGGAAGTGGTGCGGCTTCGCTCTGATAGCAAAGAGCACAACAGCACCCAGTGGTGCTCACAGGACATTGGGGCTGCCCTAAACACAGCCCTGGGCTGAGAGCCCTGCCTTCAGAGCTCTGCACCCGGCTGGGAGTTTGCAGGGTGATGGAAATCTCTGAGAGCACTGGAAACACAACACAACGCAAGCAGTGCCACAGCAATAAGGCCAACAACTTGTCCTGAGAGGCCACTGAGTTTGGAGCTCCTGTAGCAATCATAATGTTACGACTACTGACCAACAGCAGATACAGAAACAAAACTGCCCATTGCAATGTCAGTGCTAAAAGGTTTGACTGGGATTCAGTACTTGGAGCCTCAGCCGCAGCTGTGAATTTGTGGCTCTGAATAAGAACAGAAAGGAGATGCTGGGTGATCAAGTGCTTGCTAGTACTTGTGCAGCTGAATTTCAAATTACAGCTTTAAGGAAAGAAAGCTTAAAAACGCTCCAAGTGAGAAGTGCTGTATGCAAAGAGCAAGGTTCCCCATTGCATTCAAAGCAGTGGCTGCAGCATGAAACATTCCCACGGGAAACACCCGTGTCACAGCTGCAAGGGGCTCTGCTACCAAAATGATGCCCCAGGCTCACGAGTGCCCACTAGAAGTGGGAATGGCCCAGCTGTGCACCCCTGAAGCTCTTCCAAACACGCAGCACAGCTCTGCTCCTTGCCTGCTGCACGTGGCAACCTGCCACTGCTCCGCGCCACACGCAGGCGGCTCCGGCCCCGCAGCTTCCCAGGTGCACGTGAGCTGGCTGCATCTCCTTCTGAATTTTCTATCTGAGGAGATCTGAGACACCTCAATGCAAATAATGGTGCAGCCCCCCCACCCTGCAGACCAGCCACCCGGCCCCGCTGCAGGATGCAAGCCCAGCAGGCTGCCTCTGCTGCAGCACAAAGCAAATGATGCTGACGCGCAGAGGGGAGCGAATCTCTCACAAAAATACATATTTAGCACAGAGGCTTTCCATTGCTGCAGAGTCTTGCACTATGGAAAAAGAGATGGGACATTTGAAGGCACAGCATGAGATATGCTGGGCAGTAAGATAGCCCCGAGCCCAGCGAGGCCACCAGCTCACAGCTGGAGGGGGTAGGAACACATAGCGCAGAGCCCACCCCAGGTCTACACACAGCACACCTGGCCCAGAAAGCCTGCTTTCTGTGCATCAGCCCCAAACCGGGCCCATCAGAAAGGCCTTCAGTGCTACGACCCAAGGAGACTCAAAAGCACCCAGCCAAACGGAGCCTAAGAAGTTGTGCCGATCAAAATACAGCGGAGAAGAGAAGTGGGGTGAGGGGGGAAAACTTGACAAAAGGAAAACTAGGTTTCAGTCGGCAACACAATACAACAATTTCGTATGAAAGATGTGAAGCATAAAAGAGATGTTAGATGTTCAAAAGCAGAGAATATAGGAGAGACATAAAAAAAAAAACCCTGAGAAGATGAAAATCTCCACTTCAATGCAATGCTGCCTTCTCACTTTCTACCAAGCCAGGCACTCATAGCGGTAGCGGGGGAGCAGCAGCATCCCTGCGAGAGCAACGTGTCTCAACGTGACATAATGGATTACATAGATGCAAGCATGGTTTTTAATGAGCAATTAGGTTATTGAGTATTTGTTGCTAAGAGGAGAAAAGAACTGCGGAGAATAAGATGGAGCTGAGAGCGTGATTGTGGGGTTTTGATGGGCTAATGTGATACTTAAACCAAGGGAGCGTGATTCATGCCACAAAGGCAGAAATAGCACAGAAGTGCCTGGCAAAAGCTAGGGACCTTGGCTTGCTCTCTGTGTCCCAGATATCAGCCAGAGGTGCCTGGGCTCATTAGGAGCCCTGCAGTGTCCCTGCTCAAGGCAGGATGGCCATCAAGTCCCATTTTCAGAAAAGGCCACCATGCCCAGAGCTGCCTGGGGACAGTGACGTTGGGTTGAACTGGGGAGGGCTCTGCTCCCAGATATGCTCTGGAAATGCAACCACCCAACATGGGCCCTTTCAGTGAGCTGAGAAGCCTGAGCCAAGGACGTCAAGCTCGAGGCAGAGCTGCTTCATGTGGTGCTCCCAGGATGGAGGGCCCCATGTGTCCATGTGCTGGCCTCACAGAGGAGCCCACAGCAGGTAGAGCCAGGCAAGGGTGATGTTTTGGAACAGGAAACGATTAGGCAAGCTGCAGTGCCATTATGTAGCATAACAGATGGATAATTAGATTTATACAAAGAGCTGTAAAACCAAGTCATTAAATAAAAAGATGGCACAGTGAATCGGAAAGCCCCCAGGATGCAGCAGGCCAGGTATAGGGAGCGGGCAGTGGAGCCAGAGCCCAGCATTTGTCGGGGTCACCACGAAGTGAAGAGTGGCCCAGGGCAACTGTTCCAGAGAGGAGCAGTGAGAACAGAGGAAGCACGCCGGCAGCACGGCAGAGCTGCAGCAAAGCAGTAAAACCCCTCTTGCTCCTCACCTCGCCGCGCAGCAGAGTAGAAAAGTGAATACCAGGTCTGGACAATAAAATCTTAGGTGCTGTAATAAAATCAGCCGCGGCAGGTTGTTCTGCTAAACGCTCACAAACAGCAAGATGACGGGCTGTATTTATATCTGTGGGTATAAAAAGAACAGCTGGAGATGTCACGCAGCAGCAGAGCACACCAGGCAGGACAGTCACACTTCGGCCCTGGGTGCGCCCCAGGACAGCCCTGAGCTGCTCTGCAGGATGCTGCTCACACGAGGTCTCACTGATACCAGTGCACACAGAGCCTCAGGTGCAAGCTCAGCTTCCAGGAGTTTAATCACAACCCCACAAACGATTTATGATGAAAAGCTTTCAGGTTCTCGGGGGCTATCAACTTCACACTGTCAGCACAGAGCTGGAGGTGAAGCAGCACCGCAGACGTTTGCCCAGCTTGCCTGTCCCTCCTGATGGTGAGAGATGGGCTGGGCTGCCTGTGCTCTGTGATTTAGGGGCGGCCTGGGGGACTCACACCCCATCCGCAGCCATCAGGGACGGCACCCGCTCCCTCGCAGGGCTGTGCTGGATTGCTGATCCCTGTCGAGTTACTGACGCCCCAGGTAGGGACGAGCAGGTGCTCTGCGGTGCGTGGAGAAGGGCGGCACAGGAACTCCCTCAGTGCTCAATCACCCACTCTGCTCTGAGGCGTAAATCAGCCTTAGGGCTGTATATGCCATCGTATGAAACAATATGCAATTCTGAAAGGCTGTTATTGCACCATAGGTCAAATCTATCTCATTGCCTAAGGATGGGTTTTGTTTCATCAGAGGCTGCGCTAATAAAGAGCGAGTGCTTTTCTATGAGGGCAAAACTCATTTATTTCTATGTAATTTTAGCCATAGCCAACAAGAATTGTGTTGATTTCTTTTCAAAATCACAACACAGCAAGGAACAAGAACAATATTGCAAGATTAATGCTGCGTCCTTGAGTTCCTCCAGTGCTTTTCATCAGAGCCACTTCAAAGCCCTCCCTGATTTACGGACAGGGAAACCCGAGCACGACTGCAAGTGGTGGCAGCAGCCCCTGCCTATGGGCCCCATGATGGGCTGTGCCTCTGGGCACCTCCAAACCTCTGCTGGCTTCTGCGGTGGCAAACACAGGAGCACCCAAAAGCTCCTACGTGGCTCTCTGCTGCTGCTGAAGGCCCCCGGAGCAAACCCTGCTGCAGCAGCACCCTGAAAGAGCCGCAACATCGCACTGCGTGCCTTGAATTATGCTGTAAGTTCCTCCAACAGTGAAACAAAACCCATTTGCACACCTTAGGTAAAACAAAACTGCAAAACACCATCAGAGCACCACAAGGACAAAGCCTCGGTGTCGGCTGCCAGATCCCAGCACTCCGTTTGTGTTCTTGAGAGGCAGCAAGCGCCTGGAGAACGCATCACACCAATAATCCTGGGAGACGTTAGGAGGCGGCTTGAGGCCAAGGTCTCTGATTGTTATTCTATTTATCTGTTTGCTTCCTCGTTTGAGCTGTTTTTTCTTTAAGACAAGTGCTAATAATAAAAAAAAGCATTTGTTCCCGCTGGGACGGCCGGAGGAGCGCGGGCACTGAGCAGCTCTTCCACGAGACACAAAGCGAAGTGTGAGAACAGCACTTGGCTCTTCCCTTCCAGCAGCACCTCCGAGCAGCACTGTCCTATTTTAACCCTGCCATCTGCTTCTCCACTCCCTGCATTCCTCTGGTAACTGCAGAACACAAAGTATTACATCAAGTAGATCCTGCCATCCTCCCCAGCCCATTTTGCCCCCTGAGCGTCCCCCCCGCTCAGAAGGGGCTGCTCCCAAACCGAAGGCCCATCACTCCCAAGCCTTCCTGCAACCTCTCCCACCCGATCCAAGTGCAGGAGGAAGTGCTGGATGGCAGGGGGAACGGCACCCGGTGCAGTTGTCACGTTTCCAACTTTGGCTGTTCCCGGTCCCATGGGGTTTAACAGAGTGCTATTAGAATAATTTTAAAGTGGAAAACGAGATTTGTTTCACTGAGTCATAATTCAAAGCTGAGACTCTGCTCCATTTACAAAAGCAAATCACCAGCTCGCAAATGCCAAGCACAGAGAATTTCAGCTCCAAAAGAGAAGCCTGGGGAACACTTCCAGCGGGGAAAGTGGAGATAGAACTAAAAGCTGCATTTGCAAATCTCTGTTTTTTATTTTTTATAAACACAAAGTACGACCTGAGGAATACCAGGATTCCTGGATGAATCTCCCGGGCTGACACTCAGTCAGTTGACTTCCATGCATTAACAGAGGGCAGAGTTAGGGTTAGGCAAGGTCCTTCCACGCTGGGACAGAGCGGGCTCTGCGATGCCGCAGCCCTTGGGCTCCTGAAGCCAGTTCCTGGGTGGGAAGCCCTCGAGGAAAAGCTGGGAGTCACAGAAAGCACCAGCAATGCTTTCTGCCTTCTGATTCATCCCTCCTCTGACACCCACACGCTACGGCAGAGGAGGCTGGAACTGCTACATTTAGGATGACATTTAAAATCAAGGTTGTGCTGCTGATGGTCATTAAAAATCCAGCAGCATTTTTCAGAAACAAGTGGGTACTCACAGTGGCGTCCCTGCCAAATATCAGCACAGCAGTGATTTTTCTAGTAGCTTCAGTTCAAAGATAAAGGAAAACTGCACCCACATATAATTACTGTTATTATTGCTGTTGTTGTTTTTTAAACAGTCTCTATGCACCTTTATATTTTCCAAATGTAAAATAAGACAGAAACATTTCCCCAACATTTCTAAGTGTTGGATTCATTTCACCTAACATTAGACACCTAAAATTAAGATACCTAGTTTCAACGTGCTGCCTGGGCTCCCTTGGTGGCATGTTCCAATCTGTGTCTGTACATCCCTGGAGAAGCAAACTCTGTATTTCCAAAGAGCCTGCCCAGGCTAATTCAGAAAGGTGAGTCTGCAGTCAAAAGCTCTACGTTCTCTGTAATGAGATCTATGTCTATTTGTTTTTAAGTTACTGAGTTCAGTCACTGGAAGTGAGGTAAATGCTGACTGGCCCCACAGCAGATGGTCTCAGGCCCTCCTTACATGGAATGATCCATCTCTGGGAGCTGTCTTTCTGCTGGCTGGAGTGCAGCCTGCAGTTAGCTCAGGACACTCAAATAGGAAGGCTGAAGCTAAGCACCGTGGATCGCATCGTCTGAGAAAGGCCATGAGAAATAAGTAGGAACCAAGCTTCCAAGGACTTCAAATGACCAAGCCAGCTAAAAGAATATGTTAATCAGGCAATGAATATGCATGCATAAGAAACAAAGCCACAGCAGGTACCACAGCTGAACTGAATGCTCAGAAAGGGCTGGAGCAGGAGGCGAAGCACTTTCAGAAGGGAACACTCTGCATAAAGAATGCAGTGGAATAAGACACTTATGCAAGAAGAGGGCAATTTCAACAGTGTGTCCTACATCAGTGGGATGGAGAGAAGGGACACCTCAATGCAGAAAGCCAACATATCAATTAAGTTTTCATGACCTTAAAGGCAAAGACTAAAAGCTCTCCTCTGCTCCAGTGGAGGAGGGAGCCAACAGGCAGACTTGGCAAGGAAAAGCCTGGAAGATCTTCAGATGAATACTGTAACAGAGAGCAGTTACAGGAGTGCCAGAGGTGTGATCTGCAGGACAGGAGGTAAGGGCTGAATTCCTGGGGCAGAAAAAGCTCTCAGATCTGATGAAATGCCTGGATTCAGAAACAGTTTAAATAAGAGGAGGGAAAGAGGAAGGGGGGTTCCACTTTTTCAGCACTCCAGAACTATGGAAAGACACATGCTGTGATGGCTGCATCCCATCATCCGATGTCACTGGGACGGGGTGGGAAGGTGACACAGGAGTTCACACACGTGCTGTGAAGGCACATTAGGAGAGTATACTTGTCAGCAATTGCATAAAAATTGCATAAAGCCCCAGTTGATCAAAGCCTAGTAAACAAATCTGGGTTTGCATTTCCATCTGTCCTTTGTAGGTCACAGGAGAAGAGAGGAGAGCAGCTGCCCTGCAGTGCACTCACAGCCACACTGTGTGCCCAGCTCTGCCAGCCTGTAGGGCTGGGGCTGGGGGAGGCAGCACCGACCTGCAGGAGTCACACATACGTGAAGGAAACCACTTTGGGAGCTAACAGTTCTTCCCCAGTGCCTCCTGCACAGACAGACCTCCTTGGGGCAGTGTCAGAGGCACAGGGATTGGACGTCCCACACCAGCATCATCAGCTCAG
This sequence comes from Centrocercus urophasianus, assembly GCF_019232065.1. Taxonomy (NCBI): domain Eukaryota; kingdom Metazoa; phylum Chordata; class Aves; order Galliformes; family Phasianidae; genus Centrocercus; species Centrocercus urophasianus. The sequence continues at coordinate 533,617 of NW_024884822.1, read as the reverse complement.
CATCAATGCCACAGGGGAGGCTGCCCCAACCTCAAGCTGTGCACACAAACCCAGCGAGGTAAGGAGCCTCCTGCACTGCACTAATGACTAACAACATGAGTGCATCACCCTCCCCGGCCATCCTCTGAACTATGAAGCCTGGCCTCCTTCCCAAGCAGAGCTGCTGCTGCTTCCTGCAGTCAACATCCGTTACGGCTGCTGCTGAAGCCATCCGCAGCCACACACCTCCTGCAGCTTCTGCCCTCACTCTGCTCCCCCAGCACCAAGGGCAGCATCTGTCCATCAGCCCCAGGACCCGCACAGCTCCACACCGTCCTGTGCCACACTGGCTGCCACTCTGGTTGGGTAACCCAGAGCTGCTGGTACCCAGAGGTAGTGGCACAGCAGGATGGGATGTGCCACCCAGCCACGGAGGCAAGCCAACACACCGACCCTGCTGCTCCCCCCTCCCATCCATTGGGCGAAAGCAAGGAAAAAATCTCAACTTGATCTCAATTGATCGATGTGATATTCAGCAGTGGGTCTCAGCTGTCCTTCACCCCCAGGAGGGATCCCTTGACAGCCACAGAGAAGCCAATTACCACACTGGGAAATGGCACTTTGCTTTTAAGTCCGTCTTGCAGAACCACTGTTTAACTCAAATTCAACTTCTTTTTGTAGGCTTTCTCCGTAATTTCCCCAATTCCAGCACAAACCTTCCAGTGTGTTTGCCATGGGATAAATCTAGGCAAGCTCCCGCTCCCCAGACATGGCTCTGTGTCCATGTCCTTCATGCTGTGCAGGGACATTACATGTCATGTAATGCCTGTGAAAATCTGGGACCCTTATTTGTGCCAAAGGACCTCCACGTTCCATGGCACAAATCTGAGGACGTACAACTAACTGGGGACACATTTCTTGTTCTTCAAATGTAGGCCACAAAGCCACTTTAGTTCTGCTTTTGCTTGTAAATCAGAGGCTTACATATGTAATTGGCCTAAACCATAAGAGCAAACAACAGCAGTGGTAACACAGTGCCAGCAATTATTCATGCCTATAATAAATGCCTGTAAAATTCAAAGCCAGCCTTTAAAAACCTGGCTCCTAAATGCACGTACCAAAAAGACAAAAAGCTCATCTGAGGGCACAGCCAGTGGAGATTTTCATCTCTGGGGAGAGGCTGAGGGGGTAAGGATTTTTTTTTTTCCTTCAGAATTAGAACCCTTTACAAATATCACTCACATCCACGCTTAGGTCATGGGTTATTCTGGCTCAATTTCAGAGTTTTGGAGTGAACCCAGCAATGTGCAGAGGACGCGTCTGCCCTCCGTATTAACAGAGATCACTGGGAAGGAGCACAGCTGATCCCAACCCTCAGCACGCAGGGAGTCTGCCATTGTGTGCCCATCACTGTGCCGAGCCAGCTGCCGGCCCGCAGACAAGATGCCGATGGCTGCAGATGACATACAACCCCAGCCCAGCACTGCTGGCCAGCAACCACTCGGTGCTGTGCTGCGAGAGCAGGCGTGCTGACCTGGTGTCACAGGCAGGTCCCCGAGTTAACGATGGCATTCCTGCTGATAAATCACCCATTCGTGCTGAGCCAACAGCGCCCGCCTCGCTCTGTGCTCCTCCTCCAGCAGCAGGGCATGCACTGAGGGAGTGAAAGTTGGAAGCTGTTAACAGATCGCTCCTTTTCACCCACGTATTTCTCACTCGCAAGATGAGAGCAAGCCCTATAAAATACTCTGCTGGAAAGCAATATCGTTTCCTGCTGGCAAAGACCCACTGGCAACAGGAATCTGCCCGCTGGGTGGTCCTCGCCAGGACAACAGGCTGCTGAGATCCTACCAACCCTAGGGATGGAATCACAGAACATCCCAAGCTGGAAGGGACCCATAAGGACCATCACATCCAACTCCTGCATCACTTCAGCAATTAGCAAGGCTGAGAGGTGTTAAGGAGCAAGCTGGGTGAGGATGCTGTGTGAGGGCTGGAGCAGACACGCAGCAACGTCTCAGGTGTCCTCCTGGACCGCTGCTTGGTGGCACACGTCACGCAGTGCTACAGGCATCCTTCCACACACATCCCATCGGCCAAGGGCTGGTGGATCCAGCAGCTCTGCCAGCCTCAGGCTCCTCCAGCCTCGTGCCAACACCTTGCCCCCAGAACCAGCAGACTGCTCCCCTCCAGCACCAACCTGCTGCCCAACAGCTCAGTGGCAGGGGCCTTCACGTTGCTTTGGGCTTCTGAGGCAGAAGGGCTGAGCTCCTGATGGGAGCTTCCTTAAGCATGAATCCTATTTCATATCTTCCTTTAGCAGCTCAATTTTTTTCCCTGCTTCAAGCAGTATCTGAGCATGAATGGGAAGAGCCCTGTAAGGGCTGCTGTCCCTCTCTCTACTGTGGAAAGCTTCCCCCTTCAGAAATTTTCTGTAACTACCGACTTTTAGTACCTTCTGAAGGTAACCACATTCATCATAGCTCAGAAGGGACCTTTTGGCCTAATCCTCACTAGAAAAACTGCCAAAATGATCCTCCCATCACACAATTAACAGTGACAGAGACTTTGTGATACTGGGCTATGCGGTGCTGCTATGACAACAGGAACGGGAGCCTTGTTAAGGGTCTCATCTAGAGGGATAACGAGCAATCAGGGCTCACAGAGAAGACAGAAATCAATGAGAGCTGTTGGTATTGCAATATTTCCCAGCTCAGGCTGGGTATTTGGTGAGCCTGAAAGGTTGACTCGCGTTGTTGCAGCGTAGCCACTGAGTACAACTTCTGAGGACAGGCAGATTCCTGGGGAGTACGGATGAATATTCATGAAGGAATTCAGTTTGGGAGAGGAAATGAATCAAGTGTGACAAATGCTGCCTATTAGGAAAAGAGGGTGGTGTCTATTTTTAGTGGAGTTAAGCAAACATTAAAGCTCACTCTCTAAGAACTCCAAATAATACCACTTGCTGGCTCTGCCTCCCCACCGCCAGGGAAGAATTTAGCAGCACAGCCAAAACCTGCTCGCCTGAACAGAAGTTTTCTGATTTAGCCCCCGTATGTGTTTTATAAAAATACAAGTTTTAATCTTCGATCTGCATAGGAAGACGTGACAGCTTCCACCAGGGTTTTTTTCCCCCTCTCCAGCATCAGAAGGCTCGAAGGAACCTTTTTAAGACGGAAGAAAACGCTGCATTCAAATCTCCGAAAAGAGCACTCACGCGGAGCTGTAATCACTTCAGATGCACAGAATTATCAGGAGGAGAAAATTCATCTCACTTAGAATCAAGACCCAATTTGAGGCAGAAAGGAAGAGGCTTGGTTTGCCACCGTGCCAAGCACTCAGACTTTTCACTGAAGTCAAAGAAGCTCCAGCTGCTCGGAGCCATTGAAAATCATGCCCAGAATCTCTAGTGAAACTTATTTGCAGAGATGACAGCAGGCTGATAAGGATGTTGACGATTCCAAATAGGCACACATTATTTTATATTTTTAGAGATACTTAGCCCAGCTATTATTATTATTAAGCAGAGGTGGAGTATTTACTGCCTCCTTCTCTGAAATCTGTGAAAATGCTGCCTTTCAGCAGGCTCTTCTTTTCTTCCCTTTAATATTAGAGTTTCCTCTTACTTTTCAGACTTGGAGAATGTTCAATTAGATAAGACAACAGAAAGAGAATACTGCCTGATAAAAAATAGCATGGTTCCCACAGTGAAATTTGAAAGGCTTTGATCTCATAACCTAAGCTGCACCCAACCTGAGCTTAAGATCAGAACATCTGGAGAGGTCTTTTCAGTGCTGTCCTAAGAGCGAGAGCTCAGAAGATGCCCTGGGCAAGACGACAGCACAAAGCAGAGGCAAGGGCCCAGGCTCAGCTCCAAAGCTGTTAGCTCAGCCGGTTCCCACACCATGCACCAAGCAGGCAAGGACCAACTCTCCCAAGTCAAAATGCCTCATTTCTTACCGACTCCTCCAGCTCCAACACCACAGGGCATTTGTTACATCACCTCATTCATAGCCTCAAAGACAGCTCACGAAGAAGCAGCTCTGCCATTTGACTTGTTGTGTACTCGTACCTGATACAGAATCACAGAAACACCAAGGTTGGAAAAGACCTACAAGATCATCCCGTCCAACCTCAGCACTTGCTGTCACCACACACGAAGAGCAGGACCCACCAGGCACCTTCCACAGCCTACCTGCCTTCTCGTCCCTTCCTTGCCTGGGAAGGACAAGAGAACTTTTTCAAAAGAAATGCAGCACCTAATGCAATTGAGTCCTCTTGAAACTCAAAGAAGTGACTCAGTTGATCAAGGTACTTTCCTTACCTTAATTTTGCTGCTTAGCAACAAGGGGAGGATCTATGGGTTAATGCTGAATCTACCCAGAATGAAAGCAGTCTCTGGAGTCCAAGTGAAAGCTCAGAGATTTGGGCTGGACAAGCTTCTGAAAGAAGAGTTGTTTGCATCCCAGGGAACCAGAAACAAGCAGAAAGATGCAGTCTTACCCAGGGCAGCCAGGCACTGGGACCTCTGTTCACCATGCACACAAATGGTGTGAAGCACATCTGTGTCTTTGGAACAGGAGGTTGTGCCTCCTCCTGATTGACCACCCCTGTGTTTCCTCTGGCTTTCAGTTAATGAGTTCCCCCTTCATTTGGAAGGGAATGCACCATCACTGATGAAGCACGGCTCGTGCCCAGCTGCACTGAGGCAAACCACACCCCCAGGACAGAGCACATAGATGTGGCCCCCTGAGAGCAGTGGCACACAGAGCTCACCATACGTTGTCCCCTTGGAGCATTACAGTCACTTATTGGTAAAGTTGGGTCTGCTGCCCTTTAGAAAACCCAGCTCTGTCCCTTGCTGTGGCCGGCCCTCAGCAACTGTTGCCATGGTTATTACATTTGAGTGCTTTTTATCAAGAAGATGCTGCAACCACTGAATTGTCTCTAGCAAGAGTTATTTAGGAATAACTAGTTAGTGAGTAGGAATAATGGGTTTAAACTGCCCACAGAAGCCAGCGATCCCAATTATTTTTGCTTTGATCTTGCCTTCTTTCTGGTCTCTGCCAGGTTCAAGTTTAAAGAGTGAGTTAGAGAAAGCAGCAAAGACTGAGTGCTTCCTGAAGGGAAACACACTCATCTCTGCCAGGAGATTAAAGGTCTCTCTTTATAGAAAGCCTCTGCTTTTCAATCAATCAGAAATAGGCTATAATAAGGCACAGCAATAAACCAAGAAACATATATCCTCATCTGTCAGGCAGAGTGGAGAAATGAGATGCACGTCTCAGTTCCATCACGTTAATTGTTAATCAAGATATGGTGGGCAAAGCCCCAGGGCCCTCCACCAGTCCTGGGGAGCGGTGATGCCCCAGCCCTGTTCTCCCACTGCAAACCTCCAGGCACGGAGCTGGGGATGGGCACGAGCCCACAGCACTGTTGGGTGCTGGCGCCTGGTGCTGAGCCGTGCTTCAGACCCACTTTCAAGATCACAGAGTGAATGAATAAAGCCTGCTGCAGGAAGCCAAGGCCTTTTTGTTTAGCTCTAACTAAAAGCTCTGAAATATGTCTGGGTAACAATGGAGTTGGTTCCCCCCCGCAGACCAGGTCCCGCAGCACAGCCCATCAGGCATTTAATGACACAAATGGCTTTTACTGCTCTGTGTTACCCTGGCACAAAATTGGGTGAGGAGGTGCATCCCATAGGGCCTGCAGAACAGCACAGCTGCACGCTGGGACCCTCTGCAGCAATCCAACCCCAGCCTCATTCACACCATGAGCGTCAGCACAAGACAAACACAGAGATGTGAGCCGAGCACATCTCACCTGGGGACGGCCAACGACCCCTGCTGTGCCGTGCAGACTCTCAGCAGAGCAGAAGCACCACGTGTCAGAAAGATGGGCATGCAGGAGCAACCAGAGGGCTGCCTGAGTTGGCTGGAGCATTGAAGCCAGAGCCACCAGGCTCTGCCACGCTGCTCCTGCGGTCTCAGGTCACCTGGCTGTGCTGGCAGGCTGTTGGAGGAGAGCTGCAGCCCACCATGGAGCTCTGCCTACAGCCCCGTGCAGCAACACCCACGGGAGATGATCTCTTCTAGATGATCTCTTCTCCTGCAAACAGGCTCCACTTTCATAACAGCAACAGGCTGAAGATAAATAGCTGCATTTCTGTGACGTGATGCCCAAGGAGATCTCGATTCAGCTTTTTCTGAGGTACCAAAAGAGACAGAAAAAGACTTCACTTATTCGAGCTAAAGCAGCTGGATTTAAAGAAATTAAATTTGTCGGTTCACCAGTGTGTAACATAGAAATGAAAAACGCATTTCAAATTCCTGATCCACTAATCCACAATCCACTGATCTGCAATCCCTAAAGTTCCCAAGGAAAAAAAGGAAAATCCACAGCAGTCTCCTACTGTTTCTCTGAGACTTCCTGGCCATGACCTGCAGAGAAAGCTCACATCATGCACCATTCCTCCCTTTACAAAATACACTGTGGCACGTTTCCTGCTGTGCTTAGAGGGTGTCACAATAACAAAGCCTCAATTGCACTTGTCAGAATAAATGAACTATGGATGTTTTGTGAGGTGCCAGGCTAGATGCTCCACCTGTTTGCTCAACTCCCTATTGATTGGCAATTTCAGCTCATTTGCAGCAGCCCTCCCACTCATTAGGACAATTACAGAGGTCCTATTTGCATTCTTAACCTAAAAGCACTGCAGGAGAGCATGCTAGGAGCTGGGAAAGACTGCCCTGGTTGGCCAAAAAAGATGTTATGTCCCTCTGCTCCCTTCTGCTCAGCTGATGCCCATCTGTGGAAACTACTCCTCATCCATCTCTCTGCCCACTGTACACACACTACACTACGACTGTTGTGGACAACATCAACTTTCTACACTAAATCCTTCATTAAATTACTATAAAACTCTCTGCCTCATTTCACCGGTCAGGGTGGAGGAATCCAAAATCCTCTTTGGTGAGCGTGCCCCGTGCCAGCACAACCCCAGTCCTGTGCAAAGGGACAGCTGCAAGCCACGGGGTGAGAAATGAGGCCATGCCTTGGGGTGCCAGCACTGTGCTCAGCTGTCCCCTCACTGCGCTCTCTAGGCAGGCACAACCCTATGGGCTGCCATGTTCTGGCCTTTGCAAAGCAACTCTGCCTTCACTCCCTGCCTCCCCCCATCGCTGAGGCTGCTGAGAACTCGCTGCCCATGCTTGGCAGTCTGAGCTGGATTTGCATGGGGAGGCCTCGATCCCATTAGATGAGGCAGAGATGTCCTTTCTGCAACACTTTTTCATTCTCCTTTCCAGCAGCTAGGTGAGAAAAGCTCTAAAAGCATGTGAATCCGGAAACATCTGCTAACACCAACACCAGCCCAGACAATACCACCCTGTATTTCTCTATTGCTCCCTTTCAGGGTAGGTGAACCCTCCACATCTCAAAAGTAAAGATGTCCTACGCACACACATGAGCCCCTCTGCCTCTGCACCTCCACGTTCCCAAGTTTGTTGGAACCCCTCCTTCCCCTTCTGCTCTCCATCACCACAGCCACACAAGAGCCATCAATGAAAGCACAGCTGTGGGAAGCTCAGGACCAGAAATAGCAGCTCGTTACTAACGCACGTCATCACGCACCAGGGACCCCGTTACACCCTTTGGTTCCTCCACCCATCGTTGGCACAGCTCTACCAGCTCTCAGGCCCTTTTCCAGGAGCAGCATGCAGCAGCAGCCACGTCAGATCACCTGGAGGGGGACAATGTGGGATGGAGACATCAGTGGTGGCTGTCACACGGGGATCCTCACCCACTGACCTGGTCTCAGGACCCTTGACTGGGCAGGACCACGCTCTGGTTCCCCGCAACTCTTGAAGGATTCACTTAATCACAATGCCAAGCCCATTTTGGGCTCCATCTGTCTTTATTCCTTCAGGGACTGATAATGCTGCGCTGTGTGTTTTCACACACTAGCTGAACTGAAATTAAGACAGATTTCAATATGAAGTGCCTGAGAAGAAAAAGCATCTTTCAGAAAGAAAATTTCAGAGTAGTTACCATTCTCAGCTTGGAAAATGCTCTTGTTAAATAAGAAGAGAGGCAAGGTATTAATTCGGAAAACATCACAGGTGAATTCCTGCTTAGTGAGAAACATGCAAACACACCAATACCCTGTTTACGGGCTCTCCTGACAAGAGGAGGGATGGGAAGGCAAGGCAGCCTGCTTCCAATGGGAGGCAAGGAGCTTGCAGAGGGAGATCAGAGGGCTCACGTGTGCAGCAGCCGACCGGCGGATTGCAGTCGGCCCCCTGCTGCACCAGGCATGCACCAGAATCCAGAAACCCTTTTAAATTCTGTCACATTGACAAAAATAGATAAAACAACAAGAACCCTTGCATCTCATCACATATGGCAGTTTTTAGCTGCTTAAGGCAGGGGAACATCATCTGCATTTCACCGTGCTGTCACCACCTTGAGCTTTTTGTTCCTACCTCCACTGAATCCAGCCACAGGTGTGTTCTGACCAGACAGACTGCACATCCACGTTAATAAGGCAATTCCTATGTTGATCTAGTGGTTTACACAAAGCTGCAGCCCTCATTATTGATCTCAGCAGATGGAGTCAAGGATGAATGGTCTCCCAACAGCCACGGCGGTGCCCACCAGCACCACGTTCACTCATTTCTCTCCCAAGGAAAGAGGCGATCCTGAGTCTGTGACAGGCAAGACATATGCATGGATGCTGAATGCACAGGGCAATAAACAGAATCAAACATCTGGGCAGGAAGAACTGAGTTGTGAACGTGGGGAGAAGTGTTGTGATGGATGGGACCTCCACCATGACCCACGTGTCCCATGGGCTCCTGCTAACACCATCCAAACCCTGGAAGAGTTCCTTCTCTTGCCCATCGCTTATTTTCAGGGCATTCTGAAAATTCTAGAAGGAGAGACAGTCTGGAAAGGGTGGTTGCAAGACATTATCTGATGCATTCCATGAGAGAATCAAGAGACAACGCCAGTTAGAACTGCGAGGAGTGTGGTGTGCTGCAGGGACAGCCAGGCACCTGTGACGGAAGCGGGGACACAGTGCTCTGATGGCTGCCTTCTGGAAGTGGCTGCACTACCTCAGAAACTCATTAAATGCAGCAGAAAGGACAAGTGACGTACAGAGAAGCAAATTAGTTTTCAAATCCATTCAGACCTCGCACAGGGGTGTCAAGGGGCTAGGACTCGGTGGGCAGCGGCAGTGATAACGTCCCTCAAATGTTGGTGATGGCTTCAAGCTGTCCCCCACGAGACCGAGAGGCTGAGAGCTCTGCCCAGCTTCCCAGGCAATCCAGCCCGTCAGCCCCTCCAAACCACATGAGGCAGCTCCAGGGCCTCCAATGGACATTTTCTTTTAAGCAGAAATAGGATCATCTAAAATACAGATCAAAACCCAGCTCACGAGAAGATGCAGAATGTCAGCACCTGAGGGAAGAAGCAAGCAGTCAACAGTGATGATGAGTTTCTTCAGAAAAAGATAATTTCCAGTAAGCTGTTGTTTTTTCTCTTGGCAGAACATTACCCTATGCAAACACGTGGAGAGCCTTGGAGGGGCTGAGGTTGGAAGCAATCTGGTGGAAGACCCGAGGAACTGTCTTCGTGGATGAATAACCAACTGTTTCAATGAATCGGAAGGCACAGGAGCAGACAGAAGAGGAGAACTTTATCAAAACACAGTAACTGGAAAACAGGCAGGCTGGAAGATGCCAGCCTAGGAACGAGGTCACATACTGAGCCTTGGTGGCTTCTCAGCCAGCACAGGCCAGGGCCAGCCCCAACGCTGTGAAAGCCTGCAGCTGCTGGCTGGATCCCCGCAAGAACTGCAAGCAGGTCCCCGAGTCCCCTATGAGAGTCTGATTCTGCCTTCACCACTCACACTGCAAACCAAACCTGGGCAGACCTGCCTCTGCATGCTGGTGGCGTAGAGCCTCCTGCCAGCAATTAAATCCAACAAAAGCTGCAATCAGGAAAAGGGTAGGAGGTGCACGTAGCAGGACCTGCAAGGAAGGGGATGGGATCCAGATCTTCCTATACATGCTCAAACAATTGACGTAATCGCTGGGTCAGTTTTGTCCACCCCAAACCCTACTCAGTGCAGGTACATAATTGAGGCTAGATCCTGCATTTCCTGCTCTCATTGTTCGTCTTCCTTCTATTTTTTTGTTTCTTTGTTCTATTCAAAGCACTTTCTCAACCTCTCTTCTAAAAACACATTAACGAGGGGCTGCTACAGCCTCTTGCACAATGTGATTAAAGAGTAGACACACATGCCTCTTCTTTGTGGAGCTTTTTGCACCTATTACTTGGAGGCAGTGCAGGGAACATGCAATGTTGGAAAAGTCACTGCAGGTCAGGAAAATAATGTAATAATGTAGGTGTTATGTAGGAAAATCTTTGAAGCCTGTGAAGCCATTAACTGAGCACGGAGGCTGTAGCAGAAAGGATAAACAGAGAGCATGGATGATGAATAAACAGTGGCTGCAGTGACAAAGGAATACATGTTGTGTCCAGTGATGAAACACTGGCTTGTGCAGAAAGTGGTTAGGTAACCAGTCTGAATGCATATTTTAAATGAAAACCACAATAACTCAACTACTTAAGCAGAGAGCATGCCTCACACATTTACTAAATGAGAGAAGACAGAAGCAACATGTTTTACGTAAGGCAGGAGCTGGCTGTGACGAGTTCTTTCTGCAGGTTGTGTCACTACCTCCCTGCTGAGGGCTGTCCAACACTGAGCCCTGTGAGCTGTGCCTTCAGGGCAGGCCTTTCCCAGGCTATGCATGGCTCTGGAGCCTCACCTCCTGGCCAGGGATGTGGGGATGGCATCCCGTGCATCGCCCAGGCTGAGCCCCGGTGCAGTGAGCAAAAGCACCTGGGACTGAGGAAACTCCAGTCCTGCCCAAGTCTAGAAAGGGCAAAGCTGAGTGATGCTAGGAGGTGAGCTGCAGGTTTTCTCACTGCTGGAGCATGAGCTAAGGCTAATCACTTTGATTTCAGCCATCAGCAACTGAACTTACACTTCTGAGCCTCCTTCCTCCTCTCCTTCCAGTACTGCAATCCAACCCAAACCCTTGGATTTGGTAAATACCTGAAAACTTCCCACATATAACAGAAGTGAAAACGTCCTCAGCCTTGAAAACAATCCCTCTGGGGTAGCCTGAGACGTCCCAGATGTCCAGCTGAGCCCCTGCTGCTGCACCCGGCCAGCTTCCAGAAACCAGCATTTAGGCAGCATTTAACCAGCACTTAACCTATCAAAGCATTCAGGAAAATGAAAACAGAGGCAAACCTTTGATTCTAGATTTTTCTCCTGGGGTCTGCTCTCCCTGTTCTCCTGAGAGGACAAGGATGGCAGTTTACTATTTAATTGTTAATTACATTTCTTGTTACATTTTAGACGCTGAAAAATGTTTAGGGATTGATTCTTCCACATAATTAACCATGATGATGAAACACAGTTTTATACCACGCTGCAGTTTTTGTTAAGGTTATTTATAATGGGGAAAGGCTAAATAGGTTGAGTTCATTATCGCTGCTGAAAAAATTGATGTGACCCAATCAAATTAATTTGAAATTAAGTGCAGTGAGGCTGCTAACTCTACACGAGTCAGGAGTTCAAATAAAAATAGAAGAGAATCTACAAAGCAAGAAATTACCATTGGGCAGGGAGTCGAGCGAGAATGACTGCATCTGAGAGGTGGCAAGCACACAAAGTTGTCAAACAAGGCCGCTGAAGCAAACAGTGAAAATGAATAAAGAGAGAGGAAAAGATTGTAGGGTGTAAAAAGAGAAGCCGGGGGAGGAAGGGACAAACATGAAGATGGATTTGAAATAAATGGGTAGGGACAGTGCTTGTTAAGCTAACTGCGTGCATTTTGCCGCCTGGAGATTCTTATGTCCTGATGAGACAGAGCTGAAGCAAGGTCGTTAATTTCACTTTTCCTGAGTCTTATTGCTTAACGCTGGACCTAAATATCAAACAGCAGTGAGCATCAACCAGTTCCATGGCGAGGTCAACCTGAACTTAAAACCACTAAATCTGGTGGGAACATCTTCCTCTGACAAAGCCACCCTGGAAGGAGCCAGCACTCCTCTGACACAACACAGCAGCCATACACTGCAGAACAGGCACCTCCGAATGCACACACAGCAGGGACGGGAGGCAGCATTCCCCCAGCCCTGCCCCCAAAGAAAAGAAGATGAAAAGCAGAAGCCAGACTGAAAACAGCTGAGCAATATATGTGCACCTGAGCAAGCCTGAAACACACCCTGGGGCAGGTAGGGGGAACAGCGGCTGCTGGGGTATTTGTGATGCACACGGGATTAAGGGATTAATCATCTCAAACTAAATGGGTAAGAGAAGCAATGGGCTGACATAAGGCATCCCTGGGAACCTTACCGGCAGTTACAGGACAATGCTCAGTCTACCAGCTGTGATGAGCTTGCTCCCAACACTTCACCAAGCCGAACAGCAGATCCTGGCAGCTCTGGGCTTACTGAAAGGTCTCCCAGCCTAAGAAGCTGAGATGGGACTGCCCAGCACGCTGCCAGGACGCACAGCAAACACAGGCTCAGAGAACTGCTTTGACACCCTGCCCGTAGCCATGCAGCTTCAGCAGAACTCCCCATGTGGCTCATTCTTCACTTTTTGCCCTCTCTGCCTCTCCCCACGAAATACCAACCGCTTCTCTTTGCCTCACAGGTTGCATGGCTTAGCTTCTCTCCATCCTCACCTCTAATTCACCCCTAAGCATATGGGGAGCATTTGGGATAAAGCTTCAAGAATGCATTCGACATAAATTATTGTTCCCCTTTTAAACGGATTACAAAAATCCTTTTATTACAAAATATTAAAATGTTCAAATTATTGGTGTGGAAAAACGTTTCCTGGTGGTAAAGTTTTTAAAAATTGAGGTTTTAATCACAAACATAATCCTTCCTGGCTAACATTTCCAGCCTCGTGAAACATCTAGATACAAATTGCAGAGGCCTGGCTGCGCTGCAAACAAAGGAAGATGCTGCCTGTAAATAGCTTAGAGGACATCAGAAGACACTTCTCTCATCAGCAATCTTTTTAGCTTAATATAGCTCCTCTTTGCATAAAACATTGACATTTTTGCAATGTTTGGACCCAGTGGTGCAAATGCTGATTGTCACCCGCAGACACTGGAGCGTACCTTCAGAAATAAGCAAGAACGTTTTACAGGCAGTAGTTTCACTTGCCTCCAAAATGCCGTCTCTTAATATTTCATACTTTATATATATTTAAATGTTAGTACCACTGGATAAACGCTAACGTGCTTTTATGCTAATGCAATCACTGAAAATCCAGATAATGCTGTGTATTGGCATATTCTGTTAGTGAATTATGGATACCTAAATGTACAATCCCACATGCCTGGCAATTATTTTTGTTAGCGCATTTAACTTTTATTTGCAATCAGAGCACTTGAGGATTGTTGAAATGAAGTTTACTTTTGTAAACTGCTGAATGGAAAACATTTTGTTAAAGGTTTAAGAACAGTGAGACTGCGATGAGGTTGCAGAGTTGCAATAAGGGCAGCGCTCAGAGAGCTCTGCCAGATGGAACGATGTTTGATTTGGTCACAAACGCGGCCATTAAACCCCAAATGTCAAAAATGAAGGACGTATAAGAGAAACAAGAGATGAAACTGTGATTTCTTTCATATCAGATCACCCTCTTCCAAGAGGGAGGCTCACAAACAGAGGCAGATGGATACCTGAAAGACAGCATCCGCCCCAGCAACACCCAGGCAAGCAGACTCTGTGAGTCCTTGCTCTGGGAGCCAGACTCCTCTGTGCTAAGGTTGCTTTCCAAGCAAGGAGCAGAAATCTTGAATTGCCCCTGCTGTGCCCTCTGCTTCCTCCTTCCTTTGCTGATTCAGTATCTTGCACGGGTACACGGCCCGAGGGCTCCAGTTGCTGATACCTGAAAACCATTCTCTTCCAACTGGGTTTTCAGCTCAGAGCCAGAACTCAGCTGGGCTGCAGGCAGGCAGCTCCGGTGACAGCCTGAGGCAGCACTGCCACCCATCCTACAGCAGCAATCCACAGTGAAACCATGGCCAAAGCAAGGGGAGAAATCTCCAACTCCTGCTCAGCCTGCAGCAGGTCACTCAGCAGTGAGAAAGTTCCAAGTGTGGGGACAGAAAGCAGCGTTTTGGTTTTAGACTGTGAACTTGGGCAATCACTGGACTCTGTATGAGAGCACAGCTGCTCTCTGTGCAGCAGAGCAAGACCAGGGTGATGCACCTGGCTGCTCCATCCCTCACCGGCTTCCTACCTGAACAGTCGGAGACAAAGAATGTCTCAAGGACACCTGAATACTGTTTTTTCTTTTACAGCTTCTGGCTCTGACTCAGACTGAGCTGAGACTGCTCAGAGCCCTGTGGTTTTTTTGGGCATAACACAGCTTTGCCTATTCATGATTGCACAGGTAAAGCTCCCTCCTCCAGGTTCAGCTACAGAAGGAGCTCCAGCTATCCCAGGCTGGCTGAGGAGCTGCTACAATCACAATCTGATTTTGGGGGGGAAGGTTTGCTTAGCTTGAAACCTCTGTCCTGAGCCAAGCTAGCTGCTCTGGTAGGTGGCCAAGCAGCCGCCAGGTGGTTGTGAGCAGGAGACTGCTGCCTCTTCAGTGCCCAGACATCCAGCACAGGACTTGGTACCAGCACGTGAGCACAGCTCACAGCCCCACAGCCCAGCATGCTGCACCTCCAGGCGCTTCAAGAACATTCCTACAGCCTGACTGAGCCCATTAGGAACAACTCTGTGGGAAAGAAATAAATAACAACCCCTTCGAAGAACAAAACTCAACCAAAAATGCGTGGCATTAAGTACTTGAAATGCCCCTGGCAGCAAAAACAGAGCACAGAGTAACCTGAGAAAATGTATGAACAAACAAATTAAGCAGCTAGCACAAAGCAGATGAGTTGGCATGTAGGTGTCTACTGAGAAAGCTTAAGCACAGCACAGTGAGGAGAAAAAAGCAAACTCAAAACCCAGGCATAATATTTCCTCACATTTTGGAACTGAGCTCTCAGACAGTGCTTCAGCTGAACCACTAGAAATTACCATCTGTCAGAATATCCTTTAAAGAAAAAAGGCTTAAAAGTTTCCAAAGTTTTATTTTCACATTGTCACGTTAGAAAAGTACAGTTTCTGTCCAAAGAAAAGCATCTCCAATTGAGGAACACCAAGCAAAGCATTAGTTTAGTCAGCCACTGCTGCATGCTCATATCATCAGACAATTAATTTCTCGAGTCCTGATAGTGTCACATTAGCTAAGTCAGGGAAGACAGGATTCAATAGTCCCTTTTTACTTCGTAGGTTTTCTTTAAATGTTTCCAGAGCCCCTGCATGACTTTCTCTTTATGAAACATAATTAAACATCCACATGCCATTAAAGATCCTACAGAAAAGATGATAACGTTGTTTCAAAATATAAATGCGTGCTGGCATAGGAAGAGCAGGTCTGCATTTCTGAAGTGAAGGAATGAATCTTATTGTGATCAGTGAGTCAAAGCTCTGCTTCGAACCACGAGCTGGATCGTTTCCTGGTGTAAATCAGGGCACCTGCTCTGTCACTGAAGCCACATTACTTTACACACGCTGTAGACCAATTGCAATGTATATAAGATTGCAAAAGAAATGTAGATCTGTGGACTACATATTAGAGTAAGCGATAAATAATTCCTAACGGTGGAGAAAGTGACCATATTTTCAGGCATAAAAATAGGCAGATACAATAGCCCTGACTTTCAATCTTCAGTCTGAGCTTCTGACCTTGAAGTTTGGGTCCATCCAACGCATTTCTGAAGTCTCAGCTGAATGCACAACACGTACATGCACAGGACAAAGCCCAGAGAGCCATCGAACCAAACGAGCGCCAACACAGCCCCTTCTGCCCATGTGGCATGCCTGAGTGACACAGATTCCCAGCAGGCACCAGGCAGCCTGGGCAGCTCCTTTGGGCAACAGCCATCCTGTAGTGAATCACAAGCATCCTCCAGATCAATCTGTAACGCTGTGCCTAATTGAAACCCTTCAGGTTATGCCTGTAGGTCGGAGGCATGCGTCCCCAGGGCTAAAAACCTTCAGAGACCATGAGAATTGCTATGTTTCTGAAATTAGCATCTCACTGTCCTAAAGCAGCGTAGGAGCAAGGAATAGGAGGGAGAAAGGAGTTCTCTGGGCAATCATAACTGCATCGTCCTTGAAATCTTCCCTCTCAAAAGGCTGCTAAGGGGAAAGGAGGAGAGGCAGCACTATTCCCCTTGGATTGTGCAAAAATGAGGAGTTCAGTGAAAAAAATGATCAGTTTCCATGCTGAATTACTTCTGGCTAAGTCTAATGAGCAGGGTGAGGATGCACTGAAGAGAAGCCTGGGGGAAGCAAAGGGCTGCAAGGAAAAGGCTGGGTCAGGGAAGAGGAAAGTTGGGCGCCGCAGGAAGAGAGAAGTTGCCAGCTCTGGCTATTGAAAATAAACCAGAAGGCCGAGGACAAGCACCTGGCACACCTGGTCTGGGGGCAGAGCTCACCTGGAGAGTGCAGCTCCCAGCACAAAGGCAGCGTGCTCCTTCAGGACAGCCTCTGTGCTGTTCAGGCCCTCGATCACCAGCCGCAGTCCGCCCATGGACAGGAAATCCTTCGCGTTGTCCACCTGGGAGAGAGCAGATCCCTGTCAGCACGGAACGGCCGCAGGCCTCGAGACCCAATTCAGCAGTTCTTCAGGAGCTCCTTGCTTCAGAAAGAGCATCATCTCCCCGGCCCTCCCCATCTCATCAGCTCTGAGCTTTAAAAGCAGTGCTAGGAAAACAGGGCAATCGTGGCGGCTGGTTCATGCAATGCTGCCGGTGAGCGATGGACGTCACGCGTGCGCTGACAGGTGGCTATTATCCGATGCAGAAGGCACTGCTGACACTTGGATCAGCTATCCAAACTTCCCTCAGCACGTGCTTTGGAGTGCAGGAAACCTGGCCGTGGCAGAAGAAAAAATTCTCAGCTCGCTGAGAGCGAGCGGGGAGCGGCCATTACTGGAACCCAGGGAATCATCTGTTTTGCAAACGCAATTAATTAATTAATGCGCTAATTGTAGCACCAGGAGCTACAAATGTCTAAGAGCCTATCAGCAGCTGCATGGCTGTTCCAGGCGCTTTTCATGACCACAATCAAAACTTCCACGCAGATGTGAACAGCAAGCAGGCAGCCCCTGTTTGGGAGCGCCAGCAAGGAGCTTCTCCCTGGGGCAGCCCATACAATGATTGTTCTAAATCCGACAATATTGGACTAAGTGCCACTAGGGAAAACTCTAAACGTTAGTGGGAATTCCTCCAGGAAATTCATCGGTCTCTGACTTGAAGGAGACGTGGGGCAAACCAGACAAAAATCACAGCGGACATCTGTTCTTAGGGAGGAAATTAAAAAAGGGCTCTGGGTGGTTTGCAAACAGAAGTCAGAGAAACAGAGCCAAGTGCTTCCAGTACAAAATTCAGTCCAAAGTCAAATCGATGCATTTTGGTTTTAAAGGCTTCTTTTTGCAGCATAAAAGGAAACGTCTGACAAATCTGCCGAATTGCTCGTGCAAAAAACTTCTTTTGTGAAAGACACAAAGACAACAGCGTCATGTTGGTGGACGCAAAAAGAACATAAAAATTAGAATAACTGCTCCAAATGACCTCCTCATTTCAGTGAGAGCGCTGAGCTGACAGAGTAGGACAGAATAAACACTGCACACCGCTTCCATGTTCCCTCTTAGCTGACAGTTCCTTCGTGCTCAGCTTTATTTTTATCTTGACCGTGTGCCTTCACCAAAATTGGCCGTACGTCAGACACTTCAGGTACCCAAGAGAACGAAGAAACTATTGAGCTTTACGTCCTACAAGACTTTACAAGCACAAACTGGGGAGCTACAGCTCGTCCGTTCTCCCCACTCACACAATAGCTGCCAATTGCTGCCCAGCTGCGAAGCTGCCAACAGAAAGCCCATCTCTGTGGGTTTGCTGCAGCTCATTCAGGACTTGCAGCAGCTGTTTGATCCCTTCAGATCCTACTTTTAACTGACCCTATAGGCTGGATCTGCCAGACCTCTTACTTTTCTGCAGGACCATCTTTGTCTACAAAGAAACCTGTACAGCAAACCAAATTCACCCACTGGCAAGGGCTTTGATGGCTCCAACTGTAAGAACCTGGAAGCTGTTTTAAGGCCAGAATTGGACATTTCCTTCTGCTCAGGAGGGAACAGACTCACTGTAACAGCCCAGAAAGTTTGCATCCAGCAGCAGCTGGGATAAATCCAACCACTGTGGCATCCTCACTGAGAGCAGAGTCCTGCGGGGCAGCTCTCCTGCCAGCCACAGAGCTCTGCCACAGCATACTAATTGTGCTGCAAAGCTCATTTTGAAGATGCATTCCTTTTTCAGCACCATCCTTTTCTTCTCTGGAGTATCTCCAGAGTGGAGTGGAGCTCCTTCCTCACCACTGAGAAAAAGAACACCAAAAACCACAACAGAAGTCCCAAACCCCACAGCTCGGAGGCGCTGACCTCTCTGGGGAGCGGAGGCTGCTGAGAGGCACTTTGCCTCGCTTCAGCCCACTGAAAACAGCACAAAGAAAGGCAAAGATCAAAAGAGCTCTTGACTAAAGTACACAGGCAAGGATGGAGAGGAGAGGGATGGGGGAAAAGCAAATATGACAGCAGTTACTCAGGGAACGCCTTCAAATTGGAAGAGAAAGAAACTGAGGAGGGGAGATGAGAGAAAAAATGTTGGAGAATAAGAGCGAGGAAAAGCTGTATGTCAACCATCTGCAATGGAGAGGAAATTAGCAACGAGAAATGGTGTAGCATGTCAGAGGAGGGAAAGGAGAAAGATAAGGAGAGTAAATAATTGAGAGAAAGAGCCTGCAAAGCATGGAGCCGGGCTTGGCTCCACACACTGTTGTGCAAGCACCGTGAACTCTGTTTATAAATGAGTTATGCTCTGGCCTCTTCACATTTGCATTTGGTTTTTATGCATCACAGATAACCTAGGAAGCCAATCCTTCCTCCAAGATGGGCTCCCAAACATGCCAACTTGAATCCTGACTGATGAGAAGCAAAGCACAGCTGGCAACCCAAACCTCAGCAAGTACGGAGCCCTCGGGCCAGCACTCGGGACAAGGAACTCAGCCCCTGCCTGCAGTTCTCCTCACGGTGAGTCAGGCCCAGGATGCCCAGGACCGCGCTGTGAGCAGGACGCGATCCTTAGGGCACAGTGCGTGCTGCCCCACAGGCGCCCTGGGAGATGAGCAGTCAGCACAGCGGCAGCAGGTTGCCCCGCTCTCTGCCTGTGCCCCAGGCTGCCGCCCCGGGCCTCCAGCAGCACAGCTCTGCAGAGGGCTCCCGGCCGTGGGTCAGCCCGCCGGAATGCGGCGCGGGCGGATCTGGCTGCTGTTCAGTAATTACATTAAGCCAGTGCTGCTCAAGTCAGTACCGAGCGGAGATAACGTTCTGGTCCCTGGAAGAAGAAAGGGAAGGAAAAGCCATGCTGGCTTACAGACAAGTCATATTTCTTATCAGCTTCCTGCCTGATGAGAAGGTGCTGCCCAGCCATCTGCCCCAGCAGCGCAGGCACAGAGCGGCGTTGTGATGGATGCACAAAGGAGCCCTCTGTGCTCCGCGCCAGCTTCCCTGCCATTTCCCCTGTCTGACCCATTTGATGCTGGATGCGGTTCCCTTTGATGCTCTGGTCAGCCCCTGGCCAGGCAGCAGAGATCATTTTCCTGCTGCTCATGATGCTCTGACATCATTCACCCCAAGCAGGCGGGATTTTCTGCTGGAATAATCCAGAACACGATGTTGAAAAGCAAAGGATCCCAGTGTGTTTGGGGGCTGCTTCTTAGCATGCTGGCCTGATGCTCTGGCACCTTTAACCACAAGAATTAGCCCGAGTATAAATAAATACAAAGCTCTGAGGGCGCCCATTGTTCACACTTTTTCTCTGAGTCAGACAGATGCCGTCAGTGAAACAAAGGCACAGAGAACAAACAGCAAGGAAGCCTCTGCGTGTGCATGACAGAGATTCAATGTAGAAACACAAGACAAAGAGCCCTGGAAATAGCACTTCTATTAGATGGAGCATGGGACTCCATCCTCAGCAGCTCACTCCTTCACCTAACTTTATTATTAAAAAAAAAAGTGTTTATTTTTAAATAAATGCCATTGCAGTGAAAGGTCTTGCACTGCTACCTCTCAAGAGTTCATATTCACCCTCAGAAATGCTGAAGTCAATGAGAGCGACTGCTCTCCCAGTCTGCTCCAGTTCTCCCAGTTGCTGGGCTCCAGTTCTCCCAGTTGCCCCCATCCTCCCCACAAGGCTGTGCACAGCCTCAATGCTTGGACACGCAGCGGCCGACCACAAAGGAGGAGCGTGATATGCTCACAGCCTGCAGCAAACCAAACCAAAGCTGAAAACGTGTGAGCATAGAGCACACAAAGAGAGATCTGAGGGGGGAAAAGAAAATGTGAGTGCAAATTGAAGAAGACAGATTTCAGGAGATATTTAGCCTCACACACAGTTAATTAGCACGGCTCAGCTGATGCTCAGCAACTGGCCGTGTGCCTGAGCTTTCAGTCATTTTTGCCACCAGCCCAGCACTGAGAGAGGCTCTGCAGACCATTTCTTTCCCATGCCAAGATAAAACGCAGGCCTTGGGTGTCTCTTGTCTTCCCTGGTACAAAGACATTCTCTGTCAGCTGGTGTAAGGGCACCTACCTGCAGCCACAGACACTTCCCATGGAAGGAGCGAGAAAATACTATTGCTTTCTTCTAGCAGCCACCACTAATGCTCACCCACAGAATTGCAGTTAAACCCATTTTCACAATATTAACACATATATAAAGAAAGAAAAAGAGGACAGGAAAAAAAGCCTGAGAACAGACAACAAATCAAGCAACACTAACCCCTAGGAAACTGCTTGCTACTGTTACGAGTGCTGATTTATTCAAACTCGGATAAAAAATAAGCCTGCAGTAGCCCTGCACTATCTGTTATTGTCCCAGGATTATGCTAATTAAGGAATTTATATTACCTGATACTGATAAGAAAAATAAAACCGCATTTATGATACCTTAGTCCCCGGATTTTACATGGTAGATACAAATGTGTTTTTGTTACCTGGTGAACATAATATTCAAGATCATAAAGCGCCGCTACTTTTTCATCCAGCGTGGAAGCAGAGCTGTTAAATTTGCTGATCAGTTTATCCATGATTTCATAATCCGTCTCCATCTTCACATTGAGCTTTTCAAACTCTTCCTTCAGTTGCTCTATGGGACGGAACTTCTTCCTTACTTCTTCCTCGTGGGCCTTCAAAGCAGGAGAAAACCAAATGAGAAGGCAGACGATGAAGTTTAGCACGCAAACCCAACCCAGGTGTGCAAGGGGAACCCAGCTGACTGCGGTTACCACAGTGCGGTGGGGGGGGGCACCCTGGGAGAGGGAATGCTTGCGGAGCTGGGCAGCTGCTTCTGCAGCCTGATGTACTGCCCTGCCTCACTGCAGGTCCCACCACACACGGGTCTCTGTCTGTGGACTGCACAGGGCAGCCTGGAACCCAGAGGCTCACAGAGCAGCACTGCACCATGCAGCACTTATCCAACCGAGTGCAGCACAAGCAGAGCAGCCTGTTAACTGTAAAACACCAGCACACATTCCCCAAGCAGCTTAGCCTGCACCTGTACACCTTTTCTACACCTTGTGAACCTTTCAAAACAACATTGAACACAGAGGTAACAAGCACTGCTGGTCCTCATTTGCCTGTATGGGGATGTTCTCAAGACCTGACTGCCCACAGCCCTGGGCAGGCTCCCCGACGTCGCAGCTGACCATGCTGAGCAGTGTGTTGCACAAAGGGAAGGCAGCTGAAGCACTGTGCCACGGGGCCCATTCTAGGACAGCAGACATTGTGCAGCACTGCTTGTACAAACAGCACCCAGAGGGCTTTGAGGAACCAAGAGCAATGGAAGGGTGTGTGGCAGGGAAGGTGAAGGCTCTGCCAGAGATCTGAGCCCAGAGAGCTGCAGTATTGGTGACAGGAGGGGCAGAGCCTGCTGCTGCACACAGGACACAGAAAGCAGAGGGGACACACTGAAGGTGGGCTTCCCAAGAGCTGGGGAAAGCAAGAAACAGAAATGGAGGTAAAAGCAATCTAATGATGTACAATCTGCACTAATGATTGCCAGCCTAATCACTATAGGAACTGCACAGACACAGAGAATGCTATCCCAACTCCAGCCACACAAAAGAAATTGCTTTTGCAATAGCATATACAGGAACATGCTTGGTGTAACTCAATTTACTTTGACACAGTTACTTCAAGGATGAATTTGCTCCCTGCAGGAGAGTTTTTAAATGGAGTACTTTAGGTCCATTAGATATAGCTGGTTTTAGCCCAGTTGCTGGGACAATAGCTATTCTAACAGGTTTTTCTAAAATATGGCTTATTTTCACATAATAGAGTGTCACTAATTTTTGCATTTAAATGACACTCATTTCAAGAAGTCCTGCTATCAGTAATGCTGGCTGCTGCATAAATAATCTTACTGTAAACAAAACACTGCCCTGATGCCAGATACAGGAGAAAAGATTTTCTGGACTCAAAGACTATTGCCTTGATTCCCACCTCGATTTTCCTTCAACTTCAAGGCAGCAGGAGGAGCTAGGGCTTAAGGAAATACTTGTAAGCAGAAAAGGAGAAAAAAGGCTTTGGTAAATGTGATGGATCATATATAATCCACCCATGCCATGCCAGTGGCTGCTCCTGTCCTAGGAACCAGCTCCAAGCAGCACACATATTCGGTTCGACTTCAGATCATCTCCTCTCTGTAACCAAACAGGAAGTTTACAGCTTCTGTAGGCAAACTTCAGCCTGTGTTTCAGCACAGCCATCTGGTTTTCGACACCCAGGCACTGAGTGAGACTGAAATCTTAAGCCATAAGATCCCTTCTAGATCCAGGCGTTCAGACCATGCTACATCCAGTGGTTGCTCACCATCACTGAATTCAAAACAGAAGGGACTGAGCAGTATTTTCTGTACTTCCTCATTCTAATGAGGACAACAAACAGCATGTAACTTCCTTTACAAACATCCCCACACTGAGATTCATTCCACTTTGGGGGTTTGCAGACATCTTTGTGAACTAAGTGGCTGTTGAACAAATAAATCAAAACAATGGATAAAAATACAATGCAAACAATGGAAAGGAAATGAGTACGTGGGTTCACATAAGTGTTTGCAAGTAATGTTTCTGTATTATTAATTCAGGTCTAATCACAATAGTACCCAAAGAGAAAACTCTCAGGGGTCAGTCATCTCACTGACTGCACCTGCTCTGGGTTCCCAGAAGAGATCTCACAATTTCACATCAGCAGTGGCACGCCAAGAATGACAGCAAGAAATGTGGTGGCTTGCTTTAACCATCATATTTCCAAGAAATGCTACATAGTGCATTTGCATCAGCAGACCGTGCTTTGCTTTAGAAACAACTGTCCTTACCATTCTTTCTGCCTTCTCACTTTCCTTCATTTTAGCCAATGCCTTTTTGAGCTCCTGGGATGTGAAAGAATTTGTGTCAATATCCATCTTGTTCAGCCTTGCAGAGGAAACAACAACAACAAAAAAGAAGCATTATATGAGTGAACAATTTTATCTGTACTATTTTCACCGTAATATATCAGCACAGAATAACAGCAGGGGAAAAGAGCTACGAGCACCAGATTACATGTATCTCACTTAAAACTGGAAAAACGCCACACTCGACAAAAGATCAGTCCCAGTGCTGCATTCTGTGTGGTTTGCTGACACCTCACCCTGACAATCACAAAAGGCTTTAGAACCTGCTGACCTCAAATCTCAGGTCCTAACGCAGTAAATACTGCTAATTAAAAAGGCTTCTGCTTTCATGTAGGAATACAGAAAAACAGAAAGCGTTTCAGAATTTAAAAAACGATGGAAAAGGACCATTGTGTCACTAGAAGATCATGCAAGCTTGAACATGGAGATCTACAGCTGAAGTTATGCTCTTCATCACACACAACGTTCCACGCAGGGTGAGTCCAACCAGAAGTTCCTCAGAAATGTTAAAAAACAAAGAAACAAAAACGACACTGCGTTATTCTTTACATGGACCTCGTTGGTTCAGGGAACTTATCTGAGCCATAAACACCTGCACAGGAAAAAAGGAAAGTCAGTCGTTGAGGCACCAGGAAGCATATGAGCTTCTTTGTACCGCAAACTAGAGAAGTGCCATCTGCAATGGCAAATGCAATGGCAAACCCCTGTGCTTCAGGGAAGAAAGTTCCTCTTAGTAACTGAACCTGACTTTATTAAAGGAAAAGGGAAAAGCCAGCATGAGAGAAACTTTGGACATCAGTCTGGGCGCAGGGAAAGCTGTGTGATCTAAGGAGCCCATCAGCAATAACTCGTGTCAACGTACTGGGCTCAGGTCAACACAAATGAAGTCCCTACAGCTGCTCCGATGCTTTCAGATAAGATTTCAAAAGACTAAATGTAATGCAGAGATGTCACACTGCAAATGTAGCTTTGGCATAGTAGAATGACCAAAGGAAAGACCTCTGAGATCATTCAGTCCAACCACTCACCTCTCACCAATAGCTCCCATTGAAACCTTGTCCCTCAGGACAACACTGAAATGTTTCTTGAGCACCTCCAGGGACAGAGACCCCACCAGCTCCCCAGGCAGCCTGTGCCAGTGCACGACCACTCTTTTGGAGAAGTATTTCCTAACGTCCAACCTGAACCTCCACAGGTGCAGCATCAGGCCATTCCCTCTAGTCCTGTTGCTGTTACAGGGGAGAAGAGGCTCACCACAGCTCATCACAGCCTCCTTTTGGCAGCTGTGGAGAGCAGTCACACCTCCCCCGAGCCTCCTCTTGTCCAGACTAACAATCCCAGCTCCCTCAGCCACTCCTCATCGTGGCACAGGAAGCCACAAAGACATGCCTGTATATCCACACTCAGCACTTCTACCCACCTTCCAAAGGAAACACAGAAGATGGGGGCCAGTTTTCTGCACTGCTGAACCCTTAAACCAGCAATTAGGTTTCCAGCAGAGACAGCGATTGAGTGTACCAGGGATCCTGGCTGCTAATAAAAGACATGAAACCACAGTTCCTCCAGATCTGTGCAGCGAGAAGACAGCAGCTTTGTGTCACTGTACCTTTTTCTCCTTCTCTCTTCTCTTGTGTCACTTTTCCCACTTTCACTGTCTGGAAGCCGGGCTTCTCTCTCTCCTGTCTGCAGATTTAACCGAACGTGTGACCCCGCAGGAACAGCTTGACCTATAAACAAGAGTGAGGTTGTTTTAGGCCACGTGCACTATTGCAGGTCTGTATACAAAGGGCTGGAATCAAATGCTCCTGCTCCAAAGAGCCACACAGAAACCCCCATCCTGCACTGCAGAGACAGCAAGTCGCTCAGTGCTGAGCACTCAACCCTCCTGCAACAGCCTTGTGAACAGGTGCTGCTTCAACCCTGCAGAAATGCCACACTGACCTTACATGCCAGTTCCTAAGCAAGCATTAAAAAACCTACATCAGGAGTGAATTCTGAGACTGTTTGGAGAAAGGGGAATAGACTGCTGAATAAAACGCAGCTGCCAAAATGAAATCAAAGCACACATCTGAGTACAGCCTGGTGGGCTGAATATCAAGCGATGCGAGGTTGTGTTGGTTTGGAAATATTGTATTAAAAGGAATAACTGATCACTGCTACCTGCCAACAAAAATACACGGAATACATTAAGCTTTGCTCTTAAATGCACAAAAGATGGGAAATTCAGAGTACTTTTCTTGGTCACAATTCAGCACAAGGACGTCATGATGGCCAGCTGTTGCACAGGGATGGAGAGAGAGCAACGTTTGGTTGCTTCCCCTTCCATTTTGTTTCCTCTCCATTTAATGGAAGAAGTTTGCCTGCTTAAGAAAGCAGGATCGCAGCTGAAGGAACATGGAGATCTCAGCTGCACATACCCAGAAGCACACAAACAGACACACAGCTGCTCACTGGCTTCTCCACATGGATTTCCTCCTTGTCTTTCCTTTGTTTCCTAAGATGATGTCTAGAATAAAACAACTCAGCATGGAGGAGACAGGTAGTGTCTCCTATCAAAGGAAAGTAAAGACAAGCATAATTATTTTGTACAATAAATGCATGTTCTCATACATAAAATTCTCTAATCTAGGGAATCAACAGATTGATCCCTCCTATTGAAGACCAAAGAGACATTTCACTGATCAAAGGATGCAGCGCTTCCTACTTAAGACTGTAACGTTTGTCACAATTCAGACAAAAACATTTCAAAGCCTAAAGCCATGCAGCAGGTACAAACACACTCACAAAACCCAGGGAAATCCAGTTTGGAGGATTTCTGAGTGCATTTCTGATTTCTCTTTCTGAGTGCATTTCTCTCTCCCACATCCTTTCGACGTTGCCTTGGTTTGATACACAGAGGGACTGATGTGATTATCTGTGTTAACTATGTGAGCCCGGGCCATTTGGCCTGCCCTGCACACAGCCCGCAGGAGAGCCTTGTAGCCCAACCACTCTACTGCTCCTTGACCTGTTACACATGGGAGCCTCTGCCAAGAGAGGAGCACCTGTCCACTTCCCAGAGGTCAGCAATGTGCTGTGATAGCAGAGTGTTCCCTGTGCAGCCGGGCTGCGATGGCTGCCAAGGAGCTTGTAAGGGCTGCTCCTCCTCTGTGTTTCAAGAGGCATCGAGGCAGGGGACTGCTGGCAAGAGAAAGATGTGTTCAATGGCTTCACGTGTCGTTAATATGCAGGATGCCTGCCTCCTCCAAGGACACGGCCACCACTTAGCCAAGGAGACAGCGAGGGAAAAGCCGGGTCCTTTCCAGCAGCAGGTGAGCAGCTCTCCTCACCAGGTCAAAAAGCACTCGGGCAGCCCAGGCTGCAACCACAGCACCTGCTCAAGCAGTCCCTGATTTGTCAAATGCAGCCAGAAATAAATGTCCCTCTTACAGCAGTACAGTGTATTCTGGCTTTCATGTTGCTGGTGCATCTGGCCACATTAGTTCACGCTGTTGCCAGGGGAGAGGAACAAGGCTGACGGGCTTTACTTAAAAGAAACATAAAAAGGCAAAGCAATGGAGCAGCCTCCAGTAGGGCTGCCTGACTCCCATGTGACCAGTCCTCCCAGTTTCTATTTTGAGCGAGCAGTAAATAAAAGAGAATCTGAACCCCAACGTGCACGAGCTCACAAACTCAGCACGACTGAATTAAGGACGCTGCCATCAGAGAAGACACAAACCTTTCCACTTCTGCTTCTTTCCACTGTCCTAAACGAGATTTGACTAAGACTGTCCAAAGCCCAGAGCAGAAATCTCAGCTCTGATGTATTTAAACGGCATTTATTGCTGCAGGAGTTTCTTCTTGCCACTGTGCACAGCAGCACAGGTTCATGCAACAGCAGGACAAACATATTGCCTTATTAAATAAAGCAAGAAAGACAACTCTGCTTTCAGTGAAAAGATCTGTGCAGTCACGTAAAATATTCCAGACGTTGGAGGCAGGGTGAGGGCCGCAGCCTTGTTCAGTTTGGGATATTCCTGAGGGTCATTCACAAAGCATGTTTCAGGGTGGGCTGACTTCAACAATGTGATTAAAACTGATTTAAATATGCAAGTTGGAAACCCTGCACGTTAATCTCACTGCAGCGCGTAGCTGCTAGACGCTTCCCTCAAAAACAGTTGATTCTCTTTGATTCCTATAATTTGACAGTATTCAACAACTAGCAGCACGCACCGGAGCTATACATATGTAAGCAATTACACAGCTTAACGTTCTGTTGATACAGAATCATATTCTTAATAGCTTTTTTTTCCTAGAGGAATTCATTTTTACTTATTGTTTGTATTAAGTTGCATTTGGGAACCAAAGCTCAATTAAAAAGAGTAACAACAATTTTATATGTAAGTGATTTTCTGCCCTTATTTTCTCCTTGATGCCTCTGAAAAAGAAAAGCTTACCCAAACAGGTGTGTTTGGGTACACAACACAAACAGGCACGCAGAACCGCGCTGTTCGTCACCTTCCAGCGACCTCAGATTCCTCCAGCTCTACCCCTTGTCCCATCCCACGCCCGCTTCCCCACGCAGGGATGAAGGCTTTCCACGTCATCAACACCTCCGCTCACATTCACCCAACCAGGGAGCGGTTGCTCGCGCTGCCAACACGCCGCTTTGGACGTGCAGAAAAGGCCGGACTCACCCAGGGAGGAACGCAGCCAACCCTCCCCCCACATCCCATCTGCGTCCTGCACACCTCACACAAAGCCCAGCTGCATGGCTTGGCTCTGCTCCACCTGTCCAGGGACCACCAGTGCACAGAAGCCCCCTGCGGCCCCGTAGCAACGAGCGCCAGGCAGGAGCTGGGTGCCATGCTGGGTCCCCGAGCTCTTAGCGACGCGTTAGCATTCGTCAGACACGGATGTGTCCTGTCTGTCTTCAAAGTTGCTTAAAGTGACACCGAGGAAGGATTTAATTTATAGCCCTACTCTTTTAATCTTGGTCAGCCAGATTTTTTCAGACATCCGTTTATTTCTCCTTATAATATATTAGATGGAGGAACCACACTGGAGTCAGCTTCAAGACAGCAACTCACTCTCAGGGGTTCTGCTGACATTTATAAACTGATCTTATTTCTCTTGTGTGTTTTATGTTATCAGCTAAACCTGTCGGCTTAAATTATTGCCTTGTAACCAAATCACAGTTATCTAGTATTCTGTTATGTGTACGTTTCTGAAGCTCTGTACCTATATCAAGTTCTGCAGGGGCTGAAAACAAGACTATAAGCAAATAAACAAATGGAAAACATAACACACTTCCATCGCATACGCTGCTAGGGGAAGAATCAGGCACAGCATATGCAGAGTAACTGAAAGCAGAGGGCTGCTGTGCAGGAGATCTGTCACATAACAAGACACAGGTAAGCTCATCACTCCGTTCCCAGACAAGGATGAAACGCCAACTGTGTGTCCTCACTGGGCAAGGAAGGCACAGTCCTGCCCAGCACCTTTCCAGTGCAGTGCTCCGTACAGGGCTGGCCATGGCTGGCCTCTGGTTTTGCCCCTCTGCGCAGGGACAAGGCACAGCCAGACTCAAACAACAATAAGCAGGCATGACAAATAACAGGGGAAGTTCTGCAGCACACGTATACAAATAAACCTCACAGAGCAATCTGTAACCTGTCTCTGAGTTTCCCCACCTCCACCAGAGCAGCGCTCCACGGACCTGCCCAGCAGCAGCAGCTCCACTCCATTCCTGCAGCAGGCAGCTGCTCTGGGTTGGCTTCTGCAGGCAGGAGCAGGGCGCTCAGCATCCTGAGCAGCCCCTGGCCCCGCTCCTCCCTTCTGCCTGCTCTCTTCCCAAGTAAGTACCCTCATTTACCACTGGGAAAAAAAAGAAAAGAAAAAAGAGTGTGTGTGTGCGTGAAAACAAACCACCAAGTCAGTAACTGGCTCCCCAGCTTTTAGAAATCACTTTGGTGTCTGAGAGTGCCACACAGCATCTACCTTTCTTTGCTCTTTGTTTCTTTCATTGCAGAGGAGTGAGGGGATGGGACTTTCTGATATAGGCAACAAAAGAATCCACAAATCGATGCCTGAACGTTCCCAGCAAAGCAAACCGGCACTGCCGGTTTGAAAATTGAAAATAATAAGGCTGCACAAGGCTGGCAGAGCATCCCTGAGAAGCTATCTGATAATCCTACATCCCTTCCTTTAAAAATAATGATTAAAAAGCACAGGGAGACAAGTCCTCAGAAGCAGAACAGCTCCACTCCACCGTGGTCCAGGAGCCAGCAGCACCATGGCAGGCGTGGAGGAGATGCTGGGGAATTCTGGCAGCCTCTGAAGCTCTGAAGTGCTGGAAGCAGCCAGCAGCAATACCAGGATCAGCCCCTGGGC
The DNA here is from genome assembly GCF_019232065.1 of Centrocercus urophasianus. Taxonomy (NCBI): domain Eukaryota; kingdom Metazoa; phylum Chordata; class Aves; order Galliformes; family Phasianidae; genus Centrocercus; species Centrocercus urophasianus. Next base: position 503,591 of record NW_024884822.1, on the reverse strand, counting down.
ACTGACCAGCCCCACTGCAGCTCAGGTCACAAACAACCACTGCCTCTTTGGCACAGAGGACAGGGGACAGAGCCCAGGCAGCAGTTGGAGACAGCTCTGCCCAGGCAATGCAATGCCGATGCCCAGCACCTCCCAGCTGCGTGCTCTGCCTGCTGAGCAGGTGGGGGCTGTGAGCACGGTGCTGTCAGCCTGCTTCCCAGCCCGAGTGCTATGTCCAAAGAAAAGAAGAGGAAACCTTACTCTGGAGTGGTTTGGAGCACGCTTCAGCTCCAGACTCACTGGTTAGCAGTGGTGAGCACAGAGGCAGCCTGGGCTTTCTAAAGGCTGAGTCATAGCACTCCTCGGGCTGCTTGTTATTTCAAAATAGAACATTTTTACATACAAAAGGAAAAGAAGATGTGTAGCAGGCACAGGTCAAGAAGAGATGGATTACTGATGGGAAGAGGAAGCACAGAGCCTGAATCTCATTTTGCGATTTTCTGCCCTTGACTTTTTCTGCTTGTGGCCTTTTACATTAGTTCACTGTCCAGCACTCACAGGTTCTCCCAGTTCAGTGCCACCTGAAAAGGGAATTAATACTACACAGGTCACCTCCTGGGGGCAGGGTTGAGCAGCATCAGCCCCCAGCCCCCCAAAGCTCTCCACAGAAGCCATCCCAGGCATCTTCCGCTGCCCCTCCTTTGCAGCACAGCAGTGAGGGAACTCCTGCTCCAGCTCTCATGCTCGCCTTTAAGCATGAGCTTCTGTGAAGCTGGACCAAACGCTCCGTGCAGGCACCACGGCCACTGTGTGTGCATTTCTTATTTCCAGTGATTCTGCTCTTCTGGGAAGTGGCAGCCTGTTGAAGCCTTTGTGAAGCCCTGTCCTACTCGCTGCCCATCTCTCCATGACTCTCAGCTCCATGCAGTGACAGCAGGGGCTCTAGTACCTGCTGTAATTAAATAGAGAGAAAACTCCCTTTTATAATTACTGCATGCCTACAGTGCTCACAACCTATTTCTTTAACAAGTGCTTGTGGCATCTGCAGGAGTCACATCCCTTCCAGGGCTGCCTGGATGGCCGTTGGCTGCCTCTGTCTGCAAACGTCAAGTCCTCACAGTGTCAAGCTGCTCTTATCACCATTATTTTGTATTATTATTGCACCTGAGAGACCTCAGTATGAACAAAGAACCTGCAGTGCAAAGTACCTACAAGGACATAGAGACATCACTTGCTGGGATTACAGAGGAAAGCACGAGAGAAGAACTTTGTCCTTATGGCATGTGCAAGCAGCAAATACAAACCATTTCTCACAACCATTGCTATGAGCTCACATTACTGCAGAGTAAGGCTACAGAACTCACAAGTCTCAGATATTCAGTCTCTTCTTACTAAAGATGAATAAAACTAAATTGCTAAATTCTTCTAAATTGGGCAAACGTAGGATCCATGCGGTGTCCGGGGCATCGATACCCCACAGACTGTTGGAAGTGGGGCACTGCATCCCTTCAGTCTTACCAGCTCTCAGCACAACTCAGACCACATCTTCCAGGAATGCTGAAACTGATGAATTATCCAGAGGCTGAAGAAACAGTTAAAAAAAAAAAAATTAAAAAAACAAACACCAAAACACCACCAAGAAAAAAAAAAAACCAACAAGGATGTTTCACATAAAAGACTTAGTTGGTCCATTTATCTGACAAATCCTCTCCATAATACTCCAAGCTACACTAATAAACACCCTGCTATTCAGCCTGTCAAAATGGTGATGTCTAAATACAAAACCTTCTCCAGTACTGAATCTGTTCCACTCCGAGCAGGGACAGAGCCATCTGAATCTGTTCCCAGATCAACTCCCAGTGCTGTTGCTGGCAGCAAAGCCACCCCCAGGAAACCCCCAGAACTCCACTGACACATCCCAAAGCTCCACCATCCCTGTCTCTGCCCAGGCATCCTTTTGTATCCCAAAGGAAAAACCTTGCTCTCTGCTGAACCTGAGTCACACTCCTCAGGGCACAGGGAAAAAAGCCTTTTTCTATTGCGGTTTCTCATTTAGTGAGTCAGAATTCACTTACTGGTGCTTCCTGGGATGCTGCCTTCCTATGGCGGATGCCACAGAGTCCACTGCACGGATTTGGAGTGCTCAGGGCTCCGTAAAGCCAAGGTTATGGGGGGATGAGTGCCCACAGCAAACCCTGGGAGAACTTAATCTTTCTTGCATCATATGATTTTAATGTCAACAGCTTGCTTGCTGCAGTAATGATGATGTCTTTAAACACCATCCGTCAGGCCCACCGCTCAAACGCATGTTTATTTGGAAAAGGTTGCAAAGCTCCTCCTTTGTTTCAGTGCAGAGAGGTCTTCTCTGTAATTTGTTTCCCTCGCCATATATAATGAAAATGTTTTTAAAATCTCTTCAGAATCCAATCCCTCCCTCTGTGAATCAATCTGCAGCTAAAGGAGAACAGTGGCTCGCAAGGAAGGTGCTTTCCAATAGGTAATAGTTGGTCAGACACGTGAAAGCATCAGTTACATTTGGACACTCGGCTGGACCGCTGCTTATGACTGCCAATTTAAGCTGAGCCAGCGCTCTCCCACTGCACCACTATTTGTGCTCTCTGAATTGTGAGCACGCGCCGAGAGTCGGGTTATTCAGGCCCGCTGTGCCCCACAAGCACTGGGCTGCGGCTCCTGCCAAACCCACCTGCTGCCTCGGCCAGGAGAGCAAAATGAGCCAGCTGCCAGCCCAAAAACCCATCAGAACTCAAACACCTTGCAGCGGGAGCGACTGCAGAGGACGAGAGCTGGCAGGCAGGCGTGGGGCAGGGAACGGCGCGTCTGCCACTTGATGGGATGCTCAGATACAGAGCGATGGCAGCGAGGGCGGAAGCGAGCGAGGAAGGCTCTCGGGTAAGGAGTGCTGGGAGTGCTCAGGGAGGACATATGGAGCCTCTCTGATGGGAGGCACTGCTGCAGCATCTGTTGATGTATCTGCTGCTGCCAGCACAGAAAAGCTTCGAATTGCAAGGAGCTCTTTGCAACAAGTGCTTCTGCCCTTCCACCTCCCTTTCTGCAAAGGATTCTCTCGTTTGCACTACGACAGCAGACAATACACCAGGAAGAAAAAAAAAGTCGTAGCACGAAGGAAGCATGCTGGCAAAAACATATGGTCTCGCTTTATAAGCAAAACCTTATCCCCAGCTTTGAGCCAGCCATTTCTTACACACTACCCCACACCCCTGGTTGCAGCCTGATGCATGTGGCTTAGCAATTCAATACAAAGCACTTCATTTATTCTCTGTACTCATATCAGGCTCGATTCTGTGAACTGCAGCAGTATGGAGAGCAGCTTGCTCCAAAGCTCTGGGCAGCAAGAAGAAAGCAGGGATCGGAGGTCCCAGCCACGCTGGGCTCATTCTGGCTCTCCAGCTCTGTGGGCACTGTGCTGACCTGTGTCTCAACGTCTCGCTGAGTCAAAATCAAGCAGACCTGTTATTTACAAAAGCCAGTCATAAACCCTCGCCAGCTCACTATGTTATTTATTCCTAAACTACTTCATAATGTCACTGCAGCCTGTTAAATAACTGTCATCCCACAGGTGTATTTGTTATACTTGGAAGCCCATCTGGGATACTGCACACTTACCTACACTCAGAGAAGAAGGCAGAACGTAGGCAGACAAGGACAATGGGGATGACCAGGAGAACTGAGAATCCACAGAAGGAAGTAAGAAAGATATTTATCCTGCCTAATTTAGGAATCTGGTAGATACTTTTTTCTGAGTCAGGCACCATTGGCTTCTTTACTGTGAAAGACATTAGCACCTCCAAAACATCAACAACTATGGTTGTCTTCATTATCTGCCCTAGAGATGTAAAAGTCACTCTCAAAGAGCTTCTTTTTCTCTCTCCAGAGAGCACTGAGATGACCACGCACAGAAAACTGCCCTGAAACAACCTGATAATGCATGGAAAGGAGCAGTTACTCCCTTAAAATCATACAACTGTTTGAGTTGGAAGGGAACTTCAAAGGTCATCTAGTCCAACTCCCCTGCAATGAACAGAGACATCTCCAACTAATCAGGTTGCTCAGAGCCTCGTCCAGCCTGACTTTGAGCATACCCAGGGACAGAGCATCCACCCCATCTCGAAGCAGATGATGCTGCACACCTCAGACAGGTGTGAGACATGGTATATTGACAGCACCTCGTGGGCCTCTCACATGAATTCCACAGCTTGCTGCAGCACAGCCAACACACACTGCACGACAACCAGGGCTGTGGCCAAGCAGACCACTGGCACCCGCTCTTGGGAGGAATAATCCAGCGGGACCAGCAGTGAGAAGCAGGGCCCTGAACAAGGCCATGATGAATCTGTGATACGAAAAGAGAAGCTGAAGTCTAAGATTCAGGGAGAGGAGCAGGGGCAAAGACAAACCAATAAAAGAAAGCCACCGTGTTTTCCAAGGCTGAGAAGCTCAAGCAGGGGTCTTCATGACCAGCTTTAAGTGGTGTCCATTCCTGCACTCACCCTCTGTGTAAACAACGCACTCAAAGCTGAAACTGAAAAGGCAGACACAAATCCTCCCTGTGCATGGCTCCAGCTGTCCCTGGGAGCGTTTCAGGACGTGCTGTACAGCTGGCAGAGCACACTGCTTGATGCCTGGGATTGCACCTCCACGAGATGTGTGTCAGCTGGCCCACCTCACGCTGCACGGCGCGGTCACAGTACAGCACAGCACCACTTCCACCAGGCCTACAGCATCCACCAGAGCCAAGAGAGAGCAGGTCTGCAGACAGTTGGACAACATTTCCCCTGTTAAGTGCTGGAAGGTGCCTGATCCGAAGTGCCTGGCTGTGACGAGCAGAACATATCGAGTGCAACGCCTGCCAGCTCTGCTGCCAAGCCATAGTGAGAATGAATTTGAATAATAAAAGCTGGAATAAGAAGATGCCTTGGAGAGCGTGTTGGTATAGCGCTTTCCTAAGCTTCAATTTAAAGCCTCATTTCTACAGCTAATGCAGTCGTAAGGGACATTAGCCTAATTTTTGTCAAGAGAACTTGTCAACACTGCAGTATTTAAGACAGGCACTAAGGACTTGTTTTATCTCACAGATAGATCACCGAGAAAGAAAGTAGCTGTGCCATGCTTGGTTCACAGGAAAATAAATAGACGTTCTTCCTGGGCCTCACTGGGAGATGCTGGGATTTGTGGGGGGTTTAAAGAACATGCACATCAGCGGCCTCACACTTTGGCCAGTGTGCAGTGCACTCCTGCAGCAGAAATCAGATCCAAACCCACAAGAGGATTAGGTATGGGAACCCACAGGAACGTACTTTAGACACCCAAAGACACAAAAGTCCTGTCCTTTCACTTCTGTATACATTATGTAAAACACGTCCTGAAGAGTCTACTGATGGTGCTCACTGCTGTAATCACAGATAGCTAGCAGACTGTAACTAGGGCTAGCAGTAGAGAATTGGCTTTGTCTCCTCAGCTGCTCAAGAAGGAAGTTAAAATGGAAATTGCCTGGCCTGATTTTGGGAGATGCTCCGTGAGTCAGCAGAAAGAGAAGAAGAGGGGCCGTAACCTGTATCTTCAGAGGAAAAAAACATTTGCACGATCCTGCTCCCATCATTGCCCTGCTGATATCTTTGGCATCTGTCACAGTGCAGCCGCTCTGCGATAAAAACTGCAAGAGCCTTAATATATTCTAGTAAGCCAGCCCTGGAACACGCTCCCTTTGTGAGAGCAAGGCTGCTCCCACTCCAACAGACACTGTCCCTGCAAGCTGTCCTTGACATCCTGGCCTGCTCCTTTCCCCTTCAGCACCAAACTGGAGCTTTCTGAAATAGTTGACATGCTCGCACAAGCTCACAGCTTCATGCTTTCCATCCACCAGCCTCTGAGCTGCATTTGCAACAAGTCCAAGATAATAATGTTGGGGCCAAGGCAAAAAAGCTCATGTGAGACCTGCAGCTTCCTCAATGCAAAGACAAAATACCCTTTCATTTGCAGGAGTGATCTGGGGCTGCAGGCTGACAGGCAGGAGGACAGCTCTGCTCTGCTACAGATTCTGTGCTCGCAGAAGAGCTAAATCATTACGATGGCCAGAAACATCCCCTGGGAAGGAAATCCTCTCAAAGATAAATCAATAACTCAGTGTAATTTTAGCATGCAGCCAGGAGAATTTACATTGCCAGGAAGGCTGAGAGCTCTGTCACGGAGACAGAGCTGCAGCAGAGCTGAGTGTCCTGCAGCACTTCCCCAGGTGAGAACCCAGGCTCTGGGTCCTGGGCACAGCGCTGCAAGCAGTCTGGACTCCGGTGTGCTGGCACTGCTGTGGTCCCAGGACACAGCAGCAGGCAAAATGACGTGGCACAGCTAAAGTTCCCTGGAAGGAACCTACCTGCATCCCGGCTGCCCTCCTCCAGAGGCAGGCACAGCTGGCAGATGCTCCTGGGTCTCAGGGGTAAAAGCACGCAAACACAAAGCAGGATGTAAAAACACAGAGCATGGGGGAAGCATCACAGCCACTGCCTTTATCCCCTGGCTGGGGGTTACAGGGGCTCCTACCAGCAAGAGCATCTGCAAAATAAGGCGAGACAGTGATGCGCTGCAGAACACGCTGTGATTAATGAGACTGCAATTTACGTAATTATATTAATGCAAAGTATGCTTGGACCAATAAGTTCAAGGAAACTAATGACACTTTACAGTGTGGTTCAACACCAAGCAGTAACTCTGGTGAAAAGAGTAGGGGAGAAAAAAAAAAAAAAAAAAAAAGACCCTAATTATTCAGTAGTTCTTCTCCTCACAGATTCTCAGGGTCAGCTTGGAGGAGAAGGTGGCCTGAATTATATTTTCGTTTCCAGAACATCAACAGAATCGTTAAGTAAGTTCCAGCAGCAAGGTCGAAGCCTGCCCACAGTTATGCATGCTGCCCCTCCTGCCTGCCAGCTCCAGCACACCGTCATCACCAGGAAGGTGTCAGGCTGACGGTGTCCTCTGTGAGCAGCTCTGAAACACACGCACCCTGTGATGTTCCTCTGGAGATGTGGCCGCTGTGCCACTGCCATCTTTTTCCTCCAGCTCCCAGCACAGAGGGATAAATTGCAACTAATTCCTTAGGAGCTAAAATGGTCTCTGTGAAGTGCAGGACTTGAACCTTACTGAAGATAAGCTTGATGAGCAAACACTCCAGTCTATTCAGCAGCAATTTACTGCATACCCATGCCACCTAAATACTGCATGTCTCTGTAACCAAACCACCAGGCAGACATGCAGCCTGTGCTGCTGAAGCACTGAGGTGCTGGGACACACAGAAGCACCTGGGGAGCTCTGAGCAGGACTGCTCAGCATCCTGCTTCGTTCGAGGTTGCACAAACATGTGCTGTTCCACCCGCTCTCCTTCAGTCCCATCAGGCTCTCCCAGCAGATGTGCCCACACCCCCTAAGTGCTGACACATTCCAGGTGCCTCTATCTGCAAATCTGGCTCTACAGGAGCTCCAGATGTGCCCGTGTTTCCACGCTATTTCAACAAGTCTTGGATTCTGCACCTCCAAAATGCCAAAGGCTGTCAGCAGAGCTGATCCAAAGGATTCACACCAGCATCGATCCAAAGAGCTGGAGAGGCAGTCTTATCACCCCAAACCCAAGTGTTACATTCTTTAGGCTCCCACAGTGCACAACATGACATGCCCAAGGAGCAACAGCAGAACAATTCTGCAATGGCAACACAAAACCACACCAACGCACCTCCACGCTTGGCACAAAACCAAACCCGATGGCAAAACCTGAGGCAGATGGTTCAGAGGTTCACCTCACATTCAAAGGTGCAGTGCTTCAAGACTGCACTCACATGCTACCAGCAGGTAAAGCTCTCCAGCCAGCTACCGGGCTCAGCAGCATCACGAAACCTGCAAAAAGCCAACTCAGAGATGACTGGGAAGACATGTATAAAGAAATGTGTCACATGGCAATTTGTGTGCACCCAAATGTCCTGCAACAAAATTAGAAATCAATAGCAAGAACCAGAAACCCTCAAACACACTTATATATAAAAATATAAAGAACACTTGTAACACTGATTTTTTTTTTTTAAGTGTCTATGAGAAGACAGTTGCAAAAGAGACTGAGAAAGCAAAGCAAAATGCCTGAGTTGAAGCCCTTTTTCTTAAAAAGACATTAATAATGGATTTTCAATGCAAGAAGAAAAACTGAAACCCACACCAAATTCTCCTGGTAATAACAGCTTTCTGCAAAGCCCAGCTATTAACGTAACAGGGACGTCCATCAATCAAGCACACAGAAAGTACTTCGAGAGCTAAAAAAGGAGCAAGCAAACATCTGCTTTTGGCAACTTAAATTTTGTCCTTAAATGCAAGGAACATAATAAATTATCACAAAGTTGGAATTGAACTCATTTTTTTTCCACCCTGGACAGCTAAGTGCTGAGCACAGGGGTAAAGGTACATAAACACAGCACTGCTGTGATTTGTGCCTGACAGAAAACTGGAGAAATAGGCATGATTTCATCTGTAGACTGAGCAACACTTGAAGAAAACCTGTGCTGTTCTCAGCACCAACACAATGAGCTCCCAACAGCAAACAAGTGGCAATGCCCACAGTGAGGTGACAGCGAGCGACTCTGAGCTAGCAGCTTCAGCTACTGCCTTTTGTACCTCCGCAAGTTCCTAGGAGCTCTTCTCGACTTCCAGACATCCTAAACCTGTCCAAGACTCTGTTTACGTGCTGAAACAATGTCAAGGTGGGATGAAAAGGCACCCAGGCTCGTTCCTAGATGACAGTCACATCCCTCCTCATTTCAGCTCTTTTCCATTTCCTGCACAGTCCCCACAGGAAGCTGCAGGGATTAAGACAGAACTGCTGGCACCAAAGGCCTCTGTGCTCGCATCTCACAACGCTCCACGTTTCAGGCCCATCCTCCCAGATGAGAATTGCCTGACTGGGGCGTCAGCAGCAAACCTAACAGCTGCTGGATTGACACCAAAAAAATACAGTTGGAAACAAAGTAACTGAGGTGCTCCTGTGCCTCTGATACTTTCTTTCTTTAAACACCACTAGGCCAAAACAAGCAATGGAGCTAATGAGCAGAATTTACTGATTCAACTAGACGGAGCTGCAGGAATCGCTGTAACTAAGTCTTAATGTATTCTAAAGAGTGACACTACAAAGTGACGTTATAGGAATCTGTATTTACCATCTCCCCATGCTTTCCGTATCCAAGGTGCTGTGTTACACTTAATAACAGTATTTCTCCCCAGCTGCCAGTGTTGCAAATCCTGCCTGACACCTGACAAGCTGACGGTTGGGGTTAACTCGTCCCCCCAGTACGTGTGTGCCTCCACTCAGTACAAAGAGTTGGTAGGGTGCAGAGGGATCAACTATCAAAGCAGCAGTGCCCACACGACGCACAGGGGAGCACAGACCACTTTCTCATGTGCTGGCTCCACCGTGCTAACCACAATGCAGCAGAAGTGTCCTTTTCTCCCCCCTTCACAGGCAGGACCAATGCAGAGAACAGCAGCTGTCGTAGGGAGGTGCCCACAGCTTTGTGTGAGGGTCCTCAGCTCCGCTACCTCCGAGATGTGCCTCTCAGTGACTTCACATCCAGCTTTTAGATCTTGAACACAATGCCCTCAATGCGGTCTCACAGAGAGTCTTGTTTTATCTGTTTGTGTAGCGTTCTTCAGTCTGAGAGAAAAATCACCTCTGCACTCAGGCTGTACGTGGCAGTGCCTTGGGTTGTGGATGGATGCTTGAGAAAAAAAGATGCTATCATCCAGCTGCTGTCTGCATCACCTGTACTGTAGTGCAGCCAAAAGAAATCAGGTAAACCATCTCTAGTCCAATTCAAGTTAAAAAGAAAACAAACACCCACAAAACCACACCATAAATCAGTCTATAAGTACAGATGAGACTGAACAGTGGAAACAGACTGTGTTTGACCTAACCTGAGGACGTGTGTTGTAGCAAACAAAGGGGAGTGTACACACTGGCTCCCTGCAGAGCAGTTGTATTAACGCCTTTCACAGACACAGCTGGACTTGGAAGAGCCTCGGCTTTTCCTCCTCCTCCCCTCCTGCCGGCAAACATGGGTTTTCCACAGGCAGGGTGAAGTAAGAACTGCCCTCTGGCCGCAGCCTTGCTCTGCTCACGTTGCAGGACAGGCTCATTCCGCTGCAGAATGCAAGCCAAACTTTTGGAAAAGAGCAGTTAAGGAGAGCAAAATAAGTAGGAAGGTGATAAAATGGGGATTAGGATGAGAAAAGCGAAAAGCCTCCCGCCTCAACTTTCAGCCTAGCCTCCGGTCCCATGGGGCACCTTCACCCTGTGGTTCAGGCAGCTGGCTGCAGCCCTGCTCAGATCCACATCTCCCAGGTATTGTCTCAGCCATACTTTACGTGGCCCCACCTCAGGGGGTCTCACCAACTCTTCCCATGTTTGTTCCACGCAGGTTTCAGCCCACGTTTCAGGAAGGAACAACCAGCATCACCAGCAGGATTTGCAGCTCCCTGTGAAGCCCACCATGAGATCTTCTGTGGTAAGAAGGGTACTGTGCTACAGAGGCACACGCTGGTGGAGGCTGCAAGATTGCCCAGCCCTGTTCAAGCAGGAACACATCAACTAGGCTGCCCAGAACTGCATCCAGTTGAGCTTTGAGCATGCCCAAGGATGGAGAATACACGACCTCTGTAGACAACCTGCTCCAGCATTCCATCACCCCACAGTAAATCAATTTTTCCCGTATTTAAACATATCTTCTATTTCCTTCCACTTCTTCTCCTGTCCCTGGGCACCGCTGGCAGGAGACAAGGCTCACCTCGATCCTCCAGCAGTTCCTCACACAGCCCAGAAGCCTGCAGGCTACCTTTGCCTCAAGGACACTTTGCTGGTTCACGTTCAACCCCGTGCCCACCAGGACTCCAGGTCTCCTGCTGTCAAGCTGCCTGCCAGCTGCTTGGCCACCAACCCGCACAGAGCAGGGGGTTACTCTCCTCAGGGCAGAGATTCCCTACAGCCCACTCCTCCATCCTCAAAAGGGCAGCTGCCCTCCCACCTTCACATCACAGTCTGTAAGCACCAGCCTTTCAGAACTCGCCACCTTATTACAGCTCTCATTACTGAAGACACCAAATTTCTCGTGTTAGCAACTGCAGAACAGCAAGGCAATCGTAATTAGCAGGCACCCAGTTAGCACATTAAGTGATCATATAATAGATGAAGAACAGGTGGGCTTTGTTTCAAATAAGCAAAGCAGATTACATCAAAAGGTAAAAGCATCTTAAAATACGGTCTTGAAGATAATTTCAGAGGTATTTTGGAAACACCACCCCACAGAAATAGAAAGGCTTCACGTGGGCTGCGTGGCAAATTCTAAAAATAAAGCCTGGTCTGGGGTTAGAATCTAAATTGTGGGTAAGATCTATTTATTCACACCCCGCAGTGATGGCGCAGACACACAGCCCAGTGTTTCTTTCTTTTACTTTGCAGGATCATAGGCACACTCCTGTTATTGCCATTGCTGCTTCCACAGTCTTTACAACCCTGGGAGATCTCCAGCAGAAGAACAGAAGAAATGCCAAGTGACAGACTGCATGCATTAATTCGGTATGCACATAACATCCTGTTGCAAGTGAATGACCCGAGCGAAACTTCCTGCAGTCTGAAGGAGAGGCAGAAAATCAGGACAGAGAAAAAAGCATCCCTGAATTGAAGGAAGGTATTTTGAATCAGAGATGCCATCTCCGATTAGAATTTCCAACACCACCACGCTCACTCCTTCCAAAATGTAAATACGTAATAAAAAATTAAACTTGAATTCAGTTTTATGAGAGTTCTTGCAATAAATGGGAATTAGTTCTACAAAACGTCAAAACAGACCCAAGGAGATCACATTTCTCTCCCGAGCTTGTGCTGGTAGAGCAGAGCTGGAAAACACAGATATATATATACATTTTCAACTCTCAATCTTCCTTGAGATGCTAAAGGAAGCTGTTTCAGTAAAGCAGCCATTGGCTTCAGCAGGCATTCAAAGAAGAACAAACGCAAAACAAGCTTCCAGACCACATCAAATACCCTTTTTAATTTACACCCCAGACAAATTCATTGCAGATTCTGAAATGAAGAGAGGGCAGAGAGCAAAGAAAACACATTGCCAAGTGTGTTGGCAATGACAGCATGATGGATATTTAGCCCTTCCCTCGGAAGAGGAAGGTGCTTTCAAGCAACAGTGGAAGAGGCAGAGCACCTGGCTGAGGGAAAGGTTTGTGGAAAGAGAATCTGCTGCTACTGTGACCCTATATAAGCGTATGGAAATGTAAAAAAGAATGGCTGCAGCCACATCTGAGGAAGGGCTCCGACTGGAGCCAGGAACTGGGAAGGAGCAGGGTGAGTGTGCTCTGCAGGATCCACTGCCCTTTGTGCTGCACACCCAGCAGACATCTTTGCCTCACTACTTAAAATCAGCTTTTATAAACATCAGCGAGGTCTCTGTGCTCATGCAGGAAGGAACAACCAGAGCAGGATCATAGAAAACACATTTTCTTCCAAATTATGAAGAAGATAATGTGAACTTGTCAAACACACAGCTGGGACCCAAACACATCTGTGTCTTCAGAAAGGGGTTCAGGAATGATCATTCTGGTCACAGAAGAGGGAAGATGCTCAGATAGGAAATACAGGATTACCAAGGCTGGATACATTCTCAGCATGCTCTCCAGAAAGGAAAACACTTTTCTTCCAAAGCACTGTTACAAGCTTGAAATAAATAGGCAGGCTGTTAGATAAAGACAGTGATAAAAATAGATCTGTTATTAAATACCTCTTCTTTAATGAGGTTCATCCTTCTGAACAGCCACAGGAAGGTTATTAACGTTATTACAGAAATACAGCATGCTTGCACATTAAAACCAGACTAAGACATTTCTCATCCCTCAGCACACACTGAAGTATCTCTGTAGCTCACAAGTTCACAGCAGTCCTGGCTTGGATGAAAAAAGATGAGAGGAATGAGAGATCTGCCTGGGAGGAGATCCCCACCAAACAATGCAAATACAACCACGTGAATGATTCCTGCTGCCTACATCCACCACCACACAGCTGATATACTCACTCCTTTAACTAATGCTATGTTTATAATGCCAGCCAGAGTATCATCAAAGCCAACTCTGAAAATATTTTGAAAAAAATGCAGCCCAGCTTCCTATGGTTGCACAAGAAAAGCAACTTGACTCCACAACACCTCCATCAGTCCTGCTGCGACTGCTCCAACCTCACCACTGAGGCACCGTGGGGGGGATGGGCTCACACAAGCAGCCAGCAGGAGTCACCAGCTTGTCTCATGTGAAACACATCAGTGCACACTTTTTTCAACTCTGCCCAGTATCTGAGCTACTGGCTGTGCTAGAGAAACTGCAAAACTTTCATCCGCACTTGGGGAGAAAAAAAAAAGGGGGGCTCCCAATTCATTTCTCTGAACCTGACACCATCACAGACCTGCTGCTGAGAACAATGGCTGCACAACTTCTCAGGTCACAGAAACAAGGGTGAGAAACATGGGGAAAATCCTCCGAGCCAGGTCAGATACAGGGGGATATCTGGATATCTGTATCTCCGAGGGGGAGATACAGCCCCACAGCTCCACGGATACAGCTGTCAGACAAGAGAAGCAGAACATTTACTTAAATGAGAGTCTTTTTTTTTTTTTTAAATGTGCATGTTCAGTTACTGGTCTATGAAGTTCTGTCATTTGCTATGGTTTCCCACTTCAGAGTGTGAAAGAAAACGGCTCTGCACCTCAGCTGTCTCCAGGAGAAAGTCATCTCGATGCCCAGCACACTGTAACGTGGTTGTTCCAAGGGTGTTCCAGTTACATGGGACAAAGGAGAGCACACTCCCAGCAATGACTTTCTATGCGAGGAGATGATGATAGGACAAGGGGGAACAGCTTTAAACTAAAGGAGGAGAGATTTCTGTTAGATGTTAGGGGGAAATTCTTTTACTCAGAGGGCAGTGAAGCCCTGGCACTGCTGCCCAGAGAGCTGTGGTGCTCCATCCCTAGAGGTGCCCAAGGCCACGGATGCAGCCCTGGGTAGCCTGAGCTGGTGGTCGGCACCCAGCCCATGGCAGAGGATGAGGGGGCTGTAAGAGCCCTCCCAACCCAACCATTCTATCATTCTATGATGACCACATTGGCAGCCACAACAGCACCTTAACAGCACGCTGAAAAATGCTTTTACAGACAGTATTTCCAAGTTCAAAGGGCTAGCATCCTTCAAACACTACCTACTTGAACGCAGGTTTCACAGACTTCCCATCAACACACCCTGTGAGCATCTGCAGCACTAAGAACTCCCTTGGTTTCACATCTCAGCACTCCACTGCACATCACCAGAGCCAGAATTGGTGCATGGAGTTTCAGTCCCAGCATCTCCGCCAGAAAAGACTTCCAGCACAAGGAAGACTTATGCAGGAACTCCTAAGGAAGGCAGTTAAGGAGATCATCCATCCTGCAGTGTGAGGGTGAGAAGTCATAGAAACCACATGAGGATGGAGAAGCCAAGAGAACAGAGCACAGAGGTATTCAGTAAGAAACTGGACAAGGCGTGAGAGACTTCTAAGATGCCAAGAGCAAGAGGTGAGATGGATAAAAAGGCAGAGGGAGCTGCTAGTGGTCGTAACTAACTCCAGGCTCTGAATATTTGCAGTTGCTCTCAGGACTGCTTGGTCTTTCCTATTGGCCAGAGCAGATGGTAACAGCTCTACAGCTGAGATTTTTTCCCTTCTCTACATCAGTTATAAACGTTTTGTTTATTTTAAAGAACTGGGAAAGAAGCATTTCATCCAGTAAAAATGAGGTTTATGCATGTCAAGCTTTGCTAAAACAAGCACACCCCTGCAGCTTACTAACTTTTTACCAGCCCTTTCTCGCCAGGGCTGACATAGACATTTCAGAGACCTGCCCACAACTTCCTGAGACAGGTCTGGGTCACCCCAAAGCCAAAGATTTGGACAGATTCATTAATTCAGCAAAGCAATTAGCAGGACTCAGGCAGCCTGGTGAGCAGTACGAGCAAGATATCCAGCCAGACACCACCTCCTGACACCCAGTGAGGCTGTGGGGAGGTCTGGCACAGGACTCCTGAGCTGGAGGGGTCCCTTTGGATGGGGAGGAGAGTGACAGAGACCGGCAGGGCACTTGGCAGCTCTGCGTGCATAAACCTGCTCCTGTCATCACCTTCTCCTCCCAGCTTTAATAAGCTCTGCCCAGCTTCCAGTAGTGCTGGCTCGTTTGGATGCTGAGTTCTCTTGAAAGACAGACTAGCAACAAAGCTGGATGGAGTTATTCCCCATCCTCAGTCTTCCTTTTTCAAACAGCATCTCAGCAAGTCTTTCAAAGCAACTTCTGAACTTACCTCCCCAGTGTGAATGTTTTCTTTGAGAATCATGTTTCCGTATGCATAAAACTTTGTTTGTGCAGCAAATGACACACAGGAAGACCTGGGACAAATACGAGCAGCAAAGATAGCTACTGACAGAGAAAGCAGCCCGAGGACCTTTGGAAGCTGCAGCCGTGGATATTTAAATGCTAAGTGATGTATCATCAGCTCCCCGCTGAACTTAAGATGGTTTCATCTTCACAGAAGCAGCAACAACAGCATGCTCGTATCAACTTCTCTCTTGCAGTTTGATCAACAGCAGCAGTCATGGCTCCTTATTTTTTAACTGCAATATAATTAGGCACTTAGGAAAATGACTCTGCACAGTACAGATGCTACAGAGTAACGGCAGGTAGCAGCATGGAGCTCTGCGAGTCAGAAGTTTAACAACAGCTGAAGGTCCAAGGCCAGCCCAGCTCCTGCAGCATGTGCTCCATCAGTGTAGATACAAACATCTGTCTTCCAAACCTGACACAGATCCAGTGCTGCTGCACGTCAGCCACTAGCACGAGATTTTGCTCTGTTACTCTGGACCAAAGGAGGGCTTCCCGAGTGCCATCACTGGCTGCTCTCAAATGGAAAGCATGCAAGGCAGCCTGTAAATATTTTCATTTCGGGGGCAGATGAGACTCCCATTTGATCCATCTGGATTTGGAGACTGGACACATTAATTCACAACTTTAAACTGACGGACCAGAAAGCTGCCAGCTAGCTCCTGCCACGCTGAGGAATGCAGAAGTGCTGCTGTCACTGAGCTGCACAGAGCCCATCTGCAGCTGCACCGTGGGACCAAGGCTCCCCACCTCGCTGGTCACTGCTATGGCAAAGGCAGTTAATCCTTTTTCCTTCCTGTTAAATAGCTGCCTTTTCTGCTTCTTCAAAGAATTACACAGCTGTCTAGAATCGCAGCAGACAGAAAAAGCCAAAGAAAAAACCTGAAAATATGAGTGGTTGTGAATGCAAGAAGGAAACAGAAAAGCAGCAAACCACTGAAACCAGCCCAGAAAGATCTCAGCTCTGCTCCACACAGCCCTGGAACCAGAGGCAGCTTCTGGAAGTACAGGGCACAGCATTACACACATCCACTGCCCTTAGTCTGCCCCAGGCACTTCCACTTGCGATGGCCGAGATGAGATGCTGGACTGGACAACCTTTGGTATAAACCAGCATGGGCACTCAAAATTACATATTAGGTTTCCTGGCATTTAGGTATCTAATAAAGTGATTCTTTACAGAGTTGCCAGTACATTTTTTTGCAGCAATGCCTTCCCTGAGGAGCAACTTCTGATGCTAATGTCAAGTGGAAAAACTGCTGCTTGGTGATGTGATTAGATAATCAGAGCAACCCAATTTTCATCCATCAGAAG
Source organism: Centrocercus urophasianus (assembly GCF_019232065.1). NCBI lineage: Eukaryota > Metazoa > Chordata > Aves > Galliformes > Phasianidae > Centrocercus > Centrocercus urophasianus. The sequence continues at coordinate 486,780 of NW_024884822.1, read as the reverse complement.
GAATAGCTCTTTAACAAAGAAGAAGGAAACAGGGTGCCCAAATGACAAAAACAGGTAATGCTTTGTAAATGAAGTATTAATGTGCTTTAGAATGCTGTGCTGAGGCTGCATGGGAACATGGCATACAAATGCATTTACACACAAGAGTCCAAAAAATTGATCAATGTGATCAATTGTGAAGAGCAGTGTGATCAGTGTGAACAGCAGAGCAGAAGGGCCATGACAATAATAATCTCAAGGGCAGCCTCACCATCATGGCCACCCACACAAACACAAGAAATGGTCCGCACTTCTTTAACAAGAACCCCATCCAAAGCTTCCAGTGGTCTCTGACATCGCAAAGACTAAGGATCAGGTTTTGGTTACACCAATCAACAAAGAATGCCTTGAAAAGCATGGAAATAGGGCGCTCCTGCATGCTGACAGACTCGCCTCCATGCACTTGGAAGAGCTCAATACAAGAAACAAAAGCAGGTCACTTCTGCTGGTTTCTCCAGAGAGCTTTGAGTTCATAAGGGTACCATTATCTGCTGAAAGTGCAGCTAGAACAGAAAACTTAGAAGAAGCATTTCAAAAATAAAATTCTGCTCTGTGATGGGACTTGAGATGGGACATGATGCAGTCACCGGTGTGAACACTCATTCCAAGAACACTGCAACGCCACTCATTAAAATCCAAGCATCCCACAAGTTCTGAAAGATGCAAACCACAGAGAGAAAAGCCCTGCAGACATCTTCATCATCTCCCTAGGTGATACCAGAAAGACACGTGGAGGAGCCGGGAGACGTCTGACGGGGCACGTATCCTTTGTGCCCAGCCCAGCAGCGCCTGCTCTATTATTCAGTACCATGTGCAAAAGAAGCAATGCCTAACAAATGCATTAAAGGACTTGGTGAAGTTTCACCAACCTTCTGCAGCTTGTCAGCTGCCCGGCCTGCTGGCAGAGGAGACAGCTGATCTCCCAGCTTCCCGATTGCAGGAGGCAGAGCTCTTTGGGTAACTGTCTCTCCGTGTTTGCATCCAGCTACCTCCAGCAGCTTGAAGCGTGCACAAAGCACAAGGTAGAACTTGATCAAAACCCAGCTCACATTTTAGGCAGCGAGGGAACGACTGTACAAAGCAGCGTTACATATACAATAACAATTGAATTTCGTGGAGAGATTTGACAGGTTACAGGTTGATGACACTGCTGCAGTCTCGGTGGAAATGCGGTTTGACGCAATTAGCAAAAAGGAACAAGAAAAGCAGCAGAATAAAACCAGCAATACAGTATAAAATTTGAGCAGCCGTGGGACCGGACACAAGCATAAAAACCCTGCACTGAGCTCAGAACAGGAACGAGATGAAAAACGAACGCGACAAGGGGCAACGGGACCCCGACCTCTCTTCTATTTAAAATTGAAGATCCAGAGTGTGAGTGACATTTGCTCCCTCTGGCAAAGAAGGACACAGGTCGCTACACAGATAGCAATGGAGGACAGCAGGAGGTCAACCCAGAGCCGGGCAGAGGACAGCAGAGTTGGAATGCTTGGCTGCAGCCTCCCCTGGGCAGCGCCGAGCACACAGCAGTTGGAGCAGCCAGCAGGGCACGCAGCTATGGGCACAGGAATCACGTCAGGAAACAAGGAACATGCAGAGCTGCTGGACTGGTCACACTGCCAGCCCGCATCCCTCTGTGGAATGAGCAGAACATGTGCTAACAACACAAGCACGCGGCCACCACAAGATTTCACTTCAGCCAAACCTGCAGCAGGCAAAAAACAGGCTGGCAGGAGGCTGCCAGAGAAGACTCCTTTTATCCTGTTGTTTCTGACCAAAGCCTGCACACATACCTGTAATGAGAATCTGTCACGAGCAGGCCACCATTTAAGCCTTTTTACAGCAGTAATTGAAATTCTTTCCCTACAGCTGACAAGTGCTCTGCTTCCATAAGTCCTTTACTGCACATACCTAATGTGGAATTTCTACAAAAATAAAATGGAACAAAACACCCAAGCAATGGAGAAGGTACTTCTGAACAAAAACGGCAATGACATTTATAATAACTGCAAGTATATCCATATTCTGCTTCAGCAAGGGTGGTAGGGATCTGCCAGTCTGCATACTGAGCAGGGACACCACATGCCTTCCATACATAATGGTACAGAAATGAAATCTAAGTGTACAGTGCAGCTTTGATAAATTTAGGGGCTTTTGCTAGACATTTCTGTTAGAGAAAGACTTGTATTTGAAAGGTAATCTTGCTCTAACTGGCAGAAATTTCAAGATAAATGGATCCCATGTTTGTTCTTTCAATAATAATACTGAACGCTGAATAGAGCTCTTAGAAATTAGGAGCACTTCATAAAAATTAATTACTGCTTAGTCCATGCTTCTGAGGTGCGATGGCACATTGTGCACACATGAGGACAACAGTGCACAAGTGGGTTAAACACCTTGGCCAAAACCACCGAGTTTACTTAATGATCGTCCTAATTACCAAAGTGGGTGCACTCGTGCATTTCCACATGTTTAAATGGGCTTATCCTCTGCAAAGCCTTGCCCACAGCACAGGATTTGCAGTGAAGCAGCCTGCTCAGTTGGTGCCTTCTCATACACGTCGTCCCATAAATGTCTAACAAAAGATACCAACTCAAAATAACTGACGAGATTTTTTTTTGTGGGATGCATGGGTTAAGATTTGAGGAATAGAAGCCGTGGTTCATTCAGCTAAGGAACAGAAATCCCATTGTTAAGAAGCTGTGTAGTGCTACAGTGACAATTCTTAATCAGACTGCCACCGAGCTGCGTGTCACCAGCCCACACTGGAGCGCAGCAGACCTGAGGTACCGCGTGCCAGCAAATGCTATAAAATCTGAGTCTTGACAAGCACACAAAGAGAGAAAGGGCTTTGGAGCTAGTGACCGAGACACGTCACCACCTACAACGTGACCGGCAGCCCGCTCGACCTGCCCTGCTGAACTGAAAGCACTTCAGCAGCCACTCTTGTTGCCAGCCGGTTTGGTGATGGTGGCTTTTCTCTGTACTGGGTCACTGGGTCCGTTTCCTCTCCGTCTGAACAGCAGCAGAAGAATACATCGTCATGGGAACAAATAGGTATTTTTAGTTTTTCTGCACGGCTGCTGTCGGAGGTGTCAGATGAGGTTTCAGAGGGACGCTACAATTAGTCACCAGCGTTACCTGGACGGACAGCCTGCCACTGACGCGTCGGGTAAAACACTTCCAGGTCCTCGGGATCAGCGCCATCATCTGCTATTGGCTCTTTCCCGCTGCCATCTCTCGTGTCGCTCTCTTCTATTTTCGTAAGGGCAAATTCCTTTTGGACAGAAGAGATTCAGCTCATTACAATCGCATCTGGCTAATTCAGTGCCGGCTGAGAATACCAAATTTTTCCCTCGCCAGCAGATTTTTTTTTTTTTTTGACATCCCAGATTCTTTCCACATGGTTAAATTTAGATTTAAAGTATATTAAAGGTTAAACATGCATAACTAGCATGACATTTGTGCTGAACAAAGCAACGCAGCTTATTTCCTATTCCAGGGCAGGCTGCAGGCTTAAAACAAGCTTCTGCAGAGCCTCACCTATCTTCTGGCTGGAGCCACGAGCCCTGACTATTATTAGGCCTTGTGTAACATCGTAGGACCCTGTTTTCCCTCACCTAAAAATATGTCAAACTTCAAACTTTTTCAGCTGAAATTTTCCACACTACTGGAACGCCTCAAGCATTTATTTTTTTTTTCCCTTAAATGCACTTATTTCAGGCTTGGAGACGATTTCAACCAAAATAGTTCAGCTATTTCCAAAATAGGACACATGAAAACACACCGACCGGCCCGCGCGATGAAGACACGAGCATCCTTCTCTTTGCACACCCCAGTGCCCTACAAGCCCTTTCAAGCTATGAGGCAGTGATCTACACACCACTCACCTTGCAACTGCTGCACGTGGACACAGAAGTGTGGTAGAACAGTTAGCAGGAGGGGCATGGAGTTGTACAAAGGGAAAAACAGGGATGAAAAGCAGGAAAAAAAATCCTTGCCCCCTAGGGAAAGCTCAGTATTCACTGCAAGGTCTCCCTAGGGAGCTGGTGGGAGTCACCACAAACCTCAAAGGACAAAATCGTTCAGAGTGCATGGCAAGTAACAGCCCTGTACTATCTCACAGCAGACTATTAAGTGCTTGGGAAGCTGGGTTTTGCTGTTCTGGTTCTCACAGGAACAGATAACCCAGTCCAGGCTAATCATCCAGATAGCTCTGTTTCCATTGCAGGAAGCATTATCTGCTTCTGATACTGCCAAGAATGGCACCGCAGAATGATTTCAAATAGCCAGTCCATAGGGAAAGACAACTCCTAATTGTTGGCAATTAGAATAAGAGTTACAGCCAGCTCACTTCATGAAGTGTTGTGATATTAAATCTTACAATATTTTCACAGAGGGGAAAGAAAAAACAAGATAATTAAGAGGTTAACTGGAAGTTTCAGGCCATGTTCTGCCTTCACTCCTTTCACTCCTTGGAAAAAAGAGTGTATGTTTGCTGGCAGAATCTGGATGCTTTGCATATAAATATTATCAGGTCAAGGAGAGCGCTTCCGAGCGAGAGAAACAGCAGTCTGAGCAAAACACATCCAATTAGCCATGATAGTGTAACACATTAGAATGGTTGACAAATCTATAGAATGCTTCTATCTTGCCTGTCAAAAGGGATTGAAACTTCAGAAATCCACTGGAAAAAACAGAGCTTAACAGAGCTTTCGCTCAGTGCATTAAAGGCTTGAAATTGTTAAGATTATGACAAATGGTTAAAGCTCAGTAACAATCATAAACATAAAAAGCCAAATTTTACTGATGAAAATCAATGTTAACATTTTCTGAGCCCAGACTCAACAGGACCGAAATGAATGAGTGAGCGCAGTTATTACTTAGCTTGTTTGCACTGCTGTATTATTATCCAAGAGGGACTTACCCACCCAGTCCACTGTAAATTCACTGACAGGCCTCTGACTGCTGTATCTGTTGAAACACTTAATGGAGATGGCTGATGTTTACGGCCTCTGCTCAGCAGAAGAGCTGTGCTCTAAATGTTCTAGATGGGCAAGAGGACGGGTCCCGGCCTGCTCAAATGTAACTGTCAGAGTTTGGCCCCAAACTGCTTTGCAATACCCTGTGTGTCATTAACATCTCCAGAGTGGTGAAAAAAGGCAATGCCACACAAGCCTTCATTTATGCAGTGACAAACCACATCGTTATGCAGAATCCTTTTTGGTTTGATTTCACAATTAAGAAGAAGAAAGATGTTTTCTAAAGACCAATGGAAATTTCCTTAAAGCTATAAAAAATCCTCCTTCCTTGGATCAGTCTGAATCCACTACAGTAAGCTGAGGACCATCGGCAGGGACAGCTGAGACAACCTGCAGCTTATTCCCAGGGATGCAGCCACCACAGAGCCGATGCAAAGGGAGCACAGGAAAAGGGGATCCAAAAAGTAACGACCTACTGAGCTGATGGGACTCGTGATCCTCCACCTCAGGCTGCCTGCCAGCTCAGGCAGGTGCACTGGTGGTCCCAACACCCGTTCCCCAGCTTTTTGCTACAGCTGAGCTGACCACACTCCACCTCCAGCCTCTTCCCTGCCCTCTCTGCAGCGAAGACAAATTATCACATCAGTACCTGACTCCACATGGATCCTAGGCCTGCAGAGCACATACTTTATTCTGCCCCTCACATATGCTCCGGTTAATAGCACAGCCCACACAACCAACAGACCAGCAAGCTGTGACACATTAGGCAGGAGCAAGCATCCAGGGACATGGGAGGCCAGTAATCCCCTGTGGGTGTTGCTGCAGAAATCAATTTTAAGCCACAGCATAAATTAAGCTAAATAAAAACCCACACACAAAATCAAACATCCAAACAAACAAAACTCCACTCTGCACTGCTACAGAGTGTCCTTTGTGCAAGCACCTCAAGGAAACCTCCCAGATCTGATCTGGCAGGGCTGGGCACCTGGGCTTAGAAGCAGAATGGGGGTAATTCTGCATACCTGGACAAACGCAAAGGGCAGAAAGCTTCCACCCACCGCAGCCACAGCTTCAAAATACCACAAGTAGCAAAATGTGGGCAAGTGAGATACGAGGACCCAAGAGGGTGCTCTTCTAAACCTGACTCACTTGCAGTGACTCAACAGAGGCACAGCTAGCAGAATAACTGAGGCCATCTCCTCTTGCCACTAGACCACATCATTAGCTCTGGCTCTTGGCATGGAGGAACATGTGACAGCCCCAAATAGAAACAGTGACACCCAGCAAATGAGAGCTGCCCAAGAGCACAGCTCCCTTTGTAAACCCTTTTAACTGACATTACAGTGCAATTCCTGAGGCCGAGGCAAAGTTTCAAGAAAGAAGCCCTTTTGAAACGTTATTATTGAACAGCTATTGAGGAGGGGAGCAGCAACAGACCAACTGCTGTCAGACTCCATGTGACAAGGGAGGTGTGACCCCACCAGAGAGGCTGAACAACCCTCTGCAAACCCAGTATCCACACACTTACAGGAATTCTGTCGCTTAGGCTTGACCAGAAAAACACTGCAGAAAGCAGTAGGAGCAGCAGGCTGACTCTGGCAACAGCGCAGGGGAAACCGGCCCAGTGAGACATTGCCACTCACCTGCAAAGCAAAGGAAAACAAAACCAAGAATACTTTAGAACAAATTTTCACAGGTTTCAGCATTCTTTACACAATATTGTTCACCACTGCACAGGCTCAGGGCTGTGAGGTGGCAGGACACATCAGACCTAGGTGTCAGCTCACGGATCTCGTCCAGGGGAACGCAATGCACAGGGTGCCTACTTTGCTGCTAATGGAGTTTATGGCAGGTAATGACAAAGCACTCTGCACTGACCCTGCAGGGGCTCACGTCTCCTGGAAAATATGAAGAGACTACCAGGAAAAACAGAACTCAGTTGTGGTCCTGCTACAGTTTGTTTACAACATTTTGCAGAGATGAACAAGATTTACTCAGCAGTTCCTACAGCACCAGGCTTCCCCGCCTGCCCTGGTGCTGGCCTTCCCACTGCGTGCACCGGGGCTGGCTCTGCTCGTGCTGGAGGGACAGGGCACCCACACAGCAAGCACATGGGCTCTGGGCAGAAGCAGGCCACCAGCCAGCCTAGTGCAGAGCTGCAGGTTTATTTACCCATAAAAAGAACAGCCACGCTCACGGCAAGGCAGCATGCAGCTCAGCCCGCCTGTCCTCGCGCTGGGTGGGGAGGGGAGCAGGCTGCCAGCATGCAGGCTGGAGAAGCATTTCCTTTGATTGGCTCTAAATTTACACGCTGCTAAATTAAACTAAATGAGGTCTTTTGAAAGAAGATGGGACTGATTAGTTCCGTTCAAACACTCCTTCATTACTCATCCCTCCATCAAGCCCGCTCCTACTCCTATCCAGGTTTTAAAGAATTTCCTCCCATACATGCAGTCCTAAATATCTTTCTCCCTCTGTTGTCCATCAGGATGGCAAATAGCATCACAGTTTTTTTCTCCTTCGCGCAACCACCTTCTACTTCCACAAAATCAAAAACAAGCTTTAAACAGAGCTGTCAGGACCAAATCCATCAGCTCTTTCCTCAGCCAAACCTGCCCTGATGCCAGCGAGGCTTACACCTGAACTGGCACCTGCCCGAGTCCGGGCCCATGAAAGCTGCTACTCCATTCCACCTGGCCTGCAGGAAGCCTGGATGCTGGGGAACCACAGGTGCACCTGACACCGGCTCCTGCCAAAGGAGAAGGACAAGGAACAGCAGCTTCTATCTTGAAAGCTCACCAGCCCCCAGTGGAATTACTTTTTTAATGTTCTTCCCCACCCATGAACTTGTGTAATTGCTTTTGGAGTAGATGTAGGCCAGCACCTTTCTTTGATAGTCTCCTCATTTCTATCAAGGCAAAGAATCACACCAAGGAAGGTAGCAAAGTCAACCTGTGGCCAAAATCCACACTTCTCGCTTAGGATGCTGCCAAATGCAACATAGCTACAACTAAAACCCACAGAAGTACTTGTGGGCTCAAAATCCATCAGCTCTCAGCAAGCACGCGTGTCCTTCTAGCCAATGCCACACTCAGGACCCCAGACTGACCAAAACAAAAAGGTTCCCCCCTGCTCACCTCAGAAGAAACTGCTGATTTTTTACATAAGAAACAGGTTGTTCTCCTAATATTAGTGGCAAAAAAAAAAAAAAGTGGCAAAGCTGGGATAATGAAAAATTGATGTATCCTGAACATTTCACCTGCAAGTCTGGAAACAAAAAGAGAAAAGAAGAAAAAGAAATTCAACAAAGCAGTGGTTGAAAGAAAATGCGCACTCCCATATAAATAGAGCTCACGTGTACCGAGGAGGCTGGTAGCAAGTGACAGCACAGCCTCTTTAAAGCCTACAACCTCATGCTTGCCTGGAACACGACATCTGCACAACAATTAGCAGCCGGCCTGGGTCCCAGGTAGGCAGGAGGAGCTACCATGTGAAACCTGGGGGTTTGAAGCTCCTGGAGAGAAGCCCATGCAAGCTCACACCTCGTTGTAAGTCAGACGTAAGCAGACGGTGTGAGAGAGCTTCCAAATGGAGTGTTACATGCATACAAAGCATTTCTGGACACAGCCCTGCAACTGGCAAAGCAGAAGGAATGGTAACTGTGACCCCACCTGCACAGAGAGCGCTGGCCCTGATTTACAGATGTCATTTTGGGATGCAGCAGCACCCCATACAGCTGTGGCCAATCAGTACTATCACAGCTGCAGGATGCCCACCCCTGCCAATTCCCCTGGCAAGGAGCAGGGCATTATTTTCAATCCTCCTCTTCTTGTGGGTAAAAATCGTGTCATTGGGGAAGAGCAAAGTCCACCCTCAAAGAGGTGCCAGCTGCTGGCAGCATCCCCTCGTAACAGCAGGCAGTGTGCCCGTGCCACAGCTGGCCACCAGCTTTGCAGCACAGAGCAGTTGTGCCCCACGGCTCCAGAGGAGCTCCCTGCACCAGTGGCTGCAGAAGCCCTAACATCCCCACTGCCTCCTCTGCTACAGGAGATGTTTTACTCATTTCACTCGCTAGCTGCACATCAGTAAGTGCTGCGCAGCCCCGCAAATGCAGTTGCTGTAGTCATAGGTGACAGTTCAAAGGAAGTCAGTAACAGGAACATATTTCATTAATGCCTTCTGCTGCTGGGAATGCACCACTCTTTCATGTCCTAACTCAAAGCGTGTACCGCGCACACTGTGTCACTTCAATAAATCTATCCAAAGCCTCATCTGAATTCTGATCAGCTGCTTCATAAGAGCACACAAACATCTCAGAGAGCTCCCCAGCCCGTGCTCTGTTTTATGGCCAAGAGGAAGCAATAACAATAAGCTAATCCTTGTTCTCATCTAGGGATCAAGGGTGCAGCATGGGAATTGTAAGCCTGACAAAACAGTGTGAAAATTTACTAGTTTCAGGCTCGGTACCTGTGCAGTCAGCCTTCATTGAGACCAGTGATAAGGAAATGGACCCATAGCACTTCGTGTCTACAAGCAGAAATGTATATAAAGTTCCTCTTGCTGAGCAGAAGGCAGCAGGGAACGCGATCAAACAATGAAAGGCACGGAGGAACACATCCCAGCAACCCTGCAGCTGAACTGGTGACACGCGCTAAGCACCCAGCACTCAGGTTCAAGCCAAAGTTTGACTGCCAGTAATAAACAGTTCAGAAAATTGTTTTAAAGACAGCTGTGTAAATGGGGATGCTGGACTGAGGAGATGCACTCAGGACAGGAGATGCTGCAGTGCCAAGTTACAAGATCCTTGTTCAAAAACAGTATCGTTTCAATGAGACTGCATCCGTGGCCAAGGCCAGCGTGACATGCGAGGTGACGTGGAAACACAACAGAGAAAGAAAAGGAAATTCAGCTGATCCAACCTAAAATTTTCTTTCTCTGAGCAATAGGGTTCCCAGATCCACAGGGAGCACCCATTTCTGTTGATTTGCTGAAGAGCGGAGGAGCAGAGAGATGTCTCAGAAGCAGCCCAGGGTTTGCAGTCCCTACCTCTTCTGACAAGCCGTGCAGCTGCACGGACAGGAGGAAGAGGAAGGTTTTATCTGAAATGCAGCCTTAGTGAATGAGAGGAGACATTTGTGGACAACCAAAGTGACACAACACGTTCTGCCAGTGCTGCATATGTGGCAGGACGCTTCTTTCCTCAGGTCTGCCATAGAACAAAGGGATGCTCCTGTAAGGTGCCAATCAACAATTTACACAGCGATTTAAGAAATCTGTCATTTATCACACACTGCTCCTTAAAGGCATCAACAGACTGCTCACAGGTGACACAGTTGTGCTGACCGACTCAGTTGCTCAGAGTGGCCTGGGTAAGGTCCTCCTCAGTGGCACAGGTAAGCTATTCACCAGTCAACAGCCTGCAACTCATGGACCAGCAGCCTTCGGCCTCCACACTGCTGCTCTCCTACCAGCCAGGAAGAGCAGCTCCCAGTTCAGAGTAGCTCCTGCCAGCTGGTCCAGGGGTGCTGCCTGGCAGAGAAGTCTGATGTCATCAGACAGAATATGAGAGGTCGACAGCATCCTCGACTGTGGCTCATCAGTGGGTGAAATTAATCATAAAAGTACCATCCCTTGTCAATTTGACAAGTGTACTTATCCTCTGCTTCAGTACGCCCGTGCTTAAACTGTTTGTGTTTCATTTAGTATGCTCATTTTGAATGGTTCGCATTTTGCTTATTGTGCTCACGTTTAAATCATTTATACTTTGCTTAGAAATAGATGTTCTGCAGTAAGTCCCACTGCTCCAGTAAAATCACTGAGACCCGGCATTTGGTTTGCTGTCACTTTGTTGTCAGGTATCCAGAGAACACTGCTGTCCTCTCACAGTGCTTTGCTTCAATCCAGTGGGCACAGCCCTCACCTCCAAACAGACACGTGGGGTCCTTCTGCAAATACCATTCTCTTGTGACCAGGATAAGACAGAGCAGCCTACAAACACCTGTCTCTTGGGGGACACAGCCCCAAGGGATCATGTATCTGCTTAGCAGATCACAGTTCTGATGCTCCACCTCAGCTCTCCACCCTCTGACGACACTGTATTGCAGCCTCTGACATCAAGCACAGGATTTCTTGGGTATCACCAAGATGGGAGCTGCGAGGAAACAATCTGCCTGTATTAAGAACCCAGAGGTTCTTATAAGAGAGAAAAGGTGCTGACTTCCAAACATGCCTGCGTGCCAGTGGCAACCTGCAGAGCATTCCAGCATGGAGTACTCAGTAGGAAGATGCCAGCCGAAGAGCAAGAAGCTGCAAGAACCTCAAGGGGCAACTAAACCTCATTCCCTGTCTTTGCAAGACGGCTGCTGGAATTTGCACAAAACCTCCCTTGCTGGAACATGCCCGAAGCCTCTTCAGCAGACAGGTCCTGAGCAGCAGCACTCCCAAAAGGAAGCAGGAGTAAAGCTTCCTTCTGCGTAAAACCAATGTTATAATGTCAAGAATCTCATCCCAATGAGACACTGTGACGTCCACAGCTCCGTGCAGAGCCCCACCGCTCTGACAGCCACCAGCCCCCGCCAGAGGCACAACCTCAGCACAGTGCCTCACACACAGCTAGTAGGACAGCACACACAGCCTGCAAACACCTCACCCCATGCCAGACTTCAGGATGGAATGAAGTACAGATAGTCCTATTGATATCACTTAACAAACCACTTCTAAAACATTTATTCTCCTTGCGTGCTCCTCATCACTTACTCCTACCAGGACTGTGCTGGGTGTGTTGAAAGCACTCCTACGCAAGGAAGAGGTAGTGGGAACACCTTGCCATATCTGCAGCCTACAGAGAGCCCACACAGCAAGGAGGCTGTGCTTCTAGGTTTACACAAATAAGTAACAGAGGGACTCTGCTGCTCGGGCACAGATTGCCCTGGGACAGCAAGTCCTCCTCTTCAGTGGGTCTGAATTTGGACGACAACATGGAGAGAAACGTTGAGTCCAAAAAGGCTATAAATCAGCCATGAGGTCACTTGGGTAACTTCTCTCTGGATGGACCTCGCAGGGAAACTCAAGTCCCAGATGCTTGGCTGAAACCTCCCTTCTCCATGGAACCTGGCAAGGACAGAACCAACGCGGGACACAAGAGATCTCTGGGCACAGGTCTGCAGAATGTGGGACTTGGACAGATGATGGCAGGGCAGCCAGGACGATCAGAGAGCTCCACCAAGCTCTGTCCCACACCGTGCCCCAGAAGGGCTGGCTGCCAGGCTGCTGCAGACACCCCACAGAAGCTCTGCACTTCATCCTACGCTGTCCCACAAGCAAAGTTGTACAGGGAAGACATGGACAACCATAGCAGAAACGTGTGCTTACACAGCCTGGCACCCACTGTTGCATCATGCAATCTTTACAGCCACTATTAATAATTTACAACAATAAATACGAATAGCCCCTGCAGGCCTAGCCTTCAGCTAACATTAGCAGTCCACCCCACTAACAGCTACAATACCCACTTAACTCTGCTCTGCCCTACACCAACATAACTGAGAGCAGAGAGGGAATCTCTCCAGCACTGCAGGCACACAGGTTCAGAGCAGAGGTCTGTAAGGCATCAGTCCTCCTGACCCAGCACTGCCTGGGACAGCCAAGGAAAGAAATCTCCAGTTTACTTTCTGTAAGAACTGCTCCTCCTGGGCTGCATTCTGGGGAATGAGCATCCCCCCAGCCAAAGCTTCTCACCACACTAAAACCTCCTCATTATCTAATTTTTCATCCAAGTTGTCACATTACTTCCTGCTGCTGTATTTACTGCTATCATACCATATCCACAGATAAAGCCTGCACTGCTCTGTCTGCGACCACAGCACAGTGTGACACACTCACCACCATGTGCAGTACTGATGCCCAGCACACGGTGATGCTGAGGATGACAGAGGAGTGCTGAAGCAAGCGATGGAAGCTGCTGCTCAGCTCCATCATCCCGATGATCCCAGCAGACACATCTGCAACACTGACAGCCCTAAGCAGGAACATTCTTTGAAACCTAATTAGTTACTTAAATAGCACAGTTTATATAAATGGCAAACACTTTAACACTGAACATCATTTAGTCTATTTATTAAATTTACTTCATAAATTCATTCAGAAACTTCAGCATCCGCAGAAAATGCAGCTCTGCACAGGGCAAGGGCATAGCTTCATTCTCTGGGTGCCTGAAGCCTGAGCAGGGCTGTGCTCAGCTCATTAACAGCAACTACAGAGGGTCTGGCTGCACAGTGCTGCGTGGAGCGTGCAGAACCAGAACACACCTCAGAGATCAGAGAACTGAATTTATCATTAATTATTGATAAATAACAAATGTATTCAACGTTACGACAGCTCTGTGCCTGCCTGCCTGCACACACGCCTGACGTTCTCGCTCAGCACTGTCAGGGCTAAAGATTGAATCAGAGCACAGGAGCACGCATTTCTACCAGCTTAGGACTTGCCCAAAGAGAGGAGAAACACAGACAACCTTTGGACAAACATCTTCCTGAAGATGAATGCCGGAGGAGCTGCACCTCACACTGCACAGCCTGTGCTCCAAGCTGCTGCGCTGCTCGCCACTGCCTGTGCCAAAACCCTCTGCCAAACCTGTCACAACAAACAGCACCCCCCTGCCTCTGCCTCCCAAACATCAGCCAAAAATGCCCCTCCTTTTGCCTGTGCCTGTTCCCTTCTCCTGTTCCTTGCTGCAGTTCCCCACGCTCTGCTTAAGATCGAGTGGTTTTTCCATCCTAGTCGTACCTATCATTTCCATCAGCTCCTACTTGCCTCAGCTCAGACTCACCACCCCAGAGAGCTCATGCTGGAGAACCGGGGCTCTTTCAAACATGAAGGAAACCGCACCAGGCAGCTCTCAGGGCCGGGCATTCCCAGCCTGTCTGGGAACAGCCTTCTGTGCTTTCCACATTCACTCTCACGGCTCTCGCACTGAGTAATAATCCCCTTTCCCTCTTCAGATATTGCCTTCTCAATGAAGAGACTCGGTTAAAAGATAAGAAATGAGCAATGCTAATATCATAAGAGCATGTGCCAGCCTGCACACTGATCACCACAGCTGCTACCCCTGCACAGCCCTGGTGCAGTCAGTACAGAAGCCACCTGCACAATGGTTCCCACGCTCCTATTGAGGCATTTCCCACCTGGATGAAATAACAAGCCCTGCTACCCAAACACAGGAGCTCTCACACTCTGAAACAAAAGCAGGAGAACGGCCAGTCAGCAGCAGGCAACATTTGTTAAGCAATTTATTATTTTTTTTTTTTTAAAGGAAAAAAAATAAAATTGCAAAGAGCTGCAAAGACTGCAAATGTAGAACTAAAGGCATAGACAGGGGAAGCTAAAAGAGAAGGTAACTCCTCCCCGTTCAGGTTCTCCATCACCTGCCACCTCCACTTTGGGGATGTTCCTTGCCTTCCTGCCTGTGAGGTGCCTACAGACAGGCAGGTGCTGACACCACCACGAGGATCAGGATGCTCTGCTCTCTGCTGGTTCCTGGGCTCCATTTGAAGCATAATAAAAAAAATCAGGGAAGAAGGAAGGAAACTGCCTGCACACAATGCACCATCAACTGCAAAAAGTCCACAACTTAAAAATACTTTTCTTCTCTGATCTCTTGTCAGATGGAGCTATTTTAGGTGTTTCTTACAGCGATGCATGGAAAAAACAGATCAAAATACGACAGTGCAGCATCCTTTTAATTATAGCTATCACTGCCTCACAGCTGTCACAGCCCCTCCAGCTCTTCTTCCAGAAAACACTTGGAGCAATCGCTCGGGTGCCGCAGAATCGCCCCAAACCCAGCGCACCCACGGCACCCCATGAGGCAGATGCAGACTGAGCGCTCAGTGATCAGCAGTTTTACAGATCCCCCTGGGAGACAAATGCGTTACCAGACAGCCCTCACCATCTACGCAGCTCTGACCTTCCCATGCAGTCTTGCTTTTCGCCTTATCAGCCTCCTCTACGCAGAGCTTTGATCCACCGAGTGACTCCAGGCTCAGAGACCTTCTTTCCTTTTGCTGCCCAGACATGAAGGATGCTGAGTTCGGGTTCCTGAGCACCTGTGCTTCAGACAGGCAGCCTTTGATGCTGTACCAAGAGCTGGTCTCTGCAATTCCCCTGGTCTCTTCAAACGCCAGCAGAGTCCACACTTGTGATCTGCGTGAAAGAGTGTTTTCCCTGAGGAAGAGGAAGGAAAGCCACGAAAGCGCTCGTCTCCATCTTGTCACTGCAGAACATGCTGTATTGATGCTTCAAAGAGCTCCTCAATCTCAAATCTCAAACCCTGTGACAATCAAGGAAGGGCACCAGGCCCAAACTTTGGTTTCTCTTTTCTTTGCTAAACAAAAGGTTGGAGGACCTCCAAGAAGTAGTAAACCTTCCATGCAGCAGGACTGCTCCAACCCCACAGACCCCTCAGCAGCTCTGCAGCTGTGCTCACCACCACAGGGCTGTTAGGAGCAGCCTTTCAGCTTCATCCTGGTGCCCCTCAGCCCTGCTGTGCAGCTCCTTGGCAGGCCACGATGTCTCCTGACATCTCCCTGCTTGCAGTAAAAGCTAACAGCAGACTTTCGGCCACCAATATTCTAAGTTCTGAAGAAAGGAGCGTGTGCAGCAACTTCCTCCTCTGACAGGGAACATTCTGAGCAGCCTCCTCTCCATCCCGCTGATGCCACACACTCATCTTGCTCTACCACTCAGGGAAACAGGCAATCCATCGCAGGACATGTTTGTACAGAGGAGGCTTCTCCAACTGAGACCACAGATCGCTGGCAACGTTTATCATGAGATGGACAAAACACTGCACAGCTTTTACATGAGCTGAAATTCTAAATGAAGCTGCCATGTGAACCAAGGCTGCTTCAGTGCTGGCCTCTGCAGTGACTCCCAGTGACCACAGACGGCACACGCCAAGACAAGCTTTGGCAGACTGATCCAGGGCGTGAGAAATCTCAGTACAGCCAGAACCTGGCAGAGATGGCTACTCACAAGGCTCAGGGTTTGCAGCATCAGGGTCAGACGGCTCGCTTTCTCCAGGGCAAGGGCCCTGCCATTTGTGCGTTAAGCAGTTCCAACATTTATTCTACTTTACTGGAAGAAATAATTACAGTGGCCTCCAGTCTTCAAGTCTTTGAATCTGTACTTAAAGAGCAAAAAACAACCAAAGCAAACCGCATCTGTACAAAAATCTCCGAATTGGCTTTTAGTGCCCAGACAAAAGAGGGTCATCTGGGGAACCGCTTCCCTCTTTGTCCTTTCTAATTCCTATTTCATAACAGCCAGGCACTGGGGGAAAAGCGCTGCAGGGGGCAAAACACTGCTTGGGTGGCTGAGCAGCCAGACCTCCGGCCTCAACCCAGCACTGCAGGTGTGTCACGACTGCCCAGAGACCCAGCTGCTTCTTTCATTGCAGAGCTGAAAGCGCTGAGCCAGCCTCTGGACGTGGAGGTGCCAGAGGAACACACTCACACACATTTACACCTAGGGGATGCTCTCTCACAGGCATTTCTAGCAAGGATAATTCTCCTGCTAATCAAGCAGACAGTCCTGTCTCGGTGGAGATTTACAGAGGGTTTTTTTCTCTTGAAAGCAATAATAGATGGACAACAAGAAAGAGACAAAATTAATGCACAGAGTAATTATGCCCCAGGTTGCAAATAAGAGTGATTCCTCACCCTGAGACAAGTCTGGAAAACAAGATTAAAATGCTTAGGGGACACATTCTTGAAACAGCAGGTAATAGAAGAGATAAAACGTATTTACAGTATCTCACAGGGGACATGTACTTTTTAGGTAACATTACTAGATAGTAATTCTGCTGAGGAGAGTAATATTCCACTCCTCATTACAGAGTTAAAAGGGTGCGTAAAAGAAAAGCAACTTAACAAAGCATCCTTAATGGCAACTGGGTCCAGTTCCAGAAAGGCAGGCTTTGCCCAAAGTGCAACCAGAAACACAAGAGCATCTGCAGGAACACTCAGCCCACAAACAACATTAATAATCTATACAAATAGCACCATTTAACAACAAGCAAAAAGAAGGCTGGGATGGGAAGCAGACTGCAAGAGCACTCCTGTGACGATGCTGTCTAGGAGTGCAGACGTGCCTTGCCCCACTTCCCCAGTGCCCACAAAGCCAAGGCTGCCAGCTAACAAACTGCGCCTCAAGTACCCACCAGCAGAAGCAATTTGTCATGTGTCACATCAAATCAACTCTTATGAGACCACTGCACTCCCTGAAGCAGACGGCTGCCAAACTCCAAAAGAAAAATCCGAAAGAAAAACCCAAGCACTCGGGTCTCGTGCTGGCCAGCTGCAGACCCCAGCGCTCACAAAGCCCAGACGGCTTTCCGTTTTTAAAGCACATCAGCACACAGCAATCTGTTCCTGCACAGCACCTCCTCTGTGAGGCAGACACCAGGAGCATCCATTACGAAAAAGAACTTGGATTTTAAATTATCACTCTGGGCTGAAGCTCCTTATAACAGAGACTTCACGTTCCTCATCCAGCAGCACAGCATTTCACTCATCCCAGGGAACCATTACGAAGGCTAATGTTGGTAGACAAGCCTTAGTAACGTGAAGTGCTGCCAGCCTGCAGTGGGTTATCATCCATCTGAGCAAGCGCTGCTCCTTCCCAGCCAGCTTCATACTCTCCCCCTCCTTCACTTCAGCTTCCTTCCTCCATCCCTCATTCCTCCTCAGCTCCTTCCCACCCAGGGCACGTTTTCCTCTCTCCTACCCCTCTCCTGCTCACCCTGCAACCACAACAGAGGTCCCCAGCGAGCTACACCAGTGCCTTTTAGAAAGGGTGATAATGCAATGACAAAGCTAAAACACGCTTGGAAACCTTTTATGCATAAGTAGGGATTTCAGTTCCTCTTCCCTAGCCAAACCTTAGTGTGAGAAGCACTACCCTGCCCACCATGGATGCTCACCAAGGGTCAGCATCACTTTGTTCCTCTTCTAGAACCCTTTTTTGGGTGAGTTCCCAAACACTACCTGTACCCTGGCCTCAACTCAGGCCTCACAGCCCGGCCCCCCGCAGGTCCCATTCTGCTGCACAGCCCTGCACATTCCACTGAAGCCCAGGCCCTGGCTCCCCAGTGCTGCCTCTGCCACAGGGATCAGTTCCATGCTTGCCCTTCTTTGGTTCTGCCTGCAGCATTTTAGCCACTCCATTTGCCACATTCAGCTAGCAGGTGCCAAAACCGGCACAAGAGGTCCCACTCCATTCCCAGCTCAGCAGCTCCATCCCCGAGCTCTCCCACTTCAGCCACCAAAGGCTGTTCAGGACCCAGGACCAGCCAGCACAGCCTCAGCACAGCTACAGCAGCCCTACAGAAATGCAAATCGTCCATCCGCCCCTGCAAACACCAGCCTTCAGAGCAGTTAAGAGGGCAAACTCCCCAGCCCAGGACTCATCTGCCAGCTCCAGAAGTTCCATGCAACCGGGCTTCAAGTGGTGTTACCCATCTGAGACCAACCACAGCTAGAAAAATGTCTCCTGCTGCAGGAGATGAACACTGGCCCCAGAAAAGTCTGTCTGTAGGAGGAGGCCTGAGGTGGACGGAAAGCTTTATAACCCACAAAGGAGGCTGGTTTATTTCAAAGTGAGAGTGAATTGGAGAAAGGTAAGAGATCTAAAGGAAAGATGAGAGAAGTAGGAGACACTGCCTCCAGTCACCAGAAAGCAATGTCTGTCCCAAAATCTTACAACAGAGTCTTGACTGACACTAACATAAACCAAAAAAAAAAAAAAAAAAAGTCAGAAAAGAACAAACTGGCAAGCCTAGAGCAAAGAACATGGGAAATACAAGGCAGGCAGGCACAGGGCATTCCCCTCGGTATTGGGAGCACCAGCACAAACCTCAGCAGCAGAACTTACTTAAAGAGCATCTGATGTTTCATGACAAGTCACATCCAGACGCTGTTTGATGCATACTGGGATTTCTCTCCAGCCACAGGAACAGGACACGGACTTGCCAGCCTCGCCGCTTCCTGCGAGCACCTCGCCCAGCACAAGCACGGCCAGCTGGCGCGTGCAGAGAACCGTGGAGTGCTCACGGTGCTCACTGCCAGCAGCACAACACGCAGACTACTGCCATAACACGGCAAGGGTTACACCAAAATATCCTGGAGGAGGTGGATAGCAGACACGAGGCTGACATTCCCAGTGATGCTTTGCAGGCAGCTACAGCTGCAGATGCCAAGCCAGGCTCCCGCCATCTCCCTCAGACTTCACACACTGCTTTCCAACAAGCACGGGACACGGACCTCCCTCAGCGTGCACCTACCCACCTTAAAGGAGATGCTTGAGCAGCAGGCAAAGTTCCAGGTGGAAATCCATAGCACAGCTCCAACTCCCAGCTCTGAACAGAGGGCAGGAGGTCCTCCTCTGAGAAGTTTACTTATTTTCAGCATTCTGACTTGAGCGGATTTCAGAGAGAAATCAAATGGACGCAGTGCTGAGGAGCTCCAGGGCACCCGCACTGATTTTCTCAGCAAGTTCCGATTATGTTTTTAAACAATGGAAAATTTTCTGAACAATAAAGAGAACAAAAGCCACGCAAGCCACCAGAAAACCAGCGAGGACTCAAAGCTGCTTCAGACAGCAATCTCACTCTCTCCCAAAGCGATGCTCTGCAAAAACCCAAACAAAGGAACTCATTTACAACATCACCAGTGAATTGCTTTACCCCTACAGAACTTGTAAAAGTGCCACACTAGTGAGTGCCATTAAGATTTGCAGCAGCCTCCTGCTGACTTTCAGCAGACTTTGCAAGCTTCTCTGCACACATTTTGCACTTGATTACTCCGTGCTCATCAGAAGAAAAGGAAAGCAGTGCACTAAAGCAAAGCCTCTTGCTTATTCCTGATGTGGATGCAACAATGCGGACTCAACAACCTCACTGCCACCGCAGACAGGCACTTCCACTGAGGAGCCACAAGCCTTGCACCTCACTCTGCAGCTTTTCACCCTGACAAGGACACAATGCTACAAGCCATCAAGCATTAAAGCAACAGCAGCATATTCAAAACTTTCTAAGCTCGGAGCTTCCAGAAGAATTTAACTCACTCGAGGCTGCTGCTGAAAATTGCACACAGTGTAAGAGGGTCAGGCAGGAAGAGATCAAGAAACACGAGACAAATTACTTGGAAAAAAGTCCCCCAGAAGTAACCACAGTACAGTAGAAATGGCAAGCTGGCCAAGTGCATTTTAAGGGCTGCGCATTTCCACTGCCACAGCCTCCAGAATGAAAATGGAGTGAATTCATGTTGTATGCGTACTGTCCACTATTTGTTATTGCCTAGCTATTGATGCTTACTTGAAAAATAAAATTTAATTAAACCCCACAGTACAGCTTAGCCTGCCTTTGAAAGATGCCTGCATTAGTGGATCATTACACTAAATGAAATATAGCTTCATATCATATCTTTCAAGTAGCGTCCTAAAACATTTACAAATTAAATAATACTCTTGCAGAGAGAAATTGAGACACGATGTTTAGCAAGGGCAAAGAGATGTTTACAGATGAAAACTGAAATGAGATGTGGAGGCAATGAGGCAGAGAGGTGCCAGAGGGCTCCTCCAGACCTTGCTGGGAAGGTTCTCCACGTACCAGAAGCCACGCAAAGCAAGCATATGCCAGCGCCAGGCGAGCAGAAAGGGCAGCATCCCCAAGCCCCCAGGAGGCCAGCAGAAGCTCATCCAGCACTTGCCGTGTGCTGGCACAGCTGGACAAGCCCGGAGGTGCCTGAGCTCTTTTGCATTCAGGAGAGACCCAGCAGCAGTACTGCAAGGAGCAGGAAGCCGAGGAGGGAGGAGAGCAACCGCAACAGCAGTGGAAAAGGAAGAAGGGTGTTTTCCCACATGCTCGTGTCACACAGGTTGATAATCACGACGTCAGAGCGCCAAGTAAGCATGAAAATAGTGGTAAAGCAATAGAAGCTCAACTGGAGAATGTTTAACTCAGCTGTGAAGATCAAACCGTGTGCATAGGCTTAATAAAGGGTCCCTTACATCCCTGCCACAAGCAGCCAGCTGTTGTTTCCTAGCAGTGCAGTCAGGCATCTGCCGGTGCTTTCCCATCTCTGGAGGACACGTGGGGCCTGCTCACTCCTCCTCCCAGGTTTCTGGTGCCCACAGGAGGCAAATCCACACAGCCCCTGTCCAGAGAAGGATGCCCCTTTTCATCAAATATGGGAGAACTCTGCACCTCTGAGGGCTCCTTTGGTGGCCTGAAACTGGCCAGTGCTGAAGAACACACCAGGAGGGAGTGGGAGGAATGGCAGAGAGGAGGTCAGTGTCCCCATGTGCCCTTCAGAAACCAGGCCTGAGGATTCAGACCAATGAAGATACAAACTCTCAACAAACTGAGAAAAGGGATGTAGAAAAGCACTCTTGTGGCAGACAGCACAAGATATACTGTGCTAACATTTACATAGAGGGAAAAAAAAAAAAGGGAGCTTTGGTTTCTTAGGCTGAAAGCACAGACAGGTTAATGAGTCAGCATCAGTCACAGGAGCAATGTCTGATGTTGAGAGAAGCAAAGCAGCAAGTGAATATTGCATGAGCTTTACAGCTCGGGCTTGAGGAGATCCGAGATTTGTCTTTTCCTTAATAGCATCTGGGGCAACGCCAACTGTTCTTAGACAAACTATTTACTCTGAGAAATAATTTTCTTTAAACAAGGGTAGCCTGAGACTGCATCCTTTCACATAAGTCTGGGAAAGGCTGCACCCTGCAGCTCCCATCTCCATGGCAATGCACCAGCTCACACACAGAAGGAGCCGATGGCAGTACAAATCTCAGCACGAAGGCAAACCTTCCCCAAGAAAAGACTGGGGGTGGCAGAGCCCTCTCCAGTGCCAGCCCGTGAGAAAGGTGGGCTGAAGGAGCCAAGTGTGTGAGATGCTCACTTTTGTGAGAAGCAGAGCATGCCAGCCCATAAGAAAGAGAAAAGAAAACCCTGTGAGGGCACATCTGGATCTGTCCTTCTACAGGAAGATGACGGAAGATTCACAGCTGCTGCTCCTGCTGGGGATCAACAACCAACAGTCGAATTCCCAGTGGTCCTGCTGACTTATCAGCATGCTGAATGTCTTAGAGGCAAAAAGTTCAGCCTGCCATATAACCATGAAAGCTGTCAACTTTCCAGCCTATCCTGGGCTTCCTCTGTGGGATCCTTCCCCACTCCTCTCCAGCATCACTGCAAAATTAAAATAAGCAGCTGTGGCAAGAAGCAATTCATTATGCATTGAGCTCCTAAGACACACAGCACAAAGCAAGGATGGGCAAAAACCATCTAAGTGTATGAAGAAACAGTCCAGGATCCTTCCTAAAGGAAGCATACAGCAGGGGAGGTGAATCAGAGTTGCACAGAAGAACTGGTGCACAGAGCATCCCTCCTGCATGGAGGACAGTCTCTGCTATGGCCCACACAGGCCCAAGCTGTCGCTGGCAAAGCAGCCAAACCTGCCAACAACACGGCTGTCCCCTACCTGCAGCCGTGCCCCTTCCCTTCCCTCATCAGCAGGGAGTGAGCACTGGTGCACAATCTCCTGCACTCCTCCCAGCCCCCCTTTCCTAACAGCAGGCAGCACAAAAGCTGCATGGCAGCACCAAGGCAAGCTGGGTCTGGCTTTGTGCTTCTCAGACTGAGTCAAAGCCTCCCTGACACTTAAAAGCAGCACAACCAGCTCGCGTAAAAGATGAAGACTGCTGAGCCTCCCCCAGCCTTCCCAAGGCGAGATCAATCTGTGTGCACTGCAATCATCAGGCAGCAGGAAAGCAAGGCTAGACTGCAGCACAAGGTTAAAAATGACCGGGCTTCCCATCCACAGCTATTTGAAGAAACCTGCTCATCTACTGCTCACCAGCCCTGCTCTCCACCTCTGACTGTAATGAAAACAAAGTTTTAACACTCAAAGCAGACCGTGTTGTTCTTATTTGTTTGAGGAAAGGCGTGGGGTGTCTGGTAGGGAGGAGGGGGTGCAGCCCAAACATCTGCAGAAGAGTGCCCATTTTCTCCTTAAACATTTCATTTGCACTAATTCCCACGCCTGCCTCTCTCAAAGCCATGCCAGGTAATTAGAATCATTATAACTATTATTAGACCATAATATTATTATAGCATTTTTGCTACTCTTGACATCTGTTGGCTGATAGATTTAAGTGGTACATAAGAAATAATTGCACATAGATTTCTTGCAAATGAGCATCAACATAGAAGACATAAAAATGTTCTATGGTGAAAAAGTTAATTTTGTGAAAGCATGCTTGAAATAAAAAAATCTAAAATTAACAGTTAAACCCTTAAAAACTCCCATTAAAGCAACTGTTCTGGTTTTAAATAGGCAGCTGCTTAAAAAAAAAAACACAAGGCTTTTCCTTAAGGACACAAAGCTATACACCTGGCTTGGCATCTCTTTCAGATCAACACAAGCATGCACCTTCTTCCCACTTACTCCAGTGACCCACAGGTTTTTATAACACCCACCCATCTTCCTCTTCCCCCTCTGCAGCAGGCCTTTGAATTATTTGGCAGAGATTCTGACTGTGCAGAGAACCAGCATAAGCAGGTCTCTTATCCACTCAAAATCCCACAGAATTATCAGCAAACCCACATTCAGGACAAAACACAGCTTCTTGCATCACAGGAAGCCCAGAGGGCTTTACAACCTGGACTCAGGTTACCATTTATCAACCACTGAAATTTAGCTGTACCCAGTGTGGAACACAACCTTTTCACAGCTGCAGCACAGCCTCCCTGAGAGAAGTGAAGGAAACTGCAGCAGAAATTGCAGGAATGCTGTAGGGAAGCTGAATTTTCCACCCTGGGACTGTAATTTGGTCAGAGCACTGACATCAGTTGTGGAGCAGTAAAGGAGAACAGGGCACAGCTCTGTTATGCTGATGATGGCCTCGAAGCACTGAGGGAGGTAACAAGGACGGCCTGGTACCTCCGGCTCCAAGCCTTGAGCGGCAGGATAGCTGAAACACAGAGGAACTGGCCTTCAATTTGCTGGGGCCAAGTTTCACCTCCAGCTACACAGATGTGCACAGAAAGATGGTAAGTGGATGGAAGTGCATTTCTGAGGAGGATCAGCCTCCCAGTCTTCAAAAAGCTGAAGACAGCAGCTCACTATTGACCAAATTCAGCCATCTGGAGCCAGCCCTGCTTGGACAGTGACGTTCTCCCTAGTTCAATGGATTTCACTGGTTAAAGCAACACCTCTTCCTTAAGCATAGTTCACACTGAGGAGATGACAAGCAAAGCTCTGCTGGAATGAGGTATCCTGCAACTGCTCCCACAGGAAAACACCATTCAGGAATAAAAAAGCTATTATAATTAATTAACCCACAGCAAGCCAGTTTTATTCCAGGGTTGAGCAATCACATGAGGAACTTTCTTGCAACTACATGAGAGGAAAAATGTATTTTACATACCGACAAGCCTAACTTTCACTATGGACAGACTTACAAAGAAAATACAGCAGTGCACTTTAGACGCAAACTCCCCAACGTGCATCCCTCTGCAACCAAAGCAGAGAGGTTTCTTCACTTTGTGTGCTGCTGCTCCAAGGAAGCTCATCTCAGGAGCTGGCCATTTCTTCCCATCCCCACCCTCTGAGCCGCTATAAGACCGGCCATGCAGGAGGTGCCACCAGGCACACAGACTGCACATGGCCCCAGGAAGGAGCACCTGCTCCTTGGTAGCTGTCAGCAGAGGAGCTGGGCTGGGAAACTGAGAATTGCTCTGGGACAGGCTGGGTTTGTGCCACTGAGAAGTTCGACTCGCAAAACACAGCACCTTCAGAAACAGGGCACAACTACAGCTCTACAGAACAGCCCATCGCATCTCCAGCCAGCACACAGCAGTTACAGCAGCCTTTTCCCACATCCACCACTCTTAGGGAACTCAGAAGAATTCAGACTAGGTGAGCCCACCTCCATGAGGCAGAGCACTGAACAGAGAAGGACAACAGAGTGACTCACCCACACACGCACCCCAGGGGTAGCTATCAGTGATTCCTTGTTTCAAGGGGAGAAAATGTCACGGAGTGGCCCTCAGAGTTTTGTCCAGGCTTGATGCTATTCATCCTTCTCATTCATGGCCTGCACAATGAAAGAGAAAGTACTTTTATAAAAGCTGAAAGGGTGCCCAGCAGTTAAGAGCTTGAAGCACTCTAGAGGTCATGATCGGAATTGATAAACTTGGAGGAAAGTTCCAAAAATACCCACAGATCAATAAAAAGAAAAGCAGTAAAAACAAAGCAAAGAACTACCCTTGAAAACAGCAAAAACAGATCAGACACACAAATACAGCATGAGGGAAAACTCCAGACAGAGAGAGCTAAAGAAAATCAGGGACTAGACTGAAAATGCAATGTGTCAATGTTGTGGCACCACAGCTCCAAGTGCAAAGAGCTAGAAATCAGTCTCAGATTTCATTGTTTAACATTCATAATTCTCTAAGATCAGAAATAGAATTACTAAGTGCAGCTAAACATGGGAGAGTAGAACAGGAAGACCACACTACATGTTGGTATCACCCTTAGAAAGTCACAAACTACCAGGGCTGGGCCACAACAGGAGCAGTCAGTGGCACAACACGTGCAGCCTGAAGGAAGCTGTCCTGCTGCCCTCCAGACTTGTTATCAGCTCTCAGCACCAACAGCTGCTTACAAGGGCAACAATCAGTTTGGTCGCCCTGTTTGCTGAAGGCAAGACACAGAGCAGGCTGCCAAGGAGAGTCGGGCAGCAGCAGCAGCACATCACAGCTCACCCTGACTGCGAGGACACAGAACACACAGCTGGGGACGTAGAAGCCACCAGGGCACCGAGCAGTGCCCTGTGACACCTGGTCTGGGCCTCGCTCTGAGCATCTCTTGCTGGCCTCAAGACAGGGGTATAGACAAGGCAGCTTTTCCAGCCCCAAATTTTATTTTAGCATCCTCCATCTGGCCACTCCTACACCACTACAGCAGTGACATTTAAGAGCTAAATTAACAGCCTTCTCTTCCCAAAAATACAATAGAGCTGCTCACACTGCTGAAAGGGCACCCGCACAGCAGCACACAGCACAAGCACAGCCGTACCCATTCCAATTCATACCTTTGTTACCTTTCATAAATGGAGCTCTCCAGCTCACCTTGTCACCAAGTCAACCTGTGCCACAGGCTGCGGCCTTTCAGGGTCCTCAACTAGCTCAGCTCAGCTCCCTATCACTCCAAAGGAATCAGCAGCAATCACTACCAAAAGCACTGCAAGGATCTGATGGCTCCCTGTGTCAAGGTACTTCACAGAGCAGCTGTGCCCCTGCAGCTGACAGTACACACACAGCTGCACCAACTCAGCACAGCCCTCACCCAGGGCTCCGCCAGCAATCCAGCAAGTGGGGAAGATCTACAAGTCGTTTGCAGAATTGGAACGTAACTGCAAGGAACATTTAAGATTCCACAGTAACTCAAAGACTTTTTTTTTTTCTTGGATCAGAGGTTTGGGAGCACGCTGCCTCACGAACCAAAGCCAGAAGATTTGACAAAGCCTTTAACCCACGCTGTCTCTTTCCACATGGCTGTTTCCCAGAGGATCCCATGTTGTGGCATTACACATCTCAGGCGCCAAGAATATCTGTGTGTTAATAATAAATAATAACCAGCTTTATAGGGAGCTTATCAACAAAGTGCTCGACAAATCTTAATTAAAGCTGATTCATCTACTCCAGTAGCGAAAGTTAAATATTATTTCTCAGAGGGGAAACCCTGAGCGGTAACAGAGCTGAGGTGGGTTATGAAAGCCACAGTCAGTAGCGGAGAGGATCAGCACACAGAAGGGCTGACTTTAATCTCCAAATTTATTGCAATAACCCACTGCCTTGCATACTGTCAAGGTAGAGTTGATACGTTTCAGTCACATCTGCAGAGCTTGACCACATCAGTATTTTATCAGTCCTCCACGTCCTTGCAAGGTAAGAACAGAGAAAGGAAGGGCTCAGGGGCCACAGAAGGCTTGTGAAGCGTTTTGTTGCTCATACTAAATAAATTCTCAACAGAGAGAAAGGAGATGGCAGTGGCAGAACCAAACCAGCTTCCTCCAAGGCGTGGGGACCGCTCTGTAGGCCAAGGGCAGTGCTGATGACTCAGCAGGAATCACCTGTTTCCAGCTAATTTATCTAACAGGAAAATATTTGCGTCCCTTCAAGTCTGCAAACGGAACCTGCAGACACCGTTCTTACCTCCATCAGCTGCACTCCTACCACAGAGTGCTTGGCAGAGGTCTCTGGGACAATATTTAGGATGCTTCCACCACTGCATCGCCTTGCAGGTGGCTCAGAACACAAGCCAGCCTGGCATCGTAAAGGCTGAGGAAAGAGAAAGCACAAAGCCTAGCCCTTGCTAACATTACCCCCAGAGCAGAGATGGACCCACAGCGAGCAGCAGGGCCGCAGCAGTGCTGGGGCAGATGACAGAGCACCGCCCGCTCCTCGCACTCAGCTTAACCACAGCTGGGTGATTAAAATAACTGTCTGCTCCCAGGCAGGCCCAGCCATGACAGCTCGTCACACGTGCCTGAAGCTGAGCGGCAGCGCCCCAAGCAGTGCGCACACAAGGAGCCCCGCACGAACAGCCCGCGTAACTTCCACACGGGTGCAGATCCGCAAGCAGCCCCGCAGCTCGCTGTGCTCGGTGCGAAACCTCCTGAGCAGAGCCCGTGTGCTCGGACAGCGGAACCCCGCCGCCATGAGGGCACGAGGGCTGCGGCCGCAACCCAGCTCTCCCGCAGCGCTCTGCGTGGCCTTTTTTCGGCTGCTTCCACAGAACGACAGGCCGGGAGGCCACCTCCATCCGTCACGCTCCTTTACAGAACCGCAGAGCCGGCCCTCGCGGCCTCGGAGCGGAACGAATCCACTCCCGGGACAGCCGAACCCCACGGGACGGCCCTCATAGACCACGCTCCCCCCCACTCACCGCTCTGCAATGCGCACGCTCCGCCAGGCCGAGGGCGGGAACATGGCTGAGGGGCGGGAACACGGCTGAAAGGCGGGAACACGGCTGAGAGGCGGCTGCGCTGTGGAGATTTCGCCTCCCGTCCTCCGTTTGCGCCCGGTGGGAGTGTGCTGCATCCAGAGGTGTCCTTCACTCCTGTTAAAGTCACATAAGCAGCAGAAGTCAGGGAAAGAGGCAGATTTGCTCCTCGATCGTCACTTCCTTGCAGCGTGGCTGGGGAACGCAGCACTGCCCGGGGGCCCGCGCATCCCCACTCCTGCCAGGAGAGTGAGAAGGGCCAAAAGAGCACTGCAAGAACTCCCCAGGGGCTGCTGGTTTCAGCGAGTGGCTGGAATCTCTGTCCCCCCCGTGCTGGGCTGTTAGAGAAAGTGACGAGCAGACGAGCACGCCTCCATGACCTGCCGTGGGTCTGCCCTGTGCCGTGGGTCTGCCCCTGCACTCCTCATCCGTGTTGAGGTAGATGGCAAGGCAGAATGAAGGGTGTTAATCTCAGGCTCAGCACCTGGCATCCACCCATAGGAAGGCGGGAGGTCACTGAGGGCACGGTGTAATGGAGGAGAGAGCTGCAAGCTGTGCCCATCAGCAACCAGCTTCACACACGGGTGTTGTTACCCCTCAGCCATCAGCAGTGCTGAGAGCTCTGGCGGGCACAGCACCAAGTGCTGCCACAGGTGAGAATTCAGTCCTCCTCACACCTCATGTGTTCTGTGTGCCTCCAGGAGCAAGTGATTGATTGTAGGAAAGTCTCGGCGTTAGTTCAAAGTAAATGAAATGTTTTCAATCTTTCCAGGTCGGATATAAACACCTCAGATTTAGAATCGAAGCCCACTAAGCCTATCCAAAGTGCCTCACAGATTTATTGAGTTTCAGTGCCATGATTTTTCAGGTACGTGATGGGTTTTTTTTGGCCAGGTGTGTGATTTTTGGCAAGGCACAGCTCCTGGTGCCTGAATGCACAGAGCTGAAGCGCCAGGTGCTGCAGCCCTTTCCCCCATCCGCTGCTCCACCAAGCAGTGCTGCCTCCAGCTCTGGGCAGTACCTGACCCCTCTGTGCCGAAGCCCTTCCGCAGACTCTGGCTGGGAGTCCCAGAACCAGGGATAAGCCAGTGACAGCAGGGGCATCTCCTCTCCAGAAGGATAGAGGGTTGCAAACTGCTTTGGCTACTGACCCTTTTTCTGGTGACTGCTAGGAGCACCCTGTCCTGATGTGGAGGTGTGACATGGGGTTCATCTGTCCCTCCAGCACAGCCCAAGGGAATGCTGTGCTCCATCCTCGGGCAGCAAAGAACCTTGGCTGCAGGTCGTAATTGCTCTGTTGCAGATAGTAGATAAAAAATAAGATTCAGGCAGCGGGTGTTGGAGGAACACCAGCAGGAGGCAAAGAGCTTCTTTGCGTAAGCTCCACCCCAGGTCTCCTGTTTATTGGGGTTTTATTGGAAATCTTTTGCAGCATTGAGAATGAAGTCCTCCTCCTCCCCTGAAAGACAGATCTGGCCTAAAACATGAATCCCAACATCCCCCAGCTTTCAGGGAAGGGAGAGCTACAGTGACTGCTGCCTTGGGGGTGACTGAAGCTGAGCTGGGCTGTGGGCTTGGCCCCTATGGGAGGAGCTGAGCCATGATGGTAGAGCAGAATTGAACCATCTGGGGCATTCCCGTGGCTGCTGCAGACCCACAGCCTCTTCTGGGCGCTTGGGAGCTGCAGTGGAAGGTGGGAGCCTGTGCCATTGATCTCAGTGGGAACGGCATCAGATGCCAGCCCCAGGCAGCCTGCAAAGTCTCACTCAGATGCTTGGTCCAGAGAGAAGTGTGCTGCATCCGCGGGCAATACCAGCCTAATCCCTTCCTCTGAAATCACTCACACATCAAAGAGATTGAAAAAACACGCTCTGCATGCATTATCTTTTGCATTTCAAGACTGAGTTCTTCAACAATGCCTGTTTGATCTGATAGGATAGAGGATTCTTCCAAAAGATGGGTGTAAGAGAATAATTTGGGGCTGGGAATAAGTTTTTATCAATGTACTTAAAGGCAATCACAGCACTAGGAGGGAGGCCTAATTGTGGAGTTGTGTAATTAGCTTTTATGTCACTGCAATTATTCTGTTGGCTACATATAAAGAACATGGCAAAATGCGACACAATTTTAAATCGGGACTTGATTCTCTTTTAGTAGGTAATTGATGTTGATCACATCACTTAGCAGTGACTATAAAATGCACTATTTAGATTGTAAGAGGATGGAGAAAAGGACCAAGCAGATAGGTAATTGATGGATCACGGACTGCGCTGGTGGGAGGCAGCATTAATCCATCAGGCTTCAGCTCTATCTGGACACTGTTACTGGCCCAGAGCGCTAACGAACACAGAGCCACTGCTCCTGCAGCCCGAAGCATCGCACACTGCAGTGAGCAGCCACTTTGCCCCCAGATGCTGGTGTCAGCCGATGAATTTGCACTTAATGCAATTGATTCCTTGTGTTTAAACACTTTCTTCTAAAGGCAGGCTTTGTTTTCTGCTGCTCGGCTTCAAGCGCGTGCTAGGATTTTGCTCCAGTGAATCAAATAAAAGAGAAGCTGAATCGGTACAAGTTTTCCTTGCCTTTGCCACTGACCATAATGTCTGATTTCTGCAAGCAGTTTCACTGATGAGGTGAGGGCAGGCACGATGCTCTCACACTGTGCTGGAGCAGAGCCAGCAGGCACAGCTTTGGGGCCGTCCCACAACTGGACAAAAGGACAGTGCTGAGGGACAAAGGGTAACTTGGGGTCATCTGATCACAGATTCCTTCAGTGGAAGGCATGTGGGTTTTTTACTCAGGAATGCTGTGTGCTCTGCTGGAGCCACTCTCCTATTGACTCCTGTATTTCTAAAAAGCAATCCAGGAGGGTTGTGTATTACTTTTTTTTTTCTAAAACAAAGCCAAGACCATAAGCTGCACCATGCGCTCACCAGAAGCACAGCGCCCAGTGAGCACACCGAACATTTAAGGAGGGATAACGGCTGTGGAGTAATGGCTTGGTGTTTGGGCAAGATTTCATGCTCAGCATGTGTGGAGCTCAGCACTCGCAGCCATTTCCTAAACTGACACGTGGGTAGTGGTGTTGGGGTGTCCTGGCACACAGACGAGCAGTCCCCAGGGCTGAGGCTGGAGAGGAGAACCATGCAGCATGAAGTGATGAAGTGTGCTGTCCTGCTGGACAATGAGCAAACTCAGCAGGATGAGGACATCTTCTGCTGAGTTTCCTGATGTCAGGACTGGGCTTTGCATTCTACAAAAGAGGTGGATTTGTTGTCCCAAACACTGTTCCTCTCTAACCTTTCCTCCCCTCCTTCCCTCATCCTCTTGTCTCTTGCCGTGGTTCCTAAATAAATAAATAAATAAATAAAAATTAAATTCAGGTTCCACCAGTGTAACTGTGTGAAGAGCTGCAGCTCTGGCACGGTGCTCCTTTGCCTCCCAGAGCTCTGGTAGTAGCCATGGCCGGTTAGTTTCCGCAGTGAGATGATGAAATGCAACTTTACAACACAAGTAGTGAGTTGTGACCCAGCCTGAGTGCGGTGCAGGCTGTTTCTGTAGTGCAGATGGATCTGGAAAGGACAGACTAGAGCGGATGGCATCGGAGCTGCAGGGCTGCCCCGCATCCTTTTGAAATGCTGTTTCTCACCCACGTTGCATGTTTTATTCCTATTTTTCCCCTCCCCTGGGCACAATGTTCCCACATGCCTGAGTCTCCTTCTTCCTCCTGTCTTGTACTGGAGCTGAGGCCAGTGTTGCCTCCCAGAGCTGCCAATTAGAGATTTTGGAGGCTACATCTCTGCTCTCACTGCTGGGACCCGGCAGCTTCTGCAGGACCAGTTCTGCCATTTCAGCATCGCCCTCTCCAAATCACTGATAATCAGCCAAGCCTTGCCTGCAGTCTCCAATCCCCTCCAGCCCAAGTGCTATTCTGCTTGCCATCAAAAAAAATCCATCTTGCCTGCAGCTGGTGGGTGAATGGGGCTTTGCTGTCAATCGCTTGAAGGCTCTGGAGTGGTAAATGGGACACGATGAGCTGAGAGACCATCCCCGCTCTTGGGGAAGCTGTGCCAGCAGGGCCAGTGCTGGAGATGAAGCATGAAGGTTTGCAGGCAAGCTGATGCAGAGCCCGGGGCTGCGATCCCAGCAAGTGTCAGCCTGTGACACTGCTTCTCCCACTCGGGTGCTTCTGTGGGACGGCTCAGCCCTGCGGCTGCAGCAGGGCCCGGGTTATTCCCAGGGCCCCACAGCTGCAGACTACCCCAGCACTCCACCACAAGCTGTGGCAATGTCATTCATCGCACCAGAGCGGTTTGTTACACACAGGCTTTCCACTGGACTTCTGGGATTTCCTCACTTGCTTCCATTTTATATTGGGTTTTGATTAAATTAGATAAAGCTGCGAAGGCGATCAATTCAAAGCCCATTTCCTATGAAGTCACACATGATTTATAAGCGGAAAGGAGAATAAAGCATGGAACAAGAGCAAAGGGACCTGGGTGGTGCATAACCGGTACAAAGGAATCATAAAGTTTTTGTGGCTGCCAGCTCTACTGCAACAGGTCTGGGGCTGCAGGCTGCAGCTTGGCTGCATCAGTCCATGGCCATGCCCAGTGCTGCTACCTCCTCATCCCCACAGCTGGACATCTCTGGGCCACAGCGCACACTGGTTTGGGAGTAAACACCAGAACAATTAATAGAACACTTCCCATTAGGTGGAAACAAGGAGACTTTAAACTTCGGCAGTTCTGCATGCTTAAGGGAGAGAACTGTTATGAGAAGTTACCCCCTGCAAAAATGGACTTAAAATTATCACTTCTCACCAACACCTAGTGCTGCATGCACTGAAGAGATCCAGCACAGCATTTGCAACTCCTTTCCATCACACTGCATGCAAGAGACCCCAAAGCTTGTCGCCTGGGGATATTTGCTTTGTGTCAATACCTACATTCTGCTGCTGCTCAATGGACAGTTTTTCACCCTGTCAAATTTTAGGTACAAGTGGTTACCAAACCCACACTGTGTTTCAGTAGCACAGTCTAACAGAAGAACACCAGGGAAGCCCATCAGTTGTGCCAGACAGTTCCTAGGAGCCCATATGGTGCCATGTAAAAGCAAATCAGTGCAGCCCCTGAGACAGCTCACAAGGGCTGAGTTTAGGTGATGCTGAGTCAAGGTGATCCTTCATCTCTCGGTTCGGGATTTCAGAAGTTTGGCTCCCTCTGGGCTAAATGACACAGGGGAGACCCCACCATTGGGGTGTCCTTTGCTTGTACCTGAGCTTCAAGGGAGTATTTACCGGCACCTGGGAAGCAAACAGCCCCAGAAAGACCAACAGTGGATTTTTAGGGCCCCAGCTCCATATCCCCGTACCAACAAGGCTTTGGGAACACAGCTGGGCAGGTCTGCAGTGGAGAGAAGGCGACGATGAAGCAAGGACCTGTTTTCCCAATTCGTCCTGGCTGCAGCCTGCCAGCAGCGTGGCAGGGGAAATGAAGATGTTATCGAGCAGCAGCACGCAGCAGTAATTGAAAGCCTTTTTGCTGCTGGAAATCCTCAAGGCTGCCAGTCTCTCGTCTGAGCTGCCACTTGCAGATACTTTTTCTTCTCATTTCCTCTCTCTTTTGCTTCAACTTTCCATCGAGTGCGCCGATTCCTCATCATGCATCCTGAATCACAATGTTAAATATGTAAATACAGAGGTATTTACACCCCCTCTCCTGGGTTGTTTTGTATATAAATTTGCCCTGCTCGCAGCCTTCCTGTCTCTGCAAACGCTGTGAGCAGTGAGCTCTGCCTGGGGCTTGGCAGGGTGAAGCTTTGAGGAAACCAGTGCAAAAGAACATCCAGCATCACTCTGGCTTTGCTGGAGGATGCCGACAGCCAAATCTCTGGGTCTTCATAGAGAAAAATATCAGCAAAAGGGATGGAACAAAACAGGCTGCTCTCCTGCCTCCCCCCTGTGCCTTCTTGCTCCCTCCCCCCCCCCCCCCAAGGATTTTGGTGCTGGTGTAAATGGGCGAAAGCAACAACTGAAGAGCTAAAAACGTGAAGTATGAAGAAAGGCTTTAATTTTCACAAAATCTCTTAATCCATTAATCACAGTGAGACTTCTGTATGGAAACCTCCCTCTCGTTTAATACCGCCTAAAGATCATCAAGATAGCAATGACTGTTTTGAGGGGGAAGAGGAGGAGTGAGGTGGGACAGGCTGAAGGTGTGGCCTTGTCTCCAAGGAGAGGAGATCAGCCCTTACCAGCATTGAGCCAAGCACACGGAGCTGCTGCAGAAGCTGGGCGAATCCACTTGGGCATCCAAAACAGCTTATAAGAGTTTTAGGAGCAGTCTCAAACGTCCCCTCTCCCACTCCACCACTATGCCTTTCCTCCTCCACATCCGTGCTGTTCCTTCCCTTGCCCTCAGAAGGCTCCAGGATGCAGAAACTATCCCAGACACAGAGAGAAGCATCACCAGCTCACGCCCCAGCCCTACACTGAGGGGAAATGGACCTGGGACACCTTTGGGATGTCTTTGCTGCTGACTGGATCTGGAGTCTTCCTTCATCCTTTCATCTTTTCATTTCACACAGCACCAGTGGGAATCAAAAGCAGCACAACAGCAGGGTGGAGATGAACACAGCCATGAACTCCCAAGCGGGCCCAATGCTCAGGCTCTGCTCCCTTTGAGAAGGCTTTTGCAGTGGCTCCAACTGTAAGAACCCCCAAAAACCACTGAGAGTCTCTGCGGTGCCTTTCTGCTGGGCACTGGGGCTCTCCTCAGTAACTGAAGGGACTTTTTAATCTTCTGCCACCTACCACTGGATTTCAGCGTTAACATAACAGCAAGGGGTGAGAGACCCCAGTAAATCCTGAGGACAGCAGGATTAACACAGTGGAAACGTCGTTTTATTGCTTTGCTGTTCTTCATATAAAGAGAGGAGAAAGGGGAGAGGAAAGGGAGAGCCAAACCCTGCCGAACGTGGAGGAGGAGAGCCCCTGAAACAAAGGCGATGCTGTAATCCCCGCTCCAGGGCTGCCCTTTGCATTTGGGTTTTCACAAGGCACTGCTCATGTTGACTGTAACACACCTTCCCCTTGCAAAGAAACATTCGCAGCTGACAGCTGTTGGGCGCTGTCTTCCCTGCGATGTCACTGGCACTAACCTCTGTTGCAGGTATACCAGCTGCAGAGGGAATGGTCTTGCACGATTCATTCGTGTTACAAGTTTGATAATGTCTCCATCCACCAAAACCACCTTCCAGCCCAGGTCCTCTTGTCCAGAAACAACCAAGGCTTATTTCCATGAGAAAGGATGACAGGTGAAAAAAGATTTGCTTTCATGAGTTGTGTGGCATGTTGTAGGGGCTGCAGAGCACCTCGGACCCGTGGTTCTCCCTCTGGGACTCCAGCTCTCCAGGTGGGAAGCTAGTAAGCACCAGTTCCCAGTGCAGCAAACCATGCAGTGCTGGTCCCTTGGCTTGCGTCCCATGATGGAGACT
The DNA here is from genome assembly GCF_019232065.1 of Centrocercus urophasianus. Taxonomy (NCBI): domain Eukaryota; kingdom Metazoa; phylum Chordata; class Aves; order Galliformes; family Phasianidae; genus Centrocercus; species Centrocercus urophasianus. The sequence continues at coordinate 451,187 of NW_024884822.1, read as the reverse complement.
GATTTTCTAAAATGTGGAAACCCTTTGATGTGTTACGAATGTAAATTGCAGTAAATACACGTATCAAAAAAGAGGAGAGAGCCGGGAAATGAAGTCCCTCGGAGCAGTTATACCACTCTCACCTCTTCATGCCTTCTCCCCGCTTCTTCAAGTGCATTCACACAATACAAACCCTGCCCTGCACCCTGATCCAACCGAGGGTCACCACCGCTGGGGGCAATTTGCAGAGTGACCCATTCTTTGTCTTAGATGCCGCCAAGCTGCTCTTGCAAGGACACAGCCTTCAATTCATCCTAGGTTCAGCTTTCCTCAGGCTTAGCACATTCTGCAGTAGCTCCATGTGCTTCACGCTAGCAGCTTCAGACCCAGGAGCCAGCCAGAGCAGTCGAGGTTCCCTCCTTGCCACGATGGTTGCACAGACCTCAGACTGTCCTGACTGTGATGGGGAACACAACATCTACAAATCAGAGTGCTTTCCTGAAGCTGTTAGCCTGCTTTCCTCACGGGAAGAAGACAGGAGGAATTAGTATGCAGCATCTTCCTCGGGAAATCAATGTGATTTCAACTCGCTGTGAAGTTCCCTGACTGTGTTAGATATGCTGCACTGGTAAAAACTAATTCTCAGAGGAGAAAGAGTGGAAGAAAAAGAAAGAAAAACGCCTTTAGACAAGGCTAAAATATTGCAGAGGCTACATCTTGCCAGTGCTAGGGCTGGCCTGGAAGTCTCAGAGCTGAGAGGGCTGTGCAGTGCAGTCATTCCAGCTACTTATCACACAGCTAAGAATTGCTCATGATTGTAAATTCTAATTAAAGCTTTTTTGGAAAAAAAAAAAAAATAAAAAATCAAGAGTGTCCTTTAAAAAAAAAAAAGAAAAACAGATATTTCAGCTAAATTAAAAATTCAGGTTTTTTAACATAGGGAAAATGTTGAAAAATTTGAAACAACCCATTTCAGCACTTTTGGGATGAAAGGATGTATTTTGTGTTGTGAAATGCATCATCGATTCAAACGTGTTTTATCTTACAGTATGAATAACAAAAATAGTTTTCAAACCAAAGCAAAACGGTATTTTTAGGCTTTCTCTTTAAAAAAGCCTAACTGGAGGTTTCTGTCCTAATTAAGACTGATTTTTTTTTTCTTTTTTAAAGAAATTGAGTAATTTATTTCCAGCTAACTCCAGTCTAAACCACTTGTTCTTTCTTGGCTCTCCCACCCCGTGTTTACCAGGCGTACAACCTGAGCACCCATCCGCAGTGCTTCCATCAGCTCCAGGTTCCAGCACTGCCAGAACCCCCCTGGGATTTGAGTCGGGCTTGGTAAGACCTCACAGAATCAAACCAGCATCAGCAAAATGGCTATCAGAGCACCTGGGTTTCAGTGTCTCAGTACGAGTTGGAGTGATTTCAGAATCTGTGTAGAGCCACTGTTTCTTGACATAGAAGGCTGAGATGCAGAACAGCCCAACACCTCTGCAGGATCAGCACATCGCTTCCGCGGTGCCAAGGAGGTGTTTTAGGATCTGTTAGATGAAAGGCACCGGGTAACAAAGAGGTGACAGTATGCAATGTATCTTCTGGATGAGAGCACGGGAGGGAAAGAGAGAAGAGAAAAATAGGGTTAAATGGGTACTGGGAAAAGAAGGGGGACAGCAGGGGAGGGCACTCAGCCAGAGGGGAGCTCAGAGAGGGGAGTGGAGGGGAGGGAAGGGAGCAGAGCATCTGCAGAGCTCTGCCAGAGACCAAAGGGAAAAAAGAAATTGCTCTGCAGTTAAATGAGAACCAAGGGAAAACTGCACAGATGCCTGAGTCGCCTGAGTGCACTTTGAACAGTAAAAGAGCCAGGCACTGGCAGCGAGAAGAGACACAGGCAGGCCTGAAGGGGCAACATGCAGAGGATCTGATCCAGCTACAGTCTCAGATCTGGCTTCCAAAAAAATGAATGGAAGGGCCTTTGGGAGGCTGTGGGGCCCTTAGCCAGGAATTGAGGTGCAGTGAGACCACTGCTGCATCTCATACGTTCTCACAGGGAAGCACTGGTGAATGAAGCCTGGAGTGCCCATTACCTGCAAGAAAACTGAGACTTGCATTAACACAGCTCTGTCACAGACAGGGAACATCGCAGCAGGACACCCCTTCCCACGGGGTGCCAAGTAGGCCCACGGTATTGTAGAGTCGATGGAGATAAAGAGTGTTTGTATTTGCTTTTGCAACAAGATAAGATCAAGTGTCAGCTGCCCCTAAGGGAGATAAAGCAAAGATGAGCCCGGCAGCAGTACCATCCTCACCGGCATGTTGTGTCCCCCCAGAGAGCAGTGGGCAGAGCCAGGCAGTGATTACAGGGCCCAGCAGCAGCTCCATGCACAGCACACAGACACACAGGCCCCGCCATGGGGTTCAGGCAGGAATAAGATGCCATGAGACTGAGATAGGAGACATGGCCACAACACGGGTCAAAAGTCCCTCTGGGAAGTGGGAGGGGACAGAGCTGCAATGCACGTCTAAGAAGTCTGTCCAGGAGAAAGCCTGGAATCAGACACTGCTGCAGCATCACTTACAGAGTGAATGTAGCCGCGGGCTGAGCTTAAATGGGGTCCCAGCCCACGGATACAGGTGGAGGCAGGTGGGGTCAGGGTCATTGAGAGCATCTGTGCCTTCAGAGCTACACAGTGTGTAACTTCAACAAGCACTTGGGAAGCTTGAACAGGGCGCAGCAAGCTAACAGCAGCTGAAGGGAGCGCAGTCCCACATGAGCCAAAGGCTGTGCTGATAACCCTTCTGAGTGTGAAGGAGGCGGCACTGCGGGGCAGGAGCTTTCCCACTGAGGGGTGAGGGAGGCCGAGCTGTGTCCATCAGCCCTGTCCTGCTGAGGGTCGTGCCAGGGGCAGTGTTGAGGGACACAGAGGGGTAACGCAGCAGGGCTTTGTGTGCCGCGCTAGAAGCACTCTTTGGTTTTCAACAAGACATATCCAGCAGGAGCATTTTTTCTCTTTTGTCTTTATTTTACAGCTGTGAATTATTGAAAGCTTTACTATTGCTCTCCCAAATCATTCTTGGGCAAACAAAAGATAGCTCTGAATGTGCTTTCCAACGAAAGCAATCGAGATGCATTTCACTCATGGTTCAGCGTTGCCTCTCTTTTGCCACATCTTAAACTACTTCACCACTTGGGCTGATCAGCAGTGTCCACTCCACGGCAGAGGGGGCAGCGGAAGAGCCTGAGGTGTTGCAGGTCAAGATGAAAATGCTGCGTGTGCCATTAGCTGTCAAAACTATAACGAGCTTAAATCAGTGCAATTAGATTGCTCATGGATTACAGGAGCCACCGCTGCAGCTATCCATTGCACACGCTGCGCGATTAAACTGCGGTCCTGACATTAAAGTGACATGATTAAAAGCAAGTGTCGAAGGCTCAGATCTATGGAAAGCTCAGCAGGCAGGGTTAAGTCCACAGCTTCTTTAGAGGTCTTCTGGGGTTGAACACTCCAGGGTCTGGGAATGATCTCCAGCCCCTCAGCAGAGCCAGCTCTGCTTTTAAGTCTGTAATGCCATCTTGTGATTATATCCGGGAAGTGGAGACCACAGGTCCCCTCTGTGGAGTTTGATGCAGCACGTGGCTCTTGTTCAGGCAGATGGAAAGCTCAGAAGTACCCCTGTTTAACAAGTTTGGGGCTAAGAGGAAATCTGTCTCTGACAGAAAAGTCCCTACTCTTGCTCTGAGAGAGTGAAAATGATTCATTTCATTAATATTTATCCTTCTAGTCCAATTCTCTGGCTAAGAAAGCAATTTCTTCCAGGCTGAAGAATTTGATTTAGATCTCTCTTTAGGTACTGAGGGCTAATTTTCTCTTTCAGTGTGGAAGGAAACAGTGCCACATTCAAGCAGTAAAGGCACTTTTCTTCCCTGATTGAAGCCAGAGTTCAGTGAGGTCAGCTTTGTTGTAAGCATCCACACTAACTTGAATGCTGAAATGCACTTTGAAGGGCATGGAGAGCCAGCATAGGAAACACAGGATCTGTGGAGCTAGAAGCAGCAAAAACAACCACCAGCTGCATCAGCTGTCAGGAAACGGCACAGGGCAGCCAGCTGTCTGCTCACCCCTCGCACTGCGCTGCAGACACACAAGGCAGGACGAAGCCATCAACTGCTTCCTGCCCAAGGGGGGCAGATGTTCTTCCTGGGTGCAGGGACACGTGTTCATGGAGGTCATTCTGTGTAGGCTGCTCCTCTCCTACACAGCCTACCCTGCCTCGTCCCAGGTAGTGCTGGGCTTGTTCAGCACACAGCAGCCACAGCTCTGTGCTGGGAGGGTCACTGGTGCTCAAGGTGAGGAGCACTGGCTGCTCTCCATTTAGCACTGAGGCTCACAACTCATTAACTTCCCCCATCCTATCCCTCGAATATCACAGCAAGAAGATACTGTGCCAGAACTCCACAGAGCTGCACCACAGGCCAACATCAGCCCATCGGTGGAGGCAGAGCCCTTGGTCTTGTCACATGTGAGCTGTCTCCATGGGGCTTTCTCAACACTGACTGCCCACAGAGGATGCACTTGGAGGAGATCCTCCCAGCACAACAGGCAACAGCCAGCAGGCACATCACCCCAGCTGCACACAAACCAGACAGGATGGTCAAACTGGAAAGGGCCTGAACAAAAGTCACCAAAGGAGGCATGCCAGGAATGAAGGACAGTATTTTCTCAGCTGTGCTCCAGGATAGAAAATCCAGGGTTATCACAAGGCTGGTGCAAAGTTTCAGTGATGGAGGAACAAGCAAACAGATGTACTTTGTGATCTTTTCTTGAAGTCTTTCTGCCTGTGATCAGGGCCCAGACAATGAGCTCTGCCAAGCCCTGACAGGCTGCTTAAGAAACCACTCCAGTTTGAACCAGTATAATTCATGAATGCAGTGTGGGCCCATACTCATAACCTTAAGATGTCTTCAGCAGCACCAAGGAGATGCTTCCAAAGCTTTCTGAATGCCAAAGTCGGCGAATCTGAATGTCAGCAACACCCTGTAACTTCACAGCAAGGGTTTCCTTGTGTTCCTGCACAGCTTTCCTATCTAGTAGTTGGGCACGGAGCATTGTTTCATCTCGTGCAGTGAGGCAGGCTCAAGCACACGCTTGCACATCACTTACAAACCTTGGATAAAAGCTGTCGCGCCAAGTGAAGCACGTCAGCTCTGCCTTGGGTATCAAGTCAAGCACAGCTCCTGCCACAGCTTCCTGGCAAACGTGCCTCCTACACCTACCACAGCTCTTCTGACTGCTGAGAGAATGCTCCTGGGACGGGCTGAGCCCAGCAACGCCTTGCTTGGAACCTGTGCCGCAGCAGCCCTGCCAAGCACCGGCTCTCCAAGCTGAGTACAGCCGCACAGTGAGTGCAAGCAGTGCCAGTCCTCCTGCGTGCCGAGCTGCCTGCTGAGCGCCGCACACAGCGCTGCCTGCCTGGGCTGACCTGCTGCCAACAGCTTTCATAGAGATTTCATCTGCTTAATTGTGCTGTCCTTCCTCCTCTCCCAGGCAGGATTTCAGCTACAGCCGATGTCAGCAAACATCTCATTATTCTTTGATACTCAGGCACTCGCTGGACCTGTTGTTCATCTTAGCCTGGTGGAAGCGGAACGCATTCTTTTTTTCCCACAAGTGCGGTGTCAGGGATGGACGAGCGCAGACTCTTTGTTTCAAAGCAGATTAGAGATAGAAGCTACCACAAACAGAAGCACCGCCAGCCTTCACAAGAGCTCCTCTCGTCTAGACACAGCATCCCTGAACTCCGCGCAGCCCAGCCAGCACCGCAGCGACGCAAGCGGCTCCAGTAGCCCGTCCAGCCAACGCTCGCCCACCTCAGAGCCGCGGGGACGGCGGCTTCTAGGCGGTACGGCGCCCGCTTGGAGGAGCGGCCCGGGCTCGGACCCGCCTCGAGGGGCGGCGCGTGCGGAACCACCCGGGCGGCGCGGGGAGGCGCGGCCTCTTTGGACGCGGGCGGCCGCGAGGTGAGGCTGTGTTCCTCGTTGCGCGCGTGTCCTGCAGCGCCGTGCTGCGCTGCGCCCAGCGGTAGTCAGCCTCCCCCGCTGCCGTGCGCGGGCGGTGTTATGCCGCTGGCAGAGCAGCGCGCTGCCGCGCAGCCCCGGCGCGCCGTGCCGTTCTGGCCCCGGGGCGCCGGGGGTCGGCAGCCTCCGCGTGCCGAGAGTGGGGAGCTCCGGCGGGTGGAGCTGCTCCTAGATGGCGTGCGGACAGCCTCGGCTCGGCTCTCCGTGGGGCGCCTCGTTTAATGCTACGTCTTTGGAATGAAAACGGAGGCCGGGAGGATGAAGCGGGTAAGGAAGGGCTGGGTACGACTCGTGTTAACTCTTCTGTGTGTGTTTAAATTGCAGGCACGTGGATTTGCGCGTTCCTGCGGGCAGTCCGAAGGCACAAAAAAGCTGCCGGCGCTGCTCTGACGGTCCCACGTGGAAGGGTTTGTGTAGAGGAAGATCAGAAGCCACGCTGCTCCCAGAGGAGCGATGGTTTCAGGATCCGGCCTTAGCAGATGGAAGTAGCGAAGGGCGCTGCGTGAGGTATAATGAGAATTTCACAGTCGGTTGGTGGTTAAGCCACGCTCACTGCTAATTCAAAATCGTATGGTTTTCTTTGGCCTATTAAACTTACTTAAACGTGATCACTGTTGTTTCTGTTGTGTGGTAGGGCTGTTGGATATGGAAGGATCTGTGGTGTTGAATGCAGTCGAGAGGGACAGGGAAGTAACGCAGCACCCTGTCCCTGCCGTGTGTGCACGCTTCCCTCCATTGCTTCTGCAGGGAGATCTGTGCCATGGCTTGCCTTCTGTCCTCCTGCACTGTTGCAGGTCGGAGGAAGATGCTGCTTAATTCAAAAGTGGGTAACTGAGGAGGGGGGGTATCGCTCCCACCGTAGTGCCTGACCCATCTCAATCAGCGTGGTGAGCAGAGCCCCGTCTTCTGTGCACTGTGATGCTGCAGGATGAGCAGCTTTTCAGGGCAAAGTTTTCCAAGTTATTCCGTGGTTTTGAGTCACATTACGTTACAATTAACATACAGATGCCGCTGTAGCTGATGTGCATCTGTGAACAAATAAAATGAGAGGCAGTGATGTGAGCCTGCCCCTTTCCCAAACACCTGGTGCTGTTTCCTTGGGCACACAGTGCTGAGTGCTGAGCTGTGGGGCGCACAGGCTGCTGCCCTCAGGAGGGACAGGGGCTCGTGTTCTCATGGCCAAGGCTTTTAACCTGCCGAGAAAGAGACATTCTGGGTCAGAGATCTCTCCTGCTGAATTTCTGGAACTTGGCAGGAAATAGGAATATCTGCTCTCAGCCACAGGAAAGCATGGGCGATGTGGACAATAAACACGTGCCAGCTGGCTTCTTCCCTTGAAAAAAGTCTGATAGCTTCACCTCTGGGCTGCGCTGAGGCTTTGAGGGCCTGCTGCACTCTGACACAAGAAGCAGTAGGAGGGGCAGAGATGGCTCATCGGTGTGACCCCAAAGCTCACCCGCTGCTGGCAGCAGTGCTTGGGGTGCCCTGCAGAGCTCTGCTCAGCACAGGGGATGGAGATTAAAACCCGTGGGGCGGAAATGGGGTCAGGAGCCCGGGGTGCTCCCAGGAAACCGCCTTTCCCCGGGAGCTGTGGGCTCCCACAGCGCAGCTTCCCGGCCGATGGAGACGTGGATTACACGGCCACGAAACGAGGCTGGAAACGCTCCGACTGCCGAAGGACTTAAAATGATAAATGTTCCCGTCGTTTCGGCGCTGATGCCGGCGGAGGGCAGGAGCGAGCGGCGCGCTTCCCCGCTGTGGCGCGAGGTGGCGCTGTGGGCCGTGCCGAGGGAGGCCGCGCCGCCGGTTCGTGGCGCTTTTTTTTTTTTTTTTTTTTTTT